>NC_142106.1:55502500-56102500 GCF_056152115.1 Neolamprologus brichardi | reverse complement strand
TTAGGACATTTGGTTAAGGGATTTAATTCCCAAATTGATTATAGGGTTGGACCCGAGCATCAGATAAATAAACTGGCGATTACAGTTCACAGTGGTGCTTCTAAATGTACTTAAATTGATCTAGAACTGGGGTTGGACTCCTAGGAGCGCAGTGTTCAGCGTGTGGCAACGACTCCTGATCGTGGACGCGCGGTCAGGCCTGGCGACGTCCAGTTAGCCCGGGTGGTTCCCGCGGGGATTCGAACTCCCGTTAATAACCAAGTGCTCGAGGATCACTTCTTTTCTGCGCTGTGTGGGCGAAGAGCTTGGCTCAGGCGTGACCATTTCAATGCGGGTGACAGGTAAAGCTTTAAGTAAAGCTTCAGGCACCAGTTAAATACTGAGACGCTGGTTAAGTGGAGCTTCCGGTCAAGCTTCGGGGAGCGCTTTTAAATTAATATAGGGCCTAGAAATTTGACCGTTATCGGTGATGGCGTTCCTGAAGCGGGTTGATTGACCAGCAAGGTTGGATCTGGGCTTAGAGGCTTTTAAATTTGTCAAAATTGTGTAAGAAAAGTCTGGTATCAGCAGAAGGGGGCATAAGGGTTGGACCCAGGCGTTGGACACCAGAAAACCCCCGTAGGGATCATGGTGTTTGTGTCTGTATGTACTTGGGTTGTCTCATTATTGTGTATTGCTGCAAGTGTGCAAGAATTCTGCTAACCACGCTGAGGATTTTGATGTGCAGGATGTCATTTGGTTAATGTTTGCAAATGCAAAGAACTTAGTATGTGTGTGTGTGTGTGTGTGTGTGTGTGTCTGGCAGGAAGTGAAGCAGGAAGTCTGAATATAGCTTGTGAGCTTGTGAGAGACGTTTCAAAATGAAAACAGAGGAATTAGAGAATGAAAGTGCTAAGTAATAGTAATGAAAATGATATTAAATAAATGTCTTAGTGTGTTAATACAGGTGCCCATGGACTTGCTCAACCTCCTGGAAGAATACAGCAGAAAAATGATAGATTAACAGAATTGGGATGAAAACAGGCTTTGGTTTAAAATTTGACAGCTTCACCTCTCATCCTGTCCTTATCCTGAGAAGAAGCTTAAAGGGCAGTTAATCTCCTGATGAAGACAGAAGACAGACAGAACAACACCGTGGACTTGAAGAATTAACAGCAGGCAAAAAGACAGTGCAACTGACCTAAAACACTGAAGGGTCCAGCAGCATGTATGTTGATGGAAACATGCACTCTGAATTACAAGCTGGAAAGTGTACCAGTGACATGACTGTGTGAAACCACTGGATGGGACTGTCTGAGTTCATATTTGCCATGCTGGGAGTTAAGCGCCAAGAAAAGACTGAAAAGAGGAAGAGAGAATGAAGAGAGAAGAAGAAACAGCTGATTTGGGCCTGTGTTTGATTTGGGAGGCCACACAGGAAGTTGAGAGAAGAGGGGACGAGGACCGGTGAGAGGTGAAGGCTGGACGTGTTAAAGTGACAGCATAGGAAAATTGGGTTGAACAATGAGGCTGAATTTGTGGGTTTAGAAACATCCAGAGCATCACAACAGAAAGGTAAAGAAAAAAAAGAAAAAAGAGAGATAAAGAAATAAATAAATTAATAATACATAAATGAATAGAAAAATAGAAAACACACATGTAGAAATTGTCACATGTGAAATTATTTTTGGAGAGAATCAGAAGTGAGACAGTTTGAATCCACAGTTCAGTGCAAAGATGCAGGAATTAAATCTGATTATAAAAACACATCGAGGCAACGAAGACCAGCTTACACTCAATATTAATATGAATACACAACATACACACAATGAAGACATGCTTACATTCATGAATGTGAATACATGACATAAATGCTAAATGGTGTAGATTTAACACACTTAAAGGCTGAAGCTGAGGAATAACTCAGGAAGTTGCAGGACAATAGAGTGACTTTTGTGAAAAGGAAAAAGAGACTGGGAGGACCAACCAGTGATTAGAAGCTTAAAGCAGGTTTAAAATAGTGAATTAGAAGTGGTTTCCAGCTGATTGAGCAAAAGAAGTGACGCCTGTAGAAATAAAAATGAAATAATAATAATTGAATTATGCGGCAATGTTTTGAATATGCATTTCTGTTGTCAGGGCAACTTCTCGAGATGTGACTCAATATGCAAATTAGTTGAATGAGTGGGGACAGAAAAAAAAAGAAAAAAGAAAAAGTCAAGTTTCCTGTCTGAGACATGAGTGAAGTTTGCATTGAGAGAAATATATCTGTGACTGTGTGAGAAGAATTGTTTGGTAAAATATATGATAGCAGCCGCAGGACAATTAAATAAAGTCTGTGACTAAGTGCAGTCGTGCAGATTTGGAGAAGAAGTTTATAATTTAGTGATGACACATTGTTATAAAGTGTTTAGAAAGGGCTTAATGGGAATATTACTGTTGGGCAAACTGTGCGGCTTTTAACAAGATTTTCTGTGTATTTAGCAGGTGAAACTCTGTCAGTTGACTTCAGACTGTCAGGAAGCTGAAGAACCTGAGGCCAACCACTGAAATATGATGTGGGCAAAATGAACAGAGGGAGTGATTTTAAGTCTGATTTCAGACTATGTAAGTATTAGTTAAGCCAAGAGTCGGCAAAAGCTTTATGGCCCGGAAAGTTCTAATTCCCACAACATATTGTTAGATTAGTAAGCAAAACTTTTCTGTGATGAAGATTTTTGGGGTTGTTGTTTTAGTGATGGGTTCATTCTGTCAGTTAGGTTTGGCTTGTTTTCTTATTTCAATAGAGGGAGTTTTACTAAACATGGACATGTCGAGGAGGGGCTCATTATTTTTGTAACAGTGCACTTAGAGAAAACTGTCAGGTGTCGCCCCCTTTGGTGATGATGTTTTGTGCTCTGATGAGCTAATAATCAGCTCTCTTTTTCTCCTTTTTTGTTCTAAGCAGGCCTGCAAGATTGAATTAACAGCGCTGTAAAACATTTTTGTGAGAGCAAATATAAGGTGAGCTTTTCCAGATTACAATGGGCTGAGGAAAAGGTCACCTGTGGGAACCTGCGAGTTCCTGTCTAAAAGGATTGCAGCGAGTCAATCCAGTCCAAGATCATAGAGAACTCTTTTTCTAAAAACAAAAGAAAAAACAAATAAATGAGCTCATATTGATGAGGGTGGAGAATCTGATCCTTTGCGCGTGAGGCTCCACTATCAGCAAGATCTAGTGTGAATGTGTGTGCATGATGTGTGTGACTGGACTGTGACTGGACTGACCATGTGGACTAAAGTGTTGACTGACTTGACACTGAGACAAAGACTGGACCAACGTTAGGATGAGTAGATGTTGACAAACAATTCACGATGCCGGTAAGAAAAGGGTGGATGCTTTGCTTTGCTTTGCTTTTGGCAGGAGCAGGAGCACAAGAGAGAGAGGGAGACCGAAAGGTTCACATGAGAGTGTGGAGCTGCAGACTCGACCCTTGGGCGGCTAATTTTGGGTTGCTGATGTTTGCTTTGAGAAAATGTTGTTTTATTGACTGGGTTTAGATGATGGTATCACATTATATTGTTGGGAAAATGCCAAATGCTAAAGGAGAGAAAATGTTTGATATTACTGATGTTACCATTAACCAAAGCAGGCCACTGTAGAAGTCAATGACATTTTATAGAAGGAAAATAGAACCAAAGCAAAATGTAGGAGTTATATAGGGGATTGGTAGACTTGTCACATTCCAAATCCAGTTATGGAATAACAAACACTGGTCCAAGGGAAAGGGCATGTGATACGAGGTGGTGCTGGAGGAAAAGGAGCAAAGTAAAGAAAGCAAACCTATTTTGGTTCGATTTGATAAAGTCAAATTAAAAGAAGTACCATGACACTCAGAGGATCAACGTGAAACTAAAACATACGCAAATTTTGTATGAAGCACATGACTGATAACTGTTCTGTTTTAAGTTTAGTTTCTTATAGCACAGAGTGGATCACAGTGAGGGAAGGACAGGGGGGGAAACTGAGTTTTAAATGTGAAGTTGATGCTAATATACAGGTTTTGTTTCTAGGTCGTTCTGGGGATGCAGGCTCTGGGTTGAGCCAGGAGTTGAAAAGATCGAACATGATAATTAAACTGATTTTATTATTTAAACACAGGTTTGCAGGCCCGGAGCAAATATACTCGAGAGGAGAATCGCTGAGGTTTTCTGAGAAATGATATGATTGACCTTTTTCTTTTAATTTTCTAGTTGTGGTTTTGTTTGACACATGAAGATGTGTCAAAAGGGGGAGTTTTAGGTCTAATTTGAAACAATGGATTATATGATCAGTGTGTGACTTTTTGTGTGTTTGATCATTTAGCTACGGTAAAACTTAGGCATAAGTAATTGCTTTTATGCTTAAGCTTAACTGATTGAAAATGTTTGTTTTCTTTATCATTTCTTTTACTAGAATAAGCGCTTATAATCGTTTTTCATACACACATTGCAATTGCACTGATAGGAGTTGCCACTCAGTCTTGTGAAGGTCATAAGCTTCGTTCAGCGTGACTGTCTGGATTGAAATATGGTAGGAAAAGGACTCAGAGTGCTTAGGGGTGAATGCAAACACGCTTACACACAGAAATAATAATTAGGCTAATCCTTTTGATTAGAGAGTCCCGAATGTGATATTTTGAACCAACTTTGAATAATCAAGAGAAGAATTGATGAACATATTAGATTATTGAGGCGTAGCAGAGAGAGGTGTTTTCCTTTTCTGTCCTTTACAGGAGAAGATTCCAGAACCACAGCAAAACCACGAAGGGGTTGGTGAGAATCCAGGAACCAAGAGGAGGGGCACCCAAAAGAAGCACAGAGCACAGAGAAACCTCTCAGAAAATGTGTTGTTTAAATTGAAAAGAACATTAAAAGCTTGTTAGACAGAGGTTATAATGTGAGCACAAAGTAATGAAGGGTAATGGGAGGATTAGCTTTAGTAATAGTTTGTATGATTTTTATGTCAATCGCCCAAACACAGTGTTCAGACCGGATATGCTCCACCCGTTAAAGGGGGCGAAGGGACAAATGAAGTGAACTGTAAGTGTGTGCTTAGAAACCAGGAGGAAATGTTTAAAAGAGGAAACAGGTTAACTGTGTAGAGATCGTTTCCATAGACTGACAAAAGTAATGTTGGACCTTTTTACCAGGACAAAGTTAATTATATCTGTTTTTAGTTCACAGTAGTTATTGAGGGAGTCAGTTAATTAGGTTAACTCATAAAATGAGTTCAAAAGGGGGAGACTGTTACTAAATTGAATTGAAATTCAGAATATTCTCATTTTAGCTTTAAAACCAACCCAATCTAACTCTCCTCCACACTCAAAAACAAAGACAAACCAACTGACACATCTGAGTCCCTCACTTTCTTCAATCCACTCACTCTCACAAGCTCCACTTTGTCACACTGGCTCTGTTTATTACTAATTACTATTGTCTCCCCAGAAACACTTCAGTTTTCTTTTTTCCCATTTGTGTTTTCGTTTTTTGAATTTGCATTTTCTTTTTTCCTATTTCAGTTGTGTTTTTTGTGCTTTTGCAGCGTTTTTTTTTTTATTGCTGGTGTTTTCTTAAGTTGCAGTCCGTTTGGCCTCTCAGGGCCACAGTAGTATAGGCCAAAAATAAATACATAACATCATTTCAATCACTTTAAAGGTTTATTTGCAAGACAACAAGGCTTTAGTAAGGGGAGGTTAAGAAACAGGAAGTTTAGTGCAGAGCTGCAGAGGCATATTAATAAAATACAGGAAACCAGACAGAAAAAGCAGAACTAAGTAACACACACACACATTAGTCAGAGCAGAAGGAGTTGTTTTGATGGAAACTGTGTGTGTCTGTGTGCGACCTATAGCAGAACTATGTATACCCATTCTGGCTTCTAATGCTTTCAGACCTGAGCGTGTGTTAGTGGGTACAGGTCTCCGTTTCCAGAAATGTACAATAAAGATCATTTTTTGAACTTGACCACTCTGAGTCGGAAGTCTTTCTCTGTCGCCAAAAGAATTCAAAAGAACGGAATTTAATAGTCACATAGCATCGATTTGTCACATGGCATCGGTATGTTAGGTTTTGGGATGAGAACGTGTTGGATGGTTACCTGTCTTGGTCTGGTGGAGGTCTCTTCCCATAAGAAGACTGATGACTTTTTCATTAACACTGAAGTGTTTCTTTCTTCTCTCTCCCCTCAGATGACTTCACACTATAACCAAGGACACCTCATAGGGGATCATCTGATTGTGGCTTCTCTAATAATCTTTCTAATAGTAATATTGTTCACTGTTATGTTACAGAGTGAAGTGAGATTAGTGCTGTAAAACTTCCATAACACTGAACAGATGCCACCACAGATATGTTGAAATCTCAGTCAAAACAAGTAAAAACAAATGAAATCCATGAATCAGAAATGCTGATTGTTGAACAGATAATTCAGTCTGTACATGAGGAGGATCCACTTTAGACTAAACTACATACAGAAACACAGGAACCAGGGCACAGTGTAAATCCAGGAGCTCTGTGTGCAACAGCTGACCTGTATGAACACAAAACATTGATTGAAGTCCACGTTGATGCTTTCTGTCTGTTTAACTTTTACATTTGAAGTAACACATTTTACTTCAAACACACAGATCAGGTAGAAAACTGTGGATTAGAAAACAAATTCATCAAGAAGGTCCTGAAGCAAGAAGTTCATCATTGCATAGAGTAAGAAAAAGGACATGAATCATCCCACGGGTATGTGCAGTCGTTATATTATCATCACCTAAATCATGTCTGCATACTGTGTGTGTGTGTGTTTGTATGTGTGTGTGTGTGTGTGTGTGTGTGTGTGTGTGTGTGTGTGTGTGTGTGTGTTTGTGTGTGTGTGTGTGTAGGTGTGTTTGTGTGTGTGTGTGTGTGTGTTGCTATTTTAAATCTTCTACTTAGAGTTCAAATTTGAATAGTGATAAAAACATTGCACTGCTTCATTTAATATTTAATTGAACACATCTGTGGTTGAATTTGAATCTTAAATGTTTTTGATTTCAAAGATGTGGTTCTGATATGAAGGAACAGAAAGTAAATTGTTGCCATGGATACAGTGAGACAGACGCCTCAGACCCTTATTTTTTTATTTCTTTTACTTTTTATTTTATTGATTCATTTCTTTATTTTTACATTTGAAAAAGTGTATTTGTCTGGATGAACTAATCCCCATTTTCCATGCTTTGTATCACTGGTCATACTGGGAACAGCCATAGAAAATGTTTGTAAAGAAGAAATCTTAAACATGAGCAGATTCTCAGGCGATTTCTGTTTCCTAACCATTGTTTCAGTGCACACGTCCCATCACTACATGTGTGTTAAAGATTTCTTTGGGATCAAAATAATCCACTGACAGTTATCAGTACAAACAGAATGCAAAAATCAAAAGTTCAGACTTCAGAGTTACTAAAACAGAGATCTGAGGAAAACTGGTTCTTCACACGACTTTTCATGTGTGAACAGTAGAGGTGGTTTCATTTTCAAATGTAGGTATTGCAGTGAGGATTGCAGGGAGACATTTGCTGAATAGCTGGCAGCTCTGCTCCTGTAGACTGCCTCTGAATGTGTGTGTGGTAATAAAGTCACTTTCATTAAATGTCACCTGTTAGGGAAAACTTTGTGTTAACTGAAGAAAGTTCACTTCTCTTTCATTGCAGCTCCACTCTTATTTTTGATGCACTCATTTGTTTAATAAATGATTTCAATGATTTTGCCACACCTCTGCATTGTCAGGTCGGAGCATGTGTGCTTTTGATGAAATGCTGATATGATTACGCTTGATTGGGGAAAGATTTCCACAGGTGGTGTTGTTGGTCTCCTTCTTCCAGTTTTCTTGTTGCTGCCTCTCTCCTCGCCTCAGTTGCTGCAGCTGTATCATGTATGTTGTTATGTTACATACAAAGAGGAACAGGAATTTGTGACATTAAAGAGTAAAGATTCTTCTAATTGTTTTCCATCTCATCTCCTACTGCTTCAGTCTGCGTGGACAATATATGAGTAAATCATTACCAAGCCAGATTATATTTGGAATATTTCAAACAGAGTACATTACAGTGAAATCTGCTTTCAATGTGACATTTACTTTGATCCTTTAAGACACAGTTTATACATCAGACAAACTGTTTGTAGAGCGATTAAATGTTTAATATTGTTGTTAAAGTTGTACAGATGAGCGTTAATCACCAACAGCTTCATTAATGTGGATGAACTGGACGGTTCCAGGGAAACTATCAGGATCACCTGCCTCCAGTGGTCACTGTGAGTAACTACAACTCTGCACATACAATAATTTAGATGAAGATATGTTTTTATTGTAGAAAGATGAACCAAATTTAGTTTGACTCTCTGACAAACGATAACAAGATAAAAGTAGTTTGTTAAAAAAAGACACAAAAATGGTAACAATGAAAACAAATACAAACAACAGCATATCCTGATATGAGGCTCACAGATCAGGATCATTACAATACGTAGCAACCGACATTGATGTTGCCATGGTGACCCCTGCCATATATAGTATTTCTGTTACCTCACTTGTCTTAAACATCAACGCTGGCTGTTTTTCATTTTACTAATGAGTCCACTCTCTTCCCTCACTTTCGTCTCTTCCTCGTGTTTGAGCTCCTCTCAGAGAGGATTTAAGAAAGAGCTTTGATGATGGCTGTAGCTCAGGAGATAGAGCAAGGCATCTAATGATCAGAAGGTTGGTGGTTCAATCCCTGACTGCTCCAGCTGGCACGCAAAGTGTCCTTGAGCAAGACACTAACCCTCTCCGATGCATCCATCAGAGTATGAACGTGTTAAACAAGAATCAGTCCATTCACCATGGAAACATCAAAGTAGAAAGTGAAGTCAGTTATGATTGGCTGCACAGCTGGATCAGATGACCAGGTGAGTGGTACAAATAACAGGAAGCTTCTCTTATGGCTTTAATAATCATTTGAATTGATAACTTATGATTTACAGACTGTTCTTTATCTTTTCATTGTCGTCTGAAACACAGAAAAATATCAATGTTGGAAAATATGACATTTATATCTAGTTTCTAAAGGATGGTTTAATTCTCCAATTCTCACCTTGGCTCGTGTGATTAGGCAGAGGATCAATAGGGAGTCCATGACCCTCTTAGGGGGACACTCACACGGGACCTAAACCTGGGATTCTCCACCAGTCGCTCTCAGAACTGAAGAAACTTCTTGGATAAAACGTCTTCAAGAAACTTAAAGCAGTTCAGACACTTTTCTTTCCCAGCTCCTCAGACTGTCCACCCTGTTAGCTTGGTTAAGTAGCCATGAAGAGTAGAAGGCAGAGTATGAGTTTCAAACAGTAAACACATTTATTTTTAAACCCTGCAAATAAACAACATTAACATCAAAAGTTTTACATTTCCTAAATTTATCCCACAATCTGAACATAACACCCACTTCCCTACATTTGATCCGCTGTGTTAAATATGATTAAGAACAGAATTCAATCATTTGCAAATCCTATAAACCAGTATTTTAAACAAAGTGAGAAAATGAAACATTTAAAGAAAAATATTAGCCCATTTTGAATTTGATGGCAGCATCCTCTCTCCAAAAACTAAAGGCTTTACGATGTTTAGTGCTGGACCATGTTGGTTAATGTGTAAACTTCTGAAACGTTCAACAGTTTCCATTTTGATTAACCTGACCAACATAGAACATAGAACACCTTTGAAGTGGACCTTGCACCCTGTGGATAACTTCAAACACGTTGAGGTCTTCAGAGGCTGAACTTTTACCCAGCATCACAAGGAGCGCCATAAACACTTGTTACGGTTATTAGAAGGAACCCAGCCTTTAGACATCCCCACAATGACATCGTGACCAAGGGTCTGTTGCATGATTTTTAACATGGCTACAATGTGTCGTCTGCTGAGTCATCGTTTAATACAACAACGTACTGAAAGAGAGCATTCAGCATCTGACTGAGCTGGACTAACCTTCCCTTTCAAAAGTGAAAACTGCAACATAAAACTGGAATACAACCAACTTCTAATGAAATGTAACATTTTATAACATGAACACAGATTCCAGGTGAGCTGTGTCTTCCAGGACTGGATTTACCAGAACAGGTATGAGGATGGTGCCTGACGGCATGTACGAGCTGGAGTGGATCCCAGCTAACACAGGGTGAGGAGACAGACGACCGTTCACGCTCACACTTATTCACCAGTTAACCTAACCCCATTACCTGAATGTCTGTGAACTGTGGGAGGAAGCCAGAGTCCCCTGAGAGGACCCACACAAACACGGGGAGAACATCCAACCTCCACAGAGACTCTCTCTGCACTAAAAGCACAAAATAAAAATCACACCGTCATGTACTTTAAGAAACTGGTCTTAAAAAACAGTTAATCTAATATGTCCAAATGGAGCCCGTGTTAAGGTCCGTACTGGACTTCAGAACATCAAGTGAACAACGTCAAATGGGACCTGGGTGCGTTGTCTCCTGATAGAAAGTGCTGAGGATCAGAAGGACTCAGGGACAACACGATATCTGTCCAGCAGAGGGCGACATTATTCCAAACGGCTCCATCCTAGAAACATGATGTGGAACAGCTGACCTGTAGATCTGCTCAAGAACAATCGTCACAGTCTGAACACAGTCAGTCCCACATCTGCCATGTTCTCAGCTTCCTTTAGTACAGGTAGCTTTAATGATCATTTCAAGTGTGCTTGTTTCATGGAAACAGAGAGCAGACTGCAACATCCGTGATAGCCACCTCTAACACTCTGATGGACGTGTGGACAGCAATGCTGCCTTGAACAGTACCGATGTTTCAGGGCTGGATGACGTTTTTGGGTGGGACATCTACATCCTGACATATCAAGGTTACTTTACTTTTAGGTAACTTTGCTTTACAGAAAAATAATAGCATTTGTCATCCCTTCACAAACACACACATCGATTTAAACCTGACAGACACATATTTGGAAATTAGACGAATCAAATCAGAAAAACAGTTATTAGTTATTAAGTTTAGTGACGGCAGCAGGGACAAAGCTGCTTTTATAAGACTTTTATAAGATGTGAATCACATCATTGACTGGACTATGAGATAAGGTGGCATCGTTCTAATCCCATACGGGAGCAGCCAGTCACTTACTGACTATTAACTACTCGATTTCAATCAAGACGCAACCTCTCTCTCTCTCGCTCTCTCTCTCACACACACAGCCATCTTCAAGATAAAAAAAAATTCCGGTTAATTAATTTATTATTAACAATAATGTAAAATTATGCACAAAAGGAATTACTAATGTAAAAAAAAGTGGTTTTATTTATATATGTTCATATATAAATATATGCAGTGGCCCCTAAAGACAAAGCACGTACAAACTCCAAAACACATTTCTAGCGTTAACTGACCTTCCAAAACAGAGCTACCTAGATCACTTAAATTACACAATTGAAAGCATATGTGTATACAAGTGTACAAGAGTACAAGCACTCATATATATTCAAATAATTTTAAAAAAAAGTTCATTTACCTGTTACTACCGCACACCAAATCCTGTCGTTGGTACTTCCTGGCTTGTGTAGCCACTAGGTAACAAAAGCTCAACACTGCGCCTATCATCCTGGAGCACTTCTGTTGTGTTTTGCACGTATTTTGAGTTTTTACGTGTTTTGGAGTTTGTACCTGCTTCAGAGTTTGTACGTGCGTGTTTTGAAGTTTGTACGTGCTTTGTCTGTAGGGTACCGTAAATATAATTTTATTTATTCACTCCACATAAAATGTAATAAATAAATCATATAATACAAAAACCAACTATTCACATTTCAACTTTTAACTATTTAAATTTTCAGCTTTTTCCTGTTAAACAAATTTAAAGTGAAACAACACAAAACACTGCAAACTACAAATTAAAATATGAAAACAAAAATAACATGCACATTCTCTGTCATATGGACCTGCATGAATAATCTTTCTGAATCCTTTATCATCTGCAACTGAAAATAGTTGTGGATGATTACTATACCTTTCTAATGTGACGTTGTTGTCCCTGGCTCTTTCTCTCTCTCTCCCTCTCTCTCTCTCCCTCCCGCTCTGTTCCTGTGCTACTGAGTGTAACTACCGCCCCTCCCCCCTCTGCTCAGAGCAAAGCACAAGGCTTGCATGCGGAGTGAAGCAGAAAAAAAGTGCGAGAGAGAGAGAAAGGACAAAAAAACCCCCATGGCTCGCGATAAGGAGCCGGCTCGCGGCGTTCACGTCAAAGATCCGGCTCTAAGAGCCATTTCGTTCGTGACCGACACATCACTAGTGGAGAAGAAACTAAAAGAATTCAAGACCAAACTGAACTCTGAGCTTTTGTCACAGTTCTGGGTCATTTTGACCCAGCATTTTCAGTTCTTATATTACTTTGTATTATGGTTTGTATGCCGATGCTTTTGTTATGCTTTGTTTATTGGTATTCTATGTTTCTGTTATTCTTAGTGAGGGATTAGTTCTTAGGTTGTGTCTCGTGTTTAGTATAGGTTCAGTGTCAAGTCTGCGTCTGTTTCTTGTTTCCTGTTTTATTGTGAAGGGTTGTCTCATGTCAGTGTGTCTAGCTTTGCTCCCCGTTAGTGATGTGTCGGCCGCGGGTGACAGAAAGCTGCATGAAGTAACTGAGAAAGACTCAAATGATTCTTAGGAGGATTTGGCCTGGAGCTGTACACAATGCAAGGGAAAGATAATGATGCAAAATGGCTCACACAAAAATAACAGCAACAAGCTTTTTCCTGTGACACATGATCTGTTCCTGGAAGAGAAGCCCAACTTCAGCCTCAGTGTCTTTATTAGATGTTCAATGTGTGGCTTATTGGAACGACTGTCATCAATCACAATACCGAGGTATGTGTACGAGGCCACAGTTTCAATAGAAATACTTTGAGCAGATACAGGAGAAGGAAATAAAGCCGGACCCTCTTTCTGTTTGTGAACAACATGACTTTGTTTTTTTTCTACATTTAAAGCCAGTCTGAGCCAGCTGAGACTGAATACTATCAACAGCTGCTGTAATGGTTTGAAAACTATGTTGATGGTATAAAATGAACAGATGCATCTAGATTTTGTGCCACACCGTTGACATAAGTAGCCCAGGACAGAACCCTGTGCACTCGTTTAGTGACATTTAAAAAGCTGGAAGAGAGACCATTGAGCTGAACGCATTGCTGATGTCCAAAAGAACATTAGAGAAGCAGCCAGCTGCTCGGTCTGAAAGGCCTATTTCCAGTAATCTATGACATAAAATGCTGTGGTCAGCAGCTCAGCTCATAAACCAAGGGACTGGGAGCAGCTGCTACTGAGTGTTGCTGGAGTTCCTGTGCTGTTAGATCCTCATCCTCTCCACGCAACTTGGAAGTAGGTGAAGTTGTGCCAGAAGATTTTTTGTTGTGGTCAACAGTGTCAAAGGCTTTTGATAGATCAATAAAAAGAGCTGCACAGTAGTTCTTTGCATCCCGCGCTTCATAGATGTCTTTGAGAACTTTTATTGAAGCAGTTCCAGTACTGTGCAGTTTCCTAAAACCAGACTGGAAGGGAGATAAAATCATATTTTCATCCAGATAACTTTGAAGTTGATTATTTACCAGCCTTTGAAGAACCTTAGATAAGACACAGAGTTTGGAAATTGGCCTGTAATCATTAACTGTTGAGGAATCACCAGCTTTCAGTGGGGGAGTACAGAGGCACACTTCCACATCTGTGGTAAAGCCTTCTGTTGTAGAGAAAGATTAAAAATATAAGACACTGGCTCAGCTATGATATTTGCAGCCAAGTGCAAGAAGGAAGGAGAACGATTGTGAGGACGGGCCGAGTTTCTGGTGTTGGGGCTGTTCAAAGCCTTACAAACCTCTTCTACTGTGACAGGTGTGAAGGAAAAGGTATCAGTAACCAGGAACTACGAGCAGAGTTGTGTGCAAGAGGTTTACCATCAGATACTGTGCTGAACAAAGAACAAGAAGCAACAAAGTGTTTGTTAAAGCAACATTTCAGTTTTGTCTGACACAGGAGTGGAGTCGATATTTAAGTGAGGAGGGAGCTCTGAGGAGTCACAGCTGGCAGAGACACTTTATAGTTTGCCAAAACCTCCTACGGTCGTTTGGACTGTCAGTCGTTAAAGTAAAAAATAGTCACATTGGATCTTGATGATGGAGGCAGTAATCCGATTACACAGCTAACGAAAACGTAGCCAATCAGCATCAGAGCCAGACTTCCTGCCCAGGCCTGGTTTCTCTCATGTAGGAGATCGGCCGGTACTGAACCGAACCAGGCCTGTCCCGACCTTTCACCCTGACCTGGCAAAAAGGGGCGTGTCTGTCCACAAAGTAGACACAACTCTTCTGTAAATATTCCCAAACTGACATCGTCAGCCTGTTTAATACGACCCCAGTTCAAACTGATGCGGGGCTCGGAGCGTGAGATTTTAGTGTTTCTCACAGCACCAACTATGCAGTGATCACTCAGGTCGTTGGCAAAAACTGCAGATGTGGAAAACTTACGCAGCTTATTAATTAAAAAAAAGGTCAATAAGAGCAGATTTATCTGGGTGTTTAGGATCAAGGCGTGTGAGGCTTTAAATAATTTGAGTTCGTTTTAAAAACAAGCAGCGTGCCTTAAAATCATCAGACACAGAAGAAAGCCAGTCCCAATGAAAATCATCCATCTGAAAGACGTCATTAAAATGCAGTTCAGATAAAAGTTGAACCAGAGACGGTGATGTGCTGGGGGAAGCAGATGGAGGCTGATAGCAGCCAACAACAGTCTGATTTCCAAACAGATCAATAGTTAAGGCCAAGATTTCAAATCGCTGAGGTGCAGATCGAGAGAACAAGACTTGAGCAGCAAGACAGACCTTCACATAAACTTCCAGACCTCCGCCTTTTCTGGGACAGTCTGAGTGCTAAATGTTAAATCCATCAGTTGCTACGTTTTTATCCAGTAAAGATTTGGAAAGTCTCAGAAACAACAATGATACCAGCACCGGTTGAACAGGCCCAGATTCCAATCATATCCATGTTAGGAAGCACACGACGTGATGCATGTGTAACCCAGACAGTTTTTAACATCTGCTGGTGTTTCACATTCAGCCAGAGGCCCAGGGTTAGGTTGGATACCAGACAATAATAAAAGCATCGTTATTAGACTCTAGAGCTCGTATTATAGCTGACACCACATGTAGAGTTTAAGTTCACACAGAGACGATGACATTTTTCTAAAACCAGCAAACAATAAACAAGAAATGTAACAAGAGTTTCAGAAGAAGCTGTTTTACAGAGAAATGATTCCCTGAAGACAAAATTATTATTATCATCCTTTATTTCTCCAGGTGAAAATTTAATTGAGATTAAAAATGTTGTTTTCAAGAGAGACCTGGCATCATGGCAGAAAGAGTCAAAAATACATAATAATTCAAACAAATACAAAATAGGAAAAAACATCCTACATAAACTTCATAAAGTTTCATTAACAGACTTTGAACAATGGACTTCAAACTTCCCCCCAAAACAACAGAAACACATTTGAAGATAATGAATGACATTTATCCCTCTAAAGAATGACTTAGACTACGATTTAATATGAATGAGAACATGTTCATAAATGGATGAAACCAAAGATTTCATCAATCCCTGATTTAGAAACAACAGAACATTTGGTTTGATTTCACAAGATAAGAATGACGACTGAGTTGGAAGATTGTTTTATGTTTAGTCAAATCTTTCATACATAAAGTCGGATTACAAAATCATCCCCTAAGTTTGGTGTTTTATTCAAGGAATTGAAATTATAGAGAAAATCTGTGAAATGACTTAAAGAAAACAAACCACAAAAACTCGATGATACTCTAAACCCCCTGGTTTAGGTCGGCAACCTTTCTGATGATGAGTGCATCTAAAATTTCCTCAGAAGTCAATGTGCCATATGATTGCATTAGCAATAAATTACACACTATATAGAACCACTTTATAGGATTATATTTGTGCGCAGATGTTGGCAGCTGTCAGCGAATAGTTATCAGCTATTTTGAAACAAAAAAAGACTTTTTATCCATAACAGCAAATGAACTGTACAACAGAAAATACAAATGCTATTTATGGTCTCCTCACAACAATGATAAGGAAAATAAACTGAGCCAATATGGCATGTTTGTTAATACAGGGACACACATGTTAATGTGATCTCTGGTCTCCCACTCAGAGACACAGGTCTCCGAGTGTCCATCATTCAGACCTGAGGACTCTCTTCATGTGAGAGAAAATCTGCTCACACAGACATGTAGAGCCAAATACTGTCAATAAGGCCTCTGCAATGTTCTGAAGACAGTTAAACCTGTCAGGTAGTGATGTCCAGCAGGTGAACATGCAGCTCCATGAACACGCACAGCTGTGGATTCCAGCTGTGTTCGTAGTTCTGCAAACTTTGACCCCCACAGAGTCGAGCTTTTCAGTTCAATCAGCTGCATTTTGATGTCCTCTGTGTCCAGCCAGTTAATGCGACACAAATCCAGCTGCTCATTAAAGCTTTCTGGTTTGATCAGAAAAGAAAACATTGGTCCAAACACCTGAAAGTCCCAAAAACACATTGTGAATTCTGTCTCGAGTATCCGGATGTATCCGAGTATTTACGTGGTGCTGATGCTCCTGAAGCTTTTGAAGTGTCTGAATGTGGAACTTTCAACATTGCTTGAAAAAACTGACAGCTAGCAACGTCCCTCTCACCAGTAGGCTAAGTTATTTTTAGCCAATTACAAGTTGAATCTGGTAGTTGGGGTTGTTAGCTAAGATACCATCATTAAGAAGCGGCACAACTAATGTGTCTATGTGAGCTAATTTTCAATGTGCACCGCTGGCCCGGCCATTTATTTTTTTTAATGCACCTTCCCAGCTTACTTCACTGTGTGTCGTGCCCAGGGCTGGACTGAATGAAAACAAACACTTTTGTGACAGTGATGTACAGTCTTGTTGGTTTATGTATGATTTCTATACATTTTACATCAGATTAAAACTTTGGTTGTAAGAGTCAGATAATTATTTATTAAAAGCGAGACATTTTAAGTGAGAATAAGAAAGAAAAGTATTTCTTTGTGCCCCCCTTTCGCTGTTAATGCCCCACCTGCCCCCCTGGCAAAACCTTGCTAGAGCCACCCCTGCACAGCTACCAGCTGTCAGCTACTTAGAAAAGGATCCTGGTGTTATTTGTCTCTCAGAAACAGTTCATAACTTCCCTTCAACTCATTCATGTCAAAAGGTAAACCTGTTTCTCCATCACCTGCTCAGCTCTGATGGTTCAGTAAGGACATCTCCTGGTTTCATCTTCATGTTTCCCTCTCACCACATAACCAAACCGACATCATGACCAGCAGCTTTTACAGCTGTGGCTCCAGCAAACATCAGCTGATACTAGAAATTAATATTAAATAAATTCTAACAACAGATGATCAAGCTTAAAAGTGCTTCTGTTGTTTAGGGCGACATCCACTGGTTTCCTCTTTCTGGCGCAAATTCAGCGATAAAAAAAACAAGAGAGAAAAGCCGATCAGCTGATCATTGATCAGTTTCATGATTGAAGTAACAACAGGAGAGGGAGGGGAGAGAATGACAGTGTAAAGACACAGAATAACTCCAGCTTTGTGTCTTTTCCATTCTAGCTGAAGTCCAGGACAAACTGCATTCCTTCTCAGCTCAACACGAAACGTGTAATATTTTCTCTGAATACGAGACGATTCTGTTTTTTACGGGACGGTTGACAACTCTACTAAAAAACTCTGGGAACTCTACTAAAATAAAGTTCACTATCAGTAACATCATAGCACCCACCCAGCTGTATAGAAACTCCGCCATGCTAGCTAGTACGCAGTACGAGTTATTGTAACTGACTGTAAAAAGTCAGCACAAGGAAAATAAACTCCACCTAAACTTGGTTTATATCTGACCCAGATAGATTGCAGGCCATAACTTCTTACCTGAAGTTCAGTTCACCTGACACTCGGACCGGCGGCCGCCTCGAGTCTCTGCTCCTCCAGGGTTGCCGACCCCTGCTCTAAAGCATCTGATTTGGATTCCTGAGATCAAATATATTTTCCTTTGGCTTTGTTTTCTTCTCATTTGTGGCTTTAATGTAGTGTTACATCCTGTTTGTTTGCTTCCATCTGTATACATGTCCAGATTCACTGTTATGTTTCTATTCTTACATTGCTGTGTGATCACTGTTCCCTCTGCTAACTGATGTGACCTTTTGTATCTTACACTGATACTTGTCATATTTGTATCTGCGCCTAAAAGATAAAAATAAAAAAAGTTTTCCATGCTAAAACACAGCTCCACCTCCTGCAGTTCTCCCTCTGAACCACTAGATGTCTCTGTTATCTAAATGAAGACGTCCAGCACAGCAACCACAGCAGTGCTCAGATCACACGTGTCCTGTTATTATGTATAAAAGCATGAAACAGGTGAGACAGGTGGGATCAATATTAATGTTGTGGAAATATATGAAAAAGCAACAGAAGAGTGAAAATATTTCGTGTTTCTAGAAAGATCTTTCAGGTCATAGCTGCTCACAGACTGTATTTACAAGTGACAAACTGCAACTCTACAGTACATCTACAGTATATATCAAATATATTCTGTATTCAAATCTACTGAGTGATGTTTGAAAGTCTTTCCAGGTGAGTTTGATCCAGGAGGGTCTGAAGCCAGAGTCAGACAGAGACTGTGCAGAGACTGTAGAAGGACAGAGCAGCAGCAGAGCAGTCCAGATACACTGATGATCCTCTGTCAGATCCAGAGGGACACACAGGGATGATGCTGGACTCTACATTGTGTCTGACAGTGGAGCTGTTCTCAGAGCAGTTCACTCTGCAGCACTGACAGTCATCTGCACTTCTTCTCATTCCTCTGTCAGTCTCTGCTGGATGAAGCTCTCCTCTCCACCTCCCAGTAACATGGCCCAGTCAGAGCGTCTCTACACACAAGCTGCTGCTGCTTCAACCTCTCTGGATCCTCAGGACACAGCTGCTCCTCTCTCAGCACACACACCGTCCTGTTTACCATCATATCCTCCACCTGCAGAGAGAAGAAGAAGGAGCAGAGGAGATAAACGAGTGTTTCCAGAGACTCTTCATCAGCTGTCAGTCAGTGATGCAGCACATCCAGTATAAAGAGCAGCAGGGACTTCAGTGCTGGGACTGTACTAGGACTCATTGTTGCTTCACTTTTTCTAATCTTTGGATTTTTATTGAAGTTGATGAAAATGTTTTTCCCTCCTAGTTTGAGTTTGGACTTTCATTCATTAGAACCTTGGTGTGTCCACTCTGAGCTCTGTAGGAACCCCAACAACAAGCCCAACAATCCAGATGGACGGTTCCAGCTGTTAACTGGAGGAATTCCATCCAAACATCTGCTCTCACTAAATTCTTCCTCACCTACAAACTGTGTTCTTCACTGCTTTAAACTTGGAAATGAATGCAGTCATTGGTCTGCATGCTGCTTTGTTCAGAGAGCTGATTGGCTGTTGACAGTGTTTGATCAGAGCGTGTCAGCCGATACTATGGTGACCATAAAGGTGACAAAAAGGAAGAAACAGGAAGTGTTTGTGTCCAATCCTGAAGCCTGTCACCATTCTCCTCTCACAGCTTCACTGAGAAGCTGCAGCTTTACAGGAAACACTGGATCTTTCATACTGACTGTGTTTAGTACAATACTGCTGACAGCACCACCCACTCACTCCATCACTCTACTTACACCAGAGTCTCCAGTCTGTAGTCTGGACTCTGCTGAAGATCAGACAACTGCTTCACATCTGGATCCTGCAGGTTGTTTCTGTACAGTTGCAGCTCTCTCAGATGGGAGGGGTTGGACTTCAGCGCTGCTGCCAGATAATCACAGCTGATCTTTGACAAACCACAGCTCCACAATCTGTATAAAGAATGAAAGATGTAAGTTTATTAGACAAAGTGTGAGCTTGATATCATTCAGTGTTTCATCATCTGTTCAGAGTTGAAGAAGGTTCAGAATGTAGAAGTTTAGAAAATGGAAACTCCAAACAGCTGAAGCCAACAGGAAGCAGCTTCAAACAAACACAATAAGAGAAAAAACTCTGAATGTTTCACATTAAAGTCGTACATTTATCATAAAAACAGGAAAAAAACTTGAAAAAGTCGTGTTTTTCCTTCCAGGAACCACAAGGCTTCACTTTTAAAGGTGAAGTGTGAAAGAAATGGACATATTTGACGTCCAACACCTTTTTCCAGTCACATTATTAAAGCAGACAAACTACAAGCTCATTTTCATTCCAACAAGTCATCTGCTGACCTGGACTAACAACACTGGTCTCTATGTGCAGCTGGCTGTGAGACCAGTGCTCAGGGAGCGTCTACAAAGTGCAACACTGAAAGAACATCACACACTAATTTGCTTCCATCATCCAACCTGAAGAGGAAACAGAGACGCCTCCCCTTCAAAGTAAAAGCTGCTCCTTTTGGACACAGTATCAAAGAAAGTCTACAGTATAACATAGAAAAGACAGAACAAATTTTTGGTTGTTTTTAAATTGTGCAGAAATGAAACTACACTAAGCTCAATTATGTGACAGACATTTCATCCCATGTCAGTTTGGCCTCAGCCTGGGCCGGATTATCCAGCACACACTCTGACCACAGGCCCAGTGGCCACGCACAGCTGGGCTCCATCCAAGAGACAGGAAACAAACCAACACAATAATAAAAAGCACCATGTGATCTTCTTACATCTTCAAGACAAACATAGTAAAACCATGAGCATATTTGTTTCCTGATAAAATGATGTGACAGGTAGAACAGAGTAAAGTGGTGGTGTTACAACCTTTCTCCCCTCTGCTGCCGAGGCTGTTAGTCTCTCCCAAACTCAGCTACAGGACTTCCAAATGAACGAAAGCAGCAGAAGTGGCTTTACAAATGAAAGAGGAAGAGGAGAAGAAGAGGAGAGGGAGGCCACCCTGACCATCACTCCAGCTGAAAACATCACACTTCCATTAAAGTTGGTGAGAAAATGTTGAGCAGGATGAGCTGCTGGCTAATCTGGAGGCTGTAGCAGCAGCTCACAGTCACAGTGGATTTCCACTCATGAAAAAGCTCTGGCTGCTTCATTTCTCATCTCATATCAGAGACTTTAATGCTTCACTGAAGCTGTACTGTGATGCTTCCATATTCCAGTGAGGCCTCCATAATGATTTCAGCTGTTCTGTACACACACTGTGTGCCCTGTATGGCTCAAAGTCTCTGCAGCCTGTTTTTATCTGCTATCATCAGATCGTCATCATCCTCATTCACATCCCTCACACACTCTACAGCCTCATCAGCACTGACTTAATCTTCACTGACTGATGGAGCACAACATGAACCTGTGGAGGCTGAAACACTGTCCTGTCAAACATCTCCCCGTCACCACTCCACTTCTGTCAGCCTTTAAATGAACCCTGCTCAAGTCTGTCACTTCTGTTTGGAGCCAAAAGGAAAAACTGTTGTTCAGTCGTTTGGAAAGACAACATTTCTGAAAGCACTCAAACTTCTTCACATTTGTCTGCAGACACATCCTGAACATTTAGGAACTAAATTTTCAAACATCAATCAAAGACCTGAAATATAGAAAAACAACAACAGCCGCAGTCAGTGAACTCACCTCAGAGTCTCCAGTCGACAGTTTGGACTCTCCAGTCCAGCACACAGAAGCTTCACACCGGAAACCTGCAGGTTGATCCAACTCATGTCCAGCTCTGTCAGATGGGAGGGGTTGGACTTCAGCGCTAAGGCCACAACTTCACAGTGAGACTCTGAGAGTCGACACTGAGCCAGTCTGTGATGATAGAAAATATAAAATGTGTTTTTATAAAAGCAGAAAATCTGCATTATAATCTCATACTGAATTTATATGAAGACAAAACAGAGTGAGGTCATAATCTGATGAATCTGCTCTTCACATCTGTGCTTCAGCTCCTCTTACTGTGTTTGACATGACACAACGATTGAGTCTCTCTCAGACCTGCAGACTTTTCTGAGAATCTTTGTTTGGCTTTAATCTGCAGATGAAGGAGGAAGATGGTGTCACATTTACGCTTCCATAATGTCCACAGTCTGTCACTGAGATCTGATTCAGAGTCAGAGTGAAGACACACATTTTGTCTCTTTCCTGTTTTGAATCTGACTCCAGAACATTTTGAATGAGTTCAGCTCAGTGAAGAGTTCCAGCTGGAAAGATGATCTCTGTTTGCTATCTGCTGTCAGGTACGACTGTTCACGTCCACACGCAGGAAAAACCTCCTGACTGTTACCAAACGGAGCAGAAATCTCATCACTGGACAATAATGATGAATGAACTCAGAGCTGCTGATATCAGATCTGAGTTCAGGGGAACTACACACAGAAATGATTGGCTCATTTTAGCTTTCTGAGCCATTATCTGCTGGTGTGTCTCTAATTGGCAGAAAATGATTTGTATTCCTGTTCAGGGCTTCAGTTTTTATGAGTCCAGATCCAGGTGACAGCAAGTTAAAATATTGTTACCTGTCTGTGTCCAGCAGCAGCCTGTATTCACTTTGAATATTGTTATAACCTGACATGGATCAGTTTGTCTTTGATTGGTTTTTAAATGTCACTGTTTCCATTGGACCTGAGTGGCAGTACAAAGACAGAGAGAGAGAGAAAGGAGAGAGAGGATGGAGACAGCAAAGAGAGAGCAAACACAAACAGGTGAGAGTCGACAGGTGACCAAGGTCAGCAACCAATCAGAGAGCTTCTGTTTGACCCACAGTCACTGATGATGACTGCACATAACCAAGCAGTGTGTTACTCTGATATCAAATATGGATCCTGCTCTTCTAATAATGATCATCAGATGATATTATTGTGTTATTTTGTAGCTGAATATGATGTTTGTGTGATTATCAGTGAAAGAAGCAGTGAGGAGGATGGAGAGAGAGAGAGGACAGAGGGTGAAGTTAGAAACACTAAAAGGATTTTTCATGGATTTCATGGATGATTTGAGTGATTTCCAGCAGGACACTTAAACATGTCAGTGGACGTCCTAAAGAACATATTCACTGATATGAAACATGTCATTGAACAGGATTAATATCAGTGGAAACATGGTGGAAACAGCTGTGACTGCATGGATGTGACACACTTCAAATCAGTTCTCCACTCTTGGATTTGGGATCCATGGAGCTGCTGCAGAGTCTGTACAATAAAGGAATGGTGTGGAAGGTTGCAGCGTACGGACACAAACACTTTGTGGTTACAATCTGATTTTATTTTCAAAATTAAACTACTAACCTACACTGATCAATGATGTTAATGATCACATCTGAACTCACCGAGCCTTTCTGCAGTTCCTCACAGCTGGAATCAGTCTCCATCGTCCCCGCTCTGATGTGTTGTACTTCTGCAGGTCCAACTCATCCAGAACCTCCTCTGACATCTGCAGCATGAAGGCCAGAGCTGAGCACTGGATCTCAGAGAGATTCTTCTCTGATCTGTTCTCTGACTTCAGGAACTCTTGGATCTCCTGAAATAATGAGAGGTCGTTCATCTCCATCAGACAGTGGAAGATGTTGATGCTTCTGTCAGGAGAGATTTCATAACTGTTCATCTTCTTCAGGTTGTTGATGACTGTCTGGATGGTTCCTGGACTGTTTTCTGTCTGACCCAGCAGACCTGCTAAAAGTCTCTGGTTGGACTCCAGACAGAGGCCATGAAGGAAGCGAACAAACAGGTCCAGGTGGCCATTTTTACTCTGGAGGGATTTCTCCATGGCTCGTTTAAGGAAATCATCCAGAGAGGATACATTTCCCAAAAAGTTCTTCAGCAACTCTGTCTTCCTGTTGGTGTGACAGTGGAACATGTAGACTGCTGCCAGAAATTCCTGAATGCTCAGATGAACAAAGCAGTAGACTGGTTTCTGGAAGATCACACGCTCTCTTTTGAAGATCTCTGTACAAACTCCTGAGTACACCGAGGCCTCTGTCACCTCCAGACCACACTGCTCCAGGTCTTCTTGGTAGAACATGATGTTTCCTTTCTCCAGATGTTCAAACGCCAGCCTCCCCAGCTTCAGAAGAACTTCCCTGTCAGCCTCCGTCAGCTCCTGTGGACTCGTCTCATGTCCCTCGTGGTACTTGTTCTTCTTCCTCTTTGTCTGAACCAGCAGGAAGTGTGAGTACATGTCAGTCAGGGTCTTGGGCAGCTCTCCTCTCTGCTCTGTAGTAAACATGTGCTCCAGAACTGTAGCAGTGATCCAGCAGAAGACTGGGATACTACACATGATGTGGAGGCTCCTGGATGTCTTCATGTGGGAGATGATTCTGCTGGACAGCTCTTCATCACTGAATCTCCTCCTGAAGTACTCCTCCTTCTGGGCGTCAGTGAAGCCTCGTACTTCTGTTAGCCTGTCAAAACATGTAGGAGGGATCTGATTGGCTGCAGCAGGTCGGGAAGTTATCCAGACGAGAGCGAAGGGAAGCAGATTCCCCTGGATGAGGTTTGTCAGCAGCTGGCTGACTGATGACTTCTGTGTGACATCAGACAGCAGCTTCCTGTTGGTGAAATCCAATGAAAGTCTGCTTTCATCCAGGCCGTCAAAGATGAACAAAAGCTGAGAGACAGCCAGCTTCTCTGCTGTGACCTTCTGTAATGTTGGATGGAAAACATGGAGCAGCTCCAGAAGACTGTACTGCTCATCTCTGATCAGGTTCAGCTCCCTGAAGGAAAGCAGAACCACCACACGGACATGTTGGTTCTCCAAGCCCTCTGCCCATTCCAGAGTGAACTTCTGCACTGAGAAGGTTTTTCCAACACCAGCCACGCCATTGGTCAGAACCACTCTGACGGGTCTCTGTTGGTCAGGTAAGGCCTTAAAGATGTCCTGGTACCTGATTGGAGCGTCATGGAGGGTGTCCATCTTGGAAGCTGTCTCCAGCTGCCTCACCTCATGTTGGGTATGAACCTCTTCACTCTGTCCCTCTGTGATGTAGAGCTCAGTGTAGATCCTGTTGAGGAGGGTTTTACTTCCTTTTTCATCACTTCCTTCAGTCACATGTTCACATCTCCTCCTCAGACTGATCTTATGTTCATCTAAAACCTCCTGCAGACCAACATCTGCTGAAAGAAAGAAAAACAATGAGACTAAAGAGAAAGAAAACTCTTCAATGTCTGAACAACACATGAAGTCCAGTTTTCAGAAATGAGTCCATCAGCAGACAGATGTTCAGTCTTACTTTGTACACAGCTGCTCTGACTGGCTGTCTGCAGTCCAGCTCTGCTTCTGGATCTTTCTCCACACTGTGCAGAAGCTCTGATGGTGACACAGAAAAGTCAAAGTGGAGATACTTCTGTACACCTTTGATTAGACTCATTATAAAAAGGAAAAAAAGTTTGAACACAGTCATGTTTCCAGTTCACTGACTTACATTTATTCCATGTCACTCTAACCTGAACCACAGCTACAACCCAACATTGTTGAGGCCTCATCTCCTCCTTTCCTGACTTTAGAGGTTAAATATGTAATAACCAACAAATAAAAGAATTTGGTTCATTTAAAAGAAATTCACACAGTGACCAAGTAAAGTAACCGTAGTAAAGGAGACAACATCCCATTGATGGTGGGATTATTTGAAAGAATTGTTTTAGTCACATCACCAAATGCAGTTGAACCACCCGTGGATCCATGTTTGACCATTCTACCACTCTGAGCTCTGCTTTTTAATCATTTTATTATATCATCATTCATTTATTCATTCTTTGGAGGGGGGCTATTTCCTAATGCCGCCCCAATAAGGTGATGTTCAAGGGGAAATATAACAGAAACTCTTTCAGTGTTATTCATTAATAAATTAACAGATAAACTGTGAAGAAGAAAATAACTGAGATTTAAAGGAGAGAGTGAGAAACCTGATCATCCATCCTCGTAATACATGTTTATCAGTATCTGCTGTGACCATACTGCAGTAATAACTACAAGTCTACATTTCTGTGACTGTTGATCAATCACAGCAGGAATCTGAGCTCATCTCTGCACACAGAGCAGCTTCAGCTCTGGGATAAACTGCTCGCTTCACGTCCTTCTCAGCTCACAGACACTCATCCTGATATTTTCCTTTAACATTTGATGGTATAATTCATCTGAGTTTACACTTTATCTGCATAAATACAGAAAAACAGACCCAAACACCATAAACCATCAGTTTCACCATGTAGAATATATTGTTGTTTCCTTGCTTTTAGTTCAGAGAAAAACTCACTCAAAACTAATTTTGATTTTCTCTGTTCTCTTTGCCACAGCCCATCCCAGCAGCAGCTGAAGCCGCTGACTGTCACAACACTGAATAACACTTTAGGAGGAATTTCACAGGTCAGTAAAGCTCCAGTTTCAACATGAGTTAATTAATCATAGTTCATCATAAATGTTAACCTGGCTGCCACACATGTTAATGTTAGCCATTTAAATATTAGCAGTTAGCTGAGGCCACAAGAAGAAGAGGCCCTAGAAGAACAATGGATGATGAGATTAGATTTTCAAGACTAGGCAGATACGTGTTTTCCTTTACTGTCTCTTACAGAGGAGGGAGCAGATACCAGACGAGGTCACGGAGGTACGGGGAGGATTCGCAGCAGACAGCAAGACTGCCACGTCCATGCGAGAGAGCGATGGCTACAATAATCTCTGTTTTTGTCTCACTATATAATGTTGTGCAGCCCATTTGAGGGTTATCCTCTCTGTGAACCAGATGCTTGAGTTCACACAGAGGTCCACCAACTGAATTTGATCAGTTATGGAACGATTTACCTCGACAGGCTCCTTTGCTTTTAAACCTCCTTTAAAACACACTTTTACTCCCTGACCTTTGACCCAGTGTGACATGTTGACTCACTACCTCAGACAGCTTAAAAATAGTCTTTTTGTTTTTTGGTGCTGCCTAAAAGAACCGTAAAATATCTGTCCTATATACAGTTATGTTCATATATTTTTGTACTACATCAGGAAACTCAAAAATATAGTTTTTAATATTTTAATCCTTATTTTTTAAACTGTTTTTGTCATTTTTCTTCTCCCATTGCATCAAAAATCATTATTTACACTGAATAAATGAGTCAGCAGCTCTCTTACATTGTTGCTGCAGGTTCATTACTGAACAGTGGAGGTTTTCCTTTGGACCAGTCACTCCTCACAGACACACAGCTGGATGCTGCAGATCCTGCTCCATCCTTTTCCTCCATCTTCTTGATGTCAGGGTGGAGTTAGTCTGAGAGGTAAACACACACACTCAGAGGTGCTGTTGTACAGCAAGCATCACACTGACGGGTTTCTAAAGTTCTCATTGATCATTTCATGGAGTTTCTGTGGTAAACACTGTCCTGTGACGTATGTGTAATGGTGAGGGTCATGAGGGCTAACCAGCCCCACTCCTTACTCCTCATATTTCAGCCTGAAGCACAATAACAGCCTAAACCTAACCAGGAGGCTGTAACCTCAAAGGGACTTCATGGTTAGAAATAAAGGTTTAATGAAATGAAGCAGATCATAAAAACACGAGTTCCAACTTTAAAAGAAGCATCCACACGATGACGGCACAGCAGAGGAGCACTTTCTCTAACACACTGATTCAGTTCCACTGACACAAGGACACACACAGGAAGGCACACACACACAAGCCTTTATAAGAAACAACACAATCATCTGCGCTTGACTTGTCAATCCAAGTCCTTAGCCCATGAGCCCGCGGTATCAGACCACAGATATTCCCTTACTTTGAAAAAATGAAGCCAGTTTTCAGAACAGACCTGACCCAGATAGCAAGGAAACATTGAAACAACGTGGAGTCAATATCAGGCGACGTCATTGAACCAACGTTGAAATGTGACGTTGACCTAATGTCACTCTTGCACCCTTTTTTAATGTTGAAACAACGTCAGGTTTTGATGTTGAATCAATGTTGAAACCTGACATTGAAACAATGTCAGATTCTGATATTGAAACAATGTCAGATTCTGATATTGAAACACTGTTGAGCTATGGTGTTGATTTTCCACCTCTTTCGCACAGTTGCTTTTTATTAAAACAACAGTTAAATCATGACTGGAAATCTACCTTTCTTTATAGGTATTTTAACCAATACTAAACTACTGCATGTTTCCATCAATACTTAAACCACCTAAACACATAATTGTACTTATTCCTTAAATTGGACACCCTTTATAAAAAAAAAACAACAACAAATGTCTCACAATGTATCATGTCAATATTAATATCCTAAAATAAGAAAGCATTGCATGTGATGTAACAGAGAAAAAAAATAAACAAAAAAAGGTCAATAGGCATGTTTCGTTTGCTAAATACTTTATTAAAAGACAGTTTCCTATTTACATTTATATGTTTCACAGAAGTTTGTAATTTTTTACTCTGGGATGGGGATGCATGATGTGCGTCCTGCACCACCCATACCCATACGATCTGGGGCGTATCGGAGCCATTTCTGCACTGCTTGTGCAAAGACAAACTCGGACATAGAGTTTGCCCCTAACTGCTGCGTCAGGCCATCTAGGAAAAAAATACACACACACAAACAAAAAAAGTGAATTAGAGCACATGAATAAGCTCTTGTTAACTGTCTTCAGCGGGGAGAAAGTATGTAAACTCCTAGGCTGATAAACATGAAAGTCACCAGGCGTAAATCTGCAAACTGCCGCATTTGATTCCCAAAGAGCTATGAGCGGAAAAAGTGATAAGTCTTAGCATGGTGTGCCGTGTAGCCTTTAAAACAAAATAAACATGGGGTCCTCGGGCTGTACAACTACAACCCGAGGACTAAACAAGCCAAAGACCAAAGACTCCATCTCCAGATTAACCGGACATGAAAGTCTTGTTATTAAGAAAGACAAAGTAATATAGCAAAAAAACTGTAAAACTTACCACCATATATGCATTTGCAGAGCGCTGTATCTTTAAATGCCATTTTTTGCTTTGTCTGGTCCTTGGTTTTTTTCCCTGCCCAGTTGAGTACCGAGGCCAGCTCATTTGTAATGGCATAAGCCATTACACGGCGGACTCGCACCTCCAGTGTGGTCCCTCCAATCAAGGCAAAGCGTCTCACCTATAGACACATTTTAAGAGATGGAATTAGCGTGTCTCATGTCTTAAATGTGTATGCAAGTGCTTGTGTGTTTAATCAACAGGCCGTTGTTATGTATTTAAATCACATCTGACAGCTATTACACTTTATAGTTACAAAGTGTACATAACCTTTATATACTTACCATTGCCTTATTTGCCTCTTATGATTGAAGAGCTGCCTCTGCATTGTTTAGCTCCTCAATGTTGTGCAAGGGCAAATCCAGAGGCAGTACCCCAGCATCTACCGATTCATTTCAGCAGGGATGGCGGATGGCTCTGACCTCCTCACGGAGTTCGTTAACAGCTGTCGTCAGGTCTGACAGCAGCTAATATCTTTTGTGAGGTCGCATCTGTTTAAAAAAACAATTCCAGAAAGATTAATGGCTTAAGCAGTGAGAGGCGAAAAACTAATAAATAAATAATAAAACGCAGTTTACGTGTGGACAAAAGGTGCAAACACAAGGTAGGTGAGCGTGCAACGTAAAGTTAGGTGAGCGTGCAACGTAAAGTTAGGTGAGCGTGCAACGTAAAGTTAGGTGAGCGTGCAACGTAAAGTTAGGTGAGCGTGCAACGTAAAGTTTGAATTGAGTGCGAATCGAAGCGGGTGCTCTCCAATCATTAAAAGTAACAAAGTCATTGAACACATTTATACAGTTACCTTTACGTTTATCAATCATATCCCAGCCAACATTTATATGTGGGGCCCATATGGTTTGGAAATGGGCTGAAAAATGGGCCCCATATAGGATTGTCCGCGGGTTCCGTAATGGCCCCATGTTAAATGCCCATATAGGTGTTATATTGGTAAAATCTAGGAACTAAATGGGCCCCAACTGGGCAACATACACAGAAACCCACCCAGGCCCCATCTGTCAAGTTTTTTGTGGGTACCATGTGGGCACCACATAGGCTAAAAAGTGGGTTTTAAGTGGGATTGTCCGCGGGTTCCATAATGGCCCCATTTTATAAGCCCATCTTGGTGTTATATTGGTAAAATTTAGGAACTAAATGGGCCCCAACTGGGCGACATACACAGAAACCCACCCGGGCCCCATCTTTCAAGTTTTTTGTGGGTACCATGTGGGCACCACATGGGCTAAAAAGTGGGTTTTAAGTGGGATTGTCCGCGGGTTCCATAATGGCCCCATTTTATAAGCCCATCTTGGTGTTATATTGGTAAAATCTAGGAACTAAATGGGCCCCAACTGGGCAACATACACAGAAACCCACCCGGGCCCCATCTTTCAAGTTTTTTGTGGGTACCATGTGGGCACCACATAGGCTAAAAAGTGGGTTTTAAGTGGGATTGTCCGCGGGTTCCATAATGGCCCCATTTTATAAGCCCATCTTGGTGTTATATTGGCAAAACCTAGGAACTAAATGGCCCCCAACTGGGCAAAGTACACAGAAACCCACCTGGGCCCCACCTTTCAAGTTTTTTGTGGGTACCATGTGGGTTCGACATAAGCTAAAAAGTGGGTTTTAAGTGGGATTGTCCGCGGGTTCCATAATGGCCCCATTTTATAAGCCCATCTTGGTGTTATATTGGTAAAATCTGGGAACTAAATGGACCCCAACTGGGCAAAGTACACAGAAACCCACCCAGGCCCCATTTTTCTAGTTCTTAGTGTGTACAACATGAGGAAAACATGAGCTAAAAAGTTGGAATGGCATTATCAGTGGGTTCTGTAGTTGCATCTTACTTCTTGTTTGAATTGGCTAATTTCTGGCACTGGGCGGGTCCCATGTAGAAAAACAGCCACAAAATCAATTTAACAGACAGCCAATACGGCTTCTGTGACACAAAGACACTAAAAATATTAAAGCTGACTGCAAACAGAAACATCAAGGGGGGACACAAAACACATTTTGTTCACATTTATTTTGTCCCACAACTGTGGGTTTAAGTAACTGTATTCCAAGGAGTGTGAACTTAAAAAACTAGAAATGTCAAACTACATTCAAATTGCTTAGAGAGAGAACTGTAGCAACATGGGAAAAAATAAGGGAAACCCAGAACCTTGTCTTGAATCAGCAGGGGTGTATGTTATGTTTTTTTACAGAGCCGTTAGTCTATTTTGTCCCCTAGCAGCCCTCAGTCCTCCTCTGTCTCTAGCGCCAGTGAACAATTTAGAGAGAGCTTTCTCTGCTTCTTGCAGGTTGACTTTTGCAGTCAAAGAATTCTTCTTCAGTGCCTCTGCAAATGAAGAAGAAAAATGGGTAAGCCAAAGTAAAGGTAACCGTAGCTTACTTCCTTTGGTGATGATTTACAAAGAACAATGTTTATTTCAGTTTCTTGCCTCAAATATATAAGATGGCACAATAACTAATCTCACTTACACTTTCAAACACTTTATTTAAAAAAAGTGTCTCAAGTGAAACTAACTTACCATACACAACATTAAAGAGGCGCAAATCTCTGAACTTTTTCTTCCCATGTCGGCCAAGCAAGTTGTACTCCACGGCAAGCTCGGGTGATATGAGTAATTTCATCATTCTCCTTGTAGCATCATCTACACTTGTTCCCCCTATATCTGCTACCATGGCAACCTGAGGGGAACATACAAAAAGGACAGATTAGATACTGGCATCTGGGTAGGATGTCTCCCTGGGGAGGTGTTTTGGGCACATCCAACCAGGAAGAGACCCAGAGGAACACCCAGGACATGCTAGAGGGACTATGTTTCTCAGCTGGCCTGGAAATGCCTTGGGAGTCCGCTGGAGGAGTAGGGCCAAGTGACTGGAGAGAGCAAAGTCTGGGCCTCTCTACTTAGTACCGGATTGGGTCGCAGGGGGGAGCAGCCTAAGCTTAAGATAATGGACCAGGAATGGAGGATAAATGGACGCTTTACATATTACTTAATGTTAATTGTGTGGAGATAAAATACATATATATATAAAAAAATATGGTAGTAACACAAGCTAAACTGTTAAAAATTGAATTGAAGTTCCTTAATAGGGCTGGGTTCTAGATTTCTAGAGTCGATTCGATTCCGATTCACAAGGTCCCAAATCGATTCGATTCGGAGAACTTTTGTCTCAGACAGTCATAAATACTATCGCCTGATCACGTATCAGTACATTTCCATATTTTTATATCTATAAAAGAAAGCTGACATTTGTGAAATGTGTAAGCATCACAGCAGATGCCTTTGTATCAAAGTAACTGAGGATAAAACACAGAAAAACATGAAGCCGATTTTCTGGCCTGGGATTTTATAGCAGATGACCTTACAAATATTCTGCAGTAGATCAAAAACGAAAGAAAATAATTAATCAACATCTGAACATTACCTGATGCTGCTGAAGTGAAGCAGAGCAAAGTTACAAAGGTTTTATTAGAGACATTTTGCAATTTTGCACAATTTTAAAAAGTTTAAATTTGTTCAGCAGCCTATTTAAAGGCAGAAAGGCCTTCGTAAGTGAAAGGGAAAAAAATAAGCGACAGCACTGTAAATGCAGAAAACAGATTTTTAGATGGGAAACGGTTCTTGAAGTACACTGAGAGAGAGTGAGAGAGAGACAGCGAGCTCTGCGTGAAGTGTGATTTTACCATGGTGGAAAACCAAAACCAAGCAAAAGTAAGAGGGAATTCATGACGATGTTTACGTGAAGCGGAATTTTCAGTGTGCTTTGGATCTTCTTTTGCTGTTGGTTCAGTCAATATTGTTTGGAGAAAGATAAAACCTGCAGCTTCAGAATCTAACACAAAAAACACAAAGTGCCGTCGGCTGAGAAAGGCCACATCTCACTGATTCTGATCCGTCGGCGGGTCCGCGCTTTGTGTTTACATCTTTGTGCAGAATGCATGTGCCTGCTCTCATTTACTTTCTCCAAACTAAAATGGGTTTTATTTGATAAGTCTATAATCAAAACCCACCCCTATTCCTTACCCCTTTATCATTTATCCATAATGTTAAGCAGGACACCTGTGAATATTTTGTTGATTTAGCTGTAAAAGTGCCATAAAATCAGCTGTGAGAGTGTGTGCTTTTATCCCTTTTTTCAGGATTACTTCTACTTTCCACATCTGGTAGTTTTTTTTCTCTACAGTATACTATAAGAGTGTAATCGGGGATTAATAACAGAAAAGGGCAAAAAACAAACTTGAAATTTTACAGTTTTTTTTAAACTGAAAAAGGCACTCATAATGTACATGAATAAAAGATTTAGAATAGGCAATTTGAATTATTAATTGTAAAACAGAACAAAAACAATTTTGTGACCTTTGGCCCTGTGGTTTGTTTTTGGGCATCTCTTTTCTTCTAAATAAGTCCAGCCGTGTTGGGCCCCTGGTAGAGCTCTGGTTGGAAGAGACAGGTTGGAAAAACCTGTCATCAGCGACGGGTTGGGGGCTAAAGGGTTAAAATAAATAAGAACTGGCCAGAATTTGCATAAACTATCATAGCAGAACAAAAATAAGAAATCTATCCGTTATCAAAGTCAGAACCAAATGCTTCATTAGAATAAAAAAATGTAACTTTCTGGAAGGTAAACATGTGGTATAAAAGTAACATCTCAGAAAAAAAAAAATCATAGCAACAGAAAGACATGGTAGCAGATGTGATGGTCTCTGGCCTGCTTTGCTGCCTCAGGACCAGTAAGACTTGCTGTGTTAAATGAAACCAATTGTGCTGTATACAAAAAAAATCATGAAGGAGAATGTCTTTCAGAAAATATATCAAAGAATGTTTTCTGACTTCTGTATAAAGAACAGTGGCAAGCAGAATGGGGAGGAAAAAAAAACTTACTACAGCAGACATGAGACTGGAGTCCTCCAGTTTTCCATTAAGAGCCTCAACATCGTCTTGGGTTTTAAGAGGTAAAACAACCCCTTCAGGGACCTCCGTAACTGAACCATTTTTCTGCTTCAGCAAGGCATTTAACATCTTGCTATGAACCAGTTGAGTCTCCTTCACTTCCTCTAAAATGGCAAGTACTTTCGAGAACATGGCTTCACAAGTGGGGCTGGCGGCACTCCGGGCAGCGGGGCTGGCGGCACTCCGGGCAGCAGGGCTGGCAGCACTTCGGGCAGCGGGGCTGGCGGCACTTCGGGCAGCGGGGCTGGCGGCACTCTGGGCAGCGGGGCTGGAGACACTCTGGGCAGCGGGGCTGGCGACTACACTATTGTTTTTTCCAGAGGGTCGCTTAAGGAGTTGTTCTGGAGGCGTGGGTGGAAGTTCTTCATCTGAATCAGAAGGCTCACTTGATTCAGTGTGGCTGCTCAGTTGATTCTTCATCAGTTTAACACTTGGCCTAGAAAGGTTAAGCACAGAACATTTATGACACTGTTTCAGAAGGAAATAAACTTCATCTTGTTTGTATGCTAGTACCACTTACTTTCTTTTTCTTATGCCATTCTCATTGTCCGTCAAGTCTGATGAATACTCTGCTTGATGCAACTTTGCCCTGGCATTTGCATAAGTTGCTATAACATAAATTGTACAGAATACAACATGTAAGATAAAATGTAAAGAAGAAATAAATCTACAAAAACAATGACAATGAAAAAACGGTTTCCAGTAGAATAGAACAGAATAATCCTTTAATTGTCCCACAAGGGGAAATTTGGTTGTAACAGCAGCCAGAAAACACATATACAAACAAACAGTACACAGGACACAGAACAGAAACATACAACAATACAGGGCCTTACATTTTCAAAAGCCTCCAAGTAAAATAAAATGTTCATGTATAAACTTTTAAAGAAAAGGAAATACAGATGTAGTGTACAAATAAAGTCAAACTTACCTGCATTTCCCATGACACGGACATTGCAGAGTATCCAGTTGCTGGTTGGTGGTGTTCCTTCCTTTACAGCCTTTGTCACATTCACTAATGACGCAGGAGGCCACCAGCATAATTTTCTCTCTGCGTCATGGAACCACTCTGATGGAATGATGTCTACCTTCTTGCAGCCATCAGAGTCAACTTCATCCACAAACTCGACCACACTGAATGAAGACATCCTGTAAACGCCATTAAGTTACATGCTGTGTAGCTGAGGCAAAGCTACAAATGCATTACAAAAAGGTAACAAAATAATTGGTTTTGTAAATTTAGTTACAGGAGCACTAGCAAGATGACCTGACAGTTTTGACAACAAATGTACACCCAGAGATGTTGAATCAATAGGGTAGTTAAAAAACGCTGTTCCAGTCTCAAACAGTTCATACAAAACATGTATTTCTCCGATGAACAGCACAATGTTCTGCACAACTGCAACTTTGCCTTCAAGATCAAAACAATTTGTTCCATTGGAGGTGGAGATTATTTGATTTCCATGTCTGTACATCTTGTACTGAAAAGAATGATGGACCAAAAATTCAGTCATCATAGGTCCAGATGTATGTGGTTGTGTGAGTACACCCTCTGGCATTTTGCAAGACCTGTGAGCATACAATTGCTTTTCACAAACTCGTCTGACAATTTGCTGTACAGGATCCTGTGGTCTTCTCACCATCTTTTTTAACTGTCCCAAATAATTCTCAAATGGAAAACATGAAACCAAATCCAGAGGGCCATACTTTTTAGCATCATCTGCTAGGTGCAAAAGACTGTGTGTATTGTTAACTAAGAATTTAGTCCCATAAATCTTAGCAAAGTTGGCAACAAAGCATCTTAATAAATTTTTTGCATAATAACAGTACTCTTTACACAAAGGAGACAAAAGTATCCTCATAGCAGATGACAAAACCAGGAAGTTCTTGTACTGTGGATTGCACAGTTTCTGGAAAAGCACAACTGGTCCAGTATACAACAAAAATTGTCTTAATTCTGTAGCTTTCCATTGTCTGTACTCCATTAGGGACCGTGGCTTTCTGGAAAACGTGCGTGGCAGACTTTGCCTACACTGTTTTAAGTGATCAGAAATGGCAGACAGAGTAGAAGAAGGAACCCGACACTGCAATGGTCCCTTAATCCACAGGGCAAGTAATTTACGTACAATACCCAAGCAAATTAAATGCATATAGTCTAAGGGAAAGGCTGAAACCATGCCAATGCCTAGCTCTTGAAGAGGTGATTTGGAGTTGTGGTGATCTTCATCTAACATTTCTTCAAACTGAGAATCTGATCTGAGACTTGAATCCATATCTGGAAAAATAACTTTCCCATCAACATAAACACCATACTGTGTACAGCGCTCACAAGAACTGTAGCCACCATGACCTTTGATGCATTTTAAATAAGCTCTAGCTGGGGTGTCACAGATAAAAGCATCTGGAAGGGGTACATTGAAGTGTTTTCCATTAAAAACAATACCAGTTTTTGTGACCTTTTTTACATCTTCTATAAAATCATGCATGTAGTCGTTCACCGACTCAGGTTTGCAGGGACCAGCATATATACCTATCATGAAAACATTTGCTTGTGGCAGTTCAACTATCTTACCTAAAATAGGCCACAGTTGCATATTAGAGCTCTTATAGAGAGGCAAACCATCAACATTAACACGAATGGTTAATGTATCAGTTTTCAGTTCATGTTGATTTATCATTTTCAGTTCTGACAATACTGCACTTTCAAGACCAAAATGGTAGTAACTTCCCCTGCCAATCTGTTTCACTTCACAGTCTTTTAATGTACTGAGCAAAGTTCTGGGATCCTTTGGCAAATCTAGACCAAGCTCCAAAAGTATGGTTAAGAGCTCTGACAACACAGAATGAGACACATTTCGGTTTGCTGCCCATTCAGCAAGTTTCCTCTTAGCATCAGAGTTTGACTCCCCATCAGGAAAGTCACAGTTTTGTTCGTCATCCGCTTCACTATCCATGTAAAAGTCATTACTATTAAAATCCAGAGGTAAATCTTCATCCAAGCTGTTACTCGAATATTCCTCTACATTGTCCTCTGCCTTGTTGATAGTCTCATCTTTATTTTCTATATCTTCAATATTTTCCACTTCATCCACAGTCGAATGTTTGTTCGCCACATCTTCAGTGTATTGCAAAGCCTGGTCCACGGCCTTCTCTGCAAGTTCCACAGCATCTAAAGCAAGGCTCTGTAAATGCTGCTGAACTCTAACTTTAATTCTCCTTCTCCTCGTCCGTGATTTGGCAAGAAGGTAATCCATTTCACTAAAATACACAGAAGATTGTGTGCAGAATAGAAGTGTGAGCCATTTTCACACATACGGCAATCCAAAAAATTGCAGAAGATATTCTGAAGAGGAATACAGTGGCTTGCAAAAGTATTCGCCCCCCTTGAACTTTTCCACATTTTGTCACATTACAGCCACAAGCAGGAATCAATTTTATTGGAATTCCATGTGAAAGACCAATACAAAGTGGTGTACACGTGAGAAGTGGAACAAAAATCATACATGATTCCAAACATTTTTTACAAATAGATAACTGCAAAGTGGGGTGTGTGTAATTATTCAGCCCCCTTTGGTCTAAGTGCAGTCAGTTGCCCATAGACATTGCCTGATGAGTGCTAATGACTAAATAGAGTGCACCTGTGATCTAATGTCAGTACAGCTGCTCTGTGACGGCCTCAGAGGTTGTCTAAGAGAATATTGGGAGCAACAACACCATGAAGTCCAAAGACCACACCAGACAGGTCAGGGATAAAGTTATTGAGAAATTCAAAGCAGGCTTAGGCTACAAAAAGATTTCCCAAGCCTTGAACATCCCACGGAGCACTGTTCAAGCCATCATTCAGAAATGGAAGGAGTATGGTACAACTGTAAACCTACCAAGACAAGGCCGTCCACCTAAACTCACAGGCCGAACAAGGAGGGCGCTGCAGAGAAAGAGAGAAATGCAGCCAAGAGGCCCATGGTGACTCTGGATGAGCTGCAGAGATCTATAGCTCAAGTGGGGGAATCTGTCCATAGGACAACTATTAGTCGTGCACTGCACAAAGTTGGCCTTTATGGAAGAGTGGCAAAAAGAAAGCCATTGTTAAAAGAAAATCATAAGAAGTCCCGTTTGCAGTTTGCCACAAGCCATGTGGGGGACACAGCAAACATGTGGAAGAAGATGCCCTGGTAGGATGAGACCAAAGATTGAACTTTTTGGCCAAAATGCAAAACGCTATGTGTGGCAGAAAACTAACACTGCACACACTCTGAACACACCATCCCCACTATTGGTCTTTCACGTGGGATTCCAATAAACTTGATTCATGTTTGTGGCTGTAATGTGACAAAATGTGGAAAAGTTCAAGGGGGCCGAATACTTTTGCAAGCCACTGTATGTGGAAACATTGTTTGTAAAAAACATTTCAGCCAGAGTGGAGATTTTCCATCAATCTACACTGTAAAATGTATAAATCAGCAAGTGATAAATTATCACTGTTGCTGGTATTTTCTCAAAGAGTTGTATGTGATAGAAATTGCTGTTTATAGTCCTCCTGTACATCTGCATGTTGCTTCCCAATTAAAATCTATAATTGTGGGGATTCATATTCATGTGATACTTATAACAACAGTTATCAAGTATACCAGTTTAACTTTGCTGATGTGCTTGAAGGAAAATGGTTATTTCCATGTATTTCCCTATTCTGCCTTTAATTTTGAGGAGTTCCTTCTAGCTGTTACAGTGCTATGAGCTCAAAATGTGGTTATAAATATGTTGTACTTGTAAATCAGTTTTGTACTTGTAAATCAGGATTTGTATGTGTAAAGAAGATTTGTGTGTGTGTGCGTAAAAAAGATTTGTATGTGTAAAAAGAATTTGTGTGTGCGTAAAAAAGATTTGTGTGTGGACTTAGCCAAAAAGAACCCTGCAAGTTACAAGTATGAATTTTGACCCTATTTTTCTTCCTTTCATCTGATTGGTCAATGTCATGTCAATCACAAATGTGACAATCCAATCAGAGAACAGATGGGTTTGGCTGTTGGAGGGGCGCGTTTTTGAACTGCAGGTCTTTGAAGGGAATAAATGCCCTTTTACATGCCAGCCCAGCGTTTTCCTTCATCACCAGGAGGGAAAACAGTCTGTGGTCATCCGACTTTGGTGATTTTTGTGTCACAGGTCTACGTGCTTAATACCGGGACTTCCACAGCCTTTTCAACAGCGCTGTGGGGGGGAGGGGGGAAGGCAGAGTTTTGGAAATTACAGTCTTCATTACAAAGCTTTCTCCGTTATGAATTAGCATACATGTTTTTATTGAACATTTGAAGAACTAGCCAAAAAAAAAAAACTCTTGTAGAGGACATAAAGTCAGAGATAGAAACGACAAGGAGCAGGTGCATCTAGTGCAGGTAGAGCTGCTTCAAAAACCCACAGAGTTCAGCAGCCAGCGCAAGAAATTCTGGATCCTTAGCTTTTAGTTAGCATTAGCAGCACATCCTGCGTCCGATGTGAAAGGACTTTCATGCTGCGCACTGTGACTCACAGCAATGGTCCCAGGTCAGCCCTGACTTTGTGTTAAACTAATCCTAAAGTAATAATGGTATTTCTAACCACTGATATACCACAACTTTATCCTTTCAACAGCTGCTTAAAGTTAGGGGACCTAGCCTCTATCAGATATTTATATAGAGATCCTCCTGCTTCAAACTGTGTTACCCTTCAAGGACCTGCAGTTCAAAAAAGCTCCCCTCCGACAGCCAAACCCATCTGTTTTCTGATTGGATTGTTACATTTGTGATTGACATGACATTGAGCAATCAGATGAAAGGAAGAAAAATAGGGTCAAAATTCGTACTTGTAACGTGCAGGGGGTTTTTGGCCACACACAAATCTTTTTTACTCTCATACAAATCTTTTTTACACACACACAAATTCTTTTTACACATACAAATCCTGATTTACAAGTACAAAATATTTATGACCACATTTTGAGCCCATACAGTGCACCTAAAACAAAAAATCTGCAGTGATTTACATTTGCTGAATGATCAATTTTGTAAAATAACAGTCTATTTTTGTGTGCACAGCTTACAAAACTGTACTGTAAGGCATGCTCTGATTGCATGCTAAAATGTTGTTGCTTAAAAATAAAATCTGTAATACATGATAATTAAGAACATCAACAGAAACACTTATTAAAAAGTAGATACACAATTTCTATAGAATGGAAAACAACTCAGTTAATTTTTTTCCTATGAATACCAGCATCTTAAACAACTCCAACAACTATGACGAAAAACGCTTTCCTGCTCCCCTCACCATCAGCTGATTAACACTGAGCTGCTGCTGTCAACACCATCAAACTTATTTAATGTTTAATGTTATGTTATTTTTAAATCTTTACCAAAACTTAACGACTGTGGATGCTCACACCTGCTGTTAAAAAAAACTGTTAGAGATTACAGGAGTAATTTCTCTCTTTTTTTTTTAAATCGGCAAGCCTGCATTTTTATTGGTTACCATGTTTATTACCACTTTTATCAGTAAAAACCTTTCTATAAAGTATAGATTTCAATTCAATTCACCTTAATGTGCTGCACTACTTACAGTCCTGTGAGCTCTGGTTACTGACAGCAGGTGTGAATGTTTGGAGTCCTAAACTCAGATAGAGATTAGAATAACAAGGGAATGTAAAATGTTTTGATGCACCTGACAGCAGCAGCTCAGAGAGAACTCCAATTGTGAGGGGAAGAGCAAAAGTTGTGGGACATGTGAAGAAAGCACTGTTGGCATTATGTTAGCACAAAACATTGAAATTTCAATAGATGTCTAATTATGAAATTGGTTATTGACTCCTGCAGCTAAATAAACATTTATACCGATTACCAGAAGAAGAAAAAAAATAGTAATGCAGTCCTTTCACAGATGTCCCATTAACCATCACTTTTCAAAATAATCCGTGCAAGCTATTGAATATGGCTAATAAGTAATACAAATAATATGAAAATGACTTACATCTCAAAGATGGTGTTTGAGATCCCAAAGAATCTAAATGTCATAAGGAAATAAAAGAAAGTACATGAGAAAGAAAAAGTTGCAAACATTTCCATTTTTTCCAGGATAATTCAATATAAGAGATTTACTTACTAATGCACAAAATGAACAGTGTAATTAGAAGTTTGAAATGCACTGCAAGTGTTTATATGGTAAACTGATCAACTCCAACAGCAAACACTGGCAGTGCAAAAATGTACCTAACTAGCTGACAGGCTTTAAAGTCACAGGAAGATATATATAAATGGTGACATATCCCAGAACAAATCTGAACATAAAAATATTATTAATTATCTATCTTCAGCAACTGTGTGCTGTACAAGCACTATAAAATTTTAACATGTTTCATTTGCAGTTGAATGACACAAAATCACTTAGGGGGGCACATATGACCTGCAGGCTGCACTTTGGACATCCTGCAGTAGACTGCTACATAGACTACTTAACTATGCATAGGGGGATATTCAGTGAAAGACTTAATTTATTAAATAGTTAATTAAGCCATCAACGGGAGTTAGATTTAATACTAGTGTTTTACACAGCATTCAGCTATAGTAACATGTTCTGTATATTCCTACATCACCATCTGATCTGAACAGCTGCACTTACTTATTAAATTAATAACTGCCTTGGCCAAACATTTTTCAGTAACCAATAACTAGATGGAACAGCACAGTATCTAAGGCTACGTCCACACATACACGGGTATTTTTGAAAACGCAGATTTTTCTGTGCGTTTTCACCTTTCGTCCACACATAAACGGCATTTTCGGTTACTGAAAGCTGAGACTTTTTTGAAACTCATGCCAGGGTGGAGATTTTCGAAAACTCCGTTTTTGCCTTTAGGTGTGGATGTAGGGAAACAGAGGAAACTCTGCATCAAAGGTCTGTGCCTTTTTTGACGTCACACCTTGCGCCAGGTTATTGCTTCGGTGAAATGAATTTCTACAATGGCGGACTTAGACAAAATACCATTACTGTTAATTTTACTCTATGCAGTGTTTCAATGCTTACATATACACAGTTACTGTCCCTCCACACATAGGACTCCATCTTTGTTTACTCTTTCCCACCGAGGCTTCATGACTTCTGATTGGCCAACATTTCCACACGTTAGGAATATATCGCCACCTGCTGTTTTGGCATATTCCTAGCAGCATTTTCCTTCGTTTTTGGCGTTTACACATTTTTTTTAAACGAAAACAGAAAATGTCCGTTTTCAAAATTACTCATGTACGTGTGGACGTAGCCTAAGAGAGTGATCCAGGCTGTGTTTAAGCTGAAAAAGCTGTGTTTCTCTCCCACCCCCCCTTCTTTTTGCACACCATAAATGCATATCTGGTAACATTACCATAGACGTGACCGGTAGGTTCACGTTCAGATAATGAAACATTTAAGCTGCAGGCATCTACTGCAGTAATTTAAACAATCATCTCATATTTTACACCCCTATAAAGTGAGCTTGCAACATTGCACATGTATGTCATGTGGTACTGTATGACTAACTGCCATTTTGTTTACTGAGTAGTGCATAATGGCCGCATTACCTGAGCGGGAATCCACTAAAGCACAGTACTAAAACATAAAAAAATCATTACTTTTTGAATTAATTAAAAATACCTGGTTGCAGATGCACAACGGGAGAAAAAAAACGCGGTGTACATTATATTATGTAAATTCACAAACTGTATAGATATTGGTGCTATGGAAACAGAATAAGATAAGATAAAATGTACTTTACTAAGTAGAATATAGGCAGTAGGAGTTTTGTGAGTAACTTTTAATTATGTTTGCCAAAGACAATGACAGTAAATTAACCCAGTTTCACCTGCTAGCTAAGGATGTTATATGCCTCTCACCCTTATACAGTTTAGGACAAGTATAGAAAGCAACTAAAATAACCATTGATGATAACTTATCAAACCTTCAGTATTTACCTTGGTGTTAGTTTTAAATTCCTTTAAATAATCGATGTCCTCCACATACTCCAGGCACCAGCGAGTGAAAAATCTGCTCACAACAGACCACACTAGTCCAAAGGCGGCGCAATCTGCTCCTCCCTTATTTAAACAAAAAAGACCGCGAAGACTGGTTGCAATAGGAACCGCTCACTTTAAAAAACAACTTTATTTAAAAAGTTGTTTTTTTCATAGGTGGCGCAATCCGCTCCTCCCTCATTTAAACAAAAAAGACCGCGAACACTGGTTGCAATAGGAACCGCTCACTTTAAAAAACAACTTTATTTAAAAAGTCATTTTACGCCTGATACAAACATTTTAAAAGGCAAACCATGCACAAGCTAAAAAGATAAATTTTAGTTTTGCTTAGTTTTTTAAGTATAGGAATGGTTAATATGTTTTAAAAAATCATATGTAATTATTGTCAAATAACATAAAAATAAAACAACATAATAATAAAGGTATAATTGACAGAATATATCATAATGATAACAATAGCAACACCTCACTTAAAAGCTCTTCTAAATAAACAATAGAAAAGTTTTTGAAAAGTTATTTTGAAAAGTTTCAAGTGTCAATACACCATACACCATACAGTTGAGGCGTGACTGCTGGAAAGGCCGCATTCCCTTTGCATCAGTTCAAAAAAAATATAAATTATTTCTGGTTATATAATTTAGGGACTCAAGTTGAAGAGTAAGCTTTATACTGAGGAGCTTTTACCTGATCAACCAAAACTTTCAACTTCCACAGTCTTTTTAGTTTTTCAAGTGAGTTATGCTTCCACATATGTAATATAGCTAATGGTCTTTTCTCTAATGCAGTATAGTGTGTCTGATTTACTGGAAATCGTCAACTGCATGTTTGCTAATGTGAACAGTCCTAATTGAACAACTGGAAATCCTGAATTTGCACAAAATGCCAAATCTGTATTTTTCTCTGTATAATTCACTTATATCTTAGGTTTTTTATTTGGGTTTTTTGGGGGGGTTTTTTGCTTTTCTTGATATTGCATGCTATAATGTTTTTTTTCTATTCTTATGTCCGTTTTCATCACATTTTATTGCTGCTGTGACAAGTGAATATCCCCAAGAGGAATCAATTAAGTTCTTATTTTATCTTATCTGAGCCTGGCCATGCAGAGCACTGAAAGTTCAAATACTGAGGCTAAAAACTGAGAGGGTCAAAAATGAAAAGTAAAGAATATTTGACTGTGCCTAAGGATAGCAGAAGTGATAGACTGAGGTTGTGCCAAATATTTTAAAGTTAGGGTGATTTGTTAGAGAATGGTACCCATGGGTGCTGTCTGCAGGTTATAAAAGAGAGTTATGTTCTTACTTCCTTTTGAGATTCTTTTTAAAATTTGACTTTCACAACTCCCTGGATTGTGTGCAATCTGTGATGGGCTTCTTTGGAATAAGTCCTCCTTTATTCAAATAACACTTTCTCAGGTTCTTCACAGAAGAAGAATCGTAGAGCCTCCATAAAAGGCTCTATCACTTTTAAAAGTAACCTTTCCAACACTGACTAGGACCTACATTGGATGCCCACCCATATGGATTTAATGTTAGAAACCCAAGTGGGTCCCATATATACTAAACAATCTTGAGCCCATGCCCATATTAACTTAACACAACACATATGGGGCCCACATAGACATGTTTTCAGGGTCTGACTTGCATTTGCTCATGTGTGATCCATATAGTTTGACCAGGTAAGCCCCACCTGTGTCATCAGAGCTAAAAAAAAAAAAAAAATTGATTACCTCACACAACAACATGTTTTCTTGTCTGCTTGTTCAAACTACAAATAAAATGTGACAGCAAACGCGCTCTAGTGTGAACCCTCAAAGCGGCCCGCATGCGCAAAAGAAGACGTCACACACAACGCGCTCTGTTTAGACCCAGACCAAACAGTATTGTTTGACTGATGGCCGTTAATACAAAGACTTGTTTCAGACTTTACGTTTCCCAATTTTGCTTTAAGTTATGAAGTTATTTTGTTATTTACATATGGCCTAATAATGATCCTTATTGCTGTTTTAGAGAGGAGCGGTGCTTCAAAGGATAGTTGCAGATAGTTGCAGATTTCTGTCAGAATATGCAGATTATACAGTATAAATAAAATGTTAACGTTTCTCCAATGTTGTCTTCCCAACAGTTTCACTGACATCTGCACGGGATGGTCAGGAAGCGTTCACGGTGTCTTCTTGGGCGCTGATAATTGGTGTCTGTCTTGTGTCACTGATGTAAAAGATGGAGTTAATGCGACATGACCATTCGAACAGCAGTCGCTTTCGAAAACATCAGATATGTATCAGATTATATGGGGCCCACATAGACATGTTTTCAGGGTCTGACTGGCATTTGCCCATGTGGGACCCATACAGTTTGACCAGGTGGGCCCCACCTGTGTCATCAGTGCTAAAGAAATATATTGATTACCTCACTTTGCCCCATATGGGGCCCACATAGGCATGTTTTTAGGTTCTAACTTGCATTTGCCCATGTGTAACCCATATCGTTTGACCAGGTGGGCCCCACCTGTGTCATCGATACTAAAACATATATTGATTACCTCACTTTGCCCCACCTGGGGCACACAACAACAGCCTATCCTTAAATGTCTGTGTTAGCCCATGTCTGTCTTAGATGGAAAACCCAAGTGGGCCCTACGTGTGTTTCCCATTTTGGACCAAGTTAAGTCTTTCCCATGTTTGACCCAGCAAGGACCTACTATATGTTTCCACTTGGTTTTGCCCATATGGTTTTGATGTGAGAAACCCAAGTGGGTCCCATATATACTAAACAATCCTGAACCCACATAAATATAAGCCCATATTAACTTAACATAACCCATATTGGGCCCACATAGACATGTTTTCAGGGTCTGACTGGCATTTGCCCATGTGGGACCCATACAGTTTGACCAGGTGGGCCCAACCTGTGTCATCAGTGCTAAAAATATATATTGATTACCTCACTTTGCCCCATATGGGGCCCACATAGGCATGTTTTTAGGTTCTGACTTGCATTTGCCCATGTGTAACCCATATTGTTTGACCAGGTGGGCCCCACCTGTGTCATCGATACTAAAACATATATTGATTACCTCACTTTGCCCCACCTGGGGCACACAACAACAGCCTATCCTTAAATGTCTGTGTTAGCCCATGTCTATCCTAGGTGGAAAACCCAAGTGGGTCCTACGTGTGTTTCCCATTTTGGACCAAGTTAAGTGTTTCCCATGTTTGACCCAGCTAGGACCTACTAAAAGCGCCCACTTGGGATTCCCCATATGGGTTTAATGTGAAAAACCCAAGTAGGCCCCATACAAAAAGCCCAGTTTGAGCCCATGCCCACATGATACCCATCCAGCCCGCGCAAAAACCAGGTGGGGCCCATATATACATGTTGGCTGGGATATCACAGATTTACAATTTTTTGTAGTACTATGCTAAAAAGCAACTACAGAGCGAAAGTCTGGGTCAAGCGCCGAGGCGACGGCAAGAACAAAGGAACCCTCGAAGCGTTAATGCTAGCTAGCTAGCTTTGTAAGGGAATATAACGGAAAAGTATGAAACGAAAATGTTTTCTTTGTTGACTTTGTTCGCAGTGCAATTTATTTGTTGCCGGATTGTAAGATGAAAGTAGACACAATTTCGGGCTCCCACATTTTGTCCGAAACTTTACATTAACAAGTTTGTTTGTTTTTTACTGTTATTCAAATGCAACCGTGGAAATAACGAATAGAACAAAAGTCATTCATTCTTACCTTATATTAATCGTGGTGCAGGCCAGTGCAGTGCATGAACTGATGCCTTCTCTGGTCAATTCCGCTGAGAGTAAATCTAATGTCCCGCTCTACTGTACAAGACAATGGTTACCTGAAGGGATGTACCACTGTGAGAGGGGGGGCTATGGAATAGTCCAAGTGGTAGCAGCTTTAATTTCCCGCGAAACCATAAATCAATGGTTTTTCAACGTGATTGTTGTCACCTTGTCAACTATAAATAGATCAACAATCAACGATGACAGAACAACAGTGAATCAATGTTATTTCAATGTCAGTGTCAGGTTTCATCAGTATTTCAATGTTGTTTCAACATCGGTTTTGTGTTGACATTTCAAGCATGACGATTTTGATGGTTCAGATGGAAAATCAACATCTGTTCAATGTCTCCTTGCTATCTGGGGATGTTTATGCTACAGCCTGTTTACCAATATAATCAATATCAGGTATCAGAGCAACAGAAACCTCGGTGATCAGGACGCTGGGACTGAGAACAGGAAGTGGCTCAAACGTCACAGTTTCATAACGTCAGCCTGAACTCCACTCACGGAGTTTCTGTCGCCATTGTAGTTTTTAAAGTCTCGTGATAAAGGCGGGTCTTTCTGTGAATCCGCACGCTCATTGGCTAATAGCTCGAGATTGACACATCGTTATCCAATGAGCGTGCGGGAACTTCCGACATAAAGTTGTTTCCTTTGAAAAACCAAAGTCTGATTATTTTTGCCTCCACTGACGGAGCCTGTTGTTCCCGCCACAGAGACACAGTAATGTCAGAGCGGTGTTAACACTCACCCTGCCTCAGCACTAGTGATGTGCGGATCGATCCTGAAATATCGATTCCTCCGATACCAATCATTTATGTTCTAGAATCGATTCTCACATTAAAATATCGATATTTTAGTAAATTAGGGTAAATTTGCAGTTTATCATTAACAGGAACACAGTGGAAAGAAACTATAACATTCGGATTGTCTACATTCAAAGTAACTAGTTCCTCTTCCGCCTTTCATAGTCATGTGCGAAATAGGCTGTCTCGCAGCCCCTTGGCGTGCGCACTCACAACAATGGCTGAGCGTAATTGGAGTCATGTGCTAACCTATTTTACCTCCACAAAAACTGAGACGTGGTTTGCGATACATGTGGCAAAAACGTGAGGTGTTGTGGCCACACTAGGAAGACGACGTGTCGGTCGGCTCAGATATTTGAAGTTTACACAGCTACATTCTCACCTGAAAATATGTTAAAAGTTTTTTTGCGACCCACAAAGAGAAATAAGAGTAATATTAAAACTAAGCAGCTGCCGTCATTGTTGGAAACAAGTACTCTGATGTCCTGTAATCATTATGATGCTATAATTTGAGATACAATAAATAAAATAAGTTTTTGCACAAAGTATCGGTATCGGATCAGTATCGTCGATACCACCCTGAATATTACTTGGTATTGGATCGGAAAGGAAATCAGTGGTATCGCACATCACTACTCAGCACAGCTCTCACTCTCCTCCTGCTCTCTCACACTAAACGGAGGCTCAGCTAAACTCACTTCCTCTCTACTTACAGGAAACCAGCTCAGAGGAGCCGACCGGCCTCACATTTCACCCACAGACACGAACAGCGTGGAATTATTTTATGTCATAAGAAGAAACATATTCATGTTAACACTCACCTGCCTCAGCTCCACCTTCCTCCCAACCCCCGGGCCTCAGACCGGTACCGGTCCATGAGTCGTTTGGTACCGGGCTGTGAGAGTTGAGGCTCAGGTGTGAAATGTATTGTTTTCATGGTTTTTATCGGTTTTACGCATTATTTTGTTATTGTTTTTATCGTTAACTCGGTTTTGACCACCAGGACCAAGCTGACTGCTGACACAGAGTTCATACTCTAACTGCTCGCTGCTCTGCTAGCTAAGTTAACTGATGTTAAAGGTCAGAGTAAAGAAATGACGTGATGCTGCTGGGAGTGACACCACAGACTAGCAGCATTTAGTTACTCAGCATATAATGCAGTTAATCTGAAATCTCTTTTTCTCTCTGAAACAAAGTGACAGCAGACTGAGTCAAAGACAGAAACCTTATTTAAACACCAAATATTCACCGGCTTCACTTCCTGATCCAGGATTCAAAGAGGACGTTGCACTTACTCAGCTTCTTCCCATGAACGTCTTCACTCTGCAGCTCTGCTGTCTGGACCAGGTCTGTGTAGAAACAGAGACAATCTTCTGCTTCATCAGTCCTCTGTGTCTGCAGGCTGAAGTCACATTAAACACTTCACACCAGCAAAGAGTCTGAAGCTCACAGGTCAAAGGTCAGCTGCTGCACCTTGTGTGATCTTGTTTGATCAATAATTAACCTGCAGCAGGTTTGTGCTCCAACTCCAACACACTGAACAACCCTGAGAACAAATCAGATGATGTGGGTGTGTCTGCAAGATTCAATAGTATTAAACACCTCACACCAGCAATGAGTCTGAAGCTCGCAGGTTAAAGGTCAAAGGTCAGCTGCCACACTGTATATAACAGTTCAATATGTATACAACCTGACTGTGGGCGTGTGTGCAGCCATAAACAGTTTAAACATTAAACACTGAACCATAAAAGAAGCTTAAGCTGCAGCTCACAGGTCAAAGCTCAGCTGCTGCAGCCAGTTATGACTTCACATAAATCATCATGTTTTCCCTCTCAGCACTTGGGCTGTTTTGACTCAGCTACACTATGGGAAATGGCCAATGGTTCCACAGCTGTTCTTGTTCACAGCATCATCCAGTTAGAGAGGAAACTGTATAATGCAATGATGATGTTCCAGCGTCATGCTGCAGTTGTTGCTCCTCCTCCACATGCTTACCTGCCACAGTTTAACTCCGCCTCTCAGACAGTCATGTCACCTGATCTGCATGTTTTGTTGTACGATGACGTCATCTTGACGTTGACGAGGAGGGCGAGAAAAACTAGTTTTGTCCTGCAGATGGCGATCTTGCACCGTGTTCAGAAAGCCGACACTTTGATGATGCTGGTCTACTCAACTTACTTTTAGCCTGTTTTGGACTCTTTGGATATGAGCTGCTTCCACTCTGGTTTTCACTGTTAAATAAACTTATTTGATTTCACTTGTAAAAGTCGGAAAATAAATATTAAATTATTTGTTGGTTTTTGAGGGTCAAATATCTTGTTTGATTTGAGGAATGAACTGTTAAGGTGGAGAAATGAATCAGGTTAAAATAGTGGTGTTTTAAATCACTGCAGATGTATAATGTAATTTAACATGTTGATAATGGTTGTAGTGGGCTTGTAATGTAAATGTGGTCTGATTAAATGTGACATTAATGGTGACGCTGCATAAACCTGATAAAACAGTTCTATTAGTGGGTCTGTGTGATCAGCATCAGTGGGTTAAGGTGAGGCCTTGACTAGTAGAACGTCATGTTGGTGTATGACAACACATGAGCCAACATCAGACTCCGAGCGCTACGATGCTAAAGATCAGAAGATCCAGTGTGACATCATCGTTACCCGGCAACAGCAGCCCTCATCTGACTTTATTGGAGGATATTTACACCAGCAACACTGTTTAGTTTGATATGACGGATTAACAACATGCTGTGATATCCAGTTCATCTGTAATAGATACTGGATCTAATCAGCCAGCAGATATTTGATCACCTTATTTATAACTATACTAGAAACAAATACAACTGTGTTGGTGATTCATGCAAACTTGCATATCAGCCTTTTAAGGTTTTGTAGTATTGAGAACAAAGAGGTTGTGTTAGGGCTGAAAAGCACAACTTGTTCTCCTCTGCAGGTCATCAAATGCACCACAGAAGTTTGTATTTGCACAAGGCTGTATATGTTTGATGGCTTTATTATTCTCTGTTCAAAGACAATAAATGTGGAAAATGTCTCATGTAGTATCAGCTTCATTTAAAATGACTGCAAACATTTAGAGAACATGTGCTGCTGTTTGTCCTACATTTCAACACTGAATGAACCCTGAAAACGTGATGGCAGGTGACAGATTGGAGTCCACATGAAATATAGGCTGTATGAAGGCTGGAAAATATAGGTCAGTGGCGGAGTTGGGGGGTGGCTTACTGGGCTTAAGCCCGGGTTGTTTTTTCAGAAGCCCGGGGTCTTTTGGAGTGTAAGATTTTCATAGTTAGATGCCTGGCTGACAACTGTATAAAACAAAAACTACACACAATATTCGAAGCACATAGTGCACACTGTGGGAATTTACGACTGTGCGTAAATCCCCCCTAATATTGGTATGATCCGAGCTCAGACACTAAGCGGGGCGGGGCAGCTGCTGCCTGCGAGTGTGCTGTTGGAGAAACGCAGCCAGGCAGACAGAGGAGAACTGAAGTTCGACCAGGTACCAAAGCAAATTATTCGTACTGTACAAATAATGTAAATATGACGGTGAATCACAAAAGATTGATGTCAAACTGATCACTTGACCCATATTACGTTACTTGCTCTTCGAGTGAATCAACAAATGGCGAAATGAAAAGCCGAACAACAACAATGCTGTTTGTTTAGAGAGTCTTAGCTTACATGTGTGTTTATTTCATATTTTCAGTTGTTTCCCTCCACGGCTAAATAAATCGGTTTCAGTAATGGACTGATATACAAGAATGGACATAAGGGGCTTGTTTCAAAGAAAAACCGGTAGTATTTTATATATTATGCTTTGTATGTTGTTCAGTATATTTCTATGCAAAACAAGAGGAATTTCAACACACATCAGTATATTCACAGTTGAAACCAGATATTTACACTTTATGGAAAACACAAGAACATTTTTTTACTGTACAACATCAATTTAGAGTAAACTTGTTTTGTTTTGGTTAAATAAATATTGAAATATCTTTTGAATTAGTTAAATGTCAGAATAAAGAGAGACAGAGCTGTGTATTTTTATCCCTTTCATCAAATTTAGGAGTACATATACACTAAGTTTATTGTTAATTAATAAGAAAACTGCAGACGATTCCATTCTGAGCTGAAGAAGCTTCTGATTGGTTAGTAGAGTCCATGTGAGTAAATTGGTGGCACAGCTGTGGATGCATATAAGACAAAACACAGAGCCTGTTTCTGTGACATGGGAAAATCAAGAGATGTCAACCAAAACAGCAGGAAAAGAATCGTGGAGCTCCATAAGTGTGGCTCAGTTTAAATACAATTTGGTGCCATTTGCATTTCAGAAATACAGACAATTTCTCTCTTTACTCTTAAAGTTAACAAATATGTTTTTATATTTATCAATCTAAAAAAATAAACATTTAGTCTGATTTGATGTTACAATTAAAAATGTGTTTTTATCTGAAGAGTTTGTAAATATCTGGTTTCAACTGTATATTTGATGATTGTCAGCACAAAGAGGGAGAGAGAGGAGAATGAGGACAGAACAGAGATGGAACAAGAGCAGGTGAGACACACACATGTTAGTCAAATGGTCGTTTACAAAAAGTATCACCGTATCATAGGTACTCGTGTATCTTGTACCTAGTGTTTCTTTTTAGGTTTGTTATTTTTCAAGTTATATGTTTATTTATTAAGTTATGCAGGCTTGTTTGCACAACAAGGCTAAATAATTATATAAACTTTTCTCAATCTAAATAGTGGACTTTGGTAGAATTAAAAAAATAAGTGTAGTGCAGGTCTATGATGATTTTTAGTGCTACTATCATCTAGTTTTGATTCTGGTTCTGTCTTGGTTAAGTCCTCAGTAGTCCTGATTTTGAACTGTTGTAGTCCTGTTTTAATTCCGGATCAGTTCTTGGTCTTGTTGAATTGGGGTTTAGTCCTCGTGTCTTGATACAGCCCCGACTTTGTTCTGCCTTGCTGCTTAATTAAAAACCTAGTTTAAGGTGTCCTGCATATGTGATATATTTTTCTCCTATATGAAGTCATTCTTTTTTGAACAAAACTCAAAACAGAGCCTAATAATCTTTCAGTCATTTCTACCCCCCCCCCCCCCCCCCCAAAAGAAAAAAAAAAAAAAAAAGTCCCACATGTATACTACCCTTTAGGGCTAAGCCCCGGGTGTTTCAAATGTCTGGCTCCGCCTCTGATATAGATTATGAAAATATGCAGCCAAACATTTGTGGACATGGATAAATGATGTGATCAAAAAAGCAGGAAATGACACAGCTAGAAAATGAAAGTGTGTAACAGCTGAAGTCAAATGTAATGCAGAGTTGAATCTGCACTTGGATCATCTGTGAAAGGTCCACATGTAGGGATCACATGAGTCATGATGTTTGTCAGTCCAGCTTGATAACTCTATCTACTGTGGGCTACATATACTGGGCTGGTAGCTCCATAGTGTTGGAAAGAAACTATTCAATGTGCAAATTTTAAAACCAGAGGCTCTTCTAACACAGGAGCCATGTTGAGTTTACAGCCGACCACCGGCAGTCTGAAATGGAATGAAGCCCATTGACAGCCAGCAGGTCTAAACAGGAATGCAGCCATTTGTATGTGTGGCAATGATGCGGCTGCAGCTGACACAGGATTGTTTCAAACTGAACATCAGATGCATTTCACAGAGTTCACAAATAAACTCACGTTTTTATCTTTGAAGATCATCATAAAGTAGAATTGATGGTCCAGTAGAAACAGCAGGTGGTTTGAGCCCTTCTGATGCAGCAGAAACAGGATTTGGAGGAAGATGTTAATAGATTAGAAAGAGTTGTACACTGTGAATCAATGCAAGTCTTTCTTTAATAATCCCTCAGGTAGGTTCCTCTGGGACAGTCACAGATAGAGACACCAATTCTGACGTCCTTTGAAAGCCTGACTTTGAATTTTCATCACTCGTCATGTACACAGATGTTAATTCTACATATTCCTAGTACTGAACTCTAAATCAATATGAAGAAAATGCTCCTACTAATCTGCATATATGTTGATATCAAATCATTTTCCAGCACATGGATAAATCTCTAATCCCCACAGAAAGGGGGCTTGTTAGATCAGGATACTGGATGTGATCCATAGAAAACATGGATAATACACCACTTTATTTGAAGACATCTGTAGCACTGCCTCAGTTCTGGATGTTTCCACAGACTCCTTTGGCCTCTGTGCACCTAAAGAAAAGGTCAAAGGTCAGCAGCACATGTAGTTGGGACAATTCTTCATTTACAAACAACAGTCGCACAACCGATACAATTAATTTCCTCCAATTACGACTTTTCACTTGCAGAAATGGTCCTGTGTGATTTGTAGGCTGTGATATAAAAACTAGTTCCTAATGGCAGCGATTCACTCAGTAAACATGTGTTTCCTTCACCAACCTCACACACAGATCCAATAAGATCAGGAAGTGGGCAGTATAGTACAATATGTGTTATTTTGTACTGTACTGCCCAAACTAAAGATCTGCTGAAGTGTTGGAAATGATCCAGACGTTTATTTTGGACGATACAGCAGAAGATCAGACATGAAAATGGAGATAACACAGAAGACCTGCAGCAAAGGGTCAGAGGTCAGACTGGCCCACTGGATTCAACAATGAGCCAATGATCATCAAGTAGTGACTAAAGCAGAGCCCTGACGTTCTGACATTTATCACACAGTTAGAACAAATGTCTGCTGATGACTTCATGTCATGAAACGACTGATAGATGTCAATTCATTGATCAGCTGAGCTGCTGCTGCTGATCTTCATCGTGTACAGAAACATTCAGCTTGTTTCAATCAGTAAATAACTCCCACTACTCTCAGTTTGAACTGTTCCCACTCAAAATGCTGTGAGAACAATGATCATTGTAGAACTTCACAAACATCACGTGTTGTTTTCCACAAGTAAGATCAGCAAACATACAGAAACTTCCTGTTGCCACACACGGCCTCTAAAATCTCTTCCACGGTTTCTCTCTGAAGTCCACTCTCTGTGTCGGATCCACAGGAAACAACAAAATCTTATTAACATGGTTTTCAATGTGTCTCCTTACAAAAAGTCCAACCAATGAACAAATGTGTATATTTGTGGAGGCCGAACAAAAGCATGACACATTTCTCTGTTTCTATAAACTGGTGTCAAACACAAATATGAAGAGTTTCATTGACAGACTCCAAAATGCCCCCTCAGTGAATCAAAGGGAAATCTTACAGTGTGGCTAGAGAATCTTAATGGCTCCAACATCAACACATCCACAATGTTGGATCCAGTTCTACCTCACAGAGTTACTAAGACACCCTCTGCCAGCATTACAACAGCTCCACCTGCTTCACCTGCCTCCTCAGCATCTGTACACCTGAAGAGAAAAGAAAGGCTCCAAAAGCTCAAATCTACAAAGGATTCATGAAGTTTCATCCAACAATAACATGTTTGCCTTCCACAGTGTGCTGTTAGACACCACTGTACCTCTGCCATTTCAAAAAGAGCAGCTTGCTAACATTTTGGCGCCAAACACTTTGTGTTTAACTTCCTAATCTTTGTTTTCTTTGTGAAGCCGACAACATCTGGAGCTTTTTGACTCATAGAAACATCATTTTGTTCTTTAGATGACAGCAGATTGGGACTGAATAATCAATCACTATCAAACCAATAAAGACAAAAATGCTGATTTTACAGGAACTTTGTTGGAGAAGCTGTAAAGACATGAAACTGGTGGAGATCCCAAACCAGTTGATAGTGCTGATTATACCAAATAAAGCTGTTTTCCATTTGAGATGAAATGACTTTCTGTCCTGATATATAATAAATATGTTAGTTGTTTTTGATCCCGTGTATTAAAAGTAGATCCAGTTTAAAGTCAGCTTGAGTTTGATGTCTTTATGTCAAAGCTGCTCATGATGTTGAGCTGCTGATGGAATAAAAACAGTGAAAAATCTGCCTCAATATAAAAGCATGTAGTCCAGACTTAAATGTAGCCTATTGTTAGCTGAGGTCCACACACAGTGTTTGACAGTGTAAACTGTGTGAAAGGGCTGCTGGTGGAGCTCACTAGGATGAGCAGGTGACCATGTGCCACGAGGTGGAGAGCAGCTGGCCTGGGTTTGATTCTGACCCGGGTCACGTCCCCTTTCTCTCTCCCTCTGCTTTACTGTCACTTATCTTCACTGCTCTGTCCAATAAAGATGAAAAAGGCCTCAAATCAAAGAAATCTGCCTGCAGCCTCTGAAATGTCTTCTGTTTCATTCCCGACGGCTTTTTCACCGTCAGCCCATCAGACAGTCCAGCAGCATTTATGATGATGTCATGATTTTGAAGAGACTGCTATGGTGGCCTCCCATGACCCCCAGCCTCATCTACACTGAGATGCAGACATTTGAAAACATTCAGCAGACAACTGAATAATAGTCCAACACAACAGTCTGTGTACAGACACACACTGACCTTTCATATAGTCAAAGGAGTCAATCAAACACAGCTAGTTGAGTCATTTCTTGTGTGTCTAAAGTGAATCTAGTATTTGAAAGTCCACTTCCTGTATTTGTTGTTGAAGACTTCTTCAGCTTTGTCTCAAGGACATCAGCTGCTTGTTTGGCAGCAGAGGCAGTTAAGAAGCTTCCTGAAAAACACTGAACAGTGAGTTCACTGTGTCATATGACAAATTCAGGTTTCTATGTGCAAATGTGTCGGTGTCAACCTTTCAAATGCTAAACTGTTGAATCCAAAACATCAGCGGCTCCTTGGCTGCTCACTTCATGCACTTCTGTCTTTGTGACAGTCCAATGAAATCACAGCTGTTTCCACCCCCAGTGTCTCAGGACTGGACACCTTTAAACATGTCGAGGATCAAACAGCCGTCCAGCTAAACATACATGAAACTATCAAAGCTAAATAACCTTCTTCATCCAGCTGACAAGCATCCTTCATTCTAAGATATTAACAGTTCCTCCTATTTATGACATTAAGTCTATAATAACTACATAAATTGCAAAAAAGTGTAATAAACTACAAAAAAAATTGTTTTTGTTTTTTACATATATTTCTAGTTAGAGAAATTTAAGAGGTTTGTTCCTCAAAACTGTAAATACAAAAAAGTTGCACAAAATAGTTTCTAACAACAGGAAATTTATTTTGAGTGTCTTCATAGTTTTATTTTTGACATACACCAATTTTTATATACTGCAGTAAAAACAAAAATAAATATTATAATGCAATTTTGTAAAAAAAAGCAGCATGTGCATCAAAATCAACTATTTTCAGCAGTGCAATTTGAGTTCTAAGCATCCCAGAAACTATTCAGAAAAGTATGAAGTCAAACATGACTTTTAAAAACACCAGTACAGGCTTATAAGGCCCAGAAGGTAAAAAAAAACATCACTTCCGATTTTGGCCAGGTAATGGTGGACACGCGATAGTTCGTGCTGACGTCTATTCCAACGTAGGAAGTGTTACGAACAGCTGATCGGATCAGCAAAGCGTGTTTCTGGAATATTGTGTTTTTGTTGATACAAGTGCTTTTTATGCTGTTTTTGCAAAGCTATATGTGGAAAGAAACCATGAGTTAGGACAAGCTGATGGCATAAAATTTAAGTACAACTCCTGCGGTTTCATGTGCAAAAAAATTATTGTGCTAGCTTACGTGGTTCCAGTTCTACAGGGATTTAAAAATAGTTACGCAAAATGGAGCGTGAGAGAACCAAGTCTGTCAAATCTCTTTATCCAACACAAACTATCAAACACATTGGGCCAAATTCAGGTTGGCTTTGTATGGATGGTGTAACAGGGGGCTGGGAAAGGATGGTGAAAGCTGAATATAATACAGAACAATAACATGACATAATAATGTAGCAAACATGATCTTCAACAGGCACACTTCTATTATTCATGATCACAAACAAAAAGAACTTGTGCAGCCCTGATATATGAGTGTGTTTGCCCAAAGATTGAGGAGAAAACAGGATGCTGATGAGGGGTCTTGAATGAGTGAGCTGATTGTTGAGTTTCTGATGTGTGAAGAAGTTTTAACATGGCACACATTTGATTACATGAGAAGAAATTCATTATGTGATGAGACAACAGGGTTATGTTGTGTGGTGTGAGGTGTGAGGTGTGTGGATGAATGTTTGAGATTAATCTGGCTGATGATTTGTCTTTTGTTACAACGTTGAATCTGCCAGTTAGGTTTGGTGTGATTTCCCCTCCTGGGATGAAGAACACGTGTCATGACTTAACAAGGCCTTTCTTTCTTTTTTCCTTTTTATTTTGTTACTTTCACAGTGCACCAAAAGTTTGTTGCTAAATCTCTGTCATTTAAAGCACATCTGAACATTTGAAAAGGAAGAACTACACAACATGTTGTCGGGAACGGTTGCAAAGTGAGTTTCTCCAAAATTAAAATGGGTTCAGGAGAAAGCCACTTATTGGGACATTTAGGAAGCGAGTCCCTGTCTAAAAGGATTCAGTGGTAATCCAGTCTAAATTCTTTTTCTTTTTTTGAAATGGCGTCATATTGCTGAGGGTGGAAACGAAATGCGACGATAGATTCCACTATCAGCACTGAATGAATAAATGAATAAAAAATGAGTGAAAAAAATGGGGAACTGACTGGACTGCTGAAAGCTGACAAGAGTTGACTGACTTGACTGACTTAACACCACTATGCAAAGGTTAACCCCCACCCAGATGTGACAAAGGGGTGGATGTATCTCTGTGTGTGTCTTTTGTTGCAGGAGCAGGAGGAGACCAGAGGAGGAAACGTTGGGTCACATGACTGTGTGAACTCTGCAAATTTAAGCTTTTAGCTGTAAATTTTCTGTGTGTCTGTGAATTTACCAGCAGTGTGTTATTCATGATCCTGTATTACTCACAATGCAGACGCCACTGTGAGAAAGTGTGTATACACCTGCGCAGCGCTAACGTTTACATTACTTTTCTACAGAAGAGGGTTAATCATGTGATTTGATCATGTGATTTACAGCAGGACACAACTTAATAATGTTTTTCTACCACAGGATTACTGAGTTTTTGTGTGAATGAAACTGTGTTTACAGGCTGTATGTTGGTGATGAAATTACACTGTGTTGTTGAGGAATGTGAATATTACAGTGGAGATGTGAATACAGTGTGAGACATACTGTGTTGAAACCAGTGTTACTTCTTTTACAGCAGAGTGTTAACTTTATGACCTTTTACAGCACCTCTGGAGTCTGGTGACCCAGGCCTGACCTAGGATGCTACTGCTAATGTTTCTCTAATGTGCTTGTAAAGGATTCAGCACAGACAGACAAGTGACGACTGAGCAGATGTTCAGGGTTATAGAATAGTTAAAATGGGGCTCATTATCTGACCACTTTTGAGATCATAGTGATGAAATAAGTGAGTGACAAACTTAAGGAAAGTCACTGATTACAATGTGGGATGAAGTTGAGATGATTGATGATTTGGAGCAAATTATGGCAAAAAAGCAGAGGTTTAATGACTTAGAATAAACCTGCAATGATACTTGTCTCTGTGATGGTGAATACTTTATTACTCTGATGAGCTACAGTTGTTTGCAAATGTGAAGTTTGTTTGAACTTACAGGGTTTTGTCTACAGGCAAGGATACAGGCTCTGGGTGGAGCTGGGAGTTGAACAATCTTAACATTTAACCACTGACTAATGTTTCTTTGACACAGGGTTACAGGTTTGGAGTAAAGCTGCTCCAAGAGAAACCCTGGAGAATTTTACAGAGCTAATGTGCAACATTCTTGTGCATGTCTCATTGTGTGGAGTTGACACATGGCGAGAGCCGTGTGGCAAAAGAGGAGTGTCAATTTTTAACTTGCAGGTGTCGTGACGTGCCCTGAGAAGGAGTGACTGAAGGAGATCATCCACAAGATGGAAGCTGAGGCCTGGAGAGAGGCTTCAGGAGGAGCAGAGAGGAGCAGAGATCACCTTCAGCACAGCAGACATCCCACAGTGAGCTGTGCTACTGAGCTTCCAGAAGATCGTCGAGTGGAGACTTTGAACAGAACAACCAGAAGGAGTGAAAGAGATTCAACGTTGACTTTGAGGAAGACAACTAGGGTGTACGATGTGCTCTGCCCTAATTCTTCAGCGGCGTTGGAACAGAAGCAGAAGGATGAAGGGAGCGTGCCAAGCTCTAATCGACGGTGCAGAGAGGAAGTTCAGCGATGGAATTGTGATGCTGTGAACAACAAAGACGCCAGGTGACTGGGAAATAGCTGACAGCACTTTTCCCGAGGATGAAGATCACCTAAAGTGTGTCACTTTGATACTGCAGAGGGGCTTTTGTTTACATTTGCATCATGTGTTACGCTTTTTTAATCTTTAATTTTAAATTGAAACTAACATTTAAAAACATTTGGTACAATGTGGAAAGAGGAAGAGTATTTCCACCAGGAGCAGAAACGTCTGACTCAGCATGACGATGCTGTTGGTGGATACTGAAGAGCTCAGCCTGTCAAGAAAGGATTAGGTTATCGTTTTTAAACATGTTTATTCAATTTTATTCTGAGGCCAGTTATCTGGTATAATTTTTGGAAGTCTATTAAAATGAAAATAAAATCAGATGTGTGGTCTTTTGGTTGTTGTTGTTTTGTTCAATAAGCAGATGTTGGTGTTTCAGCAATGCAGTAACTTAAGTTTAAAAGGCTTGTTAGAAACTATGAAACACATCATACAGACTTGTGGACATTAGAAGACGACTAATAATCATCATGAATAAGACTAAAGGCAGGAAGGTGTCCTTTATAACTAATAATATTAATAGTGGTTGGCACCTCCACATTTATATCATAGTCTGTCTGCAGCTGAGACAACACAAACTCAAACTGTGGGGAGAAGATTATATCACTTCAGTTTAAATTGACCTGGAAGCGCCACATTTTCACAGACTTCTTTATTTACAGCATTTTTTACGTGCTGTATAGATTATACAGTTAGGTCCATAAATATCTGGACAGAGAGAACTTAATTTCTAATTTTGGTTCTGTACATACACTAAAATCAATTTTAAATGAAACAACTCAGATGTGTTTGAAGTGCAGACTTTCAGCTTTAAATCAGGGGGTTGAACAAAGAGACTGCAGAAAAATGTGAGGAACTAAAGCATGTTTAACACAATCCCTTCATTTCAGGGTAGAGGAAAAATTACAAAAATTAAATAACTTAATTAAATTAATTAAATAATAAGATTGTCAGCTGATAACCAGCTTCATGCGACCGCTTATCCTGGTCCCAGTGTTAGGGTCAGTGAATCCAGTTAACAGAAAGATATCCTGGATATACTTGACTGACTTTTTAGACTCAAGATTAATAATCATAATAAAAATTATAGTCTAACATCCAGAAATCTGTACGATGTGTTTCATTATGTCTAACAAGCCTTGTACAGTTAAAGCTAACAGTTACTACATGACTGAAACACCAACATTATCTCTTTTATTAAAACATGCATATTATGGCTGGTATTGTCACTCATTTCTAGAATCGATTTGATTCCGATTCACAAGGTCCCGAATCGATTCGATCCACGATTCGAATCAATTTGATTAAATTTGAATCGGGGAAATTTTGCCTCAGACAGTCAGAAATATTATAATTCAGGTCATGCATCAATACATTTCTATATTTTTATATCTATAAAAAGAAATCTGACACTTGCGAGACTTTATCAAAGGTGTGAGCATCACAGCAGATGCCTTTGTGTCAAAGTAGCTGAGGATAAAACACAGAAAAACATGAAGGTTTTCCTGGCCTGGGATTTTATACAAATATTCTGCAGTACATCAAAAACAAAAGAAAACCATTAATGAACATATGAACATGACCTGATGCTGCTGACGTGAAGCAGAGCAAAGTTACAGAGGTTTGATTACAGACACGGCTGAGCATTTTGCAATTTTGCATCATTTTAAAAAGTTTAAATTTGTTCAGTATTGAACGGCAGAAATGAGGCTTTGTTTTCAGAAGTAAGTAAAAGAAAAAAAAAACAGCGGCCGACAGGCTGGAAGAACGGTAGACTTGTGCATAACAAGCAAGCGAATAATGCAGAAAACAGATTTGTAGACGGGAAACTGTTCTTGAAGTACAGAGAGAGAGAGAGAGAGAGAGAGAGAGAGAGAGAGAGAGCTGTGCATGAAGTGTGATTTTATCGTGGTGGCAGCAAAACACTCAGAGGGAATTCATGACGATGTTTATGTGAAGCGTAGTTTGGATCTTCTTTTGCTGCTGGTTTACTCAATATTGTTTGGAGAGAGATAAAACCTGCAGCTTCAGAATCAGCGCAAAAAGGGCGTAAACACAAAGCGCGGACCCACCGAAACATCAGAATCAGCGAGCTGTCGGCTTTCAGCTCGTGTCCGTGCAATCAGGTGAGAAAGTCACATCTCACTGATTCTGATGCGTCGGCGGCTCCGCGCTTTGTGTTTACGTCTTTGTGCAGAATCCGTGTTCCTGCTCTCATTTACTGTTTTAGCTGTTTGGTGGTTGTTGAAATTTTGGGAGGTTTAACCTGAGATTCTGGCGTTTTGGCCAAAATAAATTTATATTAAAAAATCGATTCAGTATTTTAATGAATTGATATCATGTTATCCAAGAATCGATTTTAATCAATAAATGGATAATCAAAATCCACCCCTGATGCACATACACGGGTCACACTGCTTATTGAATCCCCCCAAAGATCAGCTCTTAATCAGACAGGTTTTTGTTTTTTGTTTTCAAAGTTTAGACTTTGCTTCTATTGGACTTTTTATCAGTAACACGTGCTTACTTTTTGCAGGAACAGTTGAAACTAACATAAATAAATAACTCAAGAGGTGATCGTCAGCAGGGGGTTTACAAGTTGTGTGCTGCGTTGTCGGCGGTATAAGCTCGACCACTTGCAAGGTGAGCTGGCAGACATCACTGAATTCATCAGAGATGATTAGGTTCATTTTGACAAAGTGAGCAGATATTTAACCTCCTAGGACCTGGCGTCCACATATGTGGACATCATATTTTGGGTTGTTTAGACCAAAATACTCAATTTTGCTCTACAAGGGCCTGATATCCACTTACGAGGATGTTATACTGCCACTGTGCTATCAAAATTTTAGACAAATATCCTCATATGTGGCTCTCATTTTTCTCAGGAACAAAAATTTGGTAAAAAAAATAAATAAAATCTGGTAATTCTTTGTTTTTACATTCATCAGGTCCCCAATTTACATAAAAATTAGGATTTCTTAAGCTAAAGCCAGAGTGCTGACTCATTTTTCATGTTACTCTCAAATGTTTTGAATATGTTTTGAATGAATAATTACGCACACCCCACTTTGCAGTTATTTATTTGTAAAAAATGTTTGGAATCATGTATGATTTTCGTTCCACTTCTCACGTGTTCACCACTTTTTATTGGTCTTTCATGTGGAATTCCAATAAAATTGATTCATGTTTGTGGCTGTAATGTGACAAAATGTGGGAAAGTTCAAGGGGGCCGAATACTTTTGCAAGCCACTGTAAAGTTCACTATCAGTAACATCATAGCACCCACCCAGCTTTATAGAAACTCCGTCATGCTAGCTAGTACGCAGTACGAGTTATTGTAACTGACTGTAAAAAGTCAGCACAAGGAAAATAAACTCCACCTAAACTTGGTTTATATCTGACCCAGATAGACTGCAGGTCATAACTTCTTACCTGAAGTTCAGTTCACCTGACACTCGGACTGGCTCGGGTCTCTGCTCCTCCTCCTGGGTTGCCGACCCTGCTCTAAAGCATCTGATTTGGATTCCTGAGATCAAATATATTTTCCTTTGGCTTTGTTTTCTTCCCATTTGTGGCTTTAATGTAGTGTTACATCCTGTTTGTTTGCTTCCATCTGTATACATGTCCAGATTCAGTGTTATGTTTCTATTCTTACATTGCTGTGTGATCACTGTTCCCTCTGCTAACTGATGTGACCTTTTGTATCTTACACTGATACTTGTCATATTTGCATCTGTGCCTAAAAGATAAAAATAAAAAAGTTTTCCATGCTAAAACACAGCTCCACCTCCTGCAGTTCTCCCTCTGAACCACTAGATGTCTCTGTTATCTAAATGAAGACTTGCAGCACAGCAACCACAGCAGCGCTCAGATCACACGTGTCCTGTTATTATGTATAAAAGCATGAAACAGGTGAGACAGGTGGGATCAATATTAATGTTGTGGAAATATATGAAAAAGCAACAGAAGAGTGAGAACATTTCGTGTTTCTAGAAAGGTCTTTCAGCTCATAGCTGCTCACAGACTGTATTTATAAGTGACAAACTGCAACTCTACAGTACATCTACAGTATATATCAAATATATTCTGTATTCAAATCTATTGAGTGATGTTTGAAAGTCTTTCCAGGTGAGTTTGATCCAGGAGGGTCTGAAGCCAGAGTCAGACAGAGACTGTGCAGAGACTGTAGAAGGACAGAGCAGCAGCAGAGCAGTCCAGATACACTGATGATCCTCTGTCAGATCCAGAGGGACACACAGGGATGATGCTGGACTCTACATTGTGTCTGACAGTGGAGCTGTTCTCAGAGCAGTTCACTCTGCAGCACTGACAGTCATCTGCACTTCTTCTCATTCCTCTGTCAGTCACTGCTGGATGAAGCTCTCCTCTCCACCTCCCAGTAACATGGCCCAGTCAGAGCGTCTCTACACACAAGCTGCTGCTGCTTCAACCTCTCTGGATCATCAGGACACAGCTCCTCCTCTCTCAGCACACACACCGTCCTGTTTACCATCATCAGCTCCTGCAGAGAGAAGAAGGAAGAGCAGAGGAGATAAACGAGTGTTTTCAGAGACTCTTCATCAGCTGTCAGTCAGTGATGCAGCACATCCAGTATAAAGAGCAGCAGGGACCTCAGTGCTGGGACTGTACTAGGACTCATTGTTGCTTCACTTTTTCTAATCTTTGGATTTTTATTGAAGTTGATGAAAATGTTTTTCCCTCCTAGTTTGAGTTTGGACTTTCATTCATTAGAAGAACCTTGGTGTGTCCACTCTGAGCTCTGTAGGAACCCCAACAACAAGCCCAACAATCCAGATGGACGGTTCCAGCTGTTAACTGGAGGAATTCCATCCAAACATCTGCTCTCACTAAATTCTTCCTCACCTACAGACTGTGTTCTTCACTGCTTTAAACTCGGAAATGAATGCAGTCATTGGTCTGCATGCTGCTTTGTTCAGAGAGCTGATTGGCTGTTGACAGCGTTTGATCAGAGTGAGTCAGCCGTTACCATGGTGACCATAAAGGTCAGAAACAGAAAGTGTTTGTGTCCAATCCTGAAGCCTGTCACCATTCTCCTCTCACAGCTTCACTGAGAAGCTGCAGCTTTACAGGAAACACTGGATCTTTGTTTCATACTGACTGTGTTTAGTACAATACTGCTGACAGCACCACCCACTCACTCCATCACTCTACTTACAGCAGAGTCTCCAGTCTGTAGTCTGGACTCTGCTGAAGATCAGACAGCTGCTTCACATCTGGATCCTTCAGGTTGTTTCCCCATTGCTCCAGCTCTCTCAGATGGGAGGGGTTGGACTTCAGTGCTGCTGCCAGATAATCACAACTGATCTTTGACAAACCACAGAAACTCAATCTGTATAAAGAATGAAAGATGTAAGTTTATTAGACAAAGTGTGAGCTTGAAATCATTCAGTGTTTCATCATCTGTTCAGAGCTGAAGAAGGTTCAGAATGTAGAAGTTTAGAAAATGGAAACTCCAAACAGCTGAAGCCAACAGGAAGCAGCTTCAAACAGGAAACTGTGCAGAGTTTCAGACTATATGTCCTGATGCAGCCAGTTGGATTTTGGAGATTTGAATCTCTGTTCTGTGATTAAGTCCTTGAATCATTTCTTCCAGTTGGTCCAACAAGACAGACTAAGTATTGGACATGTGTTGTGGCTCCATTAGGGGAGCTTCTAAATGTGATGTGATGGCCCCTCTGGGTCTGTCAGGTCACAGGACTGAAGAGAGCTCTAACTGGGCACACAGTTGTTCCAGTTTGGACCAAAGACTCTATACTGGGACTGAGGGACTGCTTTGACTGCACCCACTGGGACTGTTTAAAAGCTCATGTTCTCACTTAGATCATCGATTTCTACTTACATTTCTTTCTGGGAAAAACGAGGATCACTTTGAAAACAGGTATGCCCAGGTACGTACATTCTTTTAGAGCAGAGCTACAGATTAAAAATGCCCAAGGCGAAGCGGTCAAAAGTCTGGCTGTACTTCACAGCAAAAGATGCAAACACAGCAGCCTGCAACAAGTGCTTTAAGGTGTTACTGTGCAAAGGAGGTAACACCTCAAACACCTGGTGACGCATAGCGTTTTTTTTAAAAGCGTATTTGATAGCTTGCTACAAGACCTCACACATCTACTGAGGGTGTGGTGCCTGTTATCAGACCTGGAGTTAGCAACATCCCCCAAGAACCCGCAGAGGAGAGTCCTGGCCCCTAGCCCTGCCAGTGTAGCAGAATTGATGACGGCAGCAGCTGTTCTCCTCTGCGTGAGTAGCTTAATGTTGTTCGTGTGTAATTTACATTGAGTAGGCTAATCACATTATTACATTAATGCATGTAAAGTGAACTAGCAAACAACGTCCTAGTTACATGCGGCCGTCTTCTTGTTTGATGGCAGATACTCCCTTCACCCTGGCCAAAAAGACTAAAATGACCAAAGAAAAAGTGGAAAACAGCTAAACATGAGAGGTTTTTGGACAAAGTTTGTGTTTTTCCATTGTTAAAGCACCAGCACCATTTCAAAAGAACCGGGTTGGCACGGAGAAATGTGCTGATTTAAAGCCTTTGAAGTGCTTCAGATGATCTCTGTCCACTTCTGTCCACTCATTCATTCATGTAAGCTTTCTAACGCAGCTTTGATCTTCACAGTCTGCTTTATGAAACTCATTCTAACCCTGAATCTCAGAGTGTTCCTCCTTCTCTTTCCCATCATTCATGCTGGCAGTGGAGGAGATTTGGATGTTGGACTGTGTTTTGGATGATGTGTGTATGTTTGTGTTGGACTGCTGTCTGTAAAGCAAACGCACATTTTGCTTTGGATTTCAGTGTCAGACAGACTTTAAGGTGGAATGAAGAGTTGGAGAGTTTCACAGTGAATTATCCAGCGGAGGATTTTTCTTCTTCTTTGAAGGTTTGAAATGTGAACATTGTTCTGCTGCAGTCAATGGACTAAACCATAGAAGAAGAAAACAGACTTTACCAAGAAGATCCTCAGTGTGGATCAGTATAATATCAGCCTGATGTCTGCAGTTTAGTGTCAGTACAACTTTCACATCATATTCATCTCAGCACAACTAAAACATGCTGACTGACCTCAGAGTTTCAAGTCCACATCCTGGACTCTCCAGGAAACCACACAGATGCTTCACTCCTGAATCCTGCAGCTTGTAGTTGTAGCTCAGGTCAAGCTCTCTCAGATGGGAGGGGTTGGACTTCAGTGCTGCTGCCAGATAATCACAGCTGATCTCTGACAAACCACAGTTCCTCAATCTGTATGAAGAATGAAAGATGTAAGTTTATTAGACAAAGTGTGAGCTTGAAATCATTCAGTGTTTCATCATCTGTTCAGAGCTGAAGAAGGTTCAGAATGTAGAAGTTTAGAAAATGGAAACTCCAAACAGCTGAAGCCAACAGGAAGCAGCTTCAAACAAACACAACAAGAGAAAAAACTGAACGTTTCACATTAACGTCGTACATTTATCATAAAAACAGGACAAAGACTTGAAAAAGTCGTGTTTTTCCTTCCAGGAACCACAAGGCTTCACTTTTAAAGGTGAAGTGTGAAAGAAATGGACATATTTGAAGCCCAACACCTTTTTCCAGTCACATTATTAAAGCAGACAAACTACAAGCTCATTTTCATTCCAAAAAGTCATCTTCTGACCTGGACTAACAACACTGGTCTCTATGTGCAGCTGGCTGTGAGACCAGTGCTCAGGGACCGTCCACAAAGTGCAACACTGAAAGAACATCACACACTAATTTTCTTCTATCATCCAAACTGAAGAGGAAACAGAGACGCCTACCCTTCAAAGTAAAAGCTGCTCTTTTTGGACACAGTACCAAAGAAAGTCTACAGTATAACATAGAAAAGACAGAACAAAGTTTTGGTTGTTTTTAAATTGTGCAGAAATGAAACTACACTAAGCTCAATTATGTGACATCCCATGTCAGTTTGGCCTCATCCTGGGCCGGATTATCCAGCACACACTCTGACCACAGGCCCAGGGGCCACGCACAGCTGGGCTCCATCCAAGAGACAGGAAACAAACCAACACAATAATAAAAAGCACCATGTGATCTTCTTACATCTTCAAGTCAAACATAGTAAAAAGATGAGCATATTTGTTTCCTGATAAAATGATGTGACAGGTAGAACAGAGTAAAGTGGTGGTGTTACAGCCTTTCTCCCCTCTGCTGCCGAGGCTGTTAGTCTCTCCCAAACTCAGCTACAGGACTTCCAAATGAATGAAAGCAGCAGAAGTGGCTTTACAAATGAAAGAGGAAGAGGAGAAGAAGAGGGGAGGGAGGCCACCCTGACCATCACTCCAGCTGAAAACATCACACTTCCATTAAAGTTGGTGAGAAAATGTTGAGCAGGATGAGCTGCTGGCTAATCTGGAGGCTGTAGCAGCAGCTCACAGTCACAGTGGATTTCCACTCATGAAAAAGCTCTGGCTGCTTCATTTCTCATCTCATATCAGAGACTTTAAAGCTTCACTGAAGCTGTACTGTGATGCTTCCATATTCCAGTGAGGCCTCCATAATGATTTCAGCTGTTCTGTACACACACTGTGTGCCCTGTATGGCTCAAAGTCTCTGCAGCCTGTTTTTATCTGCTATCATCAGATCTTCATCATCCTCATTCACATCCCTCACACACTCTACAGCCTCATCAGCACTGACTTCATCTTCACTGACTGATGGAAAACAACATGAACCTGTGGAGGCTGAAACACTGTCCTGTCAAACATCTCCCCGTCACCACTCCAATTCTGTCAGCCTTTAAATGAACCCTGCTCAAGTCTGTCACTTCTGTTTGGAGCCAAAAGGAAAAACTGTTGTTCAGTCGTTTGGAAAGACAACATTTCTGAAAGCACTCAAACTTCTTCACATTTGTCTTCAGACACATCCTGAACATTTAGGAACTAAAGAAAGTTTCAAACATCAATCAAAGACCTGAAATATAGAAAAACAACAACAGCTGCAGTCAGTGAACTCACCTCAGAGTCTCCAGTTGACAGTTTGGACTCTCCAGTCCAGCACACAGAAGCTTCACTGCTGAATCCTGCAGGATTAGGTTGTTACTCATGTCCAGCTCTGTCAGATGGGAGGGGTTGGACTTCAGAGCTGAGGCCACAACTTCACAGTGAGACTCTGAGAGTCGACACTGAGTCAGTCTGTGATGATAGAAAATATAAAATGTGTTATTATAAAAGCAGAAAATCTGCATTATAAACACAGACTGAATGCATATGAAGACAAAACAGAGTGAGGTCATAATCTGATGAATCTGCTCTTCACATCTGTGCTTCAGCTCCTCTTACTGTGTTTGACATGACACAACGATTGAGTCTCTCTCAGACCTGCAGACTTTTAATGAGAATCTTTGTTTGGCTTTAATCTGCAGATGAAGGAGGTAGATGGTGTCACATTTAGGCTTCCATAATGTCCACAGTCTGTCACTGAGATCTGATCCAGAGTCAGAGTGAAGACACACATTTGGACTGTTTCCTGTTTTGAATCTGACTCCAGAACATTTTGAATGAGTTCAGCTCAGTGAAGAGTTGCAGCTGGAAAGATGATCTCTGTTTGCTACCTGCTGTCAGGTACGACTGTTCACCTCCACACACAGGAAAAACCCGCTGACTGTTACCAAACAGAGCAGAAATTTCATCACTGGACAATAATGATGAATGAAGTCAGAGCTGCTGATATCAGATCTGATTTCAGGGGAACTAAACACAGAAATGATTGGCTCATTTTAGCTTTCTGAGCCATTATCTGCTGGTGTGTCGCTAGTTGGCAGAAAATGATTTGTATTCCTGTTCAGGGCTTCAGTGTTTATGAGTCCAGATCCAGGTGACAGCAAGTCAAAATGATGTTACCTGTCTGTGTCCAGCAGCAGCCTGTATTCACTTTGAATATTGTTATAACCTGACATGGATCAGTTTGTCTTTGATTGGTTTGTAAATGTCACTGTTTCCATTGGACCTGAGTGACAGTACAAAGACAGAGAGGGAGAGAAAGGAGAGAGAGGATGGAGACAGCAAAGAGAGAGCAAACACAAACAGGTGAGAGTGGACAGGTGACCAAGGTCAGAAACCAATCAGAGAGCTTCTGTTTGACCCACAGTCACTGATGATGACCGCACATAACCAGGCAGTGTGTTACTCTGATATCAAATATGGATCCTGCTCTTATAATAATGATCATCAGATGATATTATTGTGTTATTTTGTAGCTGAATACAATGTTTGTGTGATTATCAGTGAAAGCAGCAGTGAGGAGGATGGAGAGAGAGAGAGGACAGAGGGTGAAGTTAGAAACACTAAAAGGATTTTTCATGGATTTCATGGATGATCTGAGTGATTTGCAGCAGGACACTTAAACATGTCAGTGGACGTCCTAAAGAACATATTCACTGATATGAAATGTGTCATTGAACAGGATTAATACCAGTGGAAACATGGTGGAAACATCTGTGACTGCATGGATGTGACACACTTCAAATCTGTTCTCCACTCTTGGATTTGGGATCCATGGAGCTGCTGCTGAGTCTGTACAATAAAGGAATGGTGTGGAAGGTTGCAGCGTACGGACACAAACACTTTGTGGTTACAATCTGATTTTATTTTCAAAATTAAACTACTAACCTACACTGATCAATGATGTTAATGATCACATCTGGACTCACCCAGCCTTTCTGCAGTTCCTCACAGCTGGAATCAGTCTCTGTCGTCCCCGCTCTGATGTTTTGTACTTCAGCAGGTCAAACTCATCCATAACCTCCTCTGACATCTGCAGCATGAAGGCCAGAGCTGAGCACTGGATCTCAGAGAGTTCCTTCTCTGATCTGTTCTCTGACTTCAGGAACTCTTGGATCTCCTGATGTACTGAGAGGTCGTTCATCTCCATTAGACAGTGGAAGATGTTGATGCTTCTGTCAGGAGAGATTTCATCACTGTTCATCTCCTTCAGGTTGTTGATGACTCTCTGGATGGTTTCTGGACTGATCTCTGTCTTACCCAGCAGACCTACTAAGAGTCTCTGGTTGGACTCCAGACAGAGGCCATGAAGGAAGCGAACAAACAGGTCCAGGTGACCATTTTTACTCTGGAGGGATTTCTCCATGGCTCTCCTCATAAATACATCAAGTAATTGGAGATCTTTGTTATCAAAAACACTGGAAATCATCTTGATTAAAGATTTTGGTTTAAGGAAGTCCCTCAGCACCTCTGTCTTCCTGTGGGTGTGACAGTTGAACATGTAGACTGCAACCAGAAACTCCTGAATGCTCAGATGAACAAAGCAGTAGACTGGTTTCTGGAAGATCACACACTCTCTTTTGAAGATCTCTGTACAAACTCCTGAGTACACCGAGGCCTCTGTCACATCCAGACCACACTGCTCCAGGTCTTCTTGGTAGAACATGATGTTTCCTTTATCCAGATGTTCAAACGCCAGCCTCCCCAGCTTCAGAAGAACTTCCCTGTCAGCCTCCATCAGCTCCTGTGGACTCGTCTCATGTCCCTCGTGGTACTTGTTCTTCTTCCTCTTTGTCTGAACCAGCAGGAAGTGTGAGTACATGTCAGTCAGGGTCTTGGGCAGCTCTCCTCTCTGCTCTGTAGTCAACATGTGCTCCAGAACTGTAGCAGTGATCCAGCAGAAGACTGGGATACTACACATGATGTGGAGGCTCCTGGATGTCTTCATGTGGGAGATGATTCTGCTGGACAGCTCTTCATCACTGAACCTCCTCCTGAAGTACTCCTCCTTCTGGGCGTCAGTGAAGCCTCGTACTTCTGTTAGCCTGTCAACACATGTAGGAGGGATCTGATTGGCTGCTGCAGGTCGGGAAGTTATCCAGACGAGAGCCGAGGGAAGCAGATTCCCCTGGATGAGGTTTGTCAGCAGCTGGCTGACTGATGACTTCTGTGTGACATCAGACAGCAGCTTCCTGTTGGTGAAATCCAATGAAAGTCTGCTTTCATCCAGGCCGTCAAAGATGAACAAAAGCTGAGAGACAGCCAGCTTCTCTGCTGTGACCTTCTGTAATGTTGGATGGAAAACATGGAGCAGCTCCAGAAGACCGTACTGCTCATCTCTGATCAGGTTCAGCTCCCTGAATGAAAGCAGAACCACCACACTGACATGTTGGTTCTCCAAGCCCTCTGCCCAGTCCAGAGTGAACTTCTGCACTGAGAAGGTTTTTCCAACACCAGCCACGCCGTTGGTCAGAACCACTCTGATGGGTCTCTGTTGGTCAGGTAAGGCTTTAAAGATGTCCTGGCACCTGATTGGTGCGTCGTGGAGGGCGTCCATCTTGGAAGCTGTCTCCAGCTGCCTCACCTCATGTTGGGTATGAACCTCTTCACTCTGTCCCTCTGTGATGTAGAGCTCAGTGTAGATCCTGTTGAGGAGGGTTCTACTTCCTGTTTCATCACTTCCTTCAGTCACACATTCACATCTCCTCCTCAGACTGATCTTATGTTCATCTAAAACCTCCTGCAGACCAACATCTGCTGAAAGAAAGAAAAACACTGAGACTAAAGAGAAAGAAAACTCTTCAATGTCTGAACAACACAAGAAGTCCAGTTTTCAGAAATGAGTCCATCAGCAGACAGATGTTCAGTCTTACTTTGTACACAGCTGCTCTGACTGGCTGTCTGCAGTCCAGCTCTGCTTATTGATCTTTCTCCACACTGGGGACAGGACGAGTCTCCTGATGAAGCAGACTGGTCCCAGTATGAGGAAATGCACTGTCTGCAGAACCAGTGTCCACAGCTGGTAGAGACTGGATCCTTCAGGACATCCTGACACAAAGTACAGCAGGACAGCTGCTCCTCCTCACAAACATCACTCCTCTTCCTCCCTCTGTGAACACATTTCTTTATCACTAAAAACATTTTTTGTCAGTGAAAAACATCCAGATGTGACCAAACTGCAGTTCCTCACAGTTCCTTTGATTTCATAAACACTATTGAGCTGCTCTTTCTGTCTGCCTATCTCATTAAACACTGAGTGATGAATACAAACTCAACACTTCCTGCAGACTTCCTGACTTCACAATAAAAGCTTTCCATCAGAGAGAGACAGATATGACTTTCACTGTTTTACAGCCGCTGTGTGCAGATTATCTGGGTCAGTTCACTCTGAAGCAGCTTAGAAGTGTCCGTGTAGAGTCGTGGTCTGACACACAGACATTTCTGATTTTCTCTATTTAAACAAACATGATGAAGATGAGCAGGTTTCTCTTCTAGTATAAAACTCTGTGTCTCTCTGGCTGGCTCATGATGGCTTTTCAGGTTTTGTTTATGTTTTGCTCTCTCCTGCTAGCGTTTTGCCTGCCTGGGTGGAGCTTGTAATGGCCTCTCGCTCTTGGTCCACACAGTTATGATGATTACACCACCTGTTGGTGATTCACCTGGGCTTACCGGTAACCATTTAACACTGCGGCATGGAGCAGTTTGTCGCTGGGACATTGACCCTCCTGTGTTCATGATCTCAGCTCCTTGCTAAGAAATCTCTCTCTAAATTTGACAGCTGGGTTAACTTTGTGTATACTTTGAGTATATATTTCCCCGGACCTGGTTACAGACGCTTACCTGTGACTCCCATGTGTGGCTGTGTGAGTGGAGAGCAGGACAAGAGTGACTGAAGAGGAGTGAGTGTGTGGTCTCCTTTCCCTCTTTTCCCTGGAGCCCTGGACCCCCTCCCCAACTCACTGTACATATATAGAGCACTGTGGTTCACCCCTTTGGTAAATAAACTGTCACCTTTTTGTTTGTCAGAACTCAGTCTGTGCTTGAGTTCCTCTGTTAGCCATGACATTTTGTTGGTTCTCTCTCTTCAGGTCCCTGTAAGTGTTTGATCGGCCTTTCTAAAACATTATATTTATTCTGCTTTGATTGTTTTGTGTGCTGAGGGACATTGTTGCATGATCCACTTTTTCTTATCGCTCAAATATCCTGATACTTTCAGAAAGTTGGAGAGCTCTCCTGGCTTGCTTAGTCTTTGCTCTGTACTGCAGTACTTGCACTGGTTTCACTGGACAAGTCTGCATGTGAATTTACAACTGATCTGACATTGTGGCACAAACACAGTAAACAAACACTACGAGCACCTTGTTTCATGTGCAGTGGCTTTCTTCTCATTCTGTTACTGAACACTGTATGAAAAGCCTCTCACTGCCAGCATCCTTCCAGCCCCACGACAACAAGACCAACTCACATCTTCACAACACCAAGAATTTTTCCCCTTTTCTTTGGAGAAACTGAGAAGCCAATAGGACTGTAGCTCAAACTTGCCCACAGTCCTGCTTCATCACTGCTCACTCCTACCTGTGTTGGTGCTGAGTGGACAGTCATAGCCTGCTGCTAGCTTGAATGCTAAATGTACTGCTGTGGATGATCAGCAGAAAAAGATGTTGTCAGTTTGACTGTTTGCTGTATTTAAAGTGTTTTTCTCAGTTCATCTGTATTCAAAGTGCATTCGGGGCTTTAGCTGACAGCTCTTTGTGCCAACAAACTAAACTCTCTTAGTTTAAGTCAACAGACTTTACCAAACACAAAGCCTGCTGCTGCCTCCATGGGTTAGCTTGTGTGATTGGTGTTTGCACCAATGTAATCTAAATCAATAATGTGTCCTCCAAGGTGTTTGGTGGGAGCACTGAGTGAAACATAAGAGCTCTGGTAAAATAACAAACAGGGCTGTGAGAGCAACTGAAGTGATAAAAATACTGTTTAAAGATAAAAAAACACTTTGATGTTCTCTCGTCACCTAACAAAGTCCAAACCCTGTGAACTATTTTAGCTTTAACAATTGTGGATTCAGGTATCCTGAACCCATCTTTGGACATTTGTAATGAAATATTTTAAAACTCCATCAAAGACTCCTGATGTGGCTGTTTGGAGAAGGAAAAGAGGGACAAAGTGGAGCGTCGAGCTGAGGCTTCATTCACTGCAAACCTACAGTTATGTTTTCTTATTTCTGGTGTTTGCATGTTCACAGCTGAAATAAAGCTGCCTCTTTGACTTCATCCTGTTGTGTCTGGGTCCAATCCTGCCTGCCACACAGCGCTACAGGACAAAGTCTAATATTTTATCTTTTTAATGAATCTTTGGTCATATTTATCCAGGAAAACACAAACATGTAAAGGAGTCATCACAGTTCTCTGACCTCGTTGGTCCAGGTTCACCACTGAACTCTGGAGGTTGATGTTTGGACCGTTCACTCCTCACAGACGGACAGCTGGATCCTGCAGACTGTGACCTCTGACCTCTGCAGACACAAACATGTTTAATTCAATGATCAATTCTCTGATGAAGTGATTGAAGCAGCTGTGATCACACAGACTGCAGATAATGCAGCTGTTTCCTGTCAGTAACAGTCCTCTTAGATTAGAGTTCAGCTTTTTACAGGAAAACAAATGTCCCTGAATGCAACAGTGAGAAACAGTCTGCCTGTGTGGCTGTGATAGCTGCCGTTAGGAGCGCTCATGTGTTTGCAGTTAGACGAGGAGATGTTACCATCATGGACACGTTAACAAATCCTGCAGCATCACGTGGCACAAACACTTTGTGTTCCTGTCATCTGCAAGCAACAGGAAGTTCATTAATAAAGGCGGGATAGAGACGTGACTGTGATGGTTCTCCTTCATCCAGCTGTTACACACATCTGGGCTCACACGACGAGCCTTTGTCTAATACAGCAGCTGCTCTCTGAACACTTTTCTGAAGAGGAGCTGCACAAACCTTTGTTTGCTTTCTAGAGCAGCGTATCAAAGTCAAACTACCCACTGCTAGCAGCTGTTTCTATCATAGTTTAGGATCCAGATGTGTGAGCTTTAAATTTACACCTCTGATTAAAATAAATAGTTAAAAACAGCCAATTGAGTCCAAATGTGTCTTAAAACCAGATAAACTGACAGTTACAGCTGAGCCTGTGTGTCCTTGGAGACACTGCTCTGCTACAGAGATGCATTTTAGAAACCAGGAAACATCAAAATCATTTAAATCAGAGAGTTCATGTTACTAACAGCTCACCTCTCTGCAGCAGACACACACAGTCCACACGACGCACTCAGAAGCTACCCTGCAGCTTCACAAGTACTCTGTTTAATCTGCACTGGTCACTCAACTTCATATTTATTGATATTTAAAAAGTGCAATACTATAATTTTCTGCTGCTCATTCCTGTGCCATCTGACCTCCCATCATATTTCTTTTCAAGATTTACTTATTTAATCACTAGTGTACATATATTTATAGATACATATATATTTAGTCATATTTTCTCTTTTACCACGTCTCTCTAATATTTTGCTCTTTACTATTTTTCTATTTTTTTTTATTATTTTATTATATTTTATTATATTTTCTTCTACTGTACCATTCTGCTGAGTGACTGCTGCTCGTCAAACACATTTCATTGCAATGTTGACCCTGTGCTAACTTGCATGTGACAAATAAAACTGAAAACTGACACAGGCTGGACTTTAAAATTAATGCCTTTAAATGAATGCCTCGATGTTTAGACCAGTCACTCTTTAAGGACACTGAGCTGGATGGTTTCTGATTGACACTAAAAATAAGTGAAAACATGAAACATGTGTCACATCCAATGTGTCCAATACATTACATAAAAAGTATAAAGTATTAAATAGTATATTATTTAAATCGTTAAATAGTAGAAAGCTGATTAAAATTTCAAACATTTTAATACTGACATGAACTTACTTTTCGTCAGATGACTTTTTTCGCCCTAAATTACGAAAGAAATCCTTCACCCGTTTGCTCTTAGAGGACACACTTCTGGGTGGAGGTCCAGGCTGGTTCCTGTGAATAATGATGGAGCAGTGATGTGAGTGCTGAGCTGTGACATGGAGAAGAGTCATGGACAGTTAGAGATGGTCATCTCACCTCTGAGCTTTGGTCTGGCTCTCATGTTCCCCACACAGAGTGCTTTTAGAGGGAGGGACTCCCTCCTCTCTGTCCTCACACTGATCCATGCTGCTCAATCCACATCAGCTCACACACACTTTCGACCTTCACCTGCAGAGGAAACACAAATCATTCATGTGCACATCAACTGAGAGCTGCAGAGGTCGTGTCTGATGTGTTGGACTAACATCCATCTGAGACGCAGCTTTCATCAGTTCACTACAAAAAGTGTCACAGAGCCGAGTTCAGCCTCCAAATCCTCCATTACTGTAGTCCTACAAAGCAGCAGGTCAAACATGGCTGCAGAGAGCAGCTTTATGTCAGTAACAATGTCCAGGACCGAGCTGACTGCTTACAGAGTTCATACTCTAACTGCTAGCTGCTCTGCTAGCTAAGCTAACTCAGTAACAGTGACTCTGACAGCAGTTACTGTGGAACAGCGGCCGAGCTCAGGACACATTCAGTGTGTTTAGTCTGAGTCCTGGACTCTGATTCAATGGATTCAATCCAGCTCAGAGTTTCATGTGTTCATCAGAATAAAATGTACTAATATAACAGAAGTAATACTCTGAATGCAGGACTGTAATGGAGTATAAATAAGGTTTTTACAATAAGTCTTATATTTAAATGACTTGTTCTGCTCTGAGAAGCTTGACTTCATGTTTATCTCTGAGACGTGGCTAAAAGATGTGAGAATGAAGTCTCACATCTTTTAGAGCTTTGTCCCGCTGACTGCTCATTTCTCTGTGCACCTCGGATATCTGGACGAGGAGGTGGAACAGCTGTAATTTTTAAAAAGACTTTTTTATGCCAGATGATTTCTTCAAGCTGCTACAACTCTTTTGAGATGCTTTTGATAAAAATTGGAAGAGAACAGCCCATATACGGCATTTTAATTTATCGTCCACCTGGGTCTGCTGCGTCTTTTTTGTCAGACCTACAAGACTTTTTAACTTCCACTATTAAAATGGGTAAGGTTATCATTGTTGGAGATTTCAACATTCATGTGGATGACTCAACAAAGAGTACCACTAAGGATTTCCTGAGCATTATGGACTCTTTCAACTTTGTTCAGCATGTAGCAGGGCCTACCCATACGGCTGGGCACACTCTGGACTTGGTCTTCACCTATGGTGTTTCCCTTGACCACATGAATTTAAATGAAGTTGTTTTTAGCCACCATAAGTCAGTCTCTTTTACTGTATCTGTTAATTCAGAGTCCCATCCTCAAGGTTCTACTAGGCGCAGACTCTATAATTTCTGAGTTTTCCTCTCTTTTTAATTTTAAAAGTTCCTCTAACGAGGTTGAGCTTCTAACTAATTATTTTAATGAACACTGTCTTGCCATTCTAAATCAGGTTGCTCCTCTCAAAACCAGTTATTGCTCTGTTAGTTCCCGGACACCATGGTTAAATAATCAGACTCGTGGTCTTCGACGCTCCTATCAAAAAGCAGAGCGTCTGTGGAAGTCCACCAGTCTGACTGTCCATCGTGAGCACTTTAAAGAACTACTTTACCTATATAATGAATCAGTCAAAGAGGCCAGATCCTCTTACTTCAATAATCTTATAAATTGTCACAAAAATAATTCAAGATTTTTATTTGATACCATCAACAGTATTGTTTCTCGTCCAACCCAGCACGCAGTTACTTTCTGATGAAGATTGCGATACTTTCCTTAATTACTTTGTAAATAAGGTGATGGACTTGAAATCCAAAATTTCCTCAAGTGCCTCCCCTTATGAAGATACCCCTTGCTGTCTTGGATCATTTCCCTCCTTTTCTCCAATCACACTAAATGACTTAATTATAGTTTTAGGTAAAATGAAATCCTCATCATGCTCTGTAGATATATTACCTCCCTCTGTCCTGTCTGGGTCTATCACCAGCATTGGTCCTACATTACTATCCATCATCAACAGTTCACTGAGGCAAGGCTGTGTTCCATCTTATTTTGAACATGCTGAGGTAACTCCTCTGTTAAAAAAACAGAATCTTGATCCTAGCTCTGCTAGTAATTACCGACCTATTTCAAAATTGCCATTTGTAAGTAAATTACTTGAAAAAATTGTTGAAAATCAGTTCAGGTCTCTATTATGTAGATTACACATTCTTGACCCTTTTCAGTCTGGCTTTCAAAAGCAGCACTCTACAGAGACCGCTCTCTTAAGAGTCTATAATGATCTATTAATGGCATCTGACGCAGGGAACTGTTCTGTGATCATTTTGCTTGATCTTAGTGCAGCTTTTGACACCATCGACCACAAAATCCTACTTAACAGGCTCAAGGTTTTGGCTGGTGTATCTGGCTCTGCCCTAGACTGGTTTTCTTCCTACTTATCAGACAGGACCTTTTCTGTTAGGACTGATAGGTTCTTCTCTAACACTACTGCCCTGACCTGTGGTGTCCCACATGGTTCAGTTTTAGGTCCATTTTCTTTTTATATGCTTCCTTTAGCTGGTATCATTCAATCTTTTAGCGACCTGTCTTATCATTTTTATGCTGATGACATTCAGCTCCATATGTCCTTTAAGCCTCATCAGCTGGATAGGCTGTCCACCCTAGTCCAGTGCTTAACCCAGGTTTCTGATTGGCTTTCAAGCAACTACCTTGTTCTAAATATTAACAAGACCGAGGCCATGATCATAGCTCCTCCTGAGCTACATTCTAAAATCAGTCAGGTTCTTGCCTCTTTCTGTCCATCTGTCAAGCCAAATATTCGAAATCTTGGTGTAAAATTTGACTCTTCTCTGGGCCTTGACTCTCATGTAAAATCTTTGTCTCGTTCCTGTTTCTATCATTTAAGAAACATATCTAAACTGCGACATATGGTTTCCTCAGCTGAACTGGAAAAACTCATTCATGCATTTGTGTCATCACGCTTAGATTACTGTAATTCCCTGTTTACTAGCTTGGATAAATCATCTCTCTCTCGCCTCCAGGCAATACAAAACGCAGCAGCCAGACTACTGACTCGCTCTACCAAGCGTGTTCACATTACTCCCATCTTATATTCTTTACATTGGCTCCCAATAGAGTTTAGAATTCGTTTTAAAATTCTTGTTTTAACATACAGAGCACTAAATGGCCAAGCTCCCGATTACTTATCCAAGCTTCTTATAAAATACACTGCTGCTCGTCATCTCCGCTCACAGACTCAGAGTCTCTTAGTTGTTCCCCGTACACGACTGAAGACAAAAGGGGACAGAGCCCTTCAGTCTGTTGCACCAAGGCTGTGGAACAGTTTACCACTACAATTACATTTGCTTGACTCTGTGGATTCTTTTAAAAAAACAGTTAAAAACTCTCCTGTTCAAACAAGCCTTTTGTTGATCTACATATTTTATATTTTTTTTACATTATTTACATTTAATCTTTTACATTGTATATAATGTCTATTGATTTTATTGTTTATTTTAATATTTTAATATTTGTGTACAGCGCTTTGTGATTGTCTGTCTGTGAAAAGCGCTTAATAAATAAAGTTTACTTACTTACTAACTGTGCCAAAATGAATTAATTAAATACACCATTAAATAATTATTTAAATGTGGCAATAATCAATTAAAACATGAAAAACATGAAACATGCTCATAGGGGGTCATACGATTGTTGGGTTTTTCACAAATGCTCTAAAACTGTACAAGAAGGTAGCATGTGATGAAAAAATATTTTACTATGACTTCACCAGTCTCTATCCCACAGTGCAATCTAAAAAAGATTATCCTGTAGGAGACCCTCAAATCATTTACAGAAACTTTGACAGCCTAGAAAATTATTTCAGCTTTGTTAAATGATCTGTACTGTCGCCAAGAGGTCTTTTTCACCCCGTCCTTCCCTACAGGTGCCACGGCAAACTGATGTTTCCGCTCTGCAGCTTGTGCGCTGAAGACCAGAAGCAGCACACAGCATGTGGGCACAGTGACAGTGAGCGGGTGTTGAATGGCACATGAGTCTCATTTGATCTTGAAAAAGCTGTTGAGTAAGGATACAGGATTGTTTCTATTGATGAGGTGTGGCAATTCCCCAACAAGACTGACACATTGTTTAAAGACTATGTGAAAGCCTTTCTAAAACTCAAACAGGAGGCCTCGTCGTATCCAGAACATGTGAAAACACCTGACGAGCAGCAGAAGTACATAGATGAGTATTACGAGAAGGAGGGAATAATGCTAGATCTGTCCGTAAATAAAGCTGTTCGAAACTGTAACAAGCTGTTGCTAAACTCGTTATGGGGTGGTTTCAGTATGACGTCGAATATGGCGTCATCTGAGTTCATCACAGACCCTTCCAGGTTTAGCCAGCTAATGTTTAGCGACCAGGATGACGTGTGGCAGTTTTGTTTCATCTCAGCGACGTCGCCAAGGTGCAATGGCGCCACTCTGATGGTAGAGCATCCCGCGTGAAGGACGTTAATGTGTTTGTGGGGGCCATGACCGCTGCACATGCCAGACTCATGCTGTATGATTTGTTAGACAACGTGCAGCAGTGCGTGCTGTATTGTGATACAGACAGCATCATTTTCACGGCACGCCCTGGCGACTGGATGCCTCCTCGAGGCCCATTTCTGGGGGATCTCACCAGCGAATTAGATTCTGGAGAGAGAGGTGTGGAGGATCATATAGTAGAATTTGTTTCCGGTGGGCCAAAATGCTACACATATCACACATCGCTGGGCAAGACCCAGGTCAAATGTAAAGGTGTAACACTGAACGCACTAAACTCAAAAGTTGTCACCCATGAATCCTTGAAAGGTTTAGTCCACAAGTTTGTAGCCAATCAGACATCAGACGCACACCTAGGCGCCATCTCTGATAATATCAGACGTGATAAAAAGAAGCTTAATTTGAAGAATGAAACCATTCTGAAGAAGCTTAAGGTTGTCTACAATAAGTGCCGTGTGCTCCCAGACTAAACAACCGTACCTTATGGATTTTAAATTAGATCAGGGGTTTGATGCCAGGTTACAGCACCCGTTCAGCATGGTGGCCAGCGGTTCCAGTAACTGTGGCAAGACGTTTTTTGTTAAAAGCGTCATTGAAAATTCTTCCACGATTATATCACACAGCATTGATAACATTGTGTATATATACTCATGCTGGCAGCCACTATATGACCAGCTTCTTAAGATAAGAGACATAAACTTTGTTAACGGTATACCCGAATCTCTTGCTGATGACACCCTTCTTCCTGCAGACAAGAACAATTTGTTAATTATAGACAATGTAATGAACGATGCCGCTAACAATTTAGAAGTACAAAATGTGTTCACAAAGTATGTGCATCATAGGAATTTGAGTTGCATATATCTGGTTCAAAATTTGTTTATTCAAGGAAAATCCAGTAGAACTACTATCTAGTATTGTTTAAAAATCCTAGAGATAAATATCAAGTCATGCTTTTAGGTAGACAAATCTTTCCTGGTAATACTAAATATATTATAGAAGCGTTTAATGATCCCATATCCACAACATACGGGTATCTTTTAATAGACTATAAAGCTAAGATCCCGGACTATTTAAGACTCAGAACAAATTTACTGTCAGACCGTCCGGTTGTTTATATCCCAAAACAAAAAACAGTGAAGAGGTGAAAGGATGTCATCACGCATGCGGAGGAATCTGTCTCTGTTGGAGTTGATATACAAGTCTCCCCCAGCTCTACGCAGAGTTATTATTAGCAATGCAAACTTGGGTTTCATCAATGCATTGTGTGAGATAGCCTTTAATGTATTGCATGGTAACATTCCACTGACAAATCAGAAGTACAAACAGCTAAAAAAGAAAAAATCTCTAATCAGACTGATTGCCAAAGAAAAGATCAAAACTTTGAAAAAGAGAAAGACAATCAACCAATCTGGCGGGTTTTTACTACCCTTATTAGGGGCTGCAATCCCTTTCATAACCAGTCTGATAGCAAACAGATGAAAATGCAACATGTGCAAAAGATGTTTTTGGTGCCCCAACATCAGTTGGACTTATTGAAGCAACCGCAGCAGTACACAGGCAACATCAGACAACAGGCTCAGAAAGACTTGGACAAGGAGATGCTTCAAGTGTTACAGAATCAGACATAGATGTGTTTGAGAAAGCTAAAAAAATATGGTGATATTCTCCAAAGATACCTCACACTTGTGAGACAAGGTGCCCGTGAAAAGAATATATTGTCTTTATCCCTACCGGAACAATTTAACATGGATGTGCAAACCCAGCCTACGGACACCCAACCTGTTTATGGTGATGCTGGGGTGAAGGATTTTATTGCAGAAAATGTTTTGACACACATACCTAAAAGGAGAAGGAGGAATGCAGAACTCATTCTCTCATTGGCCAGACTTGATTTCTTACAATGACAAAGGCGAAATTGTTGTTGATAAACACACCATCCCGGGTTCACACATTTACGACCTGATTAAAGCCGTCACAACCACACACACACCTTCAGACCTATTGGCTGGACAGAGTTTTTAAAGGCTGTTTCAGATTTAAACATATCGTTATGAGCCATATCCAACACTGGCGTATGTAAGACCATTGCCATGTATAAAACTGATCACACACTGACTGAAGACCCTGAAGCATTTGAGTGTAACTTTCATTCAAATTAAACTTTATACACAATTACAAAATGGAAAAAATTACCAAATATTAAAACACTACAACCACTGAAGAAACAAATAAAACCAATCACAATCAAATTCAAAATATGATAATAGAAACATAGAAGAGACATATCATACAATTCATATACGTTCATGTGATCTCTACGTTCAAAAACCCAATAACCTTCAATCCTTCATTTAAATTACATTTCAATTTCAGTTGGCAGCTGTTGGAGTCAAATTGTTAAATGTTGTCATTGTGTTACTTAAATGTGTAAGTCTTAGTTCAAGCAGCAGGATCAAAGACATTCTTTTGTCACTGACCACCTCTCCAACCAGTCTGTTGGTGGGGAGGCTGTAGTGTTTTATTATAGGGACATCCTATCTGAAGGTTCTGTTTTCTTGGTTAATAAGGTTCCTACTTTTATTACCCTTTTGGTGAGCAGGAGGTCACACAAACGCACCCCCAAACACACACACGCACACACACACACACATTCAAGCACATGCATATACACACACATACATAAGGAGGTCTGGTTTCCCCGCCAGTTTCAAGGAGGGTTAAGGATGGTTTCTCCACCGAAAGGAGGTTTTTCCTCCTCCGCTGAGGGCGTTGAGTGTTTTGTTTCTCCACCAATATGTAAGGAGGATAGAGCTCTCATTGGTGCCTATTTTGTGTGTGAACGCGTGTGTGAGCGAGTGCGGGCCAGACGTGGTCTGTGTGAGTGTGGCTGATTGTTGTCTTGTAATGGGGAATAAACTGAGTAATTCGGCCTTGAAAGGGGATGAAATACATTGCAAAGTATTCACTGGGCAGCACGTAGTATGTAGATCATTGAAGGAAGAAAGTAATGAATTTGTGCACAAAGCAGATGGAACAGTGAGTGTGAATATGTCTGACGTCACTGTGTGTGTGAGACACAGAGAGGTGTGAAAGACAAAGTCAAACATCCAAACTCTGCCTGCAGTTCTGTTCTGTGGTTCTACATTTGACTATCCGTTGAGTTTTGTGTGTACTTCTGCTTTGTTCAGATGCATTTAGATACATCACCTCCACTCTCCTGTCTTTCCTTCTCTACCATTGCCTCCTAACTGGGGATGGGTACCAGTATCTGGTGCCATAATGGCACCGGTTCTGACATAAACATAAAAGTAACCAGCCTGAAAAGCAGCGCACATTTCGGTGGTTTTTTCGGTGCTTTTTTTCCTGAGATGTCATACACTTTGGATTCTAGCCAATCATTTTACCTTTCCAAGGATAGTAGGCGGGCCCAGGTACGTACGTTCTTTTAGAGCAGAGCTACAGATTAAAAATGCCCAAGGCGAAGCGGTCAAAGTCTAGCTGTACTTCACAACAAAAGATGCAAACTCAGCAGCCTGCAACAAGTGCTTTAAGCTGATACTGTGATACTGTGCAAAGGAGGTAACACCTCAAATCTAATGAAACAGGGAGGCTGTAGCTCAGGAGGTAGAGCTGGTCACCTACTGATCGGAAGGTTGATGGTTCAATCCCAGGCCCCTCCAGTCTGTGTGTCACGTATCCTTGGGCAAGATACTAACCCCAACTTGCTCTCCGATGCATCCATTGGAGTGTGAATGTGTGTGAATGTACTTAGAAAGCACTGAGTGTAGATAAAGTGCTTGTGAGAATGGGTGTGATTGGGTGAATGTGACATGTTGTATAGAGCACTTTGAGTACTCCGGGACAGTAGAAAAGCGCTATATAAGAATCAGTCCATTTACCATGAAACACCCGGTGACGCATAGCGTTTTTTGTAAAAGCCGAGAAATGCACCGTATTTGATAGCTTGCTGCAAGACCTCACACCGAGCACATCTACTGCGGGTGTGGTGCCTGTTATCGGACCCGGAGTTAGCAACATCCCCCAAGAACCCGAAGAGGAGAGTCCTGGCCCCTAGCCCTGCCAGTGTAGCAGAAATGATGACAGATGATGATGCAGCAGCAGCCGTTCTTCTCTGGGTGAGTAGCTCAATGTTGTTCGTGTGTAATTTACGTTGAGTAGGCTAACCACGTTATTACATTAATGCATATAAGGTGAACTAGCAAACACCGTCGCAGTTACATGCGGCTGTCTTCTTGTTTGATAGAGTGAAACCATATATGCCCTATAGCTGCAGAAAAGGCTAACATTGTCGTCTTTTTACAAAAAAAAACAGCTAAACATGAGAGGTTTTAGGACAAAGTTTGTGTTCTCCATTCTTTAAGCACCGGTTCGAGCACCGATTAAGCACAGACACCGTTTCAAAAGCACTGGTTTGGCACCGGTATCGGATAAAACCTAAACAATACCCATCCTTACTCCTAACATGCCTCCTTCCTCCTCTCCTCTTCCTTTTCTTTCAGCCATCAGTAGCATGAGAGTCTTATTCATTATGATCCACACATTTTATTTGGTAAAGCTTTAGTTCAGAATGCCCTTACTAATGCAACACTCCCCATTTACCCAGGCTGCCACTTGGAGTACACTGGCTCGTGGCCCCTTGTGCCAGCATTAGTGCTTTCCTCCTTTCTGCTGCTCACAATTCACCGATCACACTTAGACTATTACCATTAAAACAAGAGTCAGAAAATTTAGCAACAGAGCTACGATACTTTAAATGTTAAAGTTTCATGATTCACGTGTGGATGTTGCATAAGAAAAGCATAATGTATAAAGTATAAGTGTTTCTGACCAGTTGTTCATGTTCCTTCATTTTCCCCTGAAATCTATCAAATACTGTCCAACAGACTGATGGCACAGCAGTGCAGAAGCTGCAGAACCTGCGTCTGAAGCCTCTGGTTTAAAATAGTTCAAATAAATAATCCAGCTATAGTTGTCAGTATTTCCACTGCTGCACAGGAAATAACTTTATTATAAAATAAATAATAAGAAATAAACTTTATTTTTCAAACAAAAGCTTTACACAACTTGTACATTCACACAAGCACTTTTTCCATGTTTCTAAGTGCTTCCTGTCTAACATTCACACTCTAATGGATGCATCGGAGAGCAACATGGGGTTAGTATCTTGCCCAAGGACATCATGCAGACTGGCATTAAACCACCAACCTTCTGGTTAACAGGTGACCTGCTCGACCACCTGAGTTACAGCCACCTCATCAAAGTGACCAATCACATTAGAATCCTGTCCTGCTTTGGGCTCCGCCTCCAAACCATCCAAAGCGGGTTTATTTGCACCATGTATGCAGGTAAACTCAAACATCCATTCAGCTGCTTCAGAAGGAAAATGTCAGCATGTGGTTTCAATCACAGGAAACTCACAGGTTAGAGTCCAGCCAGAGGGCTGCTGTTGTTTATCTGTAAAGTCTTTACATTTACAGAAATAAATAATTATGTGGACACATCTGGATCATCAGCAAACATGAAACCAGGTGACCACCAGGACCAAGCTGACTGCTGACACAGAGTTCATACTCTAACTGCTAGCTGCTCTGCTAGCTAAGTTAACTGATGTTAAAGGTCAGAGTAAAGAAATGACGTGATGCTGCTGGGAGTGACACCACAGACTAGCAGCATTTAGTTACTCAGCATATAATGCAGTTAATCTGAAATCTCTTTTTCTCTCTGAAACAAAGTGACAGCAGACTGAGTCAAAGACAGAAACCTTATTTAAACACCAAATATTCACCGGCTTCACTTCCTGATCCAGGATTCAAAGAGGACGTTGCACTTACTCAGCTTCTTCCCATGAACGTCTTCACTCTGCAGCTCTGCTGTCTGGACCAGGTCTGTGTAGAAACAGAGACAATCTTCTGCTTCATCAGTCCTCTGTGTCTGCAGGCTGAAGTCACATTAAACACTTCACACCAGCAAAGAGTCTGAAGCTCACAGGTCAAAGGTCAGCTGCTGCACCTTGTGTGATATTGTTTGATCAATAATTAACCCGCAGCAGGTTTCTGCTCCAACTCCAACACACTGAACAACCCTGAGAACAAATCAGATGATGTGGGTGTGTCTGCAAGCTTCAATAGTATTAAACACCTCACACCAGCAATGAGTCTGAAGCTCGCAGGTTAAAGGTCAAAGGTCAGTTGCCACACTGTATATAACATTTCAATATGTATACAACCTGACTGTGGGCGTGTGTGCAGCCATAAACAGTTTAAACATTAAACACTGAACCATAAAAGAAGCTTAAGCTGCAGCTCACAGTTCAAAGGTCAGCTGCCCCACCCAGTTATGACTTTACATAAATCATTATGTTTTCCCTCTCAGCACTTGGGCTGTTTTGACTCAGCTACACTATGGGAAATGGCCAATGGTTCCACAGCTGTTCTTGTTCACAGCATCATCCAGTTAGAGAGGAAACTGTATAATGCAATGATGATGTTCCAGCGTCATGCTGCAGTTGTTGCTCCTCCTCCACATGCTTACCTGCCACAGTTTAACTCGCCTCTCAGACAGTCATGTCACCTGATCGGCATGTTTTGTTGTACGATGACGTCATCTTGACGTTGACGAGGAGGGCGAGAAAAACTAGTTTTGTCCTGCAGATGGCGATCTTGCACCGTGTTCAGAGAGCCGACACTTTGATGATGCTGGGCTACTCAACTTTTAGCCTGGGTTGGACTCTATAAGAGCTGCTTCCACTCTGGTTTTCATTGTTAAATACACTTGTTTGATTTCACTTGTAAAAGTTGGAAAATAAATATTAAATTATTTGTTGGTACATTTTTTTGCTTCATTTGAGTAATGAACTGTTAAGGTGAAAAAAAAATGAATCAGGTTAAAATAGTGGTGCTTTAAATCACTGCAGATGTATAATGTAATTTAAAATGTTGATAATGGTTGTAGTGGGCTTGTAATGTAAATGTGGTCTGATTAAATGTGACATTAATAGTGACGCTGCATAAACCTGATAAAACAGTTCTATTAGTGGGTCTGTGTGATCAGCATCAGTGGGTTAAGGTGAGGCCTTGACTAGTAGAACGTCATGTTGGTGTATGACAACACATGAGCCAACATCAGACTCCGAGCGCTACGATGCTAAAGATCAGAAGATCCAGTGTGACATCATGCGTTACCTGGCAACAGCAGCCCTCATCTGACTTTATTGGAGGATATTTACACCAGCAACACTGTTTAGTTTGATATGACAGATTAACAACATGCTGTGATATCCAGTTCAGCTGTAATAGATACTGGATCTAATCAGTCAGCAGATATTTGATCACCTTATTTATAACTATACTAGAAACAAATACAACTGTGTTGGTGATTCATGCAAACTTGCATATCAGCCTTTTAAGGTTTTGTAGTATTGAGAACAAAGAGGTTGTGTTAGGGCTGAAAACCCCGACTTGTTCTCCTCTGCAGGTCATCAAATGCACCACAGAAGTTTGTGTTTGAACAAACCTGTATATGTTTGATGGCTTTATTATTCTCTGTTCAAAGACAATAAATGTGGAAAATGTCTCATGTAGTATCAGCTTCATTTAAAAATGACTGCAAACATTTAGAGAACATGTGCTGCTGTTTGTCCTACATTTCAACACTGAATGAACCCTGAAAACGTGATGGCAGGTGACAGATTGGAGTTCACATGAAATATAGGCTGTATGAAGACTGGAAAATATAGATCAGTGGTGGAGCGGGGGCGTGGCTTACTGGGCTTAAGCCCGGGTTGTTTTTTCAGAAGCCGAGGGTCATTTGGAGTGTAAGTTTTTCATAGTTAGATGCCTGGCTGACAACTGTATAAAACAAAACCTACACACAATATTCGAAGCACATAGTGCACACTGTGGGAATTTACGACTGTGCGTAAATCCTCCCTAATATTGGTATAATCTGAGCTCAGACACTAAGCGGGGCGGGGCAGCTGCTGCCTGCGAGTGCGCTTTTAGAGAAACGCAGCCAGGCAGACAGAGGAGAACTGAAGTTCGGCCAGGTACCATAGCAAATCATTCGTACTGTACAAATAATGTAAATATGACGGTGAATCACAAAAGATTGATGTCAAACTGATCACTTGACCCATGTTAAGTTACTTGCTCTTCGAGTGAATCAACAAATGGCGAAATGAAAAGCAGAACAACAACAATGCTGTTTGTTTAGAGATTCTTAGCTTACATGTGTGTTTATTTCATATTTTCAGTTGTTACCCTCCACGGCTAAATAAATCAGTTTCAGTAATGTACTGATATACAAGAATGGACATAAGGGGCTTGTTTCAAAGAAAAAACTCTGGTAGTATTTTATATATTATGCTTTGTATGTTGTTCAGTATATTTCTATGCAAAACAAGAGGAATTTCAAAACACAGCAGTATATTCACAGTTGAAACCAGATATTTACACTTTATGGAAAACACAAGAACATTTTTTTACTGTACAACATCAATTTAGAGTAAACTTGTTTTGCTTTGGTTAAATAAATATTGAAATATCTTTTGAATTAGTTAAATGTCAGAATAAAGCGAGAGAGAGAGCTGTCTATTTTTTATCACTTTGATCAAATTTAGGAGTACATATACACTAAGTTTATTGTTAATTAATAAGAAAACTGCAGACGATTCCATTCTGAGCTGAAGAAGCTTTTGATAGGTTGGTAGAGTCCATGTGAGTAAATTGGTGGCACAGCTGTGGATGCATATAAGGCAAAACACAGAGCCTGTTTCTGTGACATGGGAAAATCAAGAGATGTCAACCAAAACACCAGGAAAAGAATCCTGGAGCTCCATAAATGTGGCTCAATTTTATATACAATTTGGTGCCATTTACAATTAAGAAATACAGATAGTTTCTCTCTTTACTCTTAAAGTTTACAAATATGTTTTTATATTTATCAATCTAAAAAATAAACATTTAGTCTGATTTGATGTTACAATTAAAAATGTGTTTTTATCTGAAGAGTATGTAAATATCTGGTTTCAACTGTATATTTGATGATTGTCAGCACAAAGAGGGAGAGAGAGGAGAATGGGGACAGAACAGAGAGGGAACAAGAGCAGGTGAGACACACATGTTAGTCAAATGGTCGTTTACAAAAAGTATCACCGTATCATAGGTACTCGTGTATCTTGTACCTAGTGTTTCTTTTTAGGTTTGTTATTTTTCAAGTTATATATTTATTAAGTTTTGCAGGCTTGTTTGCACAACAAGGCTAAATAATTATATAAACTTTTCTCAATCTAAATAGTGGACTTTGGTAGAATTAAAAAATAAGTGTAGTGCAGGTCTATGATGATTTTTAGTGCTGCTATCATCTAGTTTTGATTCTGGTTCTGTCTTGGTTAAGTCGTAAGTAGTCCTGATTTTGAACTCTTGTAGTCCTGTTTTAATTCCGGATCAGTTCTTGGTCTGGTTGAATTGGGGTTTAGTCCTCGTGTCTTGATACAGCCCCGACTTTGTTCTGCCTTGCTGCTTAATTAAAAACCTAGTTTAAGGTGTCCCGCATATGTGATATATTTTTCTCCTATATGAAGTCATTCTTTTTTGAACAAAACTCAAAACAGAGCCTAATAATCTTTCAGTCATTTCTACCCCCCCCCCCCCCCCAAAAGAAAAAAAAAAAAAAAAAGTCCCACATGTATACTACCCTTTAGGGCTAAGCCCCGGGTGTTTCAAATGTCTGGCTCCGCCTCTGATATAGATTATGAAAATATGCAGCCAAACATTTGTGGACATGGATAAACTATCTGATCCAAAAAGCAGGAAGTGACACAGCTAGAAAATGAAAGTGTGTAACAGCTGAAGTCAAATGTAATGCAGAGTTGAATCTGCACTTGGATCCATCTGTGAAAGGTCCACATGTAGGGATTACATGAGTCATGATATTTGTCAGTGCAGCTTGATAACTCCATCTACTGTGGCTACATATACTGGGCTGGTAGCTCCACAGTGTTGTAAAGAAACTATTCAATGTGCATATTTTAAACTCAGAGGCTCTTCTAACACAGGAGCCATGTTGAGTTTAGATCACAGCCGACCACCGGCAGTCTGAAATGGAATGAAGCCCATTGACAGCGAGCAGGTCTAAACAGGAACGCACCCATTTGTATGCGTGGCAATGATGTGGCTGCAGCTGACACAGGATTGGTTCAAACTGAACATCAGATGCATTTCACAGAGTTCACAAATAAACTCACGTTTTTATCTTTGAAGATCATCATAAAGTAGAATTGATGGTCCAGTAGAAACAGCAGGTGGTTTGAGCCTTTCTGATGCAGCAGAAACAGGATTTGGAGGAAGATGTTAATAGATTAGAAAGAAGTGTACACTGTGAATCAATGCAAGTCTTTCTTTAATAATCCCTCAGGCAGGTTCCTCTGGGAATGTCACAGATAGAGACTCCAATTCTGACGTCCTTTGAAAGCCTGACTTTGAATTTTCATCACTCGTCATGTACACAGATGTTAATTCTACATATTCCTAGTACTGAACTCTAAATCAATATGAAGAAAATGCTCCTACTAATCTGCATATATGTTGATATCAAATCATTTTCCAGCACATGGATAAATCTCTATAAATCTTTCACTCTGATCAGAAAGGGCACAGTGTTGTTATTGCAGCACTCCCTGATGTTTGAAAAGCTAAATGTCCATTTTAGGGTGGTCGTGTGTAGGATTGTGTTTTCCTTCCTTTGTGCAGTTCTTACAGTAAACATGTTTGAATGTTTCCTGTTCCCCTGATGCTTCTTCCTGTTGGAGAAAGTTGGTTTGGAACAACATGTTCTTATAGGTTTCAATGAACTTCAAACTTTGATCCACTTACAAAACTGTTCATTTTATTGGAACGATCCACATTTGCATCCATTCACGGTACATTTGACATCTGAGCATGTTTGTACACATGATGAAAGGACAGATGGTGTTTGTGTGTCCTTCTTAAACTTAGTGTGAATGTTTCATCATGTAGAACTACTTAGAAGTCTTTGGGAACATTTGGAGAACACGTTTAGGAAATGTTAGGTTCAATATTGAGGAGGGGTAGAGGTGGTAATCTACTTCCATAATAACAACACTGATCCGGCCAGGTGGAGTCAAACGATGATTTTAATGACACGCGTGGGAAGACCGCCCGCTGTACGCAGACAGCGCCGATCCCCAACTTACAGAGCATAAGCAGGTGTTTTATACCTTCTGAGCTTAAATTTACTACACCCCTAAACATCACTCAGATACAGTTCATACATAGGTTTCAAAACCACAATGACTTAAGACAGTTTAAAATAACATTGTCTCCGTCTCCACAGCAGATGCTTCCTGTCATCTGACTTTCACTTCCCGTCTGGAAAACCAAACTATTCCTCTTTTACAGAGACAATTTTAGAGTTACAGGCAAACATGATTAACCTCTCACCTATAAATGAGATAAAGTCTACTGTGTGTTTGTGTCAGCATTACCTGCACTCAGTTTCAACTTGTAACCTTTTCCACCAGACAGAAGGCCAGCACGTACACATTTAAGATTATAACAAGCATTCAAAAGCATTTAAGATTATAGATTCAACTCAACAGTTTAGAGTGGTTATAACTGCACCTGTAGTAAAGGCTAATTGGGTACCAATATGTTTAAACATCTGAATACAATATCAATACTGTAGATTATGTTATTAATGCAATGGTAATGATGATGATGATTAACAATAACAGTAAAATAATTTCTAATCCCCCACAGAAAGTAGAAGATTTTCTTAAAGCAAAGCAGAGCTGCAACATGACGATTCAGAATAATAAAGTCAGAATACTTTATTATTATGAAGACTAAAGTGCACCTTAATGCTGCCAATGAATACACATGTTTTTTGTGAAAGCATGTTTGAGCACAGCTGACATGCACTACACTGACCCCACTCGCCCCATTTCTTCATCCACTTCTTGCTCTTGTGCTTGAAATGAGACGCAGACGCATCAAAAGTAAGAGGCTCTAAAATCCACAAAAAGGGGGCTTGTTAGATCAGGATACTGGATGTGATCCATAGAAAACATGGATAATACACCACTTTATTTGAAGACATCTGTAGCACTGCCTCAGTTCTGGATGTTTCCACAAACTCCTCTGTGCACTAAAGAAAAGGTCAAAGGTCAGCAGCACATGTAGTTGGGACAATTCTTCATTTACAAACAACAGTCGCACAAACTATACAATTATTTTCCTCCAATTAGGACTTTTCACATGCAGAAACAAATGTCTGCTGATGACTTCATCTCATGAAACGACTGATAGATGTCAATTCATTGATCAGCTGAGCTGCTGCTGCTGATCTTCATCGTGCACAGAAACATTCAGCTTGTTTCAATCAGTAAATAACTCCCACTACTCTCAGTTTGAACTGTTCCCACTCAAAATGCTGTGAGAACAATGATCATTGTAGAACTTCACAAACATCACGTGTTGTTTTCCACATGTAAGATCAGCAAACATACAGAAACTTCCTGTTGCCACACACGGCCTCTAAAATCTCTTCCACGGTTTCTGTCTGAAGTCCACTCTCTGTGTCGGATCCACAGGAAACAACAAGATCTTATTAACATGGTTTTCAATGTGTCTCCTTACAAAAAGTCCAACCAATGAACAAATGTGTGTATTTGTGGAGGCCGAACAAAAGCATGACACATTTCTCTGTTTCTATAAACTGGTGTCAAACACAAATATGAAGAGTTTCATTGACAGACTCCAAAATGCCCCCGCAGTGAATCAAAGGGAAATCCTACAGTGTGGCCAGAGAATCTTAATGGCTCCAACATCAACACATCCACAATGTTGGATCCAGTTCTACCTCACAGAGTTACTAAGACACACCCTCTGCCAGCATTACAACAGCTCCACCTGCTTCACCTGCCTCCTCAGCATCTGTACACCTGAAGAGAAAAGAAAGGCTCCAAAAGCTCAAATCTACAAAGGATTCATGACGTTTCATCCAACAATAACATGTTTGCCTTCCACAGTGTGCTGTTAGACACCACTGTACCTCTGCCATTTCAAAAAGAGCAGCTTGGTAACATTTTGGCTGCAAACACTTTGTGTTTAAGTTCCTAATCTTTGTTTTCTTTGTGAAGCCGACAACATCTGGAGCTTTTTGACTCATAGAAACATCATTTTGTTCTTTAGATGACAGCAGATTGGGACTGAATAATCAATCACTATCAAACCAATAAAGACAAAAATGCTGATTTTACAGGAACTTTGTTGGAGAATCCCAGATATCCCAGAAATCAAACATTTTATCATCATTTTAATGAGCTCAGACTTGTTGAAAATGCAGAGGAGCTGGTTGTGAACTGAGCTTCAGAGAAACACAACATACTGATATTCAATGTGAAGCTTTGAGTGGAAAAAGACAGTAAAACAACATGTGGATCCTGGAATAATGGGAGCTTCCATCTTTAAAGGACTGAGGAGGAAGAAGTTTACAAAGAATCATTTAGAAAAGCTTCAAACATCAACTGATTGAATGCATGAATGAAAGACATGTACAGACTGACTCTTGAATCTGTTCAAGAGTCAGTGTTTCTCTAACAGGAGGACACTCTTTACACTCAACTCAGCACAGACACACTGAGGCACCAGAACCGACTGTAATTCCAGAAATCTCCTTTCTGAATCCTACCCTAAACCCAGGGTAAAGAGTTTGAGTGAATGTGGTGTTGAAGGTGTGGAGGTGGATCAGAGTGTCAGAGGAGACTCTGTAGAAGGACAGAGTGCCAGCAGGACAGTCCACATACACTGCTACTCTGTTACAGACAGAGGAGGAGGAGGAGGAGGAGAGGAATGTCCCTCTGTTATGGTACCAGACGGAACGAGGACCATCATCAGAGCACCACAGACTCCAGGACTGATCATTCCCTCCAAACTCACAGTCTTTACTGCCTCCTTTCCTTCTGATTCTTCTGTAACTCACTGATATATAAACGTCTCCTCTCCACTCGACCTCCCAGTAACAGCGACCAGTCAGACCATTTCTACAGCAGCTGAGAATAGACATCAAATCTGTCTGGATGATCAGGATATGACTGATACCCCTCACGTGTCACCTTCCTTTTGTTGTCAGACAGTTTGAGTTTTCTGCTCACTGTGTTTGTGTCGATTGTGAGTTGACAGGAATCTGATGGAGAGAACAAACACAATCCAGCTGCAGTTATTGATCCATCATCTGTTCATTGATTGACACTTTGATGATGACTCCTGACATGATGAAGATGGTTGAATGTGTGCTGCTTTGTTTTCATGAAGCCCATTAAAAACACACTTACACTTCCTCAGACCTCCTGGTCTCAACCATCGGACTCCAGCAGGCTCCACCCTGAAAGGAGGAGGGGGGTCAGACCAGCACAGTCTCTTTCAGCATGCACACATGGACATTACATGGCTCTCATACACATATTGTTAGAAACTGATAAAGGAACAGTCACACATTTTCACAAATACACTTCAAACCATGCATGGATCAAACTGCTGAGGGTTTATACTGATCCTGCATCTGTCAGTACACCACTGTATTGAATGAAATATGACTAATTCAAACTTGGACCTTCATTATCTTTATATTCCTCTTCTGTTTAGCTGGAAAGAACCCCAACTTGCCTTTGCTGCTTGTATTTCTTCTGCTGGGATAAATGTGTGTGACTCCTATTCAGCTCAATTCAATTTTATGTATATACACAACATTTGCCTCAATGCACCTTATCCTGTAAGGTGCATTGATGATACCCAGTTATATCTCTCTTGCAGACCTGATTCCTCCCTCCCACATTCTTCCCTTACAGATTGTCTATCCGAATTAAGATCCTGGTTCATCTCTAATTTTCTCAAGCTCAGTGAGGAGAAAACTGAAATCCTTCTTATTGGCACCAAATCCAACCTTTTGAAGGCGAACCATTTCTTACTCACCATCGATAACTTCACAGTTTTCCCTTCTCCTCAGGTTAAGAGCCTTGGTGTCATCCTAGACAGTTCACTTTCCTATAAATTTCACATCAATAATCTCACCTATTCTGCCTATTACCATCTACACAACATTAACAGATTACGTCCTTCTCTCTCCACCCAGTCTATGTCCATTCTTGTCCACAGTCTTGTTACCTCCCGTATTGACTCTTGCAATTCTCTTCTGCATGGTCTCCCCCAAAAATCCCTCCATAAGCTTCAACTGGCTCAGAACTCTGCTGCTCGCATTATCACCAGAACCCCCTCCTACCAGCACATCACCTGTTCTTCAGGAACTTCACTGGCTCCCTGTGAAATTCCGGATAATATACAAACTTCTGCTCACTTTCAAGGCCATTCATAACCTCGCACCTCCTTACTTTTCTGACCTGTTAAGCACTACCTTTTCTGCCCACTCACTTTGATCTTCTTCTTCTATCCGGCTGTCTGTGCCTTCCATCCGCCTCACCACCATGGGAAGCAGAGTTTTTAGCTGCTCTGCTCCCAGGCTGTGGAGCTCTCTACCCCCAAATATAAGAAACATTGGTTCTCTCCCCCAGTTTAAATCCCAACTCAAAACCCATCTGTTCAAATCTGCATATTCACTGTGAACCCACTGTTTGTTAGTTTTATCTTGTGCTTTTGCTTTATTGTTCTTCATTGTGTCATTGTCATTGTTCTATTATGTGTTTTTAGCTATTGTAGAGTGTCCTTGGGTGTCTTGAAAGGCACTTTATAAATAAAATTTATGATTCTTCTTTTTCTTCTTCTTCTTCTTCTTCTTCTTCTTCTTCTTTTTATTATTATTATTATTATTATTATTATTATTATTATTATTATTATTATTATTATTATTATACAGGGCTGATAATAATCATAATTTGAAAAGTGTTTAAAACAAGGAGAGAAAAAAATGAGCTGTTAAAGGTAGGAGTTGTGACCATTTGTTTTACAGGCAATCAAATGGGTCTATTTCACATTGACCAATACCTTTTTTGAACCTAAGCAAACAGAGGGTTTAGAGGTTTCTAAAAGAGGATGAAGAAACCTTCCTGAAGTCTTTATGCTAATTATACTGATGTGGATTCCATCTTCTGCTGCTGTGCGAGCAGGGATGCTGTTTCAGCAGCTTCTACCCAGTGCTGAGTTTTTCTCTTTTTAATTGGTTTTGTTTACATCCAGTTTGTTTGTACACATAATGGAGAGGTACTTTTTTTGGACAGCTATGTTTTTATTTTCTCTTTTTACAGTTCTTGTGCTCGGAGACTGGGTCATGTTCCTGATGTTTACACCAGGGATCAGCTGTTAGCTCTCCATAGCTCTGTGGTGCAGGATGTTCAATTGAATTTTATTTATATAGCGCCAAATCACAACAACAGTAGCCTCAAGGCGCTTTATATTTTACAGTAGCTCGCACAATAATAGATACAGAGAAAAATCCAACAATCATATGATCCCCTATGAGCAAGCACTTTGGCGACAGTGGGAAGGAAAAACTCCCTTTTAACAGGAAGAAACCTCTGATAGAACCAGGCTCAGGGAGGGGCGGGGCCATCTGCTGCTACGGGTTGGTTTGAGAGAAGGAAGACAGGATAAAGTCATGCTGTGGAAGATTTATAACAGATATTATTCAATGCAGAGAGGTCTATTAACACATAGTGAGTGAGAAAGGTGACTGGAAAGGAAAAACTCAATGCATCATGGGAATCCCCGGCAGCCTACATCTATTGCAGCATAACTAAGGGAGGATTCAGGGTCACCTGGTCCAGCCCTAACTATATGCTTTAGCAAAAAGGAAAGTTTTAAGCTTAATCTTAAAAGTAGAGATAGTGTCTGTCTCCTGAATCCAAACTGGAAGCTGGATCCAAAGAAGAGGGGCCTGAAAACTGAAGGCTCTGCCTCCCATTCTACTTTTAAATACTCTAGGAACAACAAGTAGGCCTGCAGTGTGAGAGCAAAGTGCTCTAATAGGGTGATATGGTACTACATGGTCATTAAGATAGGATGGGGCCTGATTATTTAAGACCTTTTATGTGAGGAGCAGGGTTTTGAATTCAATTCTGGATTTGACAGGAACCCTGTCAGTAAGGCAAGGCAAGGTAAGTTTATTTATATAGCACAATTCAACAACAAGGTGATTCAAAGTGCTTGACAGAGATGTTAAAAAACAAAAACAATTAAAAAGCATGATTTAAAATTGATTAAAAAATACAAATAAAAAATAACAGTAGATAAAATTAGTTGTTAAAATGTAAGTTTTGAAATTTAATCTTAAAAGTGTGGATTTGGTGCTTTATTTAAATGCAGCTGAGAACAGGTGAGTCTTCAACCTGGATTTAAATAAACTGAGTGTTTCAGCTGATCTGAGGCTTTCTGGGAGTTTGTTCCAGATATAAGGAGCATAAAAGCTGAATGCAGCTTCTCCGTGTCTGGTTCTGACTCTGGGAACTGATAAAAAACAGATCCAGATGACCTGAGGGATCTGGAAGGTTCATACTGGGTCAGGAGGTCACTGATGTATTTTGGTCCTAAACCATTCAGAGCTTTATAGACCAGCATCAGAACTTTAAAGTCTATCCTCTGACAGTCAGGCAGCCAGTGTAAAGACCTCAGAGCTGGACTGATGTGGTACACTTTTTTGGTCTTAGTGAGGACTCGAGCAGCAGAGCTCTGAATGAACTGTAGATGTCTGACTGATTTTTTAGGTAGACCTGTAAAGATGCTGTTACAGTAATCAAGCCTACTAAAGATGAATGCATGGACTAGTTTTTCCAGGTCCTGTTGAGACATCAGATCTTTTATTCTTGAAATATTCTTCAGGTGATAGTAAGCTGATTTTGTTATTGTCTTAATGTGTTTTTCTGAGTTTAGGTCTGCATCCATCACTACACCCAAATTTCTCTCCTGGTTGGTGGTTTTTAGGTGTATAGATTGTAGTTCTCTGGTGATCTGTAATCGTTTTTCTTTGGCACCAAAGACTATTACTTCAGTTTTGTTTTTGTTTAGCTGGAGAAAATTGTGGCACAACCAGTCATTAATTTCCTCAATGCTTTTACCAAGAGCCTGTGCAGGGCTTCGGTCTCCTGGTGACATTGTGATATATATTTGTGTGTCATCTGCATAGCTATGATAGTTTATTTTGTTGTTCTTTATAATCTGTGCCAGTGGAAGCATGTAAATGTTAAGCAGTAGGGGTCCCAAGATGGAACCTTGGGGAACTCCACATGTGATACTTGTCTGCTCAGATGTGAAGTTACCTATTGATACAAAGTAATTCCTGTTTTCTAAGTATGTTTTGAACCAGTTTAGTACAGTTCCTGAAAGACCTGCCCAGTTCTCCAGTCGTTTGAGTAATATGTTGTGGTCAACTGTATCAAATGCTGCACTGAGATCCAGTAAAACTAAGACTGACATTTTTCCACTGTCTGTATTCAGACATATGTCATTAAACACTTTAGTCAGAGCGGTTTCAGTGCTGTGGTTCTGTCTAAAACCTGAATGGAAGGCATCATAGCAATTATTCTGTTTTAAGAAGTAATTGACCTGTTGAGAAACTGCTTTTTCAATGATCTTACTTAAAAATGGGAGATTTGAGATCGGCCTGAAGTTGTTCATTTGTGTCTTGTCAAGATTGTCCTTTTTCAGTATAGGTTTTATTACAGCAGTTTTTAGTGATTCTGGAAACACACCTGACATTAAAGAAAAGTTGACGATCTGTAACAGGTCTGACTCCAAAGTCTTTGAGACCTTTTTGAAAAAACTTGTTGGCAGGACATCTAAACAGCAAGAGGAGGAGTTCAGTTGACCTAAGATGTCCTCCAGGTCTTTGCTGTTAATAGGGTGAAACTGTTTGATGGTGTTTAAACAGTTTTTTGGTGGACACAATACATATCCTGAATCTGCTGTTGATGTACCAATTGCTTGTCTAATCTTTTGGAGTTTTTCTGTGAAGAATTTGGCAAAGTCATTGCAGGCCATGGTTGAATGAAGTTCAGCTGCCACGGACAGAGGAGGGTTTGTTAGCCTGTCAACTGTAGAAAATAAGACCCGAGCATTATGACTGTTTTTGGTGATGATGTCAGAGAAGTAGGACCTCCTTGCACTCATCAGTTGTAAATTATAATTGTGAAGTTTCTCTTTATTGATGTCATAATGAACCTGGAGGTTTGTTTTTCTCCATCTGCGCTCAGCTTTCCTACACTCTCTTTTTTCATTTTTCACCAGTGTGGAGTTTCTCCATGGAGACTTCTTCCTTCCAGAGATAACCTTCACCTTAATGGGAGCAATAGTGTCCATTACATTTAACATTTTAGCATTGAAGCTATTGACAAGCTCATTGACTGAACCTCCAGACAGGTCAGGTGTTAATGGGACGACCTGGTTAAAGATCTCACTACTGTATTCAGTTATACACCGTTTTGTGATCATTGCTGTTGATATATTTGTGTGTGCTGATATTTTACTTTCAAAGAAAACGCAGTAATGATCAGACAGGCCCACATCAGACACGGTAACCTTTGAAATGCTCAGGCCCTTGGAGATCAGTAGGTCAAGAATGTGTCCTCTATTATGTGTGGCCTCTGTTACATGCTGAGTCAGCACAAAGTTGCCCAGAGTGTTACTCAGGTCTTTAGTCCCTTTGTCCTGAGGGTTGTCCACATGGATGTTAAAATCCCCAACAATAATTACACAGTCGAAATCAACACAGATCACAGACAGCAGTTCACTGACATCATTAAAAAAGTCAGTGCAGTATTTGGGAGGCCTGTAAACATTAAGAAACACAACTTTGGCTGGGGCCTTCAGCTGTAAAGCCACATATTCAAAAGACTGAAAACTTCCAGGAGATAGCTGCTTACATTGAAATGATTCATTAAATAAGACAGCGACCCCTCCTCCTCTCCTGCTCACCCTGGCCTCACTGATAAAACTGTAGTTAGGAGGGGTCGTCTAGATGAGAACAGCTCCGCTGTTACTTTGGTCCAACCAAGTTTCAGTTAAAAACATAAAATCAAGGCTGTGCTCAGTGATTAAATCATTAATTAGAAATGTTTTCTCAGCTAAAGATCTAACATTTAATAAAGCCAACTTAAGTGTTTTAGAGGTATTATTATTATATGTTTACTATATTTAAAGATCTTTTAGAGTGCAGCTCTCTGTGTTTTGACCAGGCCACATGTCTCCTTCTGTCACCTAAAAGAACAGAAATTTTAAAACCTTGTAGTAAACAGGGTCCCAGCTTCTCCTGGGAAAAGTTACCACTGCCATAATCCTCGCAGCCCGGACCCTCCAGACATCACACATCAGACTGCTGAGACAGAGCATGAAGGTGTTAAGGAGGAACTAAGGGGGCAAGGCTGGGCAATGTAACCTCAATTGCTCTGTTGAGGGCGGGGCTCGATGGCGAACCTTTGGCTGCTCTGGTGGGGGGTTTATGGGGGACAAAAAGGAACAGGGCTGGGGGGTTGATCTGAGCCCAGCATTGACCCACTCCATCAACTCCTCAGTGAATTTCAGGTGTGGGGAGGAGGGAGTAAGGGAGGGGGAGGAGGGTGAAGGCCTGTCAGGGGTTCGGGGGAGTGGGGAAGGCACTCTTGCTGCAGCATTTTGGATTAACTGAAGGCTTTTCAGAGAGTTTTTAGGACTTCCTGATAATAGTGAATTACAGTCGTCCAGACTAGAAGTAATAAATGCATGAACTAGTTTTTCAGCATCATTCTGAGACAAGATATTTCTAATTTTAGACATGTTGTGCAAATGGAAGAACACAGTCTTACATATTTGTTTAATATGTGCATTGAAGGACATGTCCTGGTTTAAAAAATGACTCCAAGGTTCCTCACAGTGTTACTGGAGGCCAAGGTAATGCCATCCAGAGTAAGAATCTGGTTAGATACCATATTTCTAAGATTTTCAGGGCCGAGTACAATAACCTCAGTTTTATCTGAATTAAGAAGCAGAAAGTTAGCGGCCATCCAGGTCTTTATGTCTTTAAGACATTCCTGCAGTTTAACTACTTGGTGTGTTTTATCTGGCTTCATGGACAGATAGAGTTGGGTGTCATCTGCATAGCAGTGAAAATGTATGCTATGTCTTCTAATGATATTGCCTAAGGGAAGCATGTATAATGTTACATTTACATTTACATGCACAAATTGAAGTCTATTAGATAGATATGATACAAACCACTGAAGCGCAGTACCTGTAATACCCCACGTGTTTCCCACGAACTGAGGAGGAAGAGACAGTGTGTTTATATAACAGTGTTTAATACTGCAGGTTTCCCCAGTGTATAAGGTTGGGGAAACCTAAAAGTCACCTGAGACTGAAGAAGTGACTTGGATGAATGACGAAATGCTTCTCCCACTGAAAACGTTACATCCAGGTGAACAGAAACAACTTTTTAACTCTCAAGACATCATCTACCATTGCTTGTCAGGTTCTACCACAGCTCTAATTCTGAAGTTTACCCATCCATCCATCCTCTTTTGCTTATCCTTTTCAGGGTTGCAGGAGACTGGAGCCAGTTCCAGCTACCATAACTTGAGAGGCAGGGTACGCCCCGGAGAGTTGTCTGTTTACTAATGATTTATTTTTCAGCTAAGCTCACAGTTTCCTCTGCTTCCTATTCTTGTACTAAGCCAGGTGAAACATGTCCTAGGTCTTTCTCTGTTAAGGTTTTAATCTGACCTGTACCAAGAAGAAAGGGAGGAAGAGGATTTTTCTTAAAATGAATGCAAGCAGCAGGACAAAATCAGTTAGCATTGTTGTTCCTGGAAATGTTTTCCTTGGAGAACACCTACATTAATATCATTTTATTAGTCAGCTAAACCACTGTCTCTTCCCCAAAATATTCCTGCATGTGTGATTGTTAATGTCACATCAGCATGAAAGAAATAGGAAATAAGGGAAGGACAATTTTTCCAGCTTTTCCTTCGCTACAAGACATTCTCCATACCTGAGAGTGTCAAGTCTCCAGTGTGGATCCTTCAGTCCAGCCGACAGCAGCATCATTCCTGAGTCTCCTGGGTGATTGTAGGTCAGGTCAAGCTCTCTCAGATGGGAGGGGTTGGAGGTCAAAGCTGATGCCAGACAAGTACAGCCTTCCTTTGTGATCAGACAGTGTGACAGACTGTAGACAAAAAACAAACAAAACAGTTAGTCTGAAAACACTCTGCTGAACATTTGCTTTTGCTTTTCATTTTCTTCAAATACCATGACCCTAATGTATTCCATCAATTCAGTTCAAATTAACTATATAAAGTAGCAACTGATAAAAACAATAGTGTCAAGTTGTGAAGCCAGCAGTAGACTCCACAACATTACAGAGAACACCTGAACAATCTGACAATTTCCTTAGAAGGAAGAACTCCCTTTTAAGAAGACAAAGCGACAAGCGATTTTAAAAATGAAACAAACAAACAAACAAAAAAAAAAACCCCAAGAGAACAGAGAACCAAATACAAACACAAATTATAAGAGAGCACAGAAAACAGTTAATGACATGCAGTGGTGGAAGAAGAGTGAAATTATATTGTGAAAATGAAAGACTGTTGATGATGTCTTTAATCATAATGCGGCCTGGTAATTTTGGACTTTGTATATCAGAATAGAGTTCAAGTTAATATTCTCAGAGAGGCAATGAATACATGAGAAATATGGTCTTTCTTTCTAGTCCCTAACAGAAGGCTTTCTGCAGCATTTTGGATTGACTGAACACTCTGCAGGTAACTTTCAAAGCCACCTTATAATCCAACCAAAGATAAAATAAAATGTAGCTGATGATTCTATACGTTTTAGCTATTTATTCAGCAATTTAATACAGACCCTAAACCATACTAAATGGAAAAGAATGAATCCTGACCTGAGAGTTTCCAGTGTACAGTGTGGACTCTTCACTGCAGCAGACAGGAGCTTCACTCCAGAATCCTGCAGGTCATTGTCACTTAAGTCCAGGTCTCTGAGACTAGAGGACTGAGAGCTGAGAACTGAGGACAGAGCTTCACAACTTCGCTCTAAGAGGTTACAGGCACTCAGTCTACAAAATAAGCAACACAAGGAAAAAAACTAAAACACTGAAGTTAAAATGTATTCATGGTGAAGGACAGTTTCAAGAAAAGTTTTAAGACTAATCCTAAAAGTAGAAAGTGTGTGTGTCTCCTGAATCCAAACTGGAAGCAGGTTCCACAGAAGAGAGGCCTGAAAGCTGAAGGTTCTCCCTCCCATTCTACTTTCTAGATTAAGTATACTTTTATTAGCTAAACGTTTTAATTAGTAACTATGTTACTTAAGAAAAATAAAATATAATTTTAGCTGACCTCAGAGTTTTCAGTGTGCAATGTGGACTCTGCAGTGCATCAGACAGAAGCTTTACGCCTGAATCCTGTAGGTTGTTGTTACTCAGGTCCAGCTCTGTCAAACTAGAAGACTGGGAGCTGAGAAGCGAGGACAGAGCTTCACAGCTTCTCTTCGAAAGGAAACAACCATTCAGTCTGGAAAAAGAAAGAAATATTTGTGTTTATAAGCAATCACTTTTGATGTTCAACCTAAATAAAAAAAACAAACAAACAAAACATGTCAGTGTGCACTACATTTCATGATTAACAACACAACTTGAAATATGAGTTGGGCATCAATAAAATAATTTTAAATTACTCAGTAAATCACAATTATACCTCTAAATACAATCCACTGAGGAACTGGTACATCTAGTGATAACAGTTCAGTATCTGCTGCCACTAGCATTCAATAATGAAGCATATGTATAAATTAGATAAGGAAGCTCTGTAGTTGTAATGGTCTGGGTGACTTCCGGTGAATCCACCTCTGGGTGGAGTTGCTGGGTTATTACTGACCAGCTGCACCTGGACGTAATTTGGCTGTCCGTTTTAAAGACCAGAATTCACAATCACCCTTCGCTAGAACGTCTGCTAACCACAGTTAGCGTAGGCTATTATAGCACATGTGTGATCTTTCTAGTGTTGCTCGTACTTACCTGTGCGTCTCTTCCACTCGCAGTTATCCTCCGAGACATCATAACCAAATCTGCCATAACTACCTTACCGCATCGCACCTGCCTGCCTCCCCACCCGACTCACTGGATCATCGTGGATCGTCTCTGGACTTTTCTCTCTGCTGACCCGGACCATTACCCCCTCCACGCTTTGCCCCCACATGTGGAAAGTTAGACTGCTCGTAATCTGTTGTTTCACTCTGGACCAGCGTCGAAAACTTCTTTTGAAATCTGCCTCCTTCTGTTATAGTGACTCTGAACTTCCTGGCTCCGGACCCCCAGTGTAGCCTCTCCCTTACCTCCCCACTCCGTGGGTTCCTGTGTGGGCATTTACCGTCAGCGTCGGGTGGGACTCACGGACTTCAGTGATAGTTTGGAATGTTTAATGCTTTATGGTTTTTGTATGTTATTGTTCACCATCACTCATTGTAAAGCTCTTATAAATCATTATAGTTCTTTGTAGTCACAGGTTATCACTGTGAAATCAAAGTACTGCTCTTGTTTATTTTGGTGTAGTCATAGTTCATGGTAATCACAGTTAAACTCAGTGAGTCTGAGCCCTTAGTTCATAGTGATCGTTTGTTATTATTAAGTCAAGTTTTAGTTTAAACTTCAAGCACATCGCATGTAGGTTTAGTTACATAGTGACTTCTTTCACTCTTTGTAAATAAATTGTTGCTTTCACTCATTCTCCGTGCTTCCATGTGTTGTCTGCACTTGAGTCCATACTTCTGGTGGCCTCTGGGCCGTTATAGTAGTCACACATCTGTCTGCTTCCCAGGTGTTTAATGGCTAATCTAAACTTTATGTAATTTCCATGGTCACATGCTTTCAAACTCATTGGAGTCAAATCTCCAAATACCTTAAATGAATTCTGTATCAATAAATGTTCAGTTAGTTATAATTCCTTCTTGATCCTTGTTGATCTGTTGGTAATTTTTCTGATTCTATAATCTGTGATTATTGTTGTTAGATACAGCTCAAAATATTATTTTTCTGCCCCATGCCAGAGGAGGAGATCCCGTTTTATTGGTTATAACACGGGGTGAGAAATATAAGTCCAGACATGTGTGGTATCCACAGAAACCTCTAAATCCCAGCTAAAATGTCATATAAACCATTTCTACATCCAGAAAAAAAAACACACCAAAAACAAGCCATGGTTAAACGAGTAGTTACGTAAATGAGCAGCAGACAACTAAACAAACAAAACCGGACAAGAAATTCTTTAAACTTCATGTAACCGGCTAAAGAAAGGCCAGTTAGCTTCCAGAGCTATTACTGACTCCAAGCACCAAGTTTCCCCACGCTCTGACCAAAATTCACTGAATGAGCCACAAAAGAAGACCACAAAAAAACATAGCGGTGCAAATGTGCTAAGACAGAAATTGGCTTGCTATCCCGATTTCCTCAGTTATTTTTGCTGGTGTGGGGATCATATCATTTTATATCATTTTTTATATCATGTTGATTCTTTTTATCTTTTTATTAAGCTTTGAGCAGTGGCATTTGATTAAACATGTATTCCATTTATTAAACATACAGTTTTAATCATGTTATTACACACATTGCATTTGTGCTCATAATAGAGTTAAGCATACAGTCGAATGAAGGTTGAAAGCTTCGTTCAGCGTTATGTCTGAACTGATATATTGATGAAATGACTTGAATGCTGTGAATGAATGCCTAACAAGCTTACATACACATAAACATGAAGCATAATTTCTAGGGTAAAGGTGAAAGACACCTTGCTTTGTCTCTGCTTGGTAACTAGTGATCCGGGGTCTACAGGATCTGGAGGAGCCAGACAACCATATAGGAAAAAATGCTGTTAAACATGGAAACTTGAACTATCATTAATTATAACCTATATATGTGATGTTTTGTCTAACGCGCGAAGGGGCGTTAACCCTGACATAATAAAACCATGCTGAAAGTATGTTTTGACGGAAGATCAGTGTTGGCGATATAAAGATGTATATCTTTCCACACATGTGTTTAATAAAATCATTGTTTTGACTTGGACCAGAGGTTTGTCTCTCACCTCAATCACCAATCGGGACAATGGTAGCCGGTAGCCACGTGATTATCAGTCGTTACCATGCCTACCTTGCCGCATCAGAGCCATTTTCCTTTAACAACCTCCATTTTAGACTCACCTACAGACACGTGACTGGACAAAAGCCACATGCAGTAAATTTGGGCCCACGTGGGTTTTGGCATTGCAACGTTTGATTGGTTGATTGGTGTCATCATTAATGTGATTCTATTGGCTCAAATGATTAAAAAGAGGTGTCAATCATGCAAATTGATCAAAAGAAACCAAAGTTACAGCCCCTCAGATTTTAAAGGGCCAGAGACCATATTAAATGCTCCATGCGCACAGCAGAAAAGGGCCATTGCCATGTAAATGTGTGATTAATTCTTCAAAGAAATATATATATTTTTAAAAAAAGCATTTTTAGGCCTGTTAATAAAATTAATTAATTTCTGCTCCCAAATACCTAAAAAAATCAACTGGCATGGTGTCCAATTGTGTGCCAAAATTGGACGTTTTTGTACGTCTGGATATTCATGTATTGACAGGGCTGTGATTTTTCACTGTTTAACTTTAGTAACATAAGTCTTTGCACAGATGATGTTTATATGTTGGGTACTGAATTTCTGGAATGAAAAGTGAACTAAAGCATATTTTTAAAAGGGTTATATGCTAAAATTTAAAAAAAGAAAAATAAATTAGGCGAGGATAAAATCTACTTACTTTTTTTCTGTGTTCCAGTCTCAGTAACTTTGACACAGTAATAACTGCTTTGATATTTACACCACTGATGAAATTTCACAAGTGTTAGCTTTATTTTGGTACCAACATTGTAAGGACAGTTTGTAATTGAAGAGAATTAAATTTGGGTATTACATTTTCGAGCAGGAAGCTCAGAAACCCACTTTTGGCTTAAGAGGTTAAATAGTGAACCTAACTATGGTCCACTTATACACCAAGGCAAATAATAAACAATAATAAAATTTTGAAAATGACAGAAGGAGTGCAGTATTATCTCAGTGAAGTGGGCAAAAAGGCTCATATGTATCAGTTTTGTAATTTGACCACAAAACTGGTGTTTCAATGACATATGATAGCAGCTGTATCTCTACACTTCATGTGTCGCTAAGAAAGAGATGTCTGAGAGAACTGTTTATGGGCAGGGAGTAAGGAGTAACTAAGTAATCAGTAACCAAGTTTCTTACCAATGCATGATTGGGAATTCAGATATCCATCTTGATGTCCGCAGGACAAATAGACTGATGTGTGTAACGAGGAGAAAACAAAATAAAAGACAGAGCCTTAGAGGAAGAGATGCCGCAATTTTTGGAGACCTTATAACTTTGTTTTTGTTCGTTCTCACATTACCTCACTGAGTGAATTACTTCATTGTAAAAGTAAGGAAAAGTAAACCCACCGGGAACGAGTCCGACTTATTGCCAGCAATACGAACCAAGCTCTTGCAACGGTTGTATAGGGATCGAATGGCCCGTAGCAATGGGCCAGACACCCCATACTCCCGCAACTACTCCCACAGGACACCCCGAGGGACACGGTCAAATGCCTTCTCCAAGTCCACAAAACACATGTAGACTGGTTGGGCAAACTCCCATGCACCCTTAAGTATCCTTGAGAGGCTAAAGAGCTGGTCCAGTGTTCCGCGACCAGGACGAAAACCGCATAGTTCATCCTGTATTCGAGGTTCAACTAGCGGACGAACTCTCCTTTCCAGCACCCTGGCATAGACTTTCCCAGGGAGGCTGAGGAGTGTGATCCCCCTGTAGTTGGAACACACCCTCCGGTCTCCCTTCTTAAAGATGGGGACCACCACCCCGGTCTGCCAGTCCAGGGGAACTGCCCCTGATCTCCACGCAACATTGTAGAGGCGTGTCAACCAGGACAGCCCTACAACGTCCAGAGCCTTCAGGAACTCGGGGCGGACCTCATCAACACCAGGGGCTCTGCCACCAAGGAGTTGTTTAACTACCTCAGTGACCTCACCCCCGGAAATTGGCGGGTCATTCCCCTCCTCCCCAGACTCTGCTTGCTCCTCGGAAGACGTGTCAGTGGGATTAAGGAGGTCTTCGAAGTATTCGTTCCACCGTCTGACAATTTTCTCAGTCAACGTCAGCAGCACTCCACCAGCACTATACACAGTGAAGGTAGAGCACCGCTTTCCCCTCCTGAGACGCCTGACGGTTTGCCAGAATCTCTTCAAGGCAGTCCGAAAGTCTTTTTCCATGGCCTCTCTGAACTCCTCCCACACCCAAGTTTTTGCTTCAGTCACTGCTCGAGCCACATTCCACTTGGCCTGTCGATACCTGTCGGCTGCCTCCGGAGTCCCACAGGCTAACCAAGCCCGATAGGACTTCTTCTTCAGCCTGTTGGCTCCCTTCACCTCTGGTTTCCACCATTTGATTCTCGGATGACCACCACGGCAGGCACCAACCACCTTGCGGCCGCAGCTCAATGCAGCAGCTTCGGCAATGGAGACGCTGAACATGGTCCATTCGGACTCAATGTCCCCAGTCTCCCTGCTGTTGAAGCTCTGCCGGAGGTGTGAGTTGAAGATCTCGCGGACTGAGGCCTCTGCTAGACGTTCACAGCACACCCTCACTACGCGTTTAGGTGCACCGGGTCTGTCCAGGGTCCTCCCCCGCCACCTGATCCAACTCACCACCAGGTGGTGATCAGTTGACAGCTCAGCCCCTCTCTTTACCCACGTGTCCAGAACATATGGTCACAGGTCTGGTGATACGATTACAAAATCGATCATTGACATGCGGCCTAGAGCGTCCTGGTGCCACGTGCACTTATGGACACTCTTATGTTCGAAAAAGGTGTTTGTTGTGGCCAAACTGTGATTTGCACAGAAGACCAATAACAAAACACCGCTCGGATTAAGATCAGGGAGGCCGTTCCTCCCAATCACGCCCCTCCAGGTCTCGCTGTCCCCCCCCCCAGGGACTCTAAGATTGCTGGGTATTTTGAACTGCCACTCGGCGCAAAAGCGCAGATGATAGTCAGGACCCATTCCCCGACCCTAAGGCGCAGGGAACAAACCATCTCATCCACCGGGAAAAACCCCAACGTACCAGCAGCAAGCCGAGGGGATATTAGAATACCCACCCCAGCCCGCCGCCTCTCACCAGGGGCAACTCCAGACTGAGACAGAGTCCAGCCCCTCTCCAGGAGACTGGTTCCAGAGCCCAAGCCATGTGTAGAGGTGAGCCCGACTATATCTAGCCGGTACCTCTCAACCTCACGCACTAACTCAGGCTCCTTCCCCACCAGAGAGGTGACATTCCATCTCCCTATTGCCAGTCTTGGCGGCCGGGGATCAGTCCGCCAGGGCCTCTGCTCCTGGCCGCCGCCCGGCACACTCTGTCAGAATAGACATTAAGCCTATATATAATACGAGATGGGCCAAGTGCAAGTGTATAGTTGACAGTACTGTTTTCTTATTCTGCTAGTAAGTCTATAAGTCTGTTTTATCCTAAAGATGAGTAGGTGGAGCTGTGTTGACCATCCAGACAACTTTTGCTATATTAGATATATTTGTGGTAAATACACCACCTGTGATCAGCGCAAAAACCTGACAAAGAGAGTGAAAAAAGTATTATTTCAGGTGTAAAATTGGAGATCAAGACAAAAGCTGGGCTCCTCACAGCTGCTGCACTGTGTGCTACTCTGGCAACACACAGTGGCTCAATGGCAAGAGAAAGGCAATGTCATTTGCTGAAAATGACATTTGTTTCTATACTGATGTGAATGGTCTTATGCTGGAGCTAGATTGTGACTATGTACCTGAGCAGTGGAGATTATTTATAGACTCTGGCAAAGCTAGCTTGAATGTTGCATTGCTGCACAATGGCAATGAAAAACCTTCTTTTCCTCTGCTCATGCTGTGGGAATGAAAGAGACATACAAGTCAATGGAACGCTCTGTATCTATTATTATAGGATATAGTGTACAATATAAAGCACCTTTAGGTGACTATTGTTGTGATTTGGTGCTATATAAATAAAATTGAATTGAACTCATTTTGAAGTTGGATCAACTATTCAAATCATAACTGGAACAATTGTGGTGATCTGAAGGTTGTGACACTGTTGTTGGGTCTACAGTTGGGGTACACAAAACACATGTGCTTTCGTGCCTATGATAATAGCAAATATTACAAGGGAAGCATGGGCCATCCAGAGTTAAGTACACTGTTGGCTGATACAATGTGGTATATGCATCACTGGTTGGTCAACTGAAAGTGTACCTTCCACCACCTCACATTAAACTGGGCCTAATGAAAAACCTTGTTGTGGCAATGGATAGTAAAGGAAATGGTTTCCAGTATCTGAAGGATAGGTTTGGAGAAACCAAAATGGATGCCAAGCTGAAAGCAGTATTTTTTGTTCATCCTGAAATCCGTCAAATGATGTGTTATGACACATTCAGATCCAAACTGAACAAACTTGAACTCCCTGCTTGGGATGCATTTGTGCTAGTTGTGCAAAACTTTCCTTTCAACCATCGGGCTGAAAACGATGCTGAACTTGTAAGCAACATGTTAGCAGAATATCAGCAACTCGGCTGCCGGATGAAAATCAAAATGTATTTCTTGCATTCTCATCTGGATTTTTTACCTCCAAATTTGGGTGATGTGAGTGATGAAAATGGAGAATGATTCCACCAGCATATTGTCACCATGGAGACAAGATATCAAGGCCACTTCAAACCCAACATGTTGGAACGACACTCACAAGTACAAAAGGAAGTGCCTAAAGCACTTTTGAACTGTGTATTGACATTGCATAAAGACTCAAGTGAACTTTTTTATTTACACCTTTGTTAATGTGAACAAGTTTTTGTAATCTCTAACAGTTTTGAAGCAAAATGTAGTTATGTACAGTGGCTGTAAAAAGAATATAAAATCAGTTTCTCGTGTCTGTATGAATAGCCAAGAATACTGTGTATAACTTCAGAACCTGATGTCATAGGCAGAATCCAACTATAGATTTGGACTCAGCACACTCAATTAAGTATAAGACACATGGAATACCACAAATAGCAGAAAGAATATTTTGTTCTGTGATTCTGTGTAATGTCTAATCAAAGAAATCACTGAGTCAATCCATTTAAAAAAGATAAAGCTATGAGCACATATTTACTTACACAGCTTTGTTGGAGGCTTTGACCACTGGCAGCAGCCTCAGAAGAGCCTCCTCTGAAGCAGAGTATTTCTGCAGATCAAACACATCCAGATCTTTTTCTGATGACAGTAAGATGAAGACCAGAGCTGACCACTGAGCAGGAGACAGTTCATCTGTGGAGAGACTTCCTGAACTCAGGGACTGTTGGATCTCGTCCACTAGGGAACAATCATTCATTTCATTCAAACAGTGGAACAGATTGATGCTTTTCTCTGCAGACAGATTGTCACTGAGTTTCTTTTTAATGTAACCAACTGTTTCCGGATTGATCTGTGAGTCACTTCCTGTCTGCGTGAGCAGACCTCGTAGGAGAGTCTGATTGGTCTGCAGTGAAAGACCCAGGAGAAAGCGGAGGAACAAGTCCAGGTGCCCATTCGGACTCTGTAAGGCCTTGTCCACAGCACTCTGATAAAAGACATTTGGTTTATTTTTTCCTTTAAATATTTTAAATAACCGAGATTTTTGTTCTTCCAGCAGATTGAGTCCAGAGTTGATGAAGGTCAAATGGACATGAAGAGCAGCCAGAAACTCCTGAACACTCAGATGGATGAAGCAGAACACCTTGTCCTGGTACAGTCCTCTCTCCTCTTTAAAGATCTGTGTGAACACTCCTGAGTACACTGAGGCTGCTCTGATATCGATGCCACACTCTGTCAGGTCTGATTCATAGAAGATCAGGTTTCCTTTCTGCAGCTGATCAAAAGCCAGTTTTCCTAGAGACTCAATCATCTTCCTGCTCTCTGGACTCCAGTGTGGATCTGTCTCAGCTCCTCCATCATACTTGACCTTCTTCACTTTAACCTGAACCACCAGGAAGTAGATGTACATCTCAGTCAGGGTCTTGGGCAGCTCTCCTCTCTCTCTGGTTTCCAGCACATCCTCCATAACTGTAGCAGTGATCCAGCAGAAGACTGGGATGTAACACATGATGTGGAGGCTTCGTGATGTCTTGATGTGGGAGATGATCCTGCTGGCCTGCTCCTCATCTCTGAATCTCTTCCTGAAGTACTCCTCCTTCTGTGGGTCAGTGAACCCTCTGATCTCTGTCACCATGCAAACACAGTTGCGGGGGATCTGATTGGCTGCTGCAGGTCGTGTGGTTATCCAGAGGTGAGCAGAGGGAAGCAGTTTCCCCCTGATGAGATTTATCAGCAGCACATCCACTGAGGTGGACTTTCTAGGGTCAGTTAGGATTGTAGTTTTGTGGAAGTCCAGAGGAAGTCTACACTCATCCAGACCATCAAAGATGAACACAACCTGGAAGTCTTCAAAGCTCCAGATTCCTGCTTCTTTGGCTTCAGTAAAGAAGTGATGAACAAGTTCCACCAAGCTGAACTTTTCCTCTTTCAGCACATTCAGCTCTCTGAAAGTGAATGGAAATATGAACTGGATGTCCTGGTTGGCTTTGTCTTCAGCCCAGTCCAGGGTGTATTTCTGTGTTAAGACTGTTTTCCCAATTCCAGCCACTCCCTTTGTCAGCACTGTTCTGATTTGTTCATCTCTTCCCGTTAAGTCTTTAAAGATGTCTTCTTCTCTGATTGTTGTTTCTGGTCTGTCTGGTTTCCTGGATGCTGTTTCAATCTGTCTGACCTCATGTTTTTTATTGACCTCTGCAATCTCTCCCTGTGTGATGTAGAGCCCTGTGTATATCTGATTCAGGGGGGTTTTGTTTAATATTACTGAAATTCCCTCAACCACACACTGGAACTTCTTCTTCAGATGAGATTTCAGTTTGGACTGACCCCTTTCCAGAGCCTCTAAATGAAAACAACAAAATAAAAGATAAGAGATATTAGCATTATAAATGTGATGTGGAATTGTTTACACAGAATAAAGAAATGTAACTGCGCCCTCTCCTGCATTTTGACATTACTTTTCTTTCAGATCTTTTATATTTCAGATCTATAATTTTTTTTATTTTAAATAATTTGACAAAACCCTATCTAATGTTCTTGTGCACTTGAGGAAAAAAATAATTCTGTCAAGTTTTCAAAACTTTGACCTCAGTGACATCATCTCGGAGTCCTAAGTTAGTGCTGCTTTCACTTTTAAAAATCATTTAAATCTCTTGAGTTCACTATTGGATGATTCACCCTCCACATCTTCTCGAGCTCTTCTCTGAGCGATTGGTACTTCTCCAGCTTCTTGTGTTCCTTCTTCCTGATGTTGCTGTCATTTGGAACTGCTACATCTATCACTATGGCCGTCTTCTACCAGAGTTTTGTCCATCTATATCTGGAAGTCCCACAGGATCTTAGCTCGGTCATTCTCCACCATCCCTGGGGATATCTCCCATTTTGACCTCGGGACTTCCAGGCCATACTTGTCACAGATGTTTCTGTACACTATGCCGGCCACTTGGTTATGGCGTTCCATGTATGCCCTGCCTGCTAGCATCTTACACCCCGCTATTATGTGCTGGATTGTCTCAGGGGCATCTTTACACAGCCTGCACCTTGGGTCTTGCCTGCTGTGAATGACCCCAGCCTCTATGGATCTTGTGCTCAGAGCTTTTTCCTGTGCTGCCATGATTCGTACCTCTGTGGTGTCTTTCAGTCCAGCTTTGTCCAGTCACTGGTAGGATTTCTGGATGTCAGCCACCTTCTCTATCTATGCAGGGGCTTGTCCTTCCATGATGGTTCCTCCTCGTCCTCCTCTTTCTTGAGTTTCTGCTGCTTGAGGTATTCACTGAGCACGCGGTCGGTACTGACGCTAACCAGTCCCCGGCCTCCTTCCTTCCACTTGGCATATTGCCTTGGCATACAGCCTCAGGGTGCTGGACTTGGGGGGAAACCCTCTATGCATGGTCACGAGCGTCCTCATCTTGATGTCGGTGACTTCTATCTCCTTTTTAAGCCAGCGTATTATCTCAGCAGAGGTACCTGATCATGGGCAGGGCGTAAGCGTTGCGGATAAGTGGAAGAAAATGGATGGATGGATAGTTTAATGTATCTTGATGAGTATCATACGTTGCTTTAGATGAGTTTCATAGAGCTACTCTATAACTATAATAATTGTCAAAAGTATTAGGCAAATCCTATACTAGGTTCAGCTAGATTGTTTAGATCAATTTTGGATTACATAGTTAGATAACAAGCTAGTAATTTTGGAATAATAATAATTTGAATAGCGTAATAATTCAGTCATTATAACTGTAGGGATATCATGCTGGAACACATAACGTCATAATAATTTACAATGGTAAAACACTGGAAAGTGCATAAAGCACCTGATTGGTAACAGTTCTAAAAACACATTTCAAAAATTTTAAAATACATACAAATAAAAAAAAAGTAATTAAATTAACATGAGAGTGACTAAACAGACCTTTGTTACACAGATGTGTGGCCTCACCTTTCTTTACAGATGATGATCGATGCAGTTCAGAGAAGAGAACTGGATCTAGTTTCTGAAGATGGTTGATCATTATCCTGCAGGCTTTGTTTCCTTTTTTCCTAACTGTGTCAACAAAGCACCGAGCCTTATTTGCTCTGGATTTGTTTTCTTCTATTATTGATTCTTTTTCCAAATCATCTAAAATGGCATCACTAACAAGGGCTTCAAGGAGCTGTGTAAGGATTTCTGTTGACACCCTCCTCACAAATTCTCTCCGCAACATGAGAAGCTCATCTAAATGAAGAAAAAATAAACACAAACATCTATCTTAGTAAACTTAACACTTTTAGGAAGATGTGCCAATAGATTAAGATTGATAGATTTCACATGTGAGTGAATTCCGATGACTTTATATTTGAATCTAAAAGTCCCATAAACTCCCAAGATGGAAAGTATAAGCACAGTGTTGTGCCATTTCTTCAAGTACCTGAAATCTATTGTTATCTAAGGGAGGTCATTTCCAAGGCTCTTATTCTTATACTCCCTGCTTATTGCCTGTAGCTGACGCTGAAATGTTTGTGTGGGTTGCCATGACAACACCAAAGCGCGTCTGAGATCGTTATTGTTTTCTATTTGTTTTCTTTATTTGCTTCTCATGCTTGTGTACATTTGCAGTTGCAAAAGATAATCTATGAATCCAGTGATACATCTTTCTTATAAGAAATGTTTCTGTTAAAAAATTATTGTGAAGTAGTCACTTCCTGTGAGTCGCGGGAACCGGAAGTTGTGCGCGGGAGAGACAAGACAGAACGGTAACACGGCGGACTTTTTTTGGAATGTACAACTTTTCTACTGCTGGATTTTCAAGGCGTACACGGTAAAAATCATTATGCTGTTATTTGTTTAATACTTGTGCACTTTGTGAAACGAAATAAGTGGCTGAGATGAATATTATATGTGCTATTGATATTATTTTACTTGTTTCTAGTTTTCACGGTGCTCCATGATTGTGAGAGGAATAAAAGAATTGTGGACATCAGTACGAAGCGTGGATTCTTTCGACCAGAGTAGAAACAGTGAAAACGTGGCCCAATCCATCTGGAGGCTTCGGTGTACAAAGCTCTTCTCATTCTGCAGCAAGCTACAGGTCTCGGTTTGCAACGCGCTTCTCCTCCTGCAGCAAGCTACAGGCTTCGGTGTGCAAAGTTCTTCTCATCCTGCAGCAAGCTACAGGTCTCGGTTGCTTCTCATCCTGCAGCAAGCTACAGGCTTCGGTGTGCAAAGCTCTTCTCATCCTGCAGCAAGCTACAGGTATCGGTTGCTTCTCATCCTGCAGCGAGCTACAGGCTTCAGTGGACACGTTGCTTTGCATTTTGTAACAACCAATCGGGAGCTGCAGATTCAGCGGACACTCCAAGAAGCGGTTTCAGGCTAAAGCGTGAGTCCTCAGGCTATATTGCGCAGTTATTATACCTCATGAGTTGATGGATAGAACATGAGCTACAAATTTGCTATAATGGACAAGAAATTAATAGTGTTCAAATTTCAGACTGTGTAAAAAAAAAAAAAAAAAAAAAAAAAAAGACAATCTGTGAAAGTTCTGGAAACTGTTGTTTTCTTACCTATTGTTTGCAAGCTTCATGAAGGCTGAAATTGAAGATTTATTTGCTGTCATACGTAAGAATCTAAGTGCCTTTGTGTTAATTTTAATAATTCTCCGCCTATTACATCCATTCCATTCTTGTAATTACCTTAGATATCTTGTCTTCTTCATAAGATACCCCCTTTAAAGTCTGAAAATGTCTAAAGATGGTCGTAGTCACCCTGATGTTATGTCAGAAGTACAAGATGCAGTCGATTTGGAAGAGGAAAAAAGTGTAGTGTCCGAGAAATCTGAGACAAAAACAAGAAAATCCTCTCGTGAAAGGCGATTAACGCCAAAAATGCAGGAACTGAAAGATCAAGAGTTAACTCAAAAGGAGAAGAGGTTCAAAGCAACATATGAGAAATGGAAAAGCAACGTAAGAGACATTCGCACAAGGTTAAAGCAAGTATGCTCTGAGAGTGACATGTATGATATGATGGATGAGGCTGAGAAGCTAGAGTCTGAATTAAAGGAACAGTATGACAGAATTCGACTCCAAACCTCACCATGTCAAGAAATTCGAAGACAGATCGATGCATGCTCAGCCGTGACGGCCGACTTGCTGCAGCTGATGAGAGTGCGTCTGACTGAAGACGAAGGTGAGTTTGACACGGTGGCAGAAAGATCAAGGCTACGCATGCTACTTGATAATGAATACGCTAGGTCCATATATGGATCCACAGCCTCCAGAGTTACTGCACCCAGCTGTCACAATTCTAACCATCTCTCAGAGTCACCTAGCATTTCAGCTATGAGGGCGGAAGTGGCTGCTCAGCTGGCTGCAAAGAGAGCCGAAATTGATATGGAAGCTGCCATCGAAGCTCAACGTCAGCAGTTGAGAAAACTTGAAAATCAGAGGGACATTGATGTAATTCAGGCAAAGCTAAATGTCTACACTGAAGAAGAGGGAAGGGATGGGACACGCAGTCCTCCATTCAGCAAAGTGAGTGATGCTCACCCCTTCGCTCACCACATCCCAGATCAAGAACGGCAGGTTGTGCAAAACGAGACATCATTGGTCCAATCGCTACAAGAGTCATTAGCTCTCACTCGCTTGCCAACTCCAGAACCTTCTGTATTCTCGGGCGATCCTCTGAAGTTTACAGAATGGAGCATAAGCTTCAAAGCCCTCATAGAGAGACGTTGCTCTGACCCTGCAGACAGGCTATTCTACCTGCAAAAGTACATAGCAGGTGAGGCAAAATCCTCTCTTGAAGGCAGCTTCTACAGAAAAGATGAAGAAGCCTATCAACAAGCATGGGATAGGTTAAATGCTAGATATGGCCATTCCTTTGTAGTGCAGCGGGCTTTCAGAGAGAAGCTAAATGGGTGGCCGAAGATTGGTGGAAAGGAATATCTCAAGTTAAGAGAGTTCAGTGATTTCCTCCAAACATGTAGCAATGCCATGCCTCACATAAAGGGCTTACAGGTTCTTAACGACTGTGAGGAGAATCAGAAAATACTAGTCAAGCTTCCTGATTGGGTGACATCTAGATGGAACCGTTATGTCACAGAGCAGCTAGATCGGGGCAACGACTATCCAAGCTTTCATGAGTTTGCTTCCTTTATCTCTAAGGAGTCACGCATAGCATGCAATCCAGTGTCATCCTTACATGCCTTAAGGCACTCTGCAGAGGCACCACCAAGAGAGATGAAGCGTTCAAAAGCAAACACGTTTGCCACAAATGTGAAACCCCCAATTCCATCAAGCTCCACCGCCAAATCTGACCCTGGTGAAATCAAGTTGGGAGATGCAGTGAAACCAAAGAAATGGACCACACCAACACAAAATTCCAATAATGGCCAGTGTATTTGCTGTAGTGAGAACCATTCCATACATAAATGCAAGAGGCTTATGGACATGTCTGTAGAGGATAAGAAAAAATGCATACTTGAAAATAAGTTGTGTTTTGCATGTCTAAGAAAGGGTCACAATTCTAAAGACTGTAGGAACAGGGCCATGTGTGGCATATGCAGAAAGAGTCACCCAACGCCATTGCATGAAGATCGTTCTACAGCAGCATCAACACAAGGCGCAGTTGAAGAAAGTACGTCGTCATTATCATGTTGTGTGAGTGGAGGTGAAGGTGGGAGTACGTCGATGATAGTCCCAGTGTGGATCTCAACACTTAGTGCTCCGGACACTGAAACCCTAGTGTATGCACTATTGGACACTCAAAGCAGTCACACATTTGTTGATCAGGAGGTGTGCGAAAAGCTACAAGCAACAATGGAACCAGTGAAACTTAAACTTTCCACCATGATGGGGAGAGACTCAGTCGTGAAGAGTCAAAGAGTATGCGAGCTCAAAGTTAGAGGATTTTCCTCTAATGTTTCCATCAGTTTGCCTCCTGCCTACACAAGGGACTTCATTCCTCTTGACCGCACACATATTCCCACTTGCCAGACAGCCAACAAATGGAAACATCTTGTAAGCATGGCCCAGGAGATACCCCCGTTGATGGACTGTGGTGTTGGATTGTTGATTGGATACGACTGCTCCAGAGCATTAATTCCAAGAAGGGTCATCACTGGGGGCGACTATGAGCCTTATGCTATTGAGACGGACCTTGGTTGGAGTATTGTGGGAAGCGCACCACAGCGTGTGCAGGCTAAAGATGTGACTGGTTTTTGCCATCGAGTGTCTGTCAGAGAGGTGCCACCCATAACACCATTTGCTGTCATCAAGGCCCTGGAGTCCGATTTTGCAGACACAAAACCTGGTGACAGAAGCATATCTCAAGAAGATATTTCCTTCCTGCAGATCTTGAAAGACAGAATCCAACAAAATAAGGATGGTCACCTGGAGATGCCTCTCCCTTTCAAAGCACGTCCGCATCTCCCAGACAACAAAAGGCTGGCGTTAGTACGGCTGAAACATCTAAAGAGGAAGCTGGACAGAGATCCCAAATTCAAAATAGACTACGTGAGATTTATGGAAGGTGTCTTCAAGGATGGAGATGCAGAGAAAGTGGAAAACCAAGCAGAGCTGGGGAAAGTCTGGTATATCCCACATCAAGGAGTTTACCACCCCAGAAAACCAGGCAAAATCAGAGTGGTTTTCGACTGCTCTGCAAGGTATGAAGGCACCTCCTTAAACGACCATCTGCTAACAGGACCTGACCTCACAAATAGCCTAACAGCCGTGCTGTGCCGCTTCCGTAAACATCCCATCGCAGTCATGTGTGATGTGGAGAAAATGTTCCACAGGTTTCATGTGAACGAGGATGATAGAGACTACCTGCGATTTCTCTGGTGGGAAAATGGAGACACAAACTCTGAACCCAGAGAGTACCGCATGAAGGTTCACCTGTTTGGAGCATCATCCTCCCCTGGCTGCGCCAATTATGGCATGAAACACCTTGCCAGCCAATGTGAGAAAGAGTACCCCTCCGCAGCTAGCTTCATCCAGAAGCATTTCTATGTCGACGATGGTCTCATAAGTGTAGAGTCGGTGGGTAAGGCAATTGAACTGGTCAAAGAAGCCCAAGCCGTGTGTGCCAAAGGAAAGCTGCACCTTCACAAATTTCTCTCCAATAGCCGAGAGGTCCTTGACTCTGTTGATGTTGCAGAGCGTGCTACGGAGGTAAAGAATGTTGATCTTAATCACGATGATTTACCAGTTCAAAGAGTGCTAGGTATAAGGTGGAACATTGAAAATGATAGCTTCTCCTTCAAGGTGTCACTTGAGGAGAAACCAGCAACGCGTCGAGGGATTCTCTCAATTGTGGCCTCCTTGTATGACCCTTTGGGGTTTCTTGCCCCAGTCATTCTTGAAGGGAAAAGAGTGCTGCAAGAGATGTGTCAGAGAGGCACAGGATGGGATGAGCCACTACCCAAAGGCTTGAAGTTAAGGTGGGAGACTTGGATGAAGGATTTGGAGAACCTGGAAAGAATTGAAATTCAAAGATGCTTCATACCTGACAGCCTTGGTGAGATTCAGAGAGCAGAGCTTCATCATTTCTCCGATGCAAGCAGTCAAGGGTACGGCCAGTGCTCTTACATCAGAGTGGTAAGCAGAGAAAGAGTATTCTGCTCCTTGGTCATGGGCAAGGCGAGGGTTGCACCAACCAAAATAGTTACCATACCGAGACTTGAGTTAACTGCAGCAGTAACCTCGGCAACTGTGAGCAGCATGTTAAGGGAGGAGCTAGAGCTCAAGATTGATGACGAATATTTTTGGACAGACTCAAAGGTCGTGCTTGGTTACATCAATAATGAAGCAAGAAGGTTCCATGTGTTTGTGGCAAACCGCGTGCAGAGAATTCGAGAAACCACCGATGCACGGAAATGGTATTATGTTGACACAGGAGAAAACCCTGCTGATCATGCCTCGAGAGGCCTCAAAGTAGCTGACCTCATCAAGTCAGATTGGTTCTCTGGTCCCAGCTTTCTATGGGAAAGAGAGATAGCCACAAAACAGGCTACTTCAGATTTGCTGGTGGGGGACCCAGAGGTGAGGACTACTCAGGTGTTGAAGGTTGATGTAGCAAGGCAGTTTGACATCCAGAAGCATCTGCTGCGGTTCTCAAGATGGACTACAGCTGTCAACGTCATTGCTCGTATCCAGCGGCTGGCAAAGAGGATCAGGACTGCTGAGTCTTTAAACGTGGAAGAGAGAAAGCAAGCTGCACAGACTCTCGTCAAGCTTGCACAACAAGATGCTTTTCAAGAGGAGTTAAACACGCTCAGCCAGAAACTAGGAAGACTGCCTTGCAACCACCAACTCTTTCAGCTAGACCCATTTCTCCAAGATGGCATAATGAGAGTAGGAGGAAGACTGAGGAAGGCATCTGTGCCTCTCGAGTTAAGACACCCAGTGATCCTTCCTAAAGATGGTGCTGTTACAAACCTCATCATTGCACACCATCATACCAAGATACAACACCAAGGCAGAGGACAAACCCTCAATGCACTGAGAGCCAATGGTTACTGGATCGCTGGTGGAAGTAAGGCTGTAGCCCAATACATCAGGCAGTGCGTACAGTGCAGGAGAGCCCGCGCGCCACCAGAGGAGCAACGGATGGCAGATCTACCTAGTGACCGTGTTGATCCCACACCACCATTCACTTATTGTGGTATGGACTGCTTTGGTCCTTTTCACACCAAACAAGGTCGCAAAGACCAAAAACGGTACGGCCTCCTCTTTACATGTTTTTGCTCAAGGGCAGTGCATATAGAGATGTTGGAGGATTTGACGACTGACGCGTTCATCAACGCTTTGCGCTGCTTCATTGCCCTTCGTGGAGCTGTTAGGCACATTAGGTCTGATCAGGGAACTAACTTTATGGGGGCAAGAAACGAGATGGCAAAGGCTCTAAAAGAACTTGATAAGGAAAGAGTGACTGCATACCTAGCAGAAAATCAGTGCGACTTCCAGATGAATACGCCCCACTCTAGTCATGCTGGAGGCGCATGGGAGCGTCAAATCCGGACAGTGAGAAGTGTACTGAGCACAGTCCTTGCCTGCAGTGTGGGAAGGTTGGATGATGCTTCATTAAGGACATTCCTTTATGAAGCTATGTGCATCGTGAATAACCGCCCACTCACTGTTGATAACATCAATGACCCCAAAAGCTTGGAGCCACTCACACCGAACCACTTGATCACCATGAAATCCTCAATCCCACTTCCACCTCCAGGTAAATTTGTCAAGGAGGACCTGTATGCTAAGAAACGGTGGAGAAGGGTCCAGTATCTGACTGAGCAATTTTGGCACAGATGGAGAAAGGAATACCTGGCCAATATTGCTCTGAGACAGCGATGGCATACACCAAGACGTAATGTGGAGGTGGGTGATATTGTGATTCTCAAAGAGGAAGATGTTCCTCGCAATGAATGGAAACTCGCTAGGGTTGTGGAAGCACATGAGGATGATGATGGACTTGTACGGAAGGTGACAATCCAGACTGGTGATCGGAAGTTAGGAAAGGGAGGCAAACGCCTCGTCCAACCCTCCATCATTCAGAGACCCATTCAGAAATTAGTGGTCCTGTTGAAAAACAGCTAAAATTGGGAAAATGTCATTCATTGATTAGATTTCCCTTCTAAAATAGAAGTTGTCATTATGCTGTACTTCATGCACATGTTATGGAGATGTAAATTCTACTGTTCATATTGTTGAATTCATTTGTTGAGAAAAGAATATTGTTTATGTCAATGCAAGAGTGTTTTAAAACAACAACATGGTTCTTGGGAATTACCATTGATTTAATGAGCAATGCCAGTGTATTTACGTTCACAGTTGTAATAATCAAAGGTAATTGGTGGGAGTGTAGCTGACGCTGAAATGTTTGTGTGGGTTGCCATGACAACACCAAAGCGCGTCTGAGATCGTTATTGTTTTCTATTTGTTTTCTTTATTTGCTTCTCATGCTTGTGTACATTTGCAGTTGCAAAAGATAATCTATGAATCCAGTGATACATCTTTCTTATAAGAAATGTTTCTGTTAAAAAATTATTGTGAAGTAGTCACTTCCTGTGAGTCGCGGGAACCGGAAGTTGTGCGCGGGAGAGACAAGACAGAACGGTAACACGGCGGACTTTTTTTGGAATGTACAACTTTTCTACTGCTGGATTTTCAAGGCGTACACGGTAAAAATCATTATGCTGTTATTTGTTTAATACTTGTGCACTTTGTGAAACGAAATAAGTGGCTGAGATGAATATTATATGTGCTATTGATATTATTTTACTTGTTTCTAGTTTTCACGGTGCTCCATGATTGTGAGAGGAATAAAAGAATTGTGGACATCAGTACGAAGCGTGGATTCTTTCGACCAGAGTAGAAACATTGCCCATAAAACTGCACAATGGACATCCTGCTGGGCAGGCTGTTTCCATCTAGACAGAACCTGACTCATAGACCCAGACAAAGGTTTGTAACTGTGTCTCGGTCTGCTGCAGTAGAAATGCTAAACATATAAATTAGAAACAGCTACATTGATTTACGAGATTTGTTAACTTCTTGCAGTGAGTTTTTGCTTCAGTGTAGCCTAGTGTTTAGTTGCTCTCCGCGCACTTTCATTGAGGACGTGACGTCTCTTACCTGATCAGCAAATTGCAGGAGCGAGTCCTGAGGTGGGCAGTGATGGGTGTTGACCCATTCCTTGCCGTTCTACTCCTATGACATGTTTTTAGGTCAGTTTAAAACAACGTTTGCTTAACCTGTTTCTGAGAATGGTTCACTTCGAAAATTGCTAACCCTTCGTCAGGATCAGTGAAGTATAGCAGCGGAGGTGGGCTGGCCAGATCAAGCGTAACAGGGGGTATTTCTCCGTTGAATGAGACTATGACAGATCAGCTCACCACCCGTGATGAGCCTGCTTCAGGTTAGGAAAAGGAAAGGGTTAGGGAACTTTTCCAAGTTTGCTCATGTTAGTTCCACACACAGTTCAGCACCACACTGGAACCCATGCAAATTGGCTGGTCCCAGTTGTCCCCGGAGGAGAGGGAGTGACTTTTTCTCTTGTGGATCTTATCTGTCATTAACCCAGCTAATCAGCCCACATAGCAAAATTAGTATGGCCCGGATCAGGCCCACACAATGTGCTTACACATACCGCAAAGAATGACGGACCTTTGGTGGCCCAGACCTGGTTCGCCAGAGATGGCCCACACATGGGCCAGCAGAAGGCCAGTTGCATACACACTGCTGGCCCTGTGCTGTCCCAGAACAGTTTCAGCTCTGACCCCAGATATCAGCCTAATGTGTACCTTAATCAAGCCATGTAATAACAACATGTGCCAGAACATTCAAAAGTAACATGACAAAACTGTTCAGACAGTGAATATGCTGATTCTTATTTAACACTTTACTACTCTCCCCGATTGTGCTCTCTACAACAAGCCACATTCACCCAATCACACACTTTCTCTTAACTGAATGCTTCCTAACTACATTAATACATATTCACACTCTCGACATGCAGACTGGAGGAGCCAGGGATCGAACCACTAACCTTCCGATCAGTAGGTGACCTGCTCTACTGTCTGAGCTACAGCCACCCAGTGGTAAACATGAACCGTTAGTAGGTTTTGGATAAAGTGTAAAGTCACAAACCTGTCAAACCTGCATTTGAAACATTGGCTACCACAGCAGTATAGTATTGCAACATGGCATTTGGGTCTTCTAACTAAAATAGGAAAATAGGAACATAAACAGTGCCGTCATTGCCAGATCTGGTTGACATACACTCTGCCATGACACCAGTCAGTCAGAAGTGCCAGCTTGTTGCCAGATCTGGGCCAAACCTGTTTTCTGTAGGCCTGGGCCATATAAACCAAACCACAATTGAGCCAGATGTGGCATGCCATCACATAGACAGTGCCATCTATGCCAGGCCTGGCCCATATCTTTACAACATACGTCTTATCATGCCAGAAGTCAGCCAGCATTGCCGGCTTGATACCAGATCCGGGCCAGACCTGCTTGTTACGTGGGAGTGACGTCAAGCTCTTATAAATTGTGGTTCTGAGCAAAATCTAATAAATGTTGAAATTCCAAAACGATTAGATATTCTAGATATTCCCCTCATGCCATTAGACGCCCCCTCCACACACACACACACCACACCAATTGCCTAGCTTCAGCGTGCACCCTGAGCACCTTGTGGAAGGCACAGAACAACCATTTATAGTCTGGACTGATCACAAGAACTTGACTTACTTACAGAATGCTACAAGATTAAATGCTCGACAAGCCTTGCTATTCTTTGCTCCTTTAACATCTAAATCTTTTACCGTCCAGGTTCTAGGAATGTAACGCCAAATGCTCTCCCCCGCCAGTTTGACTCTGACTTGAATCACTCAGAGTTACCTCTTATACTTCCGGTCAGCTGCAGGATTGGGGCAGTCTCATGGGACGTGGAGGATCCATTCATTGTGCACTTCAAATGGAAACAGATCTTGGGTCTGGCAGACCGGTGCTATATACCCGCGATGGTTCGTTCAAAGGTCCTTGAATGGATTCACACCTCCAAGTTCACCTGCCACCAAGGCAGAGGTAGGACTTCCACTTTGATTAAAAAATAATTTTGTTGGGAGACATTGGACAGGTACATCAGGGAGTATGTGGCCACTTGTACTGTGTGTGCGAGGAACAAGTCACATAGCGTCACAAGCGTCTTGCAGGACTGTTGCAGCCATTACCCAAACCAAATGGCCCATGGTCCCATATCACATTGGATTTTGTCACAGGACTCCTGGTTTCTGCAGGAAAAACTGCCATAATCACCATTGTAGATAGATTCTCAAAGATTCCCCACAGCCTCCTGGTGCAGGTGGAACACATCTTCAAACTCCATGGGATCCCTGCAGAAATAGTGTCTGATAGGGGTCCACAATTTTCATCTCAGGTTTGGAAGGCCTTTTGCACAGCCTTGAGGGCTAAGCCCTGCCTAAGGTCTGATTATCATCCACAGACTAATGGACAAACTAAACACCTTAATTAAGAGCTTGAGACCACACTGTGTAACCACCCATTACCCTGCCACCTGGGCCGCTTCTCTCTGGGTTGAATATACTCACAAAACTCTTGCCTTCTATGCCACAGCCTTGTTCCCATTCAAAGCATTCATAGGTTATCAGCCGCTGCTTTTTCCTCAGCAAGAAACTGAGCTCACCATTCCATCCATCCAACACCACCTGCAATGTTGCCATGGTTTCCTACAGTGGACCTTTTAAGGTAGACAGAGTAATTAGCCATACGGCGATCAAGCTAACACTCCCTCCATTGTTACGGGTTCACACTTTTTTCCATGTCTCTCATGTTAAACCGGTGCTCTCAAGCCCTCTGTGCCCTCCTTCCAACGCCCCACCTTCCCCCTAGCTTATCATTGGACACCCAGCCTACTCGATCTTCAGCTAACCTGTGTTAGTATTAGGCTGCCAAAGCTTTCTTGTCTTTTGTCATAGTTAATATTCTTGTTTACCTTGTGTTTTCTCTGCTTCCAGTAATCTGCCTGTTCACCTCGTTCATCTCTTAACTATACTGACATTTAGTAGGACACTGGTCTTCTTGGCAAATTAAGTTCAGTTCATGCCCCGCTTTTCTCATCACTCCACCTGCCTGCCTTCCTCTCACAGCAATTGGGATTCATTGGATCACTTCATATGGAAAAATACCAACTGGAGACTCACCCGGACCTTTTGGACTACCTTTCCCCCTCCCCGCCATCCTCCACCTGCTATGAGTGAGACATTTTAACTCCTAACACTGTTTTCCCCGATAAACTACTGGAACTCTCACTTCACGGACAATAAAATCTGAACTGCACCATAGCTTCCAATTTATGCTTCATGCCTTTTTCAAGGCTCATGTTTGTGCCAAAGTTCACAGTTTATGCTTGTTTGTTCACAGCTCATGCTTGTGCCATAGTTCATAGTTTATGTTTGTTATATCACAGCCTGTAAATAATACTCAGTATCACGTCTATCAGTGCTTCCATCTGTGTCTGCCTTTGGGTTCATTGGCCAGCACGGACTGTTGGCATTCATGTGTTAGTGATAAAATCTGTCAACCTTAGTCTCAGCACTTAGGTCCTCGGGTTATATGAATATAACAAAAAGTGATCAAGCTTTTGCTCACTATATTGAATCATGAATGAATGATTTAATAAAATTTTAATCTACAAATTTAATCTACATCCAAATGTCCATATCAACTTGTGTCTTGTGGGATTAGAGAGTCACTGAGCAGTAAAGGATTTGTCCTTTGTTGGTTATGATAATGTTTAACAGTGTAGTTGTAGCAGATGTTGACTCTTACCTTCTGATGAAACTGATAAAGCTCCTTGGGATGAGAGATTTCCTGCTGGAGGAAGGCACATCTTGAATTACAAAACTGCCATTTGAGAGTGAAAATATTTTAGGCTTCAAAGCCATTTGCAGTGGGAAAAAAAGTATTGAATTCATCATCAATTTTCTTAGTAAATATATTTATAAAGGTGCCACTGACATCAAATTCCCAGCAGATATCAGTAACCCTTCCAATCCACACATGCAAAGAAGCATAGATGTCTATGAATTAAGCTATGTGTAATACTGAGAAATAACAATGGGAAAAAGCGTTAAACACATGAGGAAAGGGTGGTGCAAAAGGGCATGGAAAGTCATGGCACCAACTGAGGCTGCAGATATAGCCATGCCATAAGGAAAATCAGTGAAAGTACACCCATCAGGGACAAGAGGAGAAAAAAGAACTCTACTAACTAACTGGGAACCTAAATGAGAGACCAGTTTGACGACAGTAAAAAAACACCTCAGCACAAAAAAGCACATGAATATTCCCATGTACACTATGTAAGCATGTGACATGCATTTCGGATGGGTGAGGGTGAGTGAATGTGTATCTGTGTCAGTGTACTTGCTTGTGTGTGTGTCCTGTTTTCAGCTTGAGAGTGTCCTTTCACCCAGTTAAGCGGAAGACAACAGTCCGCAGGCTACGGAGGTGGGCTTGAAAGGATATGGGCAAAAGTGTCAAACAGTCCCGTTATCAAGGAGAATTTTTGATGTTCCCATCAGCCTTGGCCTTCGAGCCAAATGAGATGAAGATAATGGCTATTTGGGTTAGCACGAACAGACTGCATCTGAAATTTACAGTTGTTCTTAATGACCATCACTGGTCACCAGGTGTATCAATTTCCCGTTGAAGAGCAATAAGATTCTCCAAGATCTTTCCCATATTGCGTTTAATAAGAACAGGCTGAGTACTCATGGCTCTCACCATTGCTTCGATCATAGGGGCCAGCCTTGTGGGGTTTTGAACAGCTGTAGTCGCTTTCTTCAGTAAGCCAGGGCCAAGTCAGCTCCGATCAGCAAGAACCCTGTTATCGTGGTTCCAAATAGGTAGATGTCTTCAATGTCTTCAATTGACAGTCCCACCAGGCACACGACGAGCCAGTTCTACCATCCATTCATTGTTTATCCGGCAGGGAAAGTCGCTCCAGGATAGTTGGGCTCTCCTGAACTCAGGCTTCTCGTTGAGAGGAGAGCGTCAATTGCATTTAGAGAACAGTTGATGAAATCCATGATTCTTGTTTAGGTTTTAGAGAACAGGACTGAGAGGCTCTTCTGGGGCTAGAGATAGACACGACTAGACATAAGACATAAGTAGCCAAGCAGTAAAGATAAGGGAGGGAGAGAGATGCATCTGCCCCCATCAGAGCCAAAGCAAGAAGGGAGAATGAATAGAAAATATGTACCAAAACATTTGTGATAGAAATCTGGTGCTACCTATCAGAATGAATAAGATTAAATGAGAGCGAATATTTCAGCAAGACAATGATTTCTCAATTTGTTTCTCAGAGAGAAAATAAAGCTGCCAGCCTGACTGAATCCAACCAAACCAACGGAAAATCTATGGAAAGAACTAAAGTTCAGAGTTCATAGAAGAGGCCCACGGAACCTTTAGGATTTTAAGACTGTTTGAGTGGAAGCCAAAATCCTAACTGAGCTTTGCATGTGACTAGTTTCTCCATAGAGCAGGGACCTTGAAGCTTGAACCTTGAAGCAGGCACCAACAAAGGCTTTTGTATAAAGTATTAAACAAATTTTAGTATGTAAGTTCAATATGTTTTCCCTGTGTCATTTCTCATTCTTACAAATAACTTAATTAATGTCAATAACTCTTTAATCAGAATCAGAATCAGAATCGTGTTTATTGGCCAAGTATATGTGCAGACACATACAAGGAATTTGGTTCCGGTAGATGGAGGCTCTCAAGCACAGCAATGAAAATCACCACACACACACACACACACACACACACACACACACACACACACACACACACACACACGTGTCTATAGATACACATTACACATACATACACATACATACACAAAGCTGTGTAAACCAGTTATAAATAACTAATCTAAACTTATATACATATACATAAGAAATATATTTACTTAGAAAATTGGTGTCGCATTGAATACTCATCTCATCCGCTCCATATCTGTCATGAAACACAAAAAGAAGTCACAAAACTGAACTACAGTCAGGCTAATACAGTCTGAATTTTTAATACATTTTATGAAATGAATTTGACAATGATGTGTGTTCCTTCTGCACTGAGGGTTTCATGTCATTTTCCTCTCAGTCACCTTCTTTCATCTTCTTTGAAACTGATGTTGCCACTTCCATCACATGGTCATTAGTATATGTCTGCATCATCAAATATATAGTTTCCAGTATGTCTAGGTTCTCCAAATGGCACTTTTCCGGGGTTGTGAAATCACCAACAGGAACGTCCTGCAGGTGCCAGTGGAAAAGTTGCAACTCCTCCTTTTCCAAATTCTCCAACATTTCATGCAGCTGCTCCTGAACAGACTTCTCCATCTTTGATCTTTAACCCTTTAAGACCTACCATAGAACCAAGTCCGCCTGAGCTTATATTATATTTTTTACATGCTGTGGAGCCATTTTTGGGAGCATTTTAAGTTGGTATACATCAATACAACCATTATAGTCCAAATTCTAATAATATGTCTGCATTAAGTGCATAGTAATTACATAAATTGCAAAAAAGTCCAATAAACTACAAAAAAATTGAAAATCGTTTTCGTTTTTTTAACATATATTTCTAGTTACAGAAATTTAAGAGGCTTAACCCTCAAAACTGTAAATACAAAAAAGTTGCACAAAATAGTTTCCCACCACAGGAAATTTATTTTAAGTGTCTTCATAGTTTTATTTTTGAAATACACCAATTTTTATATACTGCAGGAAAAACAAAAATAAATATTATAATGCTAATTTGCAATAAAACAGCATATGCATCAAAATAAACTATTTCCAGCAGTGCAATATGAGTCCTAAGCATCCCAGAAACGACACAGAAAGTCATGAAGTCAAACATAACTTTTAAAAACACCAGTATAGGCTCATAAGGCCCTGATGGTAAAAAACTACATTTCCGCAAAATGACGTCACTTCCGGTTTCGGGCAGGACATGGCGGACATGTGATAGTTCACTCTGATGGATGTAGGAAGTGTTACGAACAGCTGATCGGATCGGCAAAGCGTGTTTCTGGAATATTATGTTTTTGTTGCTGCAAGTGCTTTTTATGCAGTTTTTGCAAAGCTATATGTGGAAGGAAACTGTGACCTAGGACAAGCTGATGGCATAAGATGTAAGTACAACTCCTCCAGTTCCATATGCAAAAAAAACTATTGCGCTAGCTTACGTGGTTGCAGTGCTACCAGGATTTAAAAATAGTTATGCAAAACGGAGCGTGCCCGATCCGACCAGCTTTAAAGGGTTAAAAACATGAGAGGAGAAATACAGAAAAACTGGTAATATGACAGAGCAGCGGTAAGACTGTTTAAATCTAAAGAAATACTAACAGCTCACCTCTCTGCAGCAGACAGAGGCTGGGCTTTAAAACCAATGGGCTGACCTTTAGACCTGGGTGGAGGTGCAGGTTGGTTCCTGTGAATAATGATGGAGCAGTGATGTGAGTGCTGAGCTGTGACATGGAGAAGAGTCATGGACAGTTAGAGATGGTCATCTCACCTCTGAGCTTTGGTCTGGCTCTCATGTTCCCCACACAGAGTGGTTTTAGAGGGAGGGACTCCCTCCTCTCTGTCCTCACACTGATCCATGCTGCTCAATTCACATCAGCTCACACACACTTTCTACCTTCACCTGCAGAGGAAACACAAATCATTCATGTGCACATCAACTGAAATCCTCCTTTCCATCATGTGTGCTGTCCAAATATCAGCTGCTTCTTTCCTGCTTCATCTCAGTGTCAGCTGAATGCAGTCAGACAGCAGTGTGAGGCAGAGGAAGCTGCCATCAGCTGCTCTACTTCTACTATGAGTCCACTAGATGGAGGTATGAAGCACACACGATGCATTCACTGACACACACTGATTCACTGTGACTGGAAGCTTCAGTCAATTCAACACGTGTGAACCACATTTTCAAACATTTCAGCTGATCACTGATTCAAAGAGGATCAGCAGAGTTAAAAACTTCACGCTAATTATTCCTGCTGAGTTTGCAGAGAACTGCACACACACTGATTTACTGTTTTGGAAACTAGAGACACGTTTTTAAGTAAAGGTTTAACTACAGCTGGCTTGAAGGGCTGTGGTACATAGCCGATTATTAGAGATAATTGATAATATTTAAGATTGAAGCATTAATTAATGCCAGGACTTCTTTGAGCAGTCTTGTAGGAAGACTGCTCCATCATTACTCACAGGAACCAACCTGGACCTCCACCCAGGTCTAAATGTCAGCCCATCGGTTTTAAAGCCCAGTCTCTGTCTGCTGCAGAGAGGTGAGCTGTTAGTATTTCTTTAGGTTTTAACAGTCTTACCGCTGCTCTGTCATATTACCATTTTTTTCTGTATTTCTCCTCTCATGTTTTTAAAGATCAAAGACACATTGATGGTTTGGAGGAAGCAATTATTGAAGTTAACTCAGAAAGATCCATCAGACAGAGTCTAAACAATTATCTACACTGTCTGTCGGCTTTAAAGATGGCGCGGCCACATCCAGACACCTTCCTGACTGCTCCGCTCAGACTATGCACTTTTTTAGGTGTTTACTTATTTTTAGCTCTGGTTTACATCCCAAAATCCTCTAGTTTCATAGTCTACAACAGCAGATCACTTATAAACATCGGTGACAAGGTTACACATTTAATCTTGGACAGTTTTAATCTTGGACACGCTGGCCAATGTACAATCACTGGAGAACAAGCTCAATGACCTAAGAGATGTAGACTGGGACATGTTCAGAGCATGCACAGTTGACAGCAACGAGTTTATGGAAGAAGCAGCATGCTTCGTCAACATGCTAGCGGAGGAGATTATCCCCACTGCGAGAGTCACCCCATTCCCAAAACAGAAACCGTGGGTGGACAGATCGATCCGCGCTGCAGTGAACACCAGGACCGCCACCTACAATGCCTACAGAGCGCTCAAAAGATCTACCATCATCCCTGTGCCCAAGAACAGCAAACCCTCATCCCTGTGCCCAAGAACAGCAAACCCTCATCCCTGAACGATTACCAGCCAGTTGCACTGACCTCAGTAGTAATGAACATGTTCGAGAGGCTGCTGAAGAACATCGTCTCCTCTTCCATCCCAGACACCACAGATCCGCTCCAGTTTGCCTACCGATCCGACAGATCCACAGAGGACACCGTCACCCATGTCACACCCTTGTGGATGTGTTTCTTGCCACATGGACAAGAAACAGGGTAACTATGTAAGAATGCTATTTGGTAATTACAGTTCAGCGTTTAACACAATAGTGCCCAGCAGACTGTTCATAAAGCTGAGGGATCTAGGACTTAACAGCCATCTGTGTGCATGGATGTTGGACTTCTTCACTGGCAGAACACAGGAGCACCACAGCGATGTGTCCTCTCACCACTGCTCTACTCCCTCTACACTTCAGACTGTGTGGCCACCCATGGCTCCAACACCATTGTGAAGTTTGCTGATGACACAGTGGTGTTGGGTGCCATCTCCAACAACAATGAGGGAGCCTACATGGATGAAGTGAAGGATCTGGCATCAAGGTGCCAGGATAACCATCTCCAGCTGAACGTTGGCAAGACCAAGGAGCTGGTGGTGGACTTTAGAAGGAGTCAGCATAGAGAATACAAGCCCATTATCATCAATGGAGCTCCAGTGGAGAGGGTGCAGTCCTTAAATTATCTTGGTGTCCACATCTCCTCAGACCTGACATGATCTGCCCACATTCAGGTCAAGACCAAAAAGGCAGTGCCTGTACCACCTACGACAACTGAGGAAGTTCAGGGTCTCTCCAAAGATCCTCAGGACTTTCTATACAGGCGCTGTGGAGAGCATCCTCACACAGAACATGACATTGTGGTTTGGGAACAGTGTTAAGGACCAAAAAGCTCTTCAGAGAGTGATCCGTACAGCAGAACGTTGCTGCAGGATTGCTCTCCCCCCTTCTTCAGGACACTTACACCTGGAGATGCCGGACTAGAGCAGCGCAGATACTGAAGGACCCGTCCCATCCTGGCAACAAACTGTTCCAACTTCTGAATCCGGCAGAAGACACACACACACACGCACGCCCGCCCTCTCACATAAGTGACTGAGATGGGACTCTCTTCTAAACACTCTAAACCCACTGGCACAATGTACATTTCAAATTTTTTCTTAATTTTAAATATGTTCATATTGTCTATTTTGGTAAATGTTCATATTGTCTATTCTTATTTAATTCACGTAATGTACAGAATTCACCTGCTTGCTGCATACAATGCACATTTACCTAATGTACAGTGTATAATATATAATGTTCTTCTTCTCTCCCCCTTTTTGCACAAGTCAAGGAGCATGTCAGCTTACATTTCACTGCGTGTTATACTTGTATAACTATGCATGTGACGAATCTTGAATCTTGAATCTTGAATCTCAAATCTTGAATCTTGAATCTTGAATCTACAGTATTCAAAGTAGTTATAAAAATTTTTTTCTCTAATGGTTAACATTTAATTGTGAAGAAATTCATGCATTCATTACGGGTGAATGTTAAAGGAATGATTGCTCAACCGAGCTCTGGCTCTGTCAGCATGGCTACAGCATTAAAAAGGGTCTAGCTTTACAGATGTGTTTTATAATAAGGAAAACAATGTCAGGGCCTTGGTCTGTGACCCAACGTTTTGAGTTTATTTTGTATTTTTGATTTTCTTATGTTAAATTTCTGATAATAAGTTTTTTTTGTTATTATTTATTTAGTGTCTAGTTGAGTTTTAGTTTAGCCAAAATTATCATCCATGTCCCCTGGTTTATGTGTCATGTTTCTGGTCCAGTCTGTCATGTTTTCATGTCTGTGTCCATGTTGTCAAGGTTGTGTGTCATATCTATGTCTCTCCATGTTTCTGGTTTATTTTGAAGAGTCTATCGTTTCCATGTTCAACGTGTTTTGTTTTGCTTCCCCCTGTAGCGTAATTGTGTCAGTGGTGTCTCCCCAGGTGTTTCCACTTCCCTCTTTACCCTTCTGTGCATTTAATAATAATAATAATAATAATGTATTGGATTTATATAGCGCTTTTCAAGGCACCCAAAGTGCTTTACAATGCCACTATTCATTCACTCTCGCATTCACACACTGGTGGAGGCAAACTATGGTTGTAGCCACAGCTGCCCTGGGGCAGACTGACAGAAGCGAGGCTGCCATATCGTGCCATCGGCCCCTCTGGCCAACACCAGTAGGCTGTAGGGTAAAGTGTCTTGCCCAAGGACACAACAACCAGGACAGAGAGCCCGGGGATCGAACCGGTGACCTCATTTTGTCGTCTTTTCTGTGTTTACTATCAGCCACAACAAAGGTTCGCTTTTTGTTATACTTTGTTTTTCTCCTGTGTCTGCATATTGGGTCTGCTTCATAAACACACCAGCGTGTCCTGCTGTGACGAACAAATTATTTTTCCAGGCTTAGATGATCTTACAATTAGTGAGAAGCATTGTCCTCTCCAAATTACGCGTTATTTGCTTTAAGGTGTGTGTTTGACAATTATACCATGGAGCAAAATACTTCTTATTTTAGGCTTTCTTTTTCACTAACAAGATGGGGAGCAAAGTTTGGGTAGCCACTGCACTGTGTTGGCATATGGCATTGAAGATAACAGTGGAGGAATTATATTCTTAATCTAGTTATTAGTTTTACAGCACTTTCAAGAACACATCTACTCTGATGAAGTGTATATAAGTGTATTGCCCCAACAATTTTTCTATAATTTTTCTATATCTTGCTGTACTTTTATTTTTCATTGTCTGCTTGTTTCCTTTTATTTATTATTTTCCAGATCACTTGCTTTTTTATCCCCTTGACTGCCCCCTATTTATCAAATGAATGTTGATTTGGTTCTGAGCAGAGTTCATTTGCTTGAATTTGAAGTTTTAAAATTCCATTCAAATTTAAATTGTATTCGTCATACAGACAATCATACGCAGTACGACGTGTAGTGAATAGTGAATATTTACAGTTAGAAACATTTACAGAGAAAGAGTTAATAGGAGTTGCATAATAGATAAAACAAAACGTCTAAGAGATGTAAAGAATAAATTAAGGATTTAACCTAAGAAATAAAGACTAAAGCAAGAATTAAAGATAAATTATAAGATTAAAAAACAAAGTACAATGTGAATGACCATCTTTCAAAAGAGGGCGGGGCTTACAACACCAACTGTCTGCCATCTATACTCCAGTTTTGAGATCCCTTCCCAGACGCCTTAATGCCCACTCACACCCTGGGCCACCTCAGGAAATCACATGATAGGGTGGGGCTTGGTTTCACAATGATGAGCTCATCCGAAACCTTTGCTGATTGTGACCTACACCCTTTTTCACACCTTGGCTCGTGTGGATTGGTAGAGGATCAATAGGGGGTCCATGTCCCATTTTGGGACTCTCCACCATTTGACCCTAGAACTGAAGAAGCTTCTTGGAAGAGAAGTGAAACATCTTCAAGAAACTTAAAGAAGTCCAGACGCTTTTTTTTCCAAGCTTCTTAAACTCGTTGAGCTGCTTTTTAGCAGCTCTGCTGTCACTTTGTGTTCAAACTGAAACAATGAATCAAATTTCCTGTGTGTCCTCATTAGGGTAGGATTTAGTGTCAGTGTTTGTGACTGCAGCCTGAGCCTTACATTTCTAACTTGTAATAAGTTGACAAAACTTCTCAGGTCATCTTGTATATTAACAAAAAAACTGATGCAGTGATAAGTGGAACAAAATTCTTTCTTTCAGATGCAAATGATTCATGTTATGTAACAAATAATGTTTAACACATTAATTTTGAGGAAGCATTTTCACTATCACTCGCAGCTCAATTCACTTTGATTTCCTTTTGTTTCCAGATTCAGATCAATCATGGGAGTCGCTCTTCAGTTTGGTTTCCGTAGCTAACTGACCTGTTCAAATGTGTCAAGGCTTAATAAAGCCAAAGTTCTTACAGGCTACCAGCCAGTGACAGTCAATAGTAACATTTTTCAGACCCAAAAGTGCAACAAGTAATGCTGTAAAAACAAAAATTAGTAACTGTTAAACTTAGGACAAGTTTTTGTTGCATCTCACTCAAAAATAAAGACCTGCCACTTACTACAAACAAAAGCTTGTCAGTCCAACAAACCCCACCCTGTAGTTGCTGTGATGCGTGTTTTCAAGCTATATAACACAGACTATTTGTTTTTCCCTGAGTAAACCAGCAGATGATAGTAAAGTGCACGTGAGCCTGGTTGTGAGTGTTGTACTTGTCTGAGCAACGCCCAGTAGAAACTGACTGTTAGTCAAACCTGAGTAATTATACAAGTTTGAACTGGTCTAGTTCACTGTGGTTATTTTTCGTGTGAAACTCAAGTGTATTGATTCACTTCCACACACACTTTAATTTGTAGTTCAAGTGCCTTCTTGCCTTTGAACATTAAATCTGTTGCTGCATGCGATATCAAGGCTGTAACAGTTCTCCAAAACCACATTCAAGTTAACGCCTCCATTATTGAGCCACAGTTTGTGTTGATACCTGAATTTTTATTTAGAGAGAAGTAACAAAAAAAAAACAACTTTTTACCTCAGGCCTGATCAGCTGATTATGACTACATAATGAACAAAACTCAAATCCATTATTGTAAAATGTTTCCAGTTTACTCTTTATGTGAACAACCTGCAAAGATCACAGCTTTCATTAGACCAACATGCTTCAATGACTCATTAACAGCTTCAACTATCACAATACAAGAAGATGGAACCATGACATGATACTGGAAATGTTTCCATTTCAGAGTAATTGAAAACCAAGACCATGTGCACCCCATGTGAACTGTTGTATTCAAGGATTCATTCAATATATTTTTTACTCAACCAGAATTTCTGTGTTTGTTGAAATTAGCAATAAATGCCATTGAAGCTGGGATGTTATAGTTGGTCTCTTGTGTGTTTTCCTGAAATTTGGATTATGGCTTTTGACTTCTCTGGATTTTTGGGTTAGTTTTTTAATCCTTTCTGCCTTTGAGTTCACATTTCGGTTCTCATTCACCCACAACTACGAGGAGTAAAAACTTCAGGACTCTAGTGGAACATTCTAAAGTGGATATTTTTTACAGGTTTTATTGATTATTTGTAAAAAAAAGAAAAAAAAAAGAAAAAAAATAGACTAAAGAAAAAAAAAGAGTTCTCTTTAATAAGTCCCTTAAACCTTTAATGGAGTTAGGTTGGTTTTACGGATTTTTTTTATCATTTTTTTTTAATTAACCACACTAAGAAGTGTGGAAATGATTTAAAGTGTGTCGTTGTGCAGTTAAAGCTGTTTATGTGACACCCTGACCTCCTATGGAGCAGCTCTGAAAGAAACAGTCAATCGGCAGAGGACACATCGACAGTTTAGTTCATTCACAGAAGAAAAGACCAAAGGCCTGGACGTCCACAGAAGACACGTGTGGATGATCCAGATCCTTTCATGGTAAAGAAAAAGCCTTCATCACAACATCAGCCAAGTGAGGAAGACTCTCAAGGAGGGAGACCATCATTACCCATGTCTTCCATTAAGAGAGTTCATTGTAAATCCAGTGTTTGTAACTGTCTCTAAACCCAAACACCAAAACAGACCACATAAAAGTAAAAATCAATACAAGCTCAATTTATCTATTCTGTTGGTTATGATTAGCAGAACAAACAGTGGATCATGACATATACATTTTTCTGTTGCAGTACTTCTTGTTCACCTGCTGTTGTCATACACTTTCTTATGAAAAAGAGTCAATTTACTTTGTTTTTTTAAAACTAAGAAAAAAGGGGGTTGTGTTTGTAAAATATCAAAATGTATGTGTTTTTTCTAAATTGTGCTAAATTTGCCCAGTTTTGCACTGAAATCCAGCGACTGAATACCTTCTGTAACATCTCAACTTTGAATAAAATTATGTTTGTTGTTAGGCAGCAGTTCATTTTTTGGTAATTCATAAATGTGTGCAAATATGATGTTAAGACGACTGTGTATTTATCTTTCGATTTTCTGAGTGATTGACAGACTGATTTATGATATATTAACATGATAAATTTTGTCAGTCTAATCCCATCAGGATAACAAATATTTAATTCCTGTTGTAGAAAATCCATTGGTTTGTGAAGCAGTGTTTTGAATCAGATACTTACATATTTAATATTTATCTGAACTCCAGATATCAAATGTCATCTGTTCATCAAACTATTTGATTCCAGCCACACTAGAATTTCACATGTCAAATCACAAAAAAGTAATCTATAATATAATAAATATATAAGTTTAAGGTAAAAATAAGAGAGACTTACAGGTTGTTCAAACAAAGCAGAAGCTGAAGAATCTCTACTACACACCCAAGGTTTGTCACTGTGTTCTTGTCTCAACTCGTGTTGTCTGGCTCCAAATGTTCATCAGCTTTGCTTGTTTTTCTTGTTTGTATTTTTTTCTCCACCCATTTGATTAAGGGTGCATTGGGAATATGAAATACCATAAAGGCACAAATAAGTCACATAAAAAACAAACAAACAAACAAAAAACAGCACAGCGTCAGGAAAAAGTTTACATTTATTTTTTATATCTCTCTTTGAATGTGTTGGTGTGAGATTCTATCCTGAAAGAGAAAAACAGGAAACTGAGAATAATACACAAATTACTTCATTTAAAAATAGTTTTAAATATTCTTGCTACTGCAGTCAGTAGGTTTTAATTTGTTTAGATTAAATTCATAATTATTCTATAGATGTCACATTGACTCCAGAAAAAAATAATAAATAAATGCTTCAAAGTGTTAAAAGGGCACGAAAGAGAGCATGTGAGCACAAAGGCGTGACCATGGCAGTCAAGAAAAAAATGGTTAACCGCTGTACTTTAAACCAGCCCATTCTTTCTAAATCTCAACCCCATTAAATGATCTGGCTGTTTGCTCTCATTTACATGTCATCTCAGGCTTAAATGTTTGCTTATTCCAGTCTCATTCAATAGATGTTTTCTAATCTAATCGAGGATGTATTCCCTGCTGGCGAAATTAATAATGTAGTTAACAAGTAGAAAAACAAAATATGTGAGTGCCCTGTGTGAGAAAACGATTTGGTTTATTCTGCTGATACCCCTCCATTATCCAAGTGTGCGCTTTTTTAATGACTTAAAAGTGTAAAACCTCAATTTCAATTCCATGAATACAAACTTTGTGTCGTGGATTATGAATCTATAGATTAAAGGTCATGATTACTTCACAGCCTGGCTTGTGACAGAGTTGTGAGACTCTCAGTCTACATTGTCTCTGCAGAAAATGACCCTATGAAACAAACTACAGCTGATTATTTTACACACACCAGACCGGATTTATTTAAACTCCCAGCTTCAGGACACATTTGATCATTTTAAACCAAAATATCAATCTTCATCTGTTAAAAATGGCATTAAAATCAGCTGACTTCACTTCCTGCAGGTGAAGAAATAAAGTAGAAGTTTATTACAGCTATAAATTTTGTGAACAGCAATGTTAACATTACTTTTATTTTTGTTACACAGAACTATAAAAACAAGAACTTGTGAGCTGCAGCCACATACAGTGGGGCAAAAAAGTATTTAGTCAGCCACCGATTGTGCAAGTTCCCCCACTTAAAATGATGACAGAGGTCAGTAATTTGCACCAGAGGTACACTTCAACTGTGAGAGACAGAATGTGAAAAAAAAATCCATGAATTCACATGGTAGGATTTGTAAAGAATTTATTCGTAAATCAGGGTGGAAAATAAGTATTTGGTCACCTCAAACAAGGAAAATCCCTGGCTCTCACAGACCTGTAACGTCTTCTGTAAGAAGCTTTTCTGTCCCCCACTCGTTACCTGTATAAATGGCACCTGTTTGAACCCAAAGTTCTGCGTTTGGGTTCTGCATGGGCAAATCTGACAGTTTGTGTGTGCATGTTGTACTTGTCTGAGCAACGCCCGGTAGAAACTGACCAAAACCTGATTACAGTACAAGTTTGAACTGGTCTGGTTTACTGGAGTAGGTGTTCACACTTCCACACACACTTTAGTATGCAGTGTGTGTTTCCTCTTTGCCTTTGAACATTAATATATTATTAAAGGATATTTCTTTAGTGGAAAGAAGGAACAAAAGACAGGAAAACAGTGCAGCTGCTCAACATCTGGAAGCCCCCCCTACACAACCAGAAATTTGTTTTTGTTGTTTGTGCAACAAGGATTTCTGCTTCTTTGAGGTAGAAACACACTGCAGCTGGAATTTAAGAGTTAGCCTAATGAGCTGAAAATTTACATTTACATTTCCAATAATTGATTACACAGCAGTGGGGAGCAGATGTCATCACAGTAGATGTCTTTCTGAAAGTGCTGTAACTAAGTTTAAGAATATAATGCACCCACTGTTATCATCTTCAATGCCCTGTACCAACACAGAGCAGAGCAGCTATCTGAACGCTACTCTAAAAGAGGTCGATTATCTTGTTAATAATTTTACCTGCTCACTACGTACGACTCTGGATACTGTAGCTCCTGTGAAAACTCAAATCTCAAAGTCTCAAATCAGAAGTACCTGACTCCATGGTATAATTCTCAAACATGTAGCTTAAAGCAGATGACTTGTAAGCTGGAGAGGAAATGGCGTGTCACAAATTTAGAAGATAATCATTTAGCCTGAAGAAATAGTTTGTTGCTTTATAAGAAAGCCCTCCGCAAAGCCAGAACATCTTACTATTCATCACTTATTGAAGAAAATAAGAACAACCCCAGGTTTCTCTTCAGCACTGTAGCGAGGCTGACAAAAAGTCAGAGCTCTTTTGAGCCAACCATCCCTTTAACGTTAACTAGTAATGACTTCATGAACTTCTTCACAAATAAAATGTTTATCATTAGAGAAAAAATTACCAATAATCATCCCACAGATGTAATATTATCTTACTTCCTCCAAACCATCACCGTGTCTTTTAGACCCCATTCCTACAAAACTGCTCAAAGAAGTCCTGCCATTAATTAATTCTTCGATATTAAATATGATCAACCTATCTCTAATAATCGGCTATGTACCACAAGCCTTCAAGCTGGCTGTAGTTAAACCTTTACTCAAAAAGCATCTCTAGACCCAGCAGTCTTAGCTAATTATAGACCAATCTCCAACCTTCCTTTCATATCAAACATCCTTGAAAGAGTAGTTGTCAAACAGCTAACTGATCATCTGCAGAGGAATGGTTTATTTGAAGATGTCCAAAAAACTCACTGAAAAGCCTTCAGCTAATCCAAAATGCTGCAGCAAGAGTACTGACAGGGACTAGAAAGAGAGAGCATATTTCTCCTGTTTTGGCTTCCCTTCATTGGCTTCCTGTTAAATCCAGAATTGAATTCAAAATCCTGCTCCTCAAATACAAGGTCTTAAATAATCAGGCCCCATCTTATCTTAATGACTTTGTAGTACCATATCACCCTATTAGAGCACTTCGCTCCCGCTCTGCAGGCGTACTTGTTGTTCCTAGAGTATTTAAAAGTAGAATGGGAGGCAGAGCCTTCAGTTTTCAGGCCCCTCTTCTGTGGAACCAGCTTCCAGTTTGGATTCGGGAGACAGACACTATCTCTACTTTTAAGATTAGGCTTAAAACTTTCCTTTTTGCTAAAGCATATAGTTAGGGCTGGACCAGGTGACCCTGAATCCTCCCTTAGTTATGCTGCAATAGATGTAGGCTGCTGGGGGATTCCCATGATGCATTGAGTTTTTCCTTTCCAGTCACCTTTCTCGCTCTCTATGTATTAACAGACCTCTCTGCATTGAATCATATCTGTTATTAACCTCTGTCTCTCTTCCACAGCATGTCTTTTATCCTGTCTTCCTTCTCTCACCCCAACCGGTTGCAGCAGATGGCCGCCCCTCCCTGAGCCTGATTCTGCCGGAGGTTTCTTCCTGTTAAAAGGGAGTTTTTCCTCCCCACTGTCGCCAAAGTGCTTGCTCATAGGGGGTCATATGATTGTTGGGTTTTTCTCTGTATCTATGAAGCGCCTTGAGGCGACATTTGTTGTGATTTGGCGCTATATAAATAAAATTAAATTGAATTGAATTGAAGAGTTTCAGTTAGGTTTCAGAGCTCATCACAGCACAGAAACAGCTTTAGTGAAGGTTACAAATGATCAAGCGTAGTCCTAAACAGAAGCCCCAAGTACACCACCAACCCGTTCATGTGTCTAACCGTTTTTCCCCACTCGGTGACACACCCGCTGGGGGTCAAACTCTGGTAATTGGTGATTCTGTTCTCAGACATGTGAAGCTAGAGACACCGGCAACCATGGTCAATTGTCTTCCAGGGGCCAGAGCAGGCGACATTGAAGGAAATTTAAAACTGCTGGCTAAGGGTAAACGTAAATTCAATAAAATCATAATTCACGTTGGCAGTAATGACACCCGGTTACGCCAATCGGAGGTCACTAAAATCAATATTGAATCGGTGTGCAACTTTGCCAAAACAATGTCGGACTCTGTAGTTTTCTCTGGTCCCCTCCCCAATCAGACCAGGAGTGACATGTTTAGCCGCATGTTCTCCTTAAATTGCTGGCTGTCTGAGTGGTGTCCCAGAAACGATGTGGGCTTCTTAGATAATTGGCAAACCTTCTGGAGGAAACCTGGTCTTGTTAGGAGAGATGGCATCCATCCCACTTTGGATGGAGCAGCTCTCATTTCTAGAAATATCGACAAATTTATTAAACCCCTCAAAACATGACTATCCAGAGTTGGGACCAGGAAGCAGAGTTGCAGTCTTACACGCCTCTCTGCAGCTTCTCTCCTCCTGCTACCCCCCCAAAAACCCATCTCCATAGAGACTGTGTCTGCTTCCAAAAAGACAAAAAACAAACTAAAAACCAGCAACAAACAACTTAAACATTTACAAAGAAAGAACAATACAGTATCCACATCTGAACCAAAGAGTAAAACAGTGAAATGTGGATTATTAAATATTAGGTCTCTCTCCTCCAAGTCTCTGTTAGTACATGACTTAATAATTGATCAACAAATTGATTTACTCTCCCTTACAGAAACCTGGTTGCAGCAGGATGATTATGTTAGTTTAAATGAATCAACACCCCCGAGTCATTCTAACTACCAGAAATCTCGAAGCACAGGTCGAGGGGGTGGTGTGGCAGCAATTTTTCACACCAGTCTATTAATTAATGAAAGACCAAGACAGACTTTTAATTCATTTGAAAGCCTGATGCTTAGCATTGTCCACCCCAGCTGTGAAACTCAGAAACCAGTCTTACTTGTTATCATCTATCGTCCACCTGGGCCTTACACAGAGTTTCTGTCTGATTTCTCAGACTTTATATCTAATTTAGTTCTGAGCTCAGATAAAATAATTATTGTGGGTGATTTTAACATCCATGTAGATGCTAAAAATGACAGCCTCAACATGGCATTTAATCTGTTGTTAGACTCAATTGGTTTCTCTCAAAATGTAAAAGAACCCACCCACCACTTTAATCACACTCTAGATCTTGTTTTAACATATGGCATAGAAACTGAACATTTAACAGTGTTTCCTGAAAACCCTCTCCTGTCTGATCATTTCTTGATAACATTTACATTTACAATAATTGATTATGCAGCAGTGGAGAGTGGACTTTATCACAGTAGATGTCTTTCTGAAAGCGCTGTAACTAAGTTTAAGAATATAATCCAGCCACTGTTATCATCGTCAATGCCCTGTACCAACACAGAGCAGAGCAGCTATCTGAACGCTACCCCAACAGAGGTCGATTATCTTGTTAATAATTTCACCTCCTCACTACGTACGACTCTGGATACTGTAGCTCCAGTGAAAACTAAGGTCTCTAATCAGAAGTACCTGACCCCGTGGTATAATTCTCAAACACGTACCCTAAAGCAGATGACTCGTAATCTGGAGAGGAAATGGCGTGTCGCAAATTTAGAGGATCATCATTTAGCCTGGAGAAATAGTTTGTTGCTTTATAAGAAAGCCCTCCGCAAAGCCAGAACAGCTTACTACTCATCACTGATTGAAGAAAATAAGAACAACCCCAGGTTTCTCTTCAGCACTGTAGCCAGGCTGACAAAAAGTCAGAGCTCTTTTGAGCCAACCATCCCTTTAACGTTAACTAGTAATGACTTCATGAACTTCTTCACAAATAAAATTTTTATCATTAGAGAAAAAATTACCAATAATCATCCCACAGATGTAATATTATTTACAGCTACTCTTAGTTCCATTGATGTTAAGTTAGTCTCTTTTTTTCCAATCGATCTTTCTGAGTTAACTTCAATAATTACTTCCTCCAAACCATCAACGTGTCTTTTAGACCCCATTCCTACAAAACTGCTCAAAGAAGTCCTGCCATTGATTAATTCTTCGATCTTATATATGATCAACCTATCTCTAATAGAGATGACACGATACCACTTTTTTGTGTCCGATACCGATACCGATATCATAAATTTGGATATCTGCCGATACCGATATGAATCCGATATAGTGTGTTTTTTAATCAATAAAACAGTTTTTTTAATATCTTGCTGCTTTTTGTATAAGTTCATACTCAAGTTAAAAAACAACAACAACACTAAAGCTATTCTGTTATACCTGTATGTAAAAAAAACACACTGCACCGAAAATATTTCATAGATCAGCAACACTGATCAATCTAATAAAGTTAAACCTACTCCATCCTCCCTATTCTGGTATTTTAAAGAGTACTTAGCAGAAATATTAAGCAACCTAACTAATAGGGTTGTAAACTCCCAGCAAAAGAAAATAGGGAACCACCCTCTTCCTCATGATGCTCAATCAATGTAATCAACTTTAATTTGATGCAGGGTGAAAAAAAATCACAGAAATAAATTATTTTTCAAGAATAATTAAATAGATTCAACATCTTTCTTCAACAGAATTGCAGAATTCACATATGGTACTTTCCCAAAGGAAAAAGTACTACAGCTTACTATGGTATATTAGACTTAACAGTTACTATATACAGTAATGGACTTCTATACATTTTACATCAGATTAAAACTTTGGGTGTAAGATTCAGATAATTATTAAATAATTAAAAGCTAGATATTTTTAATGAGAATAAGAAAGAAAAGTATGTCTTTGTGCCCCCTTTTCCCTGTTAATGCCCTATCGCCCCCCCTGGCTAAACTTTGCTAGATCCGCCCCTGCACAGTTACCAGCCGTCAGCTGCGTAGAAAAAGATCCTGATGTAGAAAGTAATATTAAATAAATTCTAACAACAGCTTATCAAGCTTAATAGTGCTGCTGTTGTTCAGCCGCTGGTTTCCTCTTTCTGGTGCAAAGTGAGCCAAAAACAAAGAAGAGAGACGGACTCGCGACAGAAAAGCCGATCAGCTGATCATTGATCAGTTTCATGATTGAAGTAGCAGCAGGAGAGAGGGAGAGAGAGAGGCAGTCGCTCCATATATAGGTTGTTAAGCTTAACGCAGGAATGCTTTACAAACATTCAGAGATGAACTTACACACTTGCTTTACTTCTCTCTGAGATAACTTCCTTGGAAATGAAATGTTTGCTAGCAGGCTACAAATACACACAGCCCTCTATCACGTGACCACACTGCTCCTACGTGCTACGGTTATGAGCCGAGTTACGCCGTGTTGCAAGTTTTGTGAGGTGCTTTTTTGATATTTAATGGATCGGATTACATTTTTTATTTCTCTCCGATATCCGATCCAGTAATTTAGGTCAGTATCGAACCGATACCGATACGTAATATCGGATCGGTCCATCTCTAATCTCTAATAATCGGCTATGTACCACAGGCCTTCAAGGTGGCTGCAGTTAAACCTTTACTCAAAAAGCCATCTCTAGACCCAGCAGTCTTAGCTAATTATAGGCCAATCTCGAACCTTCCTTTCATATCAAAAATCCTTGAAAGAGTAGTTGTCAAACAGCTAACAGATCATCTGCAGAGGAATGGTTTATTTGAAGAGTTTCAGTCAGGTTTCAGAGTTCATCACAGCACAGAAACAGCTTTAGTGAAGGTTACAAATGATCTTCTTATGGCCTCTGACAGTGGACTCATCTCTGTGCTTGTCCTTCTTGACCTTAGTGCAGCATTCGATACTGTTGACCATAATATCCTATTAGAGCGATTAGAACACGCTGTAGGTATTACAGGTATTGCACTGCAGTGGTTTGTATCATATCTATCTAATAGACTCCAATTTGTGGAGAGTCCTCTTCACACACTGAGGTTAATTATGGAGTTCCACAGGGTTCAGTGCTAGGACCAATTCTGTTTACATTATACATGCTTCCCCTAGGCAGCATCATTAGAAGACATAGCATACATTTTCACTGCTATGCAGATGACACCCAGCTCTATCTGTCCATGAAGCCAGATAACACACACCAATTAGTTAAACTGCAGGAATGTCTTAAAGACATAAAGACTTGGATGGCCACTAACTTTCTGCTTCTTAACTCAGATAAAACTGAGGTCATTGTACTCGGCGCTGAAAAGCTTAGAAATATGGTATCTAACCAGATTCTTACTCTGGATGGCATTACCTTGGCCTCCAGTAACACTGTGAGGAACCTTGGAGTCATTTTTGACCAGGATATGTCCTTCAACGCACATATTAAACAAATATGTAAGACTGCGTTCTTCCATTTGCGCAACATCTCTAAAATTAGAAATATCCTGTCTCAGAGTGACGCTGAAAAACTAGTTCATGCATTTATTACTTCCAGGCTGGACTACTGCAATTCATTATTATCAGGATGTCCAAAAAACTCACTGAAAAGCCTTCAGCTAATCCAAAATGCTGCAGCAAGAGTACTGACAGGGACTAGAAAGAGAGAGCATATTTCTCCTGTTTTGGCTTCCCTTGTATTTTTTAATCAATTTTAAATCATGCTTTTTAATTGTTTTTGTTTTTTAACATCTCTGTCAAGCACTTTGAATCACCTTGTTGTTGAATTGTGCTATATAAATAAACTTACCTTGCCTTGCCTTACTGACAGGGTTCCTGTTAAATCCAGAATTGAATTCAAAATCCTGCTCCTCACATACAAGGTCTTAAATAATCAGGCCCCATCTTATCTTAATGACCTTGTAGTACCATATCACCCTATTAGAGCACTTCGCTCCCGCTCTGCAGGCCTACTTGTTGTTCCTAGAGTATTTAAAATGAATCCTCCCTTAGTTATGCTGCAATAGATGTAGGCTGCCGGGGGATTCCCATGATGCATTGAGTTTTTCCTTTCCAGTCACCTTTCTCACTCACTATGTGTTAACAGACCTCTCTGTATTGAATCGTATCTGTTATTAATCTCTGTCTCTCTTCCACAGCATGTCTTTTATCCTGTCTTCCTTCTCTCACCCCAACCGGTCGCAGCAGATGGCCGCCCCTCCCTGAGCCTGGTTCTGCCGGAGGTTTCTTCCTGTTAAAAGGGAGTTTTTCCTTCCCACTTTCGCCAAAGTGCTTGCTCATAGGGGGTCATATGATTGTTGGGCTTTTCTCTGTATCTATGAAGCGCCTTGAGGCGACATTTGTTGTGATTTGGCGCTATATAAATAAAATTGAATTGAATTGAATTGAATTGAATCTTCTTATGGCCTCTGACAGTGGACTCATCTCTGTGCTTGTCCTGCTAGACCTCAGTGCAGCATTCGATACTGTTGACCATAATATCCTATTAGAGCGATTAGAGCCCGCTGTAGGTATTACAGGTACTGTGCTGCAGTGGTTTGAATCATATCTATCTATTAATTACATTTTTCTTTAATCTCTTCAGCAAGGTTCAAGAGGTATGGAAAAAATCAATTATTTCTCCAGTCGCTAAGACCACAAAACCTACATCATTACATGATTTTAGGCCTGTCGCTTTAACATCCTTAGTGATGAAGTCCTTTGAAAAACTTGTCAGGAAGGAGATCCTGCAGCAAGTAGAGAAGCTTATAGACCCACTACAATTTGCACACAGGCCTCGTAGAGGTGTTGATGATGCAGTGTTCACTCTGTTGAACTTCCTTTATCGCCATCTTGATGGCGCCAAAGCTCATGCTCGGCTCTTATTTATTGATTTTTCTTCAGCTGTTAATTCTATCCAGCCACATCTTTTAGTTGATAAACTTCTTAACCAGTTTAAACTTGATCTTAATCGTGTTGGTTGGATTTTAGACTTTTTAACTGACAGATCTCAGTGTGTGAGAGTAAACGGCTGTTTTTCCAAACAGCTGAACTCTTCTACTGGCTCACCACAAGGTTGTTGTCTCTCTCCTCTACTGTATATTTTGTACACTAATGTCTGTCGCAGTACACAGGCATTTCATTAAATATGCAGATGACACAGTCATTGTAAGCCTCCTTCATGGTGACAAGGATTCCCATGGGCCTGTTGGGGATGAGTTTGTTTCATGGTGTGATCAGTCCTTCTTAATGATTAACACCTTGAAAACCAAAGACATGGTTATTGACTTCAGGAAGACATCCCCCATCCTGCTCTAACAGTGGTAAATGGTGCAGCCATTGAACTGGTAGACATTTATAAGTATTTGGGGGTTGTTCTTGATAAAGCTCTGTCCTTTGAGTCACATCTTGCTGCTACAGTGAAAAAGGTTTAACAAAGACTGTACTTTTTAAGGAGGTTGAGAGGTTTCAATGTTTCATCTGAAATGATGACTCTTTTTTATAAAAGTTTTATTGAATCTGTTTTAACTTTCTGTATCATTGCCTGGTTTAGTAATATGTCCCTGAATAATAAGACCAGACTTAACAACCTGGTTAAAGTGGCTGGTAAGATTTCAGGGAGGTCTCAGGTCCAGCTTGTGGACTTCTATAACAGGCTCAGGAAGGCGACCTCTGTCCTGTTGTGCTCAGATCATCCTCTTTTTAATGATTTTCAACTGCTTCCATCAGGTCGTCGTTATAAAGTACCTGCAGTGAAGACAAAGAGACATAGACTGTCTTTTGTACCTAGTGCTATTATCATAGTTAATAACACTAAACCATAAGTGCTGTTGCCATTGCACATTGTACTTTTTTAATGAAAAATCTAAGTTGTTTTCTCAGGCTTATATTATATTATATTATTTTGGAGTGTGTATGTGATGGGTTGGTTTTCTGTTTGTTTGTTTGTACGGACATACTGCAAATCAATTTCCCGTCAGGGACAATAAAGTTACCAAACCAATCTTTGATGAGGTTCTTACAGTCCAAGGTGACATGCTTTCTCCCACTTTGATGCTCCACATTAGACCCTTCATCACTTTCTACATGACTGTCTTCAGCTATGCTAGCCATTTGGCTAGTAACCACAGATATATCCGTGCTAGAATCCCAATCTGACGAACACATTCTTCTTGAATAATCAGCTGTGCGGTCACTGTTAAATGCAAGTTCAGATATGAGCTGATTGGTGGTAGTGGCCGATGTCTCGGTGGTACAGCGTTTTTGTCTTGTTACCATTTGTCCATTTCAGCGCTGCATTGTATGCTTAGAGGCAACTTCGACAGCCAGCTATCAGTCAATTGGACAAGTCACGCCACCCGTATTTTGTCAGTCCAGTTTTTTTGCTGAACACCAGAGTGTGGTATATACACATCTATTTAATAGCCACATCAAACTGTATTAGTGCAAATTTAGGCTTTTCGAATTTGTGATCCATCTCACTCGCATACCCCCAGGGCATGTGTCTGTGAAGGTTCTCAGTCATCCAGGTCATCGTAGTCAAAGGAGCTTGCAAAGAAAAGCGTCTGGACTTCTTTAAGTTACTTGAAGACGTTTCACCTCTCATCCGAGAGGCTTCTTCAGTTCTAAGGTCAAATGGTGGAGAGTCCCAGATATAACCCTAGTGGGAGTGTCCCCCCACAGAGGGACAAAAGGACCCCCTGATGATCCTCTAATCGCCTGAGCCAAGGTGTGGAACTGGGTGTGGGTCCCAATCACCCGAAACTCTGGCTGATTGGGACCCACACCCAGTTCCACACCTTGGCTCAGGCGATTAGAGGATCATCAGGGGGTCCTTTTGTCCCTCTGTGGGGGGACACTCCCACTAGGGTTATATCTGGGACTCTCCACCATTTGACCTTAGAACTGAAGAAGCCTCTCGGATGAGAGGTGAAACGTCTTCAAGTAACTTAAAGAAGTCCAGACGCTTTTCTTTGCAAGCTCCTTTGACCCCCAGGGCATGTGTACCCTAGTTTGGAAACCCCTGGTCTAAGTTAATAAGGAAACTGTGGGAGAAGCCTTTGTACAATAAACTGCTGTAACTGGATAAATGATGCTGAAAAGAGTAAAACCATTTGAGAATGATGACATCTGTGCTGCAGTTACGTTGATGTTTCACTCAGGGGAACTTGTTCATCACTTTTTAAGGGCCACTTCACCCAATATAAAAATCACAATTCTTTCAAAAACATCTGCTCCCCCAGCCAGGAGGGGGCAGCACAGACTACACTGAAAGTGTATGTTAGAATGAGCTACACCAGGTAGTCTTGCATGCCGGACATTTTCCCAGTGGACCAATGGTGAATTGGGCCGCTGCCCACCAGCCCATTCATTCTATTTATGGACTCGGTATTGCCCAATCAAATCTCTTAACACAACCAAGCCCTCCCCTACCTTCACTGTGTGCTTAGACAGCCTGTAGAGCAGAGTTTAGTTAAAGAAGAGGTGAAAAGGTGGAGCTGAAAATTCAGGACATGTTAGCTGTCGGGGCTGCAGCTACTTTGCCTCCTTTGACCAGGAGCGGCTCCTAATAGCTAAAGTGTAGGTTGTAATTGTCACAAGTTAGTTCTGTAGCACAACAACAACTATAACAGCCTGATTATGTTTGGTTTGGGATTTCTTTGTCCAGCCTGAGCGACTCTACAAGCTAACAGGATGTATGTATAGCCGTGAGACCAGTTTTCCCGTGCTTCACTCGTGTACATTAGTTTGAAGAGGAAAAAGAACTCCACGGGACTCCGATGTGAAAAGATGTAACAAAAACTTTATTCCACAGTTTGCTGGTCATCTTACAGGAGCAGTCAGGTTTACCTTATCCTCAACAACAAAAAAAACCTACTACGGTAGGAAAACTGTGAGGTTCTGTTTTCCCCGTCTGCTGTTTATTGCTTATGCTGTATTAACTCTTTTTCTCTCTCTCTCCCCTCCCGCCCTGCATGCGCTCATTTGGATACATCTGTGACGCCCAGATTTTAACTATAAACACAAGCCTTTAAGGCACATGTATTCACGGTACTACGTAACCAAACCAACACAGCAATAAAAAAAATTTAAATCCACCACCATAAACATGCATTTACTTCTTAAATTATTAATTACACAAACAAGTTTAACAACAGCAAAATATAAATACTAAAATATATGAACTATATCAAATTGGCTCCCATATACCAGCCCCTAATTGTGACTCTATTACACAATTACCAAATTAAACTTGTGGAGCCAAAGTACACAAAATTCAGTTTCTGCAGCTGATTACTTCAGTCCGATTCCTGCAGAAGGCAAATCTTCGTAATGGGCCTGTCCAGTACACTCGTTTTGGTTTTGATCCTAACCTGCCGCACCATTCCTGCCTTGTCCGAGATGGTATAGATTACTTTCCCTGTAATCCAAAAGTTGCGTGGGGCTGTATCGACAGGGGATTTCTTTAAATCACCCCGTAGTTCTTCAGCTAAGACACCTGAGTTAGAAAACACAAACACTGCAGTTGTCTTTCACTCGCGAGGGCAGTCATGGACGCACGACCTGCGTCTCATCACTGTCTGTGTTCTTTATTTATACTTTTCTGTGTGTGTGTATGTGTATGTGTGTGTGTGTACAAAAATAACAACGTCACTCAGAGCAACGGGTTTTTCCCTTTTCTACATCTGTATGTTCTTGGAAAAGAGCTGAGGTTTCTCTTCTCTACAGCTGACTGTTCTCTGAAGACAGGAAGTGGTTAGTAGCTGAATAAGTTCATCACAAAAGTTATTAGGTGAAAAGTCACGTAGACATGTAGATTGCTTAGTGATCAATAAAAAGCACATTTCATGGATCTGATCACATTATATAAAAACAATTTTCCTTTGATATTCCCTCCTGTTGATCAAAAAAATGAAATGTACAAGTCATCAGTAAGTAACTACTTGTCTTTCACATTTTCAGTTACTACATCATTAGTTGCACTTCATCTTCCTCTTACAAATAGGAAAAGAAGTCTTCATGATCTTCATCGGTTTGTGGTACATCTGCGTATGCTGTGAGTGATAAACTTATCAGCTGTGAAATTACAGCTTTTGAACAAGGAATAACACAAGTAAAGAAAAGCAAAATAAAATAAAATAAAACCAGGAAAACTCCAATGCCGATCAACAGTCTCTTTAGAATCTGAAGCCATGTTTAAAGAATGTACATTATCTAGTATGTAGGTGCAGCTTGTGGTGTTGAATAAGACACACAATCCTCCTTTCTCAGCCAGGATCATGTCCAGTGCTACACGATGTTGCATTACAGCAATTCTGAGAGTGTCTATTTCTTGGTTTTGTCCCACGTTGACCTTGCAGGATGCATTGAGGAACAATCCGGATCTATAGTCCAGTGTCTCACTTCCGAGAGCATGTTTTCCGACTCCTGTCCACGGGAAGAATGAGTTGAGTGCCTTTTGTCCAGTTGTCCAGAGTTTGAATTCTTCAGGTACGTTGGTTCCCCAGATTGAGTCATGTGGTCTGACCGTTGAAGTTGAGCGTTTCTTCCTGGATGAGGATGTTGATGTTGTTGTTGTTGATGTGCAGTTTACACAAGTCACTCTGAAGCTGTGATCAGAGATCTGAATTGGTGCACATGTTCCAGTGTGTTTCCCATATATGGTTGGGTGTGTTGATGTGTTCGGCACGTGCGAGCAGACTTAACAGTCTTTCTCTGTGGTCCTCTTAAACACGTATCTGTGTCAGGCATTTTTCATCCAAGGATGGATGTGGTCTTGTGTCATGTCCATTAGGTGGAAGTTGTCGTGCGCCCATCTTCTCAGTCTGCCTCGTGGCTCAGCTGCTGTTGGCATCAGCTGGTGTTGGCATCAGCTGGGGCCCTGTAAGTTGAGCTTTGTAGTCAAGGTAACCAGGAGGGTTCCCCTTCCCATGGTTGCACATAGGTCCATCACACCCACACCTGGCCGCCCTAAAGTTGATCGGATGGAGATTGGAGTGCGGGCTTACCCTACGGGGGCCCAATCTTCACTTCCACCCTCACCCCCGAAGCAACCAAAACGTGGGTGAGACTTCCCTAATGTGCTTCCTCCTTGGTGTCGGGGCTTCCCGGGACCTCAACCTTTTTGCAGTGGCTCTCATGTATCCAGGAGGGTCTCTCTGCAATTTTACAGGCTGTGGGTGTAGTCAATAACACTTGATAGGGACCCTCCCAGCGAGGCAAGCTGCAATTTCTCCTCTGGAGCACCCGTATTAGGACCCAATCGCCTGGTTTCAACCTGCAAGAAACTGGAGAAGAGTCGTACGGCAGTTTATTGTTTCAAAACAATATCCTTATTTTCTAGTAGTTTTGCCATCCATTCTGCCAGAGTCGTTTCTCTGACAGATTTGTCTAGAGGTTCACTTGTCACTGGTAGTGGAAAAGGTCTGCCATGAACAACCTCGAATGGTGTAAGTTTTTGAGAGCCTTGTGTTAATCTCATCCACATTTTTACTAGGCCTATGCATTCAGGCCACGGTCTTCCTGTTTCTTCCATGCATTTTCTGAGTCTCTGTTTTATGGTGCCGTTAGTTCTCTCCACTAACCCTGCACTTTGTGGGTGATGAGCACAATGGTTTCTTATGTTTAATCCTAGTGCTTCAGAGACTTTGCTGATCACATCATTGACAAAATTCCCATTATCTGATCTTATCAGAGAAGGGATGCCATGTGTTGGGATGAAATGATTACATAGACATTTTGCAACTAAGATTACATCTGCTTTTTTCACTGGATAAATCTCTGGCCATTTTGAGAATACGTCTATAATCACTAGAGCGTATTTTGAGCCTTGACTTTCACTTAATTCAATAAAGTCCATATGAATGGTGTGAAATGGATGAGGTGGTGTGGGGAAAGGTCCACTTTTTGGCCTTAGATTTTCCTGTGAGTTGTGTTTCTGGCAAATCATGCATGTTCTCACAAATTCTTTTACTGAAGTTTCGAAATTTAGAGTGTAAAAGTGTGTATTAATGATCTGTATCATCCCTCCTGATGACACATGGGTAACTCCATGGGTCACTAATGCTGCTGTTCTGTTTAGGGATTTAGGAAGTATTGGTTTACCTTCACAAGTCATTAAATCATATTTTAGTTGTGCACCATACTTTAACCATTTATTTTGTTCTGTGGTAGGCGCTGCCTTTTGTTCATCTTTAAGTACGTCAAGTGGTATTTGCATGGTGGATGCAGACATTAATGTGTCGACAGTTTGTAGTGCAGCTAACTTAGCTGCTTGATCTGCAAAGTTATTGCCTTTAGTTATTTCTGATTTATCTGTCTGATGTGCAGCACATTTGCACAATGCTAACTGCTTTGGCAATATTATTACTTCTAATAGTGTCTTCAGAAGACTTCCATGTTGTACTGGGTTTCCAGTAGATGTAATCATTCCTCTGTTCTGCCAAATTTTTGCAAAGTGGTGCACTGCTGAAAAAACATACTGGCTGTCAGTGTATATATTTATATCTTGGCCTGCATGCAATTCACATGCACGTATGACTGCTTTGAGTTCTGCACTCTGAGCGGAGTGTGAGGATGTCAGCAGTTTTGCTTTTATTACCCTGTCTGCTGTAGTCGCTGCATAGCCTACACAGTTTTGTCCTAGGCTATTCTTAGACGCTGAGCCGTCTACAAAAATGTCACTGAAACCAGGTTGTGATGTGCTGTGAATGTCAGTACGTGGCTTTGTCTCCTCATCTAATTTTTTCATACAGCAGTGTGGATGACCTTCTTCGGGTGAGGCCAAAAGTGTGGTCGGGTTCAGCTGACCACACTTCTTGATGCGAATGTGTGATTGTGACAGTAAGATTCCAACATATGAGAGTTGCCTTGCATGTATCAGGTAAGACAAATTGGCTTAGATTAAAATTGAAGTCACTGCATGGGGTACTCTGATGATCAAAGTGTGCCCTAAAACAATGTCAGCTGACTTTGTTACTGCCTCTGCTGCGGCTGCACAGGTTTGCACACATCTAGGCAGCCCTGACGCAACGGAGTCTGATTTGCACGAGTAAAATGCAAGCGGGCGTTGTTCTTCTCCAAATGCCTGTGTTAAAATTGCTTTCATGTAACCCGCTCCTCCATCAACATGTAAGTAGAAAGGCTTATCATAGTCAGGCAGTGCTAAAACAGTATTTGTCTGTAATCAAGTTACTGAATGCTTCTTCTTCTTCTCTTGTAGATGCAACACTACATTTTTATTTAAAGCATTTTAGGTCATTTCTATTCTTTCCAAAGAATTCACACATCTCACATATTTCAAACTTTTAAGTTAGGTTTAAAAAAACTAGGCATTTGTAAATCATATGCCTAATCACTATGTGTCACTGTGATCCACAAGTATGGCCACAAATTTGTTTCCAAACTAACAAAATAATCAAACAAAAACAAAAAACAAATTGCTGATGGCATGAACGCTTTACACACATGAGTCTAGACACAAAAAGAAAAAGAAAAAATGCTGCCAGAAACAAAGCAGAAGTGTGAGGAAAAAACTGAGTTCACAGACAACTTCTGCTGCATGATAAAAAAATAAAAATAAAAATAAAAATGTGTAACTTGCTCATTAACTTGGTAGTGTCTACATATTTAATTCAGCTTCTCAATCCTGTAGCTTTAGCTGGTGTATACAGGGTTTAGCTTATTAGTTGTTATTATAGGTTTGCTCTACATCTCAGTAATGTCTCATCTAGGATGACAGGTTTTTAAGCAGGTCAAGTGCCTCTATGCACTTAATGAGTTTAGATATTTTCTTTGTTTTCTTCATCTCATATGTCGTTCTACTGAGTTTAAGCAACCTTAAGCTTGATGCAGACTACTTCTTAACAATTATCCACCTCACTTCATAACTGACTAAGGTGCCTCTTATTATTAATATTATGTCATTACTAATGCTATCATCTTTTTTATATATAACAGCAATAGTATATTACAATATTTATTAGTGTATACCACTATACTACTACTGAGCCAATTTGATAGTTAGGATTATCTTACTCAGCAAACAGATAATTTAGAATTCATCCAATCTGCACAGATTTGCTTTTACTCTGAACAGGTTTGTGCCTACCTTTTTAGACCGGTCTTCTGTTTGCCTCATATCAGATCCAACCTTCGGTCACATTCGTTCTCTCTGTTGCATGGCGAACCAGGCAGTTTATTATAATATTTTATTTATATTTTATTTTGTATCCATCAAGGGCTTCGGGTGATCTGCAGTTTCACCCTTTCCCAAGCTGGAGACATTTTCCTTTTCACACACTTTTCTTGGCTGAACAATGACACAGCCTTAATGTACCTTATGCATCTCTCTATTTTATTTAATGTTTCCGTGTGAATTATCTGCTTTCATTCATTCTATTCATTCTGGGCATGGTCGTCATCCCAACTATGTTTCATTGTTAATACCAGTTTACAGGTTGTTATCCTTCCTATTATTAGCTTGAATACATTAAAGAGAAGTTCTAATGTAATATAGCCTTTTGTTTATTTTATTTTGTACTTCTTGTATTTATATCTATTCAGTGGGGTCTGTTTCCAACCCTTTTCAAACTACTTTAAACTACTTTGATCTCTAGTTTTCACTTGATGAGGGATTATTATGTTCTTCCTGATATGGTTGAGTGTATAATGGGTGGTGCTGCAGCTGCGGCTGCAGGGATGGGTGGTGGATTAATAAAAGGATTGCGAGGACTGCACAGTGTCTCGTCTTCTGGTTTTACTAAACTGGCAGTTAAGTTCTGTTTTTTTTCTGGTTGTTTATTTTTTTCCTCTTATTTTTTCTTTTTGTTTTTGTCTCGCCTAACTGCTTCTTTTAAAGAGCCTCCTTCAGATGTGTTAACGCTGAAGGACTACTTTTTATTTTCTTAGGATTTCTCCATCTACAAGCACTGATTTGTCCGGCGCCTGGACATTTCTTTTCTAGCCACTGCTCGTCAGCAGTGAGTTTTGTGGGCTCTTTCCCCATTATCACAGAACTGCAGAGCCTTCTCTGGTACTAGACTCGGGGGTGGTGGCTGACACGGCCTTCTACTCCGCGCTATTCACGGAGCGGTGTCAGTTTTATGAGGCGAAACTCAACCTTTCCCCTTTGTCACAAGTACTTGGGCTTTTGCAGGAACACAAAGAAAAAATTAAAAAAAACGATGGAAGTAGTTCAGCAGCGTGTTGTGCTGTAAAATCAACTTACTTCCAAAACACATATACATACACACAGATAGACATTTGTGCGCGAATTTGTCACGAAGTATTTCACGGCCACTTCTAAAACCAGTCAAAACACAGTTCCTTGTTGCGAACTTAAACCTTATTTGTTACGAAGTATTTGACGGCTACCTCTAGAACCACTCTAAACACAGTTCCTTGTGGCGAACTTAAACCTTATTTCACGTGTTTATTTCAAACCCTTGCGGCGGGTTAGACCCAAACAGTGTTTTCTCACCCTCAGTCGTCTTTTGCTGTTTGTCAGGTTGTCTGGCTGGATCCCAACGTCGTGGACCAGAAATAGCTCACCGGCCTGGACCCGAATTACAGTTTTTTCTGATGGCTTTAACCCTAACTGTGATTCTTATAGCACAATTCCTAAAACTATTAATACTTATAGCAAAACCACTCACTGAGTTTGCAAAACTAAAAGCACAAACACTTCTTTGCACTCAGTTTGCAATGTTGTAACACACACTTTGCAAGTATGTAGGCACAATTCACTGCACAACACTCTTTTTGCAGAACTTTAAACACAACTCACTGCTTACACTCAATTACCAAGTTTCCAACACACTCCTAGCAAAATTATACACATGTATGGCTATCATTAACACTATTTTGCCAACTGTCTGGCACACTTTCACATGTGAAAACTGTTTTAGATAATTAGTCCACTTTGCAATCAGCCTAAGCACTATAAACAGACCACAGGTAAACTGTCTATGTGGAGTACAATGGAAGGAGCAGTAAGAGTGAGAAGAGTGAGAATCAGAGGAGGCTGAGGGAGAGGACGTGGAGGTGAAGAAGTTGGAGGAAGAGGACGTGGAGGTGAAGAAGCAAGAGGGTTAGAGGAAGTTAGAGGAAGAGGACAAGGAGGAGCAAGTGTAACAGGGTCATAAGTCACATTGTTATAATTACACAAAATGTGTCCTAAACCCCCAAACTGTTCCTTTCATACCTGACTTTTAGGACCTCCAAGCCTGTAGTTATGTTCATTATCAGTTAGAGCCCCTCCTCATTCTTTTCTTCTTCTTCTTTGGTGCAACCCTATAAATACAGTGTACCCCTTTTGCCTCTCCCCTTTTCTACAATTCCCCTGTGGGAGAGGTGGGTGTCATTTCTTTCCCAACACTGTAAAACGCTCATATAATGCATATTTAGCCACCTGGATGTTCCTGATTGTGATTTTAGTTCAATTATTGTCATTATTAAGCCTGTTTTTTGTTAGATGTGATAAGTGTGTAGTATGTGTGTATCATAAATGTGTTTTAGGCGCCATAAATGCTAGCTTGGAAGTTGTGGTGGGTTGAGCTAACCCTCTTCCCCACTGTTTGCATTTGGTCGTAGGAGCTGGAGTGGGCAAATGATTTACTTGGAGGCCTTTCTTTCTTTCTTTTACCTTTTTTGATCAGGTATGTAGGATTTTGTGTTGTTGTTTTTGTTTTATCTTATGTCAAATATGTTACGTGTAAATCCATACTTTATGGTCAATGTAAAAATAAATGCCAGACCTTTTCTACAATTCCCCTGTGGGAGAGGAGCTGGAGTGGGCAAATGATTTACTTGGAGGCCTTTCTTTCTTTCTTTTACCTTTTTTGATCAGTTATCAGACACAACGCAGGATCACACCGGTTACACTTGGTGCCGCTGACCCGTCACATCGCCAATCCGCGATCCACCCCTCCTCCTTCTGCTGCCGCTGTTTTCCCGCCTCCTCTCCGCAGCTGCGTGCCAGGGTCCTGTGCCCTGCGCTTTGACTCACAGGTTTTTATATCGCGTGTGTGATCGATGCCCCGCAATTTGGCTTGCAGGCATCTCTGTCACGTGTGAACTTAAAGGGCAAATACGTAGGTGATCATTTCTGTCACTGTTTCATATTGTTGCCTCAAATTATAAAGGCACGGATTGTAATTTATTTTTTTTTCTATTGGTATTGGCTTTTACAGCCTGTTTTAATTGAGAGGAAAAAAACAACATTTTATTTTATTTTCTATGGTGTTTTGATTCTTTGATGGGTTTTTTTTCTCCCCACATTTCATTGTTTTGTGAAGTTTTGCATAATTGTGTGTGGGGGTTAGGCTTTTTTTTTTTTTTTTTTTTTTGCTGTTAAATAGTGATATCTCACTTGGACCAACATGTTAGGTGAGGAAACTGTGGATAGCGCTATGCCTGATCTGTTCTCTGCGGGGAGTAATATGACCTTTGGTTTGGGGAGGGGTCATCAGATTGCTCCAAAGTGTTTTGGGAGGGGTAGGCCAGTAGTCCCCGGTATTGGTGCCCACACTGTAGACCAGTCAGTGATGCACTCACCATTAATGCCAGCAGCTAGCTCCACACCAGCTGCTTGCGAACGCCAAACACACACCCAGGCTGTCACTAGTGACATGTTGAGCAGCTTGATTACTGACTTGGCAAAGCAAATTGGGGAAAATATCACGTCCTCTCTTAACTCTATGCACCAGCCAGCCCCCACCCAGCCACTGTCTCCTCAGAATGTGCCCTCGAGCTGCAATGACCAGTCCCAGCTGAAGGTTGTTGTTCAGTCAGACACCAAAGCTCCACCATACTTCAAGGGTGACAACTCAGATCTATTTCCCATCAGTGAATGGGAGGACATGATGAGATGTTATCTGCATAGAATCAGCTGTGACACAGATGAAGAAATGTTTGCCATATTAATGTCTAGACTGACTGGCAAAGCCAGAGATGTGGTCAAGGTGTCACTTCGTTGCCGCCCTGAGTTGAATCGGAATGATCTTATTACGGCTGTGTTTGACATACTGAGGTCTAACTTCAGCGACTTGACATATTCCAGCCTGCCCATGAAAGATTTCTACAGTACTGTGCCACGTCCAGGTGAGAACGCCATGGATTACTGGATCCGGTTGAACAAGTCTATTGACGCTGCTGATGAGTGTCTCCGCAGGCGCGGCAAGCTGGTAGAGGACCCCAGTAGTGAGGTTGTTTTGATGTTCATTAATCACTGTCCTGACCACAGTCTTGCGTTGTCTTTTCAACTGAAGGCCCCTGAGGAGTGGACTGCAGCTGAGGTTCAGAGCCGTCTGGACAACTATGTGAGGAAAATGAGACAGTCTAGTGTTTTGTCTCATAATACAGCATGTCTGTCCATCCCACATCAGAGCCCTGTTGCTGTTAAAAGCCAGCCCCACTCCAGCGGTGCTCAAGCAGTCCCAGTAACACATGAGCCAGCCTCATATCCTATGCCCTCTGTTCCCTCTGCAGCCACATGTCAGCCTCTCTCTTCTGATGGCGTGGTAAGTGTGCAGCAGCCCTCTACTTGTCCTCCTTTGACTCCTCATGTCATGCCCCCATCTTTGCCAGTTTCCGGCCCTCCTCCAGCTGAGCCAGCTGTTCAACAGATGGTAGCACTGTTTGACAAGGTTCTGTCCATGTGCACTGCATCACTAGCCACTGGTCCTAGGTTCCCACAATCCACAGGTCATTCCCATGGGCACCGCAGTGCTCATCGTGCTTCGTGCAGAGTGTGTGGCTCACATGAACACACAACCCATGTGCATTGTAGGCTGTACAAGCTATGCCACAGCTGCTTTGACCCTGGACACATGAGGCGTGAATGCCCACAGTTGCGCCAGAAACCAAGCATTTCAGTCCCTCCTCCCACCAGTGCTGCTTTAAACTAGACAGCCCATGTAACGAGAGGGGTAGCATGGGCAGTGTTGATGAAACCCTCACAAATGCAACAGACCCAGAAGCCATATATGTTAACTGCTGTAGTAGCCTCTCTGATGAGAAGAATGTTATTATCGGTTCACAAAGAGTTGGCAGGGCTAGTGAGTTGTTTTACACTCCAGTGTCGGTCAGTGGCCGGTGTTCCCTGACAGGCATGCTTGATTCAGGAAGTATGTCATGCACACTAAGTGAAGAGGCTGATAGCAAGCTAAGAGCCGCTGGTGTTGCTCTGATTCCGCAGCATGCCCCTGAAAATGTGGTGCTGGTTGGTTGTGGTGGCCTTCTCACACAACCGAAATGCATCTATGATTTGGACATTGAAGTATATGGGACTAGGTTTCTTGTGCCAACATTTGTGGTTCCTGGGCAAAAAGATGAACTCATCGTGGGGAGCAATGTGATCCGGCCCATCATTCAGAAAATGAAGGCAGATACAAAGTACTGGGAGCTTATTAACGCCGATTACACTGGCACTGATTGTGAAGACTTCCTGCAGTTGCTGAGCTGTATCTCACGGTGGTCTGCTCCTGTGTTGCCAGATAAAGTAGGTACGGTCAGGTTGCGGAAGAGTGTCACTCTCCTGCCACAAAAAGAATATGTAGTTTGGGGAAAGCTGCCACCTTCTGCCCTTGTGTCTCCAGGAAGTACTGTCGTTGTGGAACCCACGTCAGCCCGTTCCACTCCAAAGAACATAATGGTGGGGCGCATTATAACACCCATGTGGGGAGATCGTTGGGTCCCTATGAAAGTCCTTAACCCAACAGAGAGCCCTGTGACACTTCGTCGCAATGCTAAGATTGCGGATGTCTTTCCTTGTATTGCTGTGGAGGACCTGCCCATCACTCAAGGTCTCTGCGAGACTCTGACTGACCAGCATACCAGTTTTCCCCCCTCATCAGACTCTGTGCCTGACTCTGCACAGCTACTCAAAGACGCTGGGTTGGCTGATATTGACATTGAGGGCTGTGAAGTGTCAGATGGGTGGAAGAGGAAATTAGTGGAGCTTGTGTTGACTTACCAAGATGTGTTCTCTAGAGACAAACTGGACTGTGGTGAGGTGAAAGACTTTGTCCATCGTATCCACCTCACTGACGACCGCCCTTTCAGGCTTCCCTATCGCAGAGTACCACTGGCTCACTATCATAAGTTGCGAGAGGTGCTGTCAGACATGGAGATGAAAGGCATCATCAGTAAGTCCACCAGCGAATATGCCTCGCCACTGGTAATGGTTTGGAAGAAGTCAGGTGACTTGAGGATATGCACTGACTTCCGCTGGCTCAATGCCAAAACCATTAAGGATGCTCACCCACTGCCCCATCAGGCTGACTGTCTTGCTGCCCTTGGTGGGAATGCTTTCTTCAGCACCATGGACCTCACATCCGGGTTCTACAACGTTCCCCTCCATGAGTCTGACAGACGGTACACGGCTTTCACTACACCTCTTGGCCTGTATGAGTACAACAGACTTCCCCAGGGTCTATGCAACAGCCCAGCATCTTTCATGCGGATGATGCTCAGCATCTTTGGTGACTTGAACTTTTCCAGCCTCCTGTGTTATCTTGATGACCTGCTGGTGTTTGCATCTTCAGAAGAGGAGGCCCTAAAACGTCTTGAGATTGTTTTCTCCCGCCTGAGGACCAGCAATCTGAAGCTGGCGCAGAAAAAATGTCACTTTCTCAGACGCTCTGTGAGGTTTTTGGGTCATGTCGTGGATGCTGGTGGTGTCTCAGTTGATCAGGATAAAGTGAGGGTTATCGCCAGTTTTCAGAAGACTGACCTTATGGATGGTGACGGTTGCACCCCTTCTCAGAGGAAAGTGAGATCCTTCCTTGGCATGGTGATGTTTTACCAGCATTTCATTCCAGGGTAAGAAGAGTAAGAAGAGGGTAAGAAGAGTAAGAAATAGAATTGCTGATGACATCAGAGCTACAATAGTGGACCATGTAATCAACCGTGGAATGACCCTGAGGGAAGCTGGCCAACGGGTTCAGCCTAACTCGAGCCACTACTCTGTAGCAAGCATCATAAGGACATTTTGAAATGAGAATCAGTTAGTACAGTCACTTTGCACTAAGATTTGTAGCACAACAATACCATAGATGTAAAAATACTGAAATTGTTACTTTACAGAATTGCTAGACGACCAGATGCTGGGGGCAGAGGAAGCATGTTCACTGCAGAACAAGAAACCCATATAGTCAATATGGCGATTGCAAATAATCCTATACTTGGAAATAAACACTTATGTTTGTTTTGATGTGTGTGAATAATAGTACTTGAAGTTAACTGACATAGCCTACCTTGTGCACAGAGAAAGCAAAAGCCAGATGTGTTTTTTATTCATACCATCAGTGTGCAGTTAGCGCATTGTGTGCTTAGTAGATGATGGCTTGTGTGTACTGTTTGATACGAAAACACCATTTTTACGAAGGTGTGAAGAGTTAATCTAGCTGTGTTCGCTTTTGCAAGAGAACTACAATGTTTTGATAATTGGGTGACAGGTTTTCTTATTTGTGTGTAGAGTTTTGCAAAAATAGCCAATAGTTACAAAAAATGTGCTTAAGCAATCAGAAAAAACTGTAAGCATTCAGAAAAAACTGTAAATTCCATCGAGGAGTTCTTCTCTGCCTGGCGCTGGAAAGTGTACGACCGTCATCCTCATCAACAGGTAGCCCTTTTACAGGCAATGGAGGAGGCATGTGGAGATATTGACCAGGCATCATGTCAGGCCTGGATACAGCATTCAAGGAGATATTTTCCCCAGTGCCTTGGACTGGAGGATATCGCATGCGATGTGGACGAAATTTTGTGGCCGGACCCAGAAAGACGACATGATGTAGGCTGATTGTCTTTTTTTTTCCTTTTTTTTGTGAAATTCCTATTTTGTGTTCTGACTTTGTCTTGGTTTTGATGAGTGTGAATAAACACCAATACTTGAAGTTTGGATCCTTGTATGTTTACATGACACTATGACAAAAGTGTGACCTCAAATTGACATCTGTACACAGAGAAAGAAAAAGCCAGATGTGTTTTGTATTCATACCATCAGTGTGCAGTTGGCGCATTGTGTGCTTAGTAGATGATGGCTTGTGTGTACTGTTTGATACGAAATCACCATTTTTACAAAGGTGTGAAGAGTTAATCTAGCTGTGTTCGCTTTTGCAAGAGAACTACAATGTTTTGATAATTGGGTGACAGGTTTTCTTATTTGTGTGTAGAGTTTTGCAAAAATAGCCAATAGTTACAAAAAATGTGCTTAAGCAATCAGAAAAAACTGTAATGTCCCAGGTCTTTCACCTCTACCCGGAGAGGGCTGTCGACAGACTTCGGTGCTGGCTTCCCACGACGTCAGGATACAGCAGTCAGACCTTGGATTGGAGTCACAGAAACGTGTCTGTTGTTTCCATCGCTAAGCTCGAAGGACCAATTTAAATGACAGGGGATTTCTTTAAATCACCCCGTAGTTCTTCAGCTAAGACACCTGAGTTAGAAAACACAAACACTGCAGTTGTCTTTCACTCGCAAGGGCAGTCATGGACGCACAACCTGCGTCTCATCACTGTCTGTGTTCTTTATTTAGACTTTTCTGTGTGTATGTGTGTGTGTGTGTGTGTGTACAAAAATAACAACGTCACTCAGAGCAACAGGTTTTTCCCTTTTCTACATCTGTATGTTCTCGGAAAAGTGCTGAGGTTTCTCTTCTCTACATCTGACTGTTCTCTGAAGACAGGAAGCGGTTAGTAGCTGAATAAGTTCATCACAAAAGTTATTAGGTGAAAAGTCACGTAGACATATAGATTGCTTAGTGATCAATAAAAAGCACATTTCATGGAGCTGATCACATTATATAAAAACAATTTTCCTTTGACAGTCAACAATAAGCACAATGTCTCCAACCAAAAAGTTGCGAGATTGACGGGTCCACCTTTGCCTCTCTTGAAGTTGCGGCAAATATTCCCTTGCCCATCGTTTCCAGAATTTTTCCGACATGTATTGCACTTGCTTCCATATTCTTCTTGCGTAGAGATCCTGCCTGTCAAACAGTCCGGGAGGAGGAGATGGTTTGTTCCTGAGAAGCAACAGGTGATTGGGAGTGAGTACTTCCAGATCATTTGGATTGCTGGACGCTTTGGTTATTGGCTGACTATTAATAATGGCCTCTGCCTCACACAGAAGTGTAGCCAGGCTCTCTTCATCCAGTGTCTGCAGCCTCAAGGTAACATTTAGGATTTTCTTCACTGACTTGATTAATCTCTCCCAGACCCCTCCATGATGGGGTCCTGAGGGAGGGTTGAATGTCCACTGATTGCCTTGTTGTTTTAGGTGGTCTTCAATTTTGGACACATTCCATACAGCAATGGCTCTTTTAAGTTCACGCTCTGCACCAATGAAGTTAGTTCCATTATCAGAACGAAAGATCTTTATCTGGCCTAGTGTGGCTATGAAGCGACGGAGAGCATGGATGAAGGAATCTGTCTCCTTTGAGGCTGCCATCTCCAAGTGTATTGCACGAGTAGTTAGGCAGGTGAAGATGACTCCATATCTCTTCACTGTACTTTGACCACGTTTGATCTTGAACGGACCAAAGTAGTCCACTCCATAGTTAGTAAATGGAGGGTCATGTAGCAGAACTCTGTCTCGGGGTAGGTCGGCCATCTGCTGCTCTCCTGCAACTCCATGTGCACGCCGGCAGGCAATACCCCTAGCGAGTGTTTTTCTTACTGTAGAGTTGGCACCGGGTACCCAAAATTTTGTTCTCAACTTAGAGATAACATGATTGCGACCACAATGTGCGAAGTTCTCATGTATTTCTCTGAGGATAAGCTTTGTGACGTGAAGATCCTTGTTCAGGATTGCTGGCCGCTTAGAGTCCTCGGGTAATGCTGCTCTGCTGAGTCGCCCTCCAACCCTGAGGATGCCTTGTTCAGGTACTGGACTCAGTTTGAAAAGACTACTAGTCCTCTTCACCCCTTGACCTTTAGAAAGTGCGGTGATCTCTTTGGAAAATTTCCTCCTTTGACAGTAGTGAATGATTGCTTCTTCAGCCTTAGCAAGGTTCTCTACAGTTAGCTTGTTGGTGTCCCCTTGAAACAGGCTGTCCTTGAAACCATTCATATCCCTCTCGACTTCAGGTTGAGCTTTAACAGCACTCAACTCCTTCCTTTTGCGACACAGTTTCAGCAGAATGCTCTTGACTTTAAGCATCCATGCCACTGCCGTTTTAAGCTTAAACCAGGATGAGAAGTACTGCAGGAACTTCAGCACTACATCTTCACATTCCTTGATTGTACTAGCACACACCAGGGTACGGCCTTCAACTGGGTGCACCTCTTCTGGCCATTCTTCCATGGACTTGGTGAGAAAGTCCAGCCCCTGTAACCATGTGTGGGACTGCAGGTAGCTCTCTGCTTGGAGCCCTCTTGACGCAAAGTCGACAGGATTCAATGAGGTGTTGATATACCTCCATTGCTCTGGACTGGAGCATTTCAAGATGGCATCCACACAGTTAGCAACAAAGGTACGGAATCTACTTGTTTGATTGCTGATATACTTGAGTACCGTGGTACTATCTGACCAAAATACAGATGGTTGGAGTGGAAGCTGCAATTCAGATGCCAGAACCCTGTCCTGCATGCTGTGGGTTTGTCTCAGAGTCCTCACAGGTGACAAATTAGCTCCAGAAACCCAAGCCAGGTGTCTGAATACTGACACATGGACTCTTCCCATCCAGAGGGAGGATTTAGTCACACTTTATAATAACTACACAATAGTGAGCATTAGTATGTAATTTATTAATGGAACCAGACCCCAAACTGTTCCTTTTATACCCGACTTTCAGTACCTCCAAGTCTGCACTTATTATCAGTTGGAGCCCCTCCTCATTCTTCTTCTTCTTCTTTGGTGCAACCCTGTAAATTTTGGGGTACCCCTTTGGCCCCTCCCCTTTTGTACAATTCCCCTGTGGGAGAGGTCGGTGTCATTTCTTTCCCAACACTGTACAACACACATATAATGTATATTTAGCCACCCTGATATTTCTGATTGTGTTTTTAGTTCAGTTATTGTCATCATTGTGCCTGTCTTTGCTAGATGCTGTAAATGTGTAGTACGTGTGTGCCACAAATGTGTTACAGGCACAGTCTATGCTAGCATGAATAGATCATTCTTGCTAGCTTGGAAGTTGTGGTGGGTGGAGCTAACCCTCTTCCCTACTGTTTGCATTTGGTTGTAGGAGCTGGAGCGAGCAAGTTAATGACTTGGAGGTCTTTGTTTCTTTGACCCTTCATTGTCAGACACAACGTAGGAACACGCCGGTTACATTAAGACAGATTTAAAAGATCTGGATCAGTAAGTTCAGAGCATCATCAGTGACAGCAGTTTTATATGTCTAAAGTATTACATCACAGACAGACCAGTTATTTAGGAGCTGTTATGGTTGTAAATGATAGGTTTATTACTTAGAAAATAATTAATGAAGTATTTAGATAATAATAATGTTTCAGATGATTAACATACAGGATAATTCTGGTTCTATAAATGTTATGAAGTTTGATTTCTCTGAGGTTTCATAAATACTTATCTCTGACTGTAATTTCTGGTAACTGAGACACTTACTAGTCGTTATTATTAGTTAGTGCTTTTGTCTGATCTCAATGAAGGTGACGATTATTCAGACTTTCAGGAGGTTTTAGATGAAACTGAAAGGCCCACAGAACCAAACACGTCTCAGCTGTGATCACACCAGAAACAGAAAAACACAAAAGTGATCAAACACATACAAAAGCCTACACTGTCATCTAGTGACAGAAACTAGTACTGCTAGACAACCAGGCTACTTTAAAGCAGGTGATATTTAGGTTGAAAAATAAAAAATAAGTTGCTAATAAACATTTGACAAAATCTTTTGGCAGCTAACATCTGGAAGTGAGCTGTTCTTTGGTGGTAATTAACAGTTTATTCTTGTTGGTAATTATGTAATGAAAGGTAGCAGTTAAAGTCACACACACACGCACACACACACACACACACACACACACACACACACACACGCACGCACACACACACTCGCACACACTCACACACGCACACACACACACTCAAACACACACTCGCACACTCACACACACACTCACACACTCACACACACCAGGGTTTTAATAGTTTTGCAATTTTCATTAGTTTTTATTTTTATTTAGTTTTGACTTCAGATTTTCAATTTTATATCAGTTTTGATTAGTTTCAGTTATAGTTTTAGTTGTGTTTGCAATAATTAAGTGTAACAAAATCCCAGTTTCATCATATCAGTCATTCTCTTCTGCTTATCCTTGGGTATGTTGCTATTCCAGCAACCATACCCTGCACCCTGGACAGGTCGCCTGTCTGTCGCAGGGCTAACACGCAGAGACAGACAACTCACATTCCCACCTATGGGTTCTTTAAATAAATAAATAAAGGCAGATGAACAACCATTACAGTTTTTTACAGCCGCTAGGACACATTTCTCAATACTTAGGTCACTTTTGCAAAACTCTTCACACAATTCTCCTAACTGACCTTCAGCTTGGCAAAGAAGTTCATTTCACATTCAAAATGCACTACAACTACCAAAACACTTTATTCAGGTCTCAAATAAACTCATTCTTCCAGAACACTAGCAAAGGTTGACAGCCGACAAACACACTTTGTCACCCACAAAACAATGACCTAAAAAACACTAACAACATGTAGCATTACACAGTGTTTTCTTGTGTAAAACAAGGACACATCTCTGTTTATAATTTCAATATATGTTACTGGAATGAATCAGACATCATGCAGAATTCGTTAATATTTGTTTATGTATTTTTATTTTTTTGCAATAAGTAATCCCAAAATACAAGAATTTGTATACACACCATCCACTGATACACATACAATAGTAATGCTAATCTACTCGGTCTTCTCCATTTGGCCACAGGTTCTCATCCACATCACATCTTATGTCATCTAGGGCAATACACCTAGGAAAGAATAGAGTAACACCTGTGTAGATGTTCATCTAAAATGAGAATCAACTGTGGCTGGTTAAACTGCATTTTTAGATTTAAAATATGTTTCAATAAAATATTGCTGTTGAATTTTGCTGTCTTATTCAGTTTTGCATTATGTTATTGTTTTGACCATAAGTTTAACAGTTTTGAAAACAGTATGTAAGTACATGTAAAATGTCCTGTACGTACAAAGATTTTTGGCAGTTGTTGTGTCTGAGTGAGAAAATAATTCATGAAATTTGAGAGATGTAGTCATTGAATGCATTTTGTGCCAAAACAATGATAACTGATCCTCAGTTTAGCCCACATAGACTTCTGTTGTGCTCACTGTGTGAGGAGTTTTGCAAAAGTGACCTAAGTATTGAGAAATGTCTCCTAGCGTCTGTAAAAAACTGTAATACCAGGCAACTATAAAATGTATATCTTGGCTCCAATGAGACTATTAACTCTCGCAGCACCGGGTGTTTGTAATTTTGGTTCAAGTGAATTGATAAACTTTTTGAAGGTAATTGACTCACACAGTTGTGTAGATATCCCAGTCCTGTTGTCTCGGGATGCATCACGCTGCCTTGCCTGGGGTTAGCTTCTGTTTTAGGTAAGCTAGGTTAGCCTTCTTGTGTGAGCTTTTCAAGTGCACTTTAAGGTTTGTGGGATTTTTTTCCCTTTAGAAATGTCCCTCATAATTTGTCTGTTTCCACTACAAGACACTTGCTTTATCCAAAGCACAGTCATATTCAAAGTAATCCCAAATTGGACTCTGGCGCTTTCTTCCGACTTTTCCTGACATGATTCTGCGCGTGGATGGAGTAGCAACACAGACGACTCGACTAACGTACTTGCCACCTGCTGGCATAATGAGACACAGCAAGAAAAAAATCTGGAAACTAAACTTCATTTTCACCCTTGACTTCTGTATGACACGCACACATCAATGAAAACTAAACACATTTTTGCTATAAATTCAGTTAATTTTAGTTAGTTTTGTGAACACTCATTATAGTTTTAGTTAGTTTTCCTTTTTTTGTTTTTATTTTTATTTCCGTTAACGAAAATGTTTTTTCACTTCTAGTTTTTGTTATTTCGTTAGTTTTCGTTAACGATAATAACCTTGACACACACACTCACTCACACACACTCTCACACACAAACACACACACACACCCACACTCACACACACACACACACACACACTGCTGCAGAGTCAGAAATGTTCCTCCATGGCTGACAACAACAACTACAGACACGTCTGTGACTGCGATGAACACGTGAGTGTAAGACGAGGACTGAATATGATACAGTAACAGTCAAATATGAATGTGTGTAACAGAGCATGATTATGTATTATACATATATCAGAAATATGTGACATTTTACAGCATGTCAAATCTATCTGAACATGAAACCAGTGTTAAAACCATTTCAGTCTCAGTCAGTGTTACTGAAACATTCATCTCCAACAGCATCACTGACAGACAGTTGGAGCAGCTACAGTCAAATCATTGATCAGTGTTTTTAGAACATTAGCTGCTGTTGCTGCACTAGTGCTGCTGCTCTCTTTCTCTTATTGTTGGTCTTTAGCTAACAATATCAAGTGTCTTCATGTGACTGTTGTGTAATGTTCAAATGTAGATAACACCACCTGCACCACCCTGTTCCACAGCACAGCCCTCTCATGTAGGCTTGGCTGCAGCACATATTAGCAGCCGCAGTGACATCAGCTTTCTGTGCAGTACACACTAGACAGAAGATCCCGCTCCATAGTGTCATCACATCTACAGACTGTTTCATGTTCTCACCTGCTAATAAGAAGCTCCAAGATTAACAGACTGAAGGAAATACAAATGGAAGTTACAGTAAACTGAAATCTTGTGACAGGAAACACAACATGAAACAGCGTGGGAAATATGTTAATGTTGCATAAAACATGTGTTGCATTACAGATATTTATATATTTAAGGTGGGATGGGCTTATCCACCCACTCTCACACCATCATATCACCATCCTGGGTTAGTGTCTTGGTCTCAGCTCACAAGATCGACCGGTAAATTGAGAGCTTCGCTTTTACACTCAGCTCCCTCTTCACCACGACGGACCGGTGCAGCGTCTGCATTACTGCAGCTGCAGCCCCAATCCGTCTGTCGATCTCCGGCTCCCTTCTCCCATCACTCGCGAACAAGACCCCGAGATACTTGAACTCCTCCACTTGGGGCAGGACCTTATCCCCGACCCGGAGTGGGCACTCCACCCTTTTCTGGCTGAGAACCATGGCCTCAGATTTGGAGGTGTTGATCCTCATTCCCGCTGCTTCACACTCGGCTGCGAACCGCTCCAGTGCGAGCTGGAGGCCCTCACCCGATGAAGCCAACAGAACCACATCATCCGCAAAAATCAGAGATGAGATCCTGAGGCCACCAAAGCGAAAGCCCTCCGCCACTTGGCTGCGCCTAGAAATCCTGTCCATAAAAATTATGAACAGAACCGGTGACAAAGGGCAGCCCTGGCGGAGCCCATCACCCACCGGGAATGAGTCCGACTTATTGCCGGCAATGCGAACCAAGCTCTTGCAACGGTTGTATAGGGATCGAATGGCCCGTAGCAATGGGCCAGACACCCCATACTTCCGCAACACCTCCCACAGGACACCCCGAGGGACACGGTCGAATGCCTTCTCCAAGTCCACAAAACACATGTAGACTGGTTGGGCAAACTCCCATGCACCCTCAAGTATCCTCGAGAGGATGAAGAGCTGGTCCAGTGTTCCGCGACCAGGACGAAAACCGCATTATTCCTCCTGCATCAGAGGTTCGACTAGCGGACGAACTCTCCTTTCCAGCACCCTGGCATAGACTTTCCCGGGGAGGCTGAGGAGTGTGATCCCCCTGTAGTTGGAACACACCCTCCGGTCCCCCTTCTTAAAGATGGGGACCACCACCCCGGTCTGCCAATCCACGGGTACTGCCCCTGATCTCCACGCAACATTGCAGAGGCGTGTCAGCCAGGACAGCCCTACAACGTCCAGAGCCTTCAGGAACTCGGGGCGGACCTCATCAACACCAGGGGCTCTGCCACCAAGGAGTTGTTTAACTGCCTCAGTGACCTCGCCCCCAGAAATTGGCGGGTCATTCCCCTCATCCCCAGACTCTGCTTCCTCCTTGGAAGACGCGTCAGTGGGATTAAGGAGGTCCTCGAAGTATTCCTTCCACCACCTGACAATTTTCTCAGTCGACGTCAGCAGCGCTCCGCCAGCACTATACACAGCGCAGGTAGAGCACCGCTTTCCCCTCCTGAGACGCCTGATGGTTTGCCAGAACCTCTTCGAGGCAGTCCGAAAGTCTTTTTCCATGGCCTCTCCGAACTCCTCCCACACCCGAGTTTTTGCTTCAGCCATTGCCCGAGCCGCATTCCGCTTGGCCTGTCGATACCTGTCGGCTGCCTCCGGAGTCCCACAGGCTAACCAAGCCCGATAGGACTCCTTCTTCAGCCTGGTGGCTCCCTTCACCTCTGGTTTCCACCATTTGGTTCGGGGATTACCACCACGGCAGGCACCAACCACCTTGCGGCCACAGCTCAATGCAGCAGCTTCGGCAATGGAGGCGCTGAACATGGTCCATTCGGACTCAATGTCCCCCGCCTCCCTCGGAATGCTGTTGAAGCTCTGCCGGAGGTGTGCGTTGAAGATCTCGCGGACTGGGGCCTCTGCTAGTCGTTCCCAGCACACCCTCACTACGCGTTTAGGTGCACCAGGTCTGTCCAGCGTCCTCCCCCGCCACCTGATCCAACTCACCACCAGGTGGTGATCAGTTGACAGCTCAGCCCCTCTCTTTACCCGAGTGTCCAGAACATATGGTCGCAGGTCTGGTGATACGATTACAAAATCGATCATCGACCTACGGCCTAGAGCGTCCTGGTGCCACGTGCACTTATGGACACTCTTATGTTCGAACAAGGTGTTCGTTGTGGCCAAACTGTGATTAGCACAGAAGTCCAATAACAAAGCACCGCTCGGGTTCAGATCAGGGAGGCCGTTCCTCCCAATCACACCCCTCCAGGTCTCGCTGTCGTTACCCACGTGAGCATTGAAGTCTCCCAGCAGGACAACAGAGTCTCCAGGTGGAGCACCTTCCAGCACCCCCCCCAGGGACTCTAAGAAGGCTGGGTACTCCGAACTGCCACTCGGCGCATAAGCGCAGATGACAGTCAGGACCCGTTCCCCGACCCTAAGGCGCAGGGAACAAACCCTCTCATCCACCGGGAAAAACCCCAACGTACCGGCAGCAAGCCGAGGGGATATTAGAATACCCACCCCAGCCCGCCGCCTCTCACCAGGGGCAACTCCAGACTGAGACAGAGTCCAGCCCCTCTCCAGGAGACTGGTTCCAGAGCCCAAGCCGTGCGTAGAGGTGAGCCCGACTATATCTAGCCGGTACCTCTCAACCTCACGCACTAACTCAGGCTCCTTCCCCACCAGAGAGGTGACATTCCATGTCCCTATTGCCAGTCTTGGCAGCCGGGGGTCAGTCCGCCAGGGCCTCCGCTCCTGGCCGCCACCCGGCACACAATGCACCCGACCCCTATGGCGCCTCCTGCGGGTGGTGGGCCTGCGGGAGGATGGGCCCATGTCTCCTCTTCGGGCTGTGCCCAGCCGGGCCCCATGGACTAAGGCCCGGCCACCAGACGCTCGCCCTCGGGCACCCTCCCCGGGCCTGGCTCCAGGGCGGGGCCCCGGTAACCCTATCCCGGGCAGGGTAAACTGTTCCCTCTGTGTTTTTTTCATAGGGGTCTTCTGTAACAGGAAAATATGACAGTATAAATAAAGACAAAGTGTTCATGTCACTGCCCCAGAAACCCTCTACAGTCTGTTACGGAGGTGCATCAGTCTAATTTAGCTTTACAAGAACAGCGGTTCTTAAACCTGCCACAAGATGGAGCTCCGACACAAGGGATGGAAGTATCTCTGCTGTCCACAGTCAGACACACACACAGACACACTGTTCACAGTCACATAAAGCATTGAAGGAAACACTTGTATGTAAGTTCAAAGTAGAAACAACATGTGCATCAGTGTGTCTAAGTGCAATCATCTTAAACATGATATAGTCAAACCCCCGTCCATGTGATGCACAGTCAGAAGAATAGGGGGTGGTTTTTTCTTTAGTCCCTCACAGGGGTCATCACTGCAGTCAGCCAAGGTGACCATCTCCCTGACTGCTCCTGCAGCCCTCCAACATCTCCAGCTTCAACGGACTTTAGGATTATTTTCCAACTGTTAATTATCCGAGCCATTTCCTGTCATGTTTGATATATTACACTGACATGTTTTTCACCTTATTTAGCCTCATTTTCAAACTTGTGAGATAAATAAAGCATTTCTTATGTTAAGTAATGATTAATTATGATGTCACAAAGGAATAATCCTATTATCACATCCTGATGAGTTTGATCCTGAAGCAGCTTTTATGTCAAACTTGCTGCCTGTTTGACACCCGTCAGAGTCTCTGCAGAGGTTTTAGTTGCAGGCTGATGCTGCGGTGATGTGCTGCCACCTGCTGGCAGCTTCCTGTAATTACAAAGTCTATGTGAACAGCTCCACAGGCATTCAGATGTAGTCCCTGTAGTGTCTACTCCACAGTGGGAGCTTGTGCACTCGTACCTGTGTGATGGTGTGAAAACTGAGCCAGCTGAGAGCATCAGCGACCATAACCATCCATTTCTTAAACACAGAGGTCTCTGCTGTGGTTTCTCTCACTCACCACCAGGTGAGGATTTCCTGTCATTGACACTCACTGGACCCAAGCAGGTAATTAAAGTGTAAAAAGCTGTTTGTCTACAAGCTTGTCTCTCACCCTATCATGCGATTTCCTGAGGTCAGATGGCCCAGGATGTGAGTGGGAAGGGATCTTAGGGGGACACTCCAACAGGGTTAAATCTGGGACTCTTCACCATTTGAAGATTTAAGCCCTAGAACTGAAGAAGCTTCTCAGATGAAGGTGAAACATCTTCAAGCAACTTAAAGAAGTCCAGACGCTTTTCTTTCCAAGCTCCTTCGACTACGATGACCTGGATGAACCTTCATGGACATACTGACATAAACTGATCTGTAGAAGAAAATGTAGAAAAATGAGTTATATGATAAAACATGTTTATGATAGTTTCAGATATATTTCATACCATCACACTGACTCCACTCTGACATCACTGATCAGTAATCAAAGAACACACAGATCAAACTGATTGATCAGCCATCAGAGGAGTGGGATCAATGGAGCTGCTTCTGTTCCTGATGTTTGATCCTGGACCTGAACCGTCCCTGCAGAGGAGACACGACAGCTTCACACAGAAATACAATAAAATAATAAGTGAAAGCAGAGAGAACCAAGTGAAAGTGAACAAACACCTGTAACTGTGAGCAGCACGACTCTCCATCCGATGATGTTTCCCTGGCTCCAGGCCACACAGCTGTCTCTCTCTGTGGGGCGTTTAAGGGTCAGGCTGAACCGTCCGCTTTTCACACGCTCGTCTTTCTTTCACTCTGTGATGCTGCTCCTGTTTGTCAGGCTTCTCAGGACGGTGCCACCATTCCACCCGAGTGTCCTCAGGCAGCCGGACAGACTCCGCCCCCTCTTCCACCGCCACCTGACACTCTGAGAGAACAGCAAACACAGCATGAGGTGTACAGACAGCAGCAGGTTTCAGAGGTGTAGAGAAAGCTGAAGCCGATCAGAGCAGAGGACGGAGGCCATGTCCACATTAATACGTTTTCCTTCTAAAAGCTTCTTTTTCTCTCCTTTTTGGCCTCCACACTGAGACGGCGTTTTTGGTCAAGGAAAACTGAGCTTTTTGAAAAGGCAGTTTTCATGTTGCAATCTGGACTGCAAAAACTGAGCCCTTTGAAAACAACGACGCATTTTAGTCATATGATGCAGTCATGTGACCAATTAAACTAAGTGGGTGGACGGCATTATACAGCAGTTCTTTTGTTTGCTCTCAGTTTTGACAGCCCTATTAAAGATTAATATCAGTTTATACATGCTGCAGATAGCTCCAGATAAAACTTTTCCTCCACATTTGGCAGCGAAGCTTCAAAGAGCTGAAAAGTAAATAAACGGCACATGGAAATGACTTCCTGTGTGAGGCTTCAGTGTTAGTGGAGCCGCTAAAAGTGGTGGATCTAAATCGGCACCTCAAACTGCGTTCGCATACAAGTAGAAGGGGAGTGAGTGGGTCAGCGCTCAGGGCACAGACACTAAGTTGGCCTTGAACACACCATTTATTTCCATGGAAACAGACACAAGCAGAATTACAGTTTAAAATCCCCCTATACAATAAAAAGAGTCTCAACAAGCTAAAAACCCTGCCGCAGAAATAACTCTACGCTGTCAACACAAAGGCTAAACAAATGTTTCCATATGCTAAAATTCCCATAATGCCACAGTCCAGCCACACGCAGGCAGATGTTCCTTATCTGAAACAGGAGAGGAATTTCTCTTCCGGGATGGAAACACGCCGGCCAGAAAAACAAGGGGGGCGGGGCTCCTGTCGCAGACCTGTCTCCTCCTGACAGCACGTCACCGCACAGTCCCGCCCCACTCCACACCTGAACACGGCCTCCATCATAGCACTGCCAGATGCAGGCAGAGGGACACCCCTGCCCTGCTGTGGATTGCATCACCTCCCACTATGCTGGCTTGCACGCATTTCTTTTCCTCCTGCTCACCTTTTGTGCGTCGCCTTCCCATCTCTGCGCTCACTATCCCCTTTAACAGGTCCCCACCTCCACAGGTGCCTAATATTGCCTGCAAACACCAGAGTGTTCATCAGCACTACAAACGATAAAGGGCTCAGAGCCACCTCTTTGTGACCCCCACTGCCTGAGCCTGTGAGTATTTAGAAAGTAGAAGGACAGAAAATCCAGGTATTGATGAGGCTCATTGCATCATCCCCAAAAACAGCTGCTACTGTGATTCCTGCTGAAGGGGCTTCAAATAAGTGTCTGAATACTTCAGGAAATATGATGTTAAAGAAACAATCGTAAAGTTGTGTTTCCAGTTTGTCATTATCAGTGTTGGGACTAACGCGTTATTAAGTAACGCGTTACAGTAACTACGTTATTATTGCGGTAACGCGCACGGTAACTAGTTATTATGCCAAAACCAGGAACGCGTTACTCGTTACTGGGATTTAGATAGGCTCGTTATTCGTTACTTCGTGTGGTGGCTATCGCAGAGCTTCCACAGATTCAATAACATTAGCAAGTGGTGGAAGCCAGCAGGTGGATGAAGGAAAAGGGAGGCAAGAGGAGAGACCCGAAGCGGCCGCTGGTCCGAGAGTGTCAGGTGAACTGAACTTCAGGTAAGAAGTTATACCCTGCAGTCCATCTGGGACAGATATGAACCAAGTTTAGGTGGAGTTTATTTTCGTTATGCTGACTTTTTCGTATTGCGTGCTAGCTAGCATGACGGAGTTTCTATACAGCTGGGTGGGTGAGCTGAAAAGGAACACAGTTTGTCCTGGACTTCAGCTACAATGAAAAAGACACAAAGCTGGAGTTATTCTGTGTTTACGCTGCACAGCTGCCTCTTCTTCTTTCATCCTCTCACCCCCCCTCTTCTGTTTCTACTTCAATCATGAAACTGATCAATGATCAGCTGATCGGCTTTTCTCTCTTGTTTATTTATCGCCCACTTTGCGCCAAAAAGAGGAAACCAGCGGATGTCACAGTAAACAACAGCAGCACTTTTAAGCTTGATCAGCTGTTGTTAGAATTTATTTAATATTAATTAAGTATCAGCTGATGTTTGCTGGAGCCACAGCTGTAAACCTGCTGGTCATGATATCGGTTTGAATATGTGGTGAGAGGGAAACATGAAGATGAAACCAGGAGATGACAGTTGGTAACTGTGCAGGGGCGGGTCTAGCAAAGTGTTGCCAGGGTTCCATGTAGGGCATTAAAAGGGAAAGGGGGGCACAAGGAAATACTTTTCTTATTCTCATTTAAAATGTCTCACTTTTAAAAAAATAATTATCTGAGTCTTACAACAAACGTTGATAGATTGATACATATATACCATCAGAACAGTGTACATCACTGTCACAACAGTGTTTATTTTCATTCAAAGGCTTTATGATTTTTCCTATAATGGTGGGCCGGTCTCTAGCCAAAATGCCCGGGACGATTTTTTTTGTCCCAGTCCAGCCCTGTATGCAGCTCATCTGCAGTCTGGTGTTGCCTACATCTTCATATTCAGAAGGCAGAATTTCCGAGTTCTGAGTACAATCGAAAACACCATGACTGCAGTTTTTGTGTTGGATGTAAAAAGCAGGCTAGGATAGAATCAGGCGTGGGATTTCTCTCGTGGAAATGTGCACATTATTTTTTCCTTTCTATTGGTAGGTGGCACAGTGCACTTGTGGCAAGTAAGCAAGCTAGAAGACTGGCAATCTTGCTGGGTATCCAGTTACGGAAGCAACACATTAACAAGAGAATTCTGAGTAAAACCAAAGTTACTTTCCCTAGTAACTAGTTACTCTGAAAGTAACGAGTAACTTGAAGTAACTGAGTTACTTTTGAAAGAAGTAACTAGAAATGTAACTAAGTTACTAATTTAAAGTAACTTACCCAACACTGGTCATTATTAGAAACATTATCAGCCACAGGCTGAATGGATTAAATGGAGTAAACTGATACTGGTCCCACCATGACCTCTGACCTTTGACCTGCATCTACAGCACTGAGCCCTGACAGTGAGCAGCACTTGTTTCTTCAGCAGGATGTTTCCCTCCCTGCTGCAGACGGTGCAGGTGGAGATGTTTGTGTCTCCATCTGTGGGTATTTCAGGGTCAGACTGAGGTCTCCAGGTTACAGCAGCTTTCTCTTCATCTTCGTTGGGTCTCTGTAAAACTTGTGTGTCTCAGTTTGTTGCTGATGTGTTCCTGACTCGTTCTTTGGTAACTAGTCTGCAGCGTCCTGTAAAGTGCTAAAGACATGTTGGATGAAGAGCAGAAGAACAGACAGACTGAGCCTCCACAGTCGGCCATGTCTCACACGCTTCGTTTCTTTGGGCCTCAGCATCAGCAACGTGTCTGCGGAGGATGTAGGTTTGAGTGACCACAACTGTGTCTTTGTTGACCTTCACTTGAGGACATGCCATTGGATAAATGAGTCTATTTGAAACTTCAGAAACAAAACTCATATCAGAAAATGGTTTTGTTTGACAAAATCAGCTGTTGCATCTCGAGCTCCTTCACCTATAAATGTGTGCTCTAAAGCAGAGAGCAACAAAAGTCTGATTTTCTGTAGATAAGATCAAAGAAATCAATGACAACCCCCCAGAGCGTTCTTGTTGTGGCAGCTCACTGCTGCTCTACTTTTACACCTGTGACATTTGATGATAATTAGCCGTCTTCAGCTCCCTCAGATATTCTCCCCACAAAGCTTTTTGCCTTGTAAACCTTTTTAACACTTTTCTTCAGACTGGACTGTTCCAGCTTTTTCAAACATGCCATTGTGGAACCAAAGCTCAGCAAACCCAGCTTAGATCCAACATTACATCAACATTATAGATCAGTTTCTCCTTCATGTCAAAGGTTGTTGAGAAGCCGGTTGCTGCCCACCTCACAGTCTGCTTGAAGAAACACGACAGGATATTGGAGACCCATAGAAAACATGGATAATATTATTTGAAGACATCTGTAGCACTGCCTCAGTTCTGGATGTTTCCACAGACTCCTCTGTGCACCTAAAGAAAAGGTCAAAGGTCAGCAGCACTGTATTTGGGACAATTCTTCATTTACAAACGACAGTCGCACAAACTATACAGTTATTTTCCTCCAATTAGGACTTTTCACTTGCAGAAATGGTCCTGTGTGATTTCTAGGTTGTGATATGAAAAACTAGTTCCTAATGGCAGCGATTCACTCAGTAAACATGTGTTTCCTTCACCAACCTCACACACAGATCCAATAAGATCAGGAAGTGGGCAGTATAGTACAATATGTGTTATTTTGTACTGTACTGCCCAAACTAAAGATCTGCTGAAGTGTTGGAAATGATTCAGATGTTTATTTTGGACGATACAGCAGAAGATCAGACATGAAAATGGAGATAACACAGAAGACCTGCAGCAAAGGGTCAGAGGTCAGACTGGGCCACTGGATTCAACAATGAGCCAATGATCATCAAGTAGTGACGTTCTGACATTTATCACACAGTCAGAACAAATGTCTGCTGATGACTTCATCTCATGAAACGACTGATAGATGTCAATTCATTGATCAGCTGAGCTGCTGCTGCTGATCTTCATCATGCACAGAAACATTTAGCTTGTTTCAATCAGTAAATAACTCCCACTACTCTCAGTTTGAACTGTTCCCACTCAAAATGCTGTGAGAACAATGATGATTGTAGAACTTCACAAACATCACGTGTTGTTTTCCACATGTAAGATCAGCAAACATACAGAAACTTCCTGTTGCCACACACGGCCTCTAAAATCTCTTCCACGGTTTCTGTCTGAAGTCCACTCTCTGTGTCGGATCCACAGGAAACAACAAGATCTTATTAACATGGTTTTCAATGTGTCTCCTTTTAAAAAGTCCAACCAATGAACAAATGTGTGTATTTGTGGAGGCCGAACAAAAGCATGACACATTTCTCTGTTTCTATAAACTGGTGTCAAACACAAATATGAAGAGTTTCATTGACAGACTCCAAAATGCCCCCGCAGTGAATCAAAGGGAAATCCTACAGTGTGGCCAGAGAATCTTAATGGCTCCAACATCAACACATCCACATTGTTGGATCCAATTCTACCTCACAGAGTTACTAAGACACACCCTCTGCCAGCATTACAACAGCTCCACCTGCTTCACCTGCCTCCTCAGCATCTGTACACCTGAAGAGAAAAGAAAGGCTCCAAAAGCTCAAATCTACAAAGGATTCATGACGTTTCATCCAACAATAACATGTTTGGCTTCCACAGTGTGCTGTTAGACACCACTGTACCTCTGCCATTTCAAAAAGAGCAGCTTTCTAACATTTTGGCTCCAAACACTTTGTGTTTAAGTTCCTAATCTTTGTTTTCTTTGTGAAGCCGACAACATCTGGAGCTTTTTGACTCATAGAAACATCATTTTGTTCTTTAGATGACAGCAGATTGGGACTGAATAATCAATCACTATCAAACCAATAAAGACAAAAATGCTGATTTTACAGGAACTTTGTTGGAGAAGCTGTAAAGACATGAAACTGGTGGAGATCCCAAACCAGTTGATGGTGCTGATTATTCCAAATAAAGCTGTTTTCCATTTGAGATGAAATGACTTTCTGTCCTGATATATAATAAAGATGTTAGTTGTTTTTGAGCCCCTGTATTAAAAGTAGATCCAGTTTAAAGTCAGCTTGAGTTTGATGTCTTTATATCAAAGCTACTCATGATGTTGAGCTGCTGATGGAATAAAAACAGTGAAAAATCTCCCTCAATATAAAAGCATGTAGTCCAGACTTAAATGTAGCCTATTGTTAGCTGAGGTCCACACACAGTGTTTGACAGTGTAAACTGTGTGAAAGGGCTGCTGGTGGAGCTCACTAGGATGAGCAGATGACCATGTGCCACGAGGTGGAGAGCAGATGGCCTGGTTTGATTCTGACCCGGGCCACGTCCCCTTTCTCTCTCCTTCTGCTTTGCTGTCACTTATCTTCACTGCTCTGTCCAACAAAGATGAAAAAGGCCCCAAATCAAAGAAATCTGCCTGCAGCCTCTGAAATGTCTTCCGTTTCCTTCCAGAGGCCGACAGCTTTTTCACCGTCAGCCCATCAGACAGTCCAGTAGCATTTATGAGCATTTATTTTGAAGAGACTGCTATGGTGGCCTCCCATGACCCCCAGCCTCATCTACACTGAGGTGCAGTGGCAAAGACACGAGGGGGGATCTAATAAACTAAACAGAACACTCTGGGAACCATAGAAGAAATCCTTAAAATAACAAATGAATTTAACATAATACAAAAAGAAAACTGGGAACACTGAGTGAAAGTGACCCAGGACTATGACACTCTCAGCTCGTCCTTGTTCCCAGACCTGAAGATCCTCTTCTTTCATTCAGCAGCAGCTTCAGGTCTCTGATGGTCCAGGGCTTGTTGTTGGGAAACAGCCCTGCTGGGATGATGGTGTCCTCACAGAAAAAGTCAGTGATGCTGTTGATCTCCATCACAGAGCACGTCCCAGTCTGCAGTCTGATGCTGTGTCCCAATTCGGGGTATGCACGCTTGAAGTACGCACACTACGCGTACTACGTACGGTGCGTACTATAAGTACGAGAAGTGCGGAAGTGAGAGGCTTGTGAAATGGGACGGTATATGCTTCGTCGCGCTGTTCAGGTTGCCTAGCAACCATGATACTAACCGCGAGACACGCTACATACAGCTTTGTTTGACAGAAATGAAGCAGAAAATTGTTTTGTTGGTCAATCATTTTTGTCATGACATCACTTTGATTAGTTGAGTATCTGAGTCTGAAACCACCGGACTGTAAAACATGATTCAAGGGCTTCATTTCTGTACTGAACAGTCATTTAAGATTAACTAGTAAATAATAATTAGTTAATGTTGTTCATGAGACTAAAGTCATCTAACTATGGTAATGTAAATATAATATAGCCAATATTATAGTATTGTCAGATTATTATGATATATATATATATATATATATATATATATATATATATATATATATATATATATAATCTATATCACTGACTGTCAGCTTGTTGTGTTTGTGGATATATGACTGACTTTAATTATCCATAAAATCATCAGATTCTCTGTAAGATTAAGGTCGACTATATGTATATTTAGAAGTAGAGGCTTTAAAACCAAGTTAATGCTGAAAGTACAAACATCACTAGTGTCACATAACTTTGCCGACATGTGGCCAACAGCAATGTTTTAATGTTCTTCGTTATTAAACATTCGCACATGAATAAGTGACGTCATATTCAGTACTTACTTTTGACAGTTCACTTTTCGGCCGCTCCCTTCTGCCGTATTTTGCGGCAAAATTATCCACACCCACCGCCGCACTATGAATTGTGGGATATATGGGACCACGAAGCGTGCACCGGACCACGCTTGATATTTGGGGAAATCCACGGCGCATTTGGAGTATGCATTTCAAGTACACTTCGAATTGGGACAGCCGTCGTCGCGTGGCGGTGACGTAACCGCACTTAAAATGCGTACTTCAAGCGTGCATACCCCGAATTGGGACACAGCATCAGTCATGCAGGCCCTCGCTGGCTTCCTGACTCCACCCAGTCAACAACAGGAAGTGTTTGAAGTGCAGGAACAAACTGAGGCTGTGGTCAAACAGGAGTTTTTATCTCCTCGCTCTGACTCTCACTGCGGCCCCGCTGCTGTGTCAACATTTGTTTGTGCTAAACAATGATGGAAAGTGTTATAAATGACTTGTTGGCCTCTGATCTGTCACAAACAGCTGAAACGTGTCTCTCATGAGTCACATGAAGGTTTTTGACAGAAAGGACAAAAAGTAGCTGCAGTCAGTTTGTGTCATTTTTATATTTATTCATCTGGGAGAAAAATCTGAGGGACATTAAAATGTGTTTTTCAACAGAGACAAGAACATAAATATAACAGAACAGGTAAATGAACATATTTCAAGTAAACAGCTGGACTGATCAGGTCCAAACACAGTGATAAACTTGTCAAACAGCTGTCATATCTTTATATATAAGCTCTTTATAAATCCTGTTCACTGCAGTCTGTTTACTAATAATGTCAAACTGTTAGAAACACAGAAACATCAGAATCGTCTTTGTTCACATAAACCTGTCTGGGATCCTTTGTTGTTCTTTTGACGCAGAGTTACATTATAAATATAAAGAGTTATTTCAGAGTCTCATCAGTTTTCCTACATGTCTTTATTGAACACATCAGCAGGGCTGAAGCTCTCATGTTAAACACACACTGATCTATGGACACGTTCATGTGTTTCTAACAGAACCAGGCTGTTATCAGCCCTGCACTAACATTATGTCACACACACTGAATGTAACAGTGACAGTTTACATCATCACACAATCAGCTGTGATTGTTTCACTGTCATCAAACTAGTCAACAGGAAGTAGAATCAATAGAAACCAATCCTTTACTGACAGCATGTCTGATGGAAATAAGTGCAGATTATGTATGAAGTATAACTGCACACAGTAACTGTATTACAATAAGGACTTAACAGCGCCCTCTGCTGGAGTGTTTCAGTACTGCGTTAACTAGAATACACCACCTCCTCCTCCTCACACCACCTGCTACAGCTCTACTCTTCTATGACTACAGTCATCCACAGCACTGATGTGAGGTCACATGGTTCATATGTAAGGAGCACAGAGACGTCCTAGCAGCTGACCTCAGGTCAGTTTAATGACTGTGAGCAGCAGCTGTGTTATTGTCACTGTGACAGGGAGACACTCTCAGACACAGCGCTCATGTCAGCTTGTTCTCATGCAGGAGGATCAGGAGCTCCATGTTTGTCTTTCTGTTTGAATCATGATGTGTTTGTGCCATCAGAGTCTGTCATGAGTACTCAGGGTTTCACAGCAGCTCTTCTGAATGCTGACGAGGACTCCAACCTCAGGTTTCACCTCTCTGAGGTTCTGATGCCTGTGAACACTCGTGTTTCTTCTCTGGGCTCATCTGGACATGGGATGGGAGCTTCCATCATGGGAGCTTCCATCTTTAAAGGACTGAAGAAGTTTACAAATAATCATTTAGAAGAGTTTCAAACATCAACTGATTGAATCCATGAATCTGAAAACATGTTTGTGAGTGAAAGAGACAGACATGTACAGACTGAACTATCTGTTCAACAGTCAGAGTGTTTCTCTAACAGGAGACACTCTTTACACCCCACTCAGCACAGGGACACTGAGGAACCAGGAGACCAGAACCTAAACCCAGGATAAAGAGTTTGAGTGAATGTGGTGTTGAAGGTGTGGAGGTGGATCAGGGTGTCAGAGAAGACTCTGTAGAAGGACAGAGTGCCAGCAGGACAGTCCACATACACTGCTGCTCTGTTAGAGACAGAGGAGGAGGAGGAGGAGGAGGAGGAGGAGATGGGTGTTTCTCTGTTATTGTGCCACACAGAGGAATAATGATCAGAGCAGAAAAGACTCCAGGACTGATCATTTCTACCAAACACACACTCATCACTCCTTCCTTTCCTTTTGATTCCTCTGTAACTCACTGATATCCAAGCCCTCCTCGTCCACTCGACCTCCCAGTAACAGCGACCAGTCAGACCATCTCTACACAGCAGCTGAGGACAAACATCAAATCTGTCTGGATGATCAGGATATGACTGAACCTCCTCCACATGTGTCACCTTCCTGTTGTTGTCAGACAATTGGAGGTTTGTGTTCACTGTGTTTTTGTCGATTGTGAGTTGACAGGAATCTGATGGAGAGAACAAACACAATCCAGCTGCAGTTATTGATCCATCATCTGTTCATTGATTGACACTTTGATGATGACTCCTGACATGATGAAGATGGTTGAATGTGTGCTGCTTTGTTTTCATGAATCCCATTAAAAACACACTTACACTTCCTCAGACCTGGTCTCAACCATCGGACTCCAGCAGGCTCCACCCTGAAAGGAGGAGGGGGGTCAGAGCAGCACAGTCAGCATGCACACATGGACATTACATGGCTCTCATACACATGAAGAAAAGGAACACCCCACCTTGTGTCATCAGTTTAATTGATGGCCCTAGCCCTGACCTTTTGACCTTACTGGAAGTACTCCGGAAGTGCCTAATCAATTCCATATGTGTGACTAATCACATCCGGTGGGAAAAAAAGGAGGGGTGATTCCTGGGGGGGTCCTGAGGCATGGAGAGCTCAGGGGTGTGACGCAGCAGATTTCTGTTGAGTCAGTGCTGTATAGAGAGACAGAGTGGCAGTTAGTTTTGTGGGAGAAACATTTCATCATTCATCCAGGTGACTCCTTCAATCTCGGCTGACTGCAGGTTTCAATCTTATAAACAGTACATTTACACAATGACTGAAACCAGCCCACTGAAGGAACAATGGGCTGGGAGGTCAGTTCCTTAATCTTAATTATGAAAATTCTCATGACCATTGATCAACAACCACTGACCAAAACCCACTGATCAAAGACCATTAATCAATGGCCATGAGTTCCATTCACAGAGAGTTGGGGAATGGCTGCAATCACAGCATTGTGAGATGGTGACAGATGTACCCTTAGGCCCCCTCCTCGATTCAGATATGGTCTTTCCCTTTTCACGTAAATGGCCTCCTTGACTCTGCCCTCAAACCAGCGTTCCTCCCTGTCCAGGATGTGTACATCCTCATCATTGAAAGATTGTCCACTGGCCTGTAGGTGTAAACAGACTGCAGAGGAATGCAGGAACCCCTCCCTCTCTGATCTGCTAGCTAACAGCAGCCTAATGTCACTAAGCTAATTGTATTGCTGTGGATGATTAGCAGCAAAACATATTTTGTGCAACAACAATCACTCTCAGTTTAACTATAAGCTATATTTGAAGTGTTGTCAGGGCTAGAGTCAATGTGGAACAGCTCTTAGGGCCATTAGCAGTGTTAACTGCTCTGATTAGCACAGTTCGTGGCTAATACTAATTTGATGTGAATTAGCATTATCTGATAACGCTAACAACATTTTCCCTTCCTTTTTTACTATGTCCATAGGTAACGCTTATACCCTTTTCCCTTGTGTTATTACAATGTGAGGAACTAATGCTAAGTAGGCTGTCAGTCTGCCCCAGGGCAGCTGTGGCTACAACTGTAGCTTGCCTTCACCAGTATATGAGTGTATGAATGTGAGAGTGAATGAATAGTGGTATTGTAAAGCGCTTTGAGGGGTCCCGAAAAGCGCTATATAAATGCAATCCATTATTATTATTATTAGGCTGCCGTTAGTAGCTAATGCTAATACTGTTATCCCTTGGTTTATAAAAATTTGAGCAGCTAATGCTAAGTAGGCTGCCATTAGCACTCACAGTTTAAGCAGCTCTCTGTGTCCCTCTTTGACTTATGGAGAGAAATTTGTCTCCAAAGAGCTGCTGATGTGTCCGATATGATCCACAAGTTTAAACCAGGATTATAAATGTGTGCAGTGATGTGTGTGAAACCTCTGAGGACTCACATGTGTGTGCTTCCACTCACACACACATATGAAGCACTGTGACCTCACACACAACTATTTTACACATGTGTACATCCAACCTGAATACATCCTGATCATTTATACCCAGTTTATTAAGTTCAGCTTCACCTGAACATCAGTGATGAAGCTCCTCTGACTCCATCACAGCTCACAGCTGTTGGAATGACTGAAGCACACAAGGTTCAGAGGTTTTACAGTTCAAGTCCAGTGAGAACAGCTGAGTGACGACCCCTCAGGTGACCTTTGTGTGCTCGTCCTTCATCACCTCAGTGTGCTATTTACGACACAGTCAGCTGATCTGTACGCTGCTGTGAAATCAGAGGACACTTCCTGTCAGATCAGACATCTGTGTCTGTGTGAGCAGCTGCAGAGTCTCACATGTTCTGAGCTTCTTCATGTGTCGGTGATGATCAGCTGTGACGGGACACACAAACACACTCTTTAGGGGCTAACAGAGCACAGACTTGTCCACAGAGAGTTTCGGTGATGTGATTTTACAATTCTGTCATTAACCTCTGGTTATATGAACCTGTGAAGGGCTATCAGCAGGTAATGTCTCAGGTCACAGCCCACTTGTGTACTAGTATGAGCGCTGCTTCAGCCTGAAAGACAGCCAGTGTGCAGTCGTGGTGTGTTCATGGGATATCAGACAATCCTGCGTTCATGGACAGAAGTAAAAGTGTGTTTAGTCTTGGTTACAGGTCCTCTGGTGTTCATACAGAGCAGGATGACATACTCGGCTCATTCTGAGAAACTTTAAGTCTGTGTTTCTATGTGTTCCTCATAAAAATAGCTTATAGAAGCTTCCACAAAGATGCAAACATGAGAATGGATCAGTTATTTTTGATTAACAGACACGATTTATTTTTCACTTTGCACTCTTTGCTGGAACACCTGGGAGGAAACCTCAGTTTAAAGTCTGCTGAAAGGAGCCTTGATGTTTCAGGAACAGTTTTGTTAGCGTTTCAGAGGAAATGAGTGACTTATATGAATGTTAGGGTTCACTGTATGTGGCTGAATGTGATGAACATGTGATTTTAGCATGCTAGCATGTTCTGCTGTGGATGGTTTTCCTGGGACATGACAATGTTCTCGTGATGTTTATCAGATATTTAAACAGAGTTCATCATGAGAACCCTGGTAAAGTGTAAGAATATTCTGCTGGTGTGTTTGTGCATCATCAACAGCACAAATCTGCAGGTGACTAAAGCTTGTACTGACCTGAAATCAGCTGAGGAGGAAAATCATGTTTACTGCTGTATGATAATGCAACAAACAGACAAAACACATCTGTACGCCATCGTTACCTCCTCAGTAATGAGAGCTACGGGCTGAGGGGGGTTTATTAAAAAAGAACTAAACTCAGAGAGAGGAGCAGAAATCCTCCAGGAACTAAAACATCCTGAGGAAGATGAACCAAGCTTCCCTCTGCTGTCAGCAGCTAGCAGCTAAAGACCACACCCAGCTAACACAAGCTGAACACTGTGTTAGAGAGCAGCTGGTGCTCAGGTGGTGTTAACACTGAAGTCTGACCTCACCTACGCCCAGGTGTTCCTCAAACAGAAGAACAAAGCAGCTGAGACCACAGGTAACCATGGTGACCACACCTGGAAGGATTTTATTAATCACCACATTGAAGTTAACGACTTCCCATGACAAGCGTGTGATCTCCGTGAGGCTGGTCTGTATGTGCTGGATCTGACAGCACACCTGCAGTCATGTGTTTTCAGGTCTTTGTGTTCAGCCCTGGGTCCACACAGACTCCACTGTAGAAGTGTCACTCACAAGCTCACAGCTGCTTAACAAGAGGCACATATCTGCCTCTGAGAGAGGTCTTTATTGTCATTGTTGGACAATGATGAACAATGTGATGGACCGAGTTGAAAAACAGGAGGAGTCCCAGGAATTATTAGAAAAATAAAGTTTTTATTTATTTAATGCCAAAAAATTATATTTACAAAAGTAATAAATGTTGAGCTCATAAAAGAGGTCAAAGAAACAAAACTGAACTCAGGCAAAGACTGCAAACTTAACCAAATGACTGCCCAAACATACATAATTGACCTAAACATGAAATGGCATACAAGGGAATATATAATGGCTGATCCGACCATTATGACACATGAGGGGTGACAAACAAAACAAAATCATAAATCACAAAATGATGCAGTACAATCTAGTTTGTTAATAAACTAAACACCAAAGAAGAAAATCAAAACCCATTAAACCCTAAACTCAAATATTTAATTAAATACAAATACTTTGTTTTTAAATTAAAGAAAACACACATTCTCCCCTTCAGCAGGAAGTGGTGGTGTGGTCCAATAATCTTCCTTTGCATTTAATGGTTTCAAACCCTGGCTACCATCTTTTGTCCAGCAACTCCCAGGGATGATGGCAGGTAAGAAATAAAAAGACAAAGGTTAGTCAAAAATCAAAGAAATGAAGTAGTATGAATACATAAGTAAACTAAATGTGCGCGCTTACAAATAGAACAAATGTATCCAAACCAATCAATAAAGTTATTGGTAACTAAAATTTATTACTATGTTCAAATGAAGAATGAAAATACAAAAGTTACCGACTTTAGAGTGTGGCCACGGGTTTGGCCATCACACACAACAAAGAAAACTTTATCAGCTGTGGATGTGAAACAAAGACACAAAAATATAAATACAGATGAACAAAGATCCTTCACTCCACCTGCTCACTTTATCACACCTCAGTCTGGCCCCACCCACATTCTTGGGCATGGTAGTGACATCATCACTGTTGTTAGATTTGTATTGTTGTCATTTATGCTTAGAAATATCTACTCATATATGCTTAGAGTTGTATAATCACAGTGGCACGCCACTGCAACCCCCTCCGGGCTCTGCTCCATAGCTTACTTGGTGACCTCTCGTTTGGTGCTCTACTCAGCTCTTCCCAGGAGGGTGGCACGGTTCCCCCCCTTTTGGTGGTCCTCCTCAGGTCCTCGTACTCTGGGGCCTCTGGATATCTGGGGCCTGGATCTCCTCCATACCTGCTTCATACCCTGGGGGACGGGGCTATGGCTCCCCACACTCCATAGCAGATTGATACATGGAGAAACCTTTGGAATACAAGCATGCTGATCCACACAGGTGTGCACACAGGTGTACACACGGGTGTTCACAGACGCGGACTACACCTTTCTTGGCTGCTGCCTCAAAGCACATTGTGCGCTGTCTTGCGTGCTGCACAATATCGTTTAATATTTAGTATCTACTGTTATCTACTGCTAGCTAGTTTATTGCGATGGTGCTGTTTTTTTATTATGTTGCTCTTTTTTTGTTTGCTTTCTCTTCTGTTTTTTTTTCTCCATACAGGTGATCCAGGTTTTGTTTGTTTGTTTGTTTTTCTTTCTTTCTTCCCCCCTTTTTCACCGTCTCTTCTCCCCTCTGGTTTTCTTTCTCTCCCTCTCTTTCTTTCATTCTTTCTCCCTGTCCTATCCCCCAGTCATGTCTGTCTCGTTTGTAGCAACCGAAAATAAAATAAATACATAATTATAATAAAGATCAATCAAATGGACCAATATGGCAAGGCCATGATGATCCACTTGGTAAAATAAATCCACTTGGCATCTTTCTTGGCCTTAAGACAACAATTCTGATGGCTAAAGATCCAAACGGGACACTTAAAAAAAGAAAAAAAAAAGAGTTGTATAATCAATGTCATGTTGGTAGAGGGTTGATCCTTAGGAGTCTGCAAAGACTTTGTGTGCATTCCAGAGTGTTCTGGTATTCACACCCACATCCTGGGAGCATGGGAGAGGTCGTACCTTCTCCTATTGTTGGACGAGAGCAACTGGGTTCAAGCGAAGGAACAGTGTTTGTCCAGTTCTCTCCCGTGCACGAGAAACATAAAGAACTTTTAAGCTAATGATATTATATAAGAGCAGAAGCATGCTGGTGCAATAAGCTGTACGTTTTACGTCCAATGGATGATGATATGATTAGTCAACTAATCAAAAAAATAATTGATGACTAGTCAACTATCAAAATAATCGTTTTTGGCAGCCCTAACTGACATCTTGGATCAGTGTATTTCTCTTCACATTCATTTGCTCCTGTTTCATTTTTAGCCTTGTACTAGCCAGCTCGCTTCGCTTAAAGTGCTCCACTAGCTGCACCTAGTGCTCTGCTGATGGTGGTTTCTTTGAGAGCAGTATTGACTACGAGCTGGAGTGTGTGTCCAGCACAGCGGATAGAGGCCCATCCATGTTTTTCTTCAAGCAGTCGCATTGCTGCCACCATATTGGAACCACTGTCATGTACTACTGCTTTTATTTTGGCAGGCAAGATGTCAAACTTTGTTAGCACCTCTTCCATCCATGTCACTATATTGGCACCAGTATGCCTCTCCTCAAGAGGCATGGTGTAAAGGATGAAGCTCTTCATCTTCCAATCTTCACTCAGGAAATGGCAAGACACACCAAGGTAGGCCTCTGCACGACTGGTCCAGTCAGGGTGAAAAAACCTTTGACACCACCAAGGGTCTGCTTTACCTAAAGATATGAGATGATTTGGAACAATAGTAAGCATTAGGGAAATATATTACAGTATATTTTTTTCATTATTAATAATGCTTGTCAGTTTATGCAACAAGATTTAAATTTACCAATTGAATAATTCAGTTACATCAAATACAGTAACGCATGTTAAACAATAAACATTCAACATATTAAAAAACAAAAAAACAAAAAACAACAACTTTACACTACTGTACATGCTTTAACCAAGATGAATTTATTGGTTGCTCAGTCAGCAAGCTCTTAATATTATCTCATCATGAAATGTATTAACTTCTAATACAAATTGCTATTTTGTGTTTGTGGTGTGAGAGAGTGGAGTGAAAGAGAGACTAACCTTCTTAAAGGTAGCATCATATTTCTTTTCCACCAATTTGGTGAAGTGGGATCGGCCTGGTAGGTAGTTATCATGGTAATCTGGGTTGAACTGCTTGATCATCTCTTTGAAACCTTGATCATCAACCATAGACAGGAGTCTCATGTCCGTCACCAACATGTTCAAGATTGATTCAGTCAGGACATCTGCTTGCCGAGGTTTACATGTTGATGGCTTGGTGACAATGTCGTCCATTAAAGACGAACATATTTTTTTAGCAGTCCTGTAACATAACGTTTACAGCTATCAATATAAGTAGTGCTCTCAGCGTTAATCTCGTCAATACAACGTTAACGCGGCAAATCCCAGTTAGCTCAATAATGCTGTGTGAGGGCTGCACGGGGCTCACTAACGGGGATCTGCCGCAATAATGCGGTTATGGCGTTAACGTCATATTAATGAGATTAACGCTGACAGCACTAATAATAAGTAATAAGTAGCTCGCTGTTTACGCTAATGTTAGCAGCTAACTAGCCAATTATCTTACCGAGACGACTGTACCACTTCGTCGTCGGATGCCACGACATGCTTCCTTTTCAGATGCTCGTGCATCGCCGTCATACTGTCATGGAAGGCAAGTTCCATTTTGCAGATTTTGCATTGGACCTTCTTTTCTTTTCATTTGTCAAAATGCTCCCAGACTTTTGAGTTCCATTGCCGAGTAGCCATGATAACGGAGACAGCTTCTGTACACCGTTATAATCGTGCCACAAAACCAACCAATCACAGACTTGGATGCAAAAATTCTGATTGGCTGTTTTGGTCTCCAATCAGCTTGCTAGCTACTATAGCTAAGCCCAGGCAAATATCCCAGAATGCATTTCATCCACAACTTAAATTGAGGCAGTGGTGGAGGAACGCAGAGTTTGAAATATACATATTTCTTTCTGGGTCACAAAAAAAACTGATATTTCCAGGATAGATTGTTGCTGTTAGGACATCACATATTTGCAAAAGTGCTCTAACATTTTCAAAGATGCCTGTTACCCACCAGCTGACCTCACAGCTGGACTGACCATTGGGCATACTGGGCATTTGACACAAAGCTGGAGTTATTCTTTCTTTGCTGCACAGCTGCCTCTTCTCTCCTCCTCTCCCCCTCCCTCTCCTGTTGCCACTTCAATCATGAAACTGATCAATGATCAGCTGATCGGCTTTTCTGTCACAAGTCCTGTCGGTCTTGTTTGTTTATCACCCACTTTGCGCCAAAAAGAGGAAACAAGCAGATGTCACAATGAACAACAGCAGCGTTTAAGCTTGATCAGCTGTTGTTAGAATTTATTTAATATATTTCAGTATCCACTGATGTTTGCTGGAGCCACAGCTGTAAAAGCTGCTGGTCATGATATCGGGTTGGATATGTGGTGAGAGGGAAACATGAAGATGAAACCAGGAGATGTCCTTAAGTGGTCATCTGGTGTAAACTGTATAGAAATCATACATATATACCAACGAGACAGTGTACATCACTGTCACAACAGTGTTTGTGAAGCAGTATGTTTAAGATACATTGACAGTCTCATGACGACATGAGACGCAAATCAAGTCAATCAGACGAATGTAACATATGTGTTAAATACTTTTGAATTTCACCCAAAACACCCTTCTTTTTTTTTAAAATTAAATTTGTCATTTTGCATCTCACTCTCCTACCTGTGTGATCTGAGTCTGTGTGCGTTCGTGTGTGTGTGCGCTGCGTGGTGACGTAGGCGCGTGCATGTGTGCCCCGGGCACAGCTCCTTTCAGCATGGCCGGAGGTAAGTCACTGCCACGTTGCTCTCTGCGAATTAAAGTTTGTTCAGACCCCAAGCTGCAATGTGAATACAGCCGAACCGCCGCGTTTTTGTTTGTCGTTAAGAGACTCGTTCGGGATAAGTTTTGTGGAGGACAGAGTTTGCTAATATACGTTTTTAATGAGTTTTAGCCGAGAACGCAGCTAAAATGTGTTGTGGGATTTCTCTTTAGTGTATTGTCCTTTAATGTATTGTCTTGCTTTCATGTTACCTCGTTTAGTATGGGTGGTGGGATTTCTCTTTAATGTATTGTCCTGATGAAATGCTTTCATGTCACTTAGTTTAGTATGTCTGGTTCACACCTTATTCACGCTGGGAAACAGACAGTGAGAAACTGGTGAATGTCTCCCAGGATGGGGAAGCTCACACAGGAAGGCTTGACCCCAGAGTGGGGGAGATTCACACAGATGGTAGAGAGTCTGTCTGTTTAGAGCCAAGGTGTGAACTGAAACTGTAAAAGCCTTTTGTTCTGTGACTGTGTATAAAAAGGACCTGAAATGTTCATTGTCAGAGACGACTTTCAGTGCCCCCTGACTGACGTCCCTCCTTATGCATGAGATAGCTGAAATAAAGGTGTTGTTACAACTCATCGTGTCTGCAGGATTTGGTAATTGAAATTTCCACAACAGTTGGCGCTGCTAGCATGCTAAGTTAGCCTGATCGCTAGAGGCTCGTGAGCGTATTCGCTGCAGCATTTTTAACAGCGTGCACTCTTTTTTTCCTTTGTCAGGAGAGGTGTACTGGCAGGCGCGTGACACACACAGATCAGACCCGTATTTCTGTGTTGCAGATGTGCAGTAAAGAGCCAAAGACCCAAGTGCTGTCTCCTGCCTCTTACTTTCACGCCAGAACACAACGCAATGACGGACGTAACACATGAACGGGTTACACGAACAGGAAGCTCAAACTGTTTAAAAACATGAATTCAAACTCCAGCATAAGAAAGCAAACAGCAAAACTTTATTTATACAGGCAGAAACACAAAATGCTCCTCAAAGCAGAAGCTAGCACAGACGAGAACCTCAGTAATCAGATTGTAAACACTGATCATGTGATTCAATATGTTATTCCAGCATTAAAGGTAAAAACAGCTTCAGTTATATTGTTTGAAACAGATGCCAGTCACAGATAACTTGAGGTGTTGCTCTTCAACCTGTAGATGTGGTTTAGCAGCTACAGGTTGGAGCTTCACATATTTCCTGGTTTGTGCACTAATAATGAGCAGCCCAGAGACTTACTGACGTCCCAGACTCTGCTTCAGTCCATCCAATGTCCTGCTCAGCTTCTAGTCAGAGTCCAGGTTTTAATAAGAACTAAAGTCCAGTTTCCAACACACACATGAAGATCACAATAATGACACTGTCAGTGGTCTTTGAGATTTATTAGAAATCTGTGTTCATTCACATTAAGTTCAGCTCTGTGAAAAGGCATGGATCCTCCTCACAGAGAGCATCGATCAGAAGTGAGCTGGCTCCACTTCCTTTTCGTCGCACTGTGTCAATAACGTCTCGTGCTTTATCTGTTCTGCTCTGCTGTGATCTGACTGAATCCATCTCCTGATCATTGATAACATGCTGCTCCAGGAGTTTATCCAGAAGTTTGTCTAAAACAGGTTCAGACACTCTGTCAATAAACTGTGAGCGAACTGTGAGCAGCCTCTCGTCTGCCGGCACTCCGGACTCAGCTGGGACATTTCTCATTAAGGTTTCTGTTCTTGGTGCTGAAGGAACAAAGAAAGATAGACATTTAACAGCACTTTGAACTGAGGATGAAAAGAGAAGTATGATTTCAGTTGAATTTTTATAAAATAACTTTGTTGCAGAAGTTTGTAGGGTAATTTCTGCTGGTATTTGGCAGGAATCTTACCTGGCAGGCAAACAGATGATTTCCAGATTTCATTCCCCTCTTGGTCTTTGACTATCAGAGTCACAAACCCTGAATTTGTTCTCAGGAAAACTTGAAATGTTGGATGGTAATTTGGGCCAAACTTTGAGCGAAACTGTGTTTGCTAAACAACAACAGAAAGGTGCCATTTTCATGACGAGTGGGTTATCCAGGACTTTCATTTCATTTCAGCAGCATATAGTTTCTAACTGCTGACTCACCTTCGGCTGTATTATCCTGCTCTCAGGGTCACAGTGGACACTGTACCTTTGACTGAAGCTGAAAAGACAGTCAGCAGGGGTCTGGATGTATTTAGCATCATCGTGTTGTTGGGCAGCCACCTGAAGTGACAGGACAGTTTATTATGCTGGTAACGTTAATAAGTCTATTCACCTGTAGAGCTCATTTAAACATATCAGGTGTAGAATATCATGTGTCAGTATGAATCAAAAACAATCATTCTTGAGATAGAATAGCTTTGCACAGAGAAAAAAAAAGCTCCATGATTTTATTTTTATCAGTGAAGTGTCAGATCTGACATTATGGGTCACAAACATCAAATGTTCACAGCTTAGGGTCATTACTGGGAGTGAATAAAGAAGAGCAGTGATTGGTCAACAATGTGGGTAAGAAAAGTTAAATGGAGCCTGACTCTTTGTCTCAGGTAATCAGAGAGGAGTGACCAGTAAACCTGTACATAACTTTACTTTATTATCAGAAAGCTGCTGAGAATCATTTGGATTCTGAGAGGACCACAGAGTGAAGATGATGAAACTATTTACCTCTGACAATGGGATATTTTCCTGGAGTAGAAACATGTTGATTTGTGCAGGTTCTGTCTCTGAAGGTCGGAAGAACAGCAGAACTTGGCCATTTACTGTTATGTTCAGGAGCCGCTTAAAATCATCCCAGATGACGCCCCACCCAGAGAGGTGAGGAACCTTCACAACCACATGGGTGGCAGTGATCTCCAGCGGCTCCAAGATGCTCATCCCATCATCAGAGATGTGGGCAACAGACAGCAGGCCATCAACACACAGCGCTGTGAAAGGAAAGAGCTTTTCATTCTGAGAGTTCAGATTTACTTCTCACCTTATCTGAGGATTACATCTCCTGCAAACAAGTTCACCTCCATCCTTTTTTGTTATAAATAAACTGCATTGTGGTTATTTGTATGATAAAGAACAGTTCATATTAGCTGAGCACCACACAGTAACACAGATGTTTCAAAGCACAGTGCTCACCCTCCTTTGTTTCACAGTGTGGCAGGTGGAGCTCCCAGACTGCATCCTCAGAGCATGTGATGTTAAACAGCGGCCCTGCAGCTGTTTTTCCAGCTAATTGAAGGAGGCTCTCATCCCATTGGACAGTCCTGTACAACAGCTCCGCCTCCTGAGCCATAACAAACACTAGTCTGGTCAGAGTACACTGGAACACACCTGGACCAGGACACCTGAACCTGTAGGACACAGAAGGGCTGAAGCACTCCAACCAGCCTGTATGAGCTGAGGTCTGATCACCTCCAGCTGTATCACGCGTCTTGTCACATCATTACATACATGTTATCAACCTAATGTGAAATTAGAAGCACCTGTAGGAGATGTGTGTGGATTCAGTTTGTACTTGAGGGGTGAAGCTTGATGGAGGCTGGAATTCAGAGAGGAAATACATCAGCTGTTTAAAGCAGCAATAAACAAGTAAACAGTGAACAAGCTATACAGAGTACACCCATCCATCCATCATCCATCCATCTTCTTCCGCTTTATCCGGTGCCGCAGGGGCAGCAGCCTAAGCAGAGAAGCCCAGACCTCCCTCTCCCCAGCCACCTCCTCCAGCTTGTCCGGGGGAACACCAAGGTGTTCCCAGGCCAGCCGAGAGATATAATCTCTCCAGCGTGTCCTGGGTCTGTCCCAGGGCCTCCTCCCGGTGGGACATGCCCAAACACCTCACCCAGGATGCGCCCAGGAGGCATCCTTGTCAGACGCCCAAACCACCTCTGCTGGCTCCTTTCGATGTGGAGGAACAGGGACTCTACTCTGAGCCCCTCCCGGATGGCCGAACCTCTCATCCTATCTCTAAGGGAGAGGGCAGCCACCCTTCGGAGGAAGCTCATTTCCGCCGCTTGTATTCGCAACCTCGTTCTTTCAGTCACTACCCACAGTTTGTGGCCATAGGTGAGGGTAGAAACATAGATGGACAACACAGCTAGTGGCGTGTGCCCCTAGGCACACAGAGTACACATCAGGTGTTATCTGTACACACTTTCAAAACTGCGAGTAACATACTGACAATGACACAGAATCTAAAACCTGACTGGTTGTCTGCCCTGTGCTTTAACACATCTGACACAATTTCTGTGCTGAAGGCCTCATTTTTGTGTCAAAAGACAATAATCAGATCCACATGCTTTTCTCTCACCTTAATGTGCTTTATGTCATCCTTAGACAAATCAAGCTGTGTGTCTAATGAGTCTGGATTCAGTCTGACCCCAGAGTCACCTGATGAGAGACAAACATCGAATAATTCAGGATTCCCTGGAACTCTAACTGGTGCTGTTTACAATCATATTAGTTTTTTAGTGGTTTTCTGATCAAATACAAACTGTCTGTGAGGGATTTCTCTTTCTTCCTTAAAGACCCACCATCTTCTTCAGGTGCAGCCTTCTCACTCACTAAAAAGATTTTAAAAAGTATTAAAATATTTTGACCAAAACCAGTACCTAAAAACATATCCTTAAACACACATCCCATAATTTATAGATTTTCGCAGAATGAAATAAGCACAAACGAGCTTTCATGTGATATGCTGTTGATGAAATAGTGATGAATGTGACACAGAGTCTCAGTACTCACTGGTTTTGTCTATGGAAGATTTAAAAGTCTTCTCATCAACCCTGCAGAGAGCAACGTTAAAACACAACTGATTAATGGTGTACTAAGCCTAGCCAGAGAAGAAGAAAACAGACTTTACCATGAAGATCCTCAGTGTGGATCAGTATAATATCAGCCTGATGTCTGCAGTTTAGTGTCAGCACAACTTTCACATGATATTCATCTCAGCACAACTAAAACATGCTGACTGACCTCAGAGTTTCAAGTCCACATCCTGGATTTTCCAGAAAACCACACAGATGCTTCACTCCTGAATCCTGCAGGTTGTTTCCCCTCAGGTCCAGCTGTCTCAGATGGGAGGGGTTGGACTTCAGTGCTGCTGCCAGATAATCACAGCTGATCTCTGACAAACCACAGAAACTCAATCTGTATGAAGTATGAAAGATGTAAGTTTATTAGATAAAGTGTGAGCTTGAAATCATTCAGTGTTTCATCATCTGTTCAGAGCTGAAGAAGGTTCAGAATGTAGAAGTTTAGAAAATGGAAACTCCAAACAGCTGAAGCCAACAGGAAGCAGCTTCAAACAGGAAACTGTGCAGAGTTTCAGACTATATGTCCTGATGCAGCCAGTTGGATTTTGGAGATTTGAATCTCTGTTCTGTGACCAAGTCCTTGAATCATTTCTTCCAGTTTGTCCAATAAATATTTTTAACAGGAAGTTCCCAGAATATGGAAACAAAGGTTAAGTGTCCTATGGCACTCAGTGATGATGGTGCTGTGGCCCCACCACCTCCACCTCTTTGTAAAGGAACTAACTGTAATCTGAAGCTTCAAATGGAACTAAGACTTTCTCCACTAGGTGGCAGTGTCTGATGAGAAAGTGTTAGTGGAGCTGGCCTGGAGTCAGAAACAGGAAGATGCAGGATTTGGGCTGAAATGGGGAAAAGTGGTTAGCACTAGTGCCTTAAAGCAAGAAGGTTGTAGGTTGAAGCTTGTTGGCCTTTCTGTGGAGGTTGGATGTTCTCCCACAGTCCAATGAAATGCTGCTTAGGTTAGATAGATAGATAGTAGGGGTGCAACGATACACAAAATTCACGGTTCGGTTCGGTTTGATACTTTGGTGTCACGGTTCGATATTTTTTCGATACAAAAAAAATGTTCATGCCTTTTTATTAATTTGTCATTTATTAAATTTTCACGGCACATTCTGCACCACATATCTGTGAGTTCATCATTTGTTTGAGGCCAGCTCACCTCCTGCAACCACTTTTCCGAGAATACGTGCTTCTTTTGTGGTTCGGACTCCATTTCTTTGGAGGTGGAGGAACATCACAGTAATTGCTTAAAGGAGCTTCTTCGACATCTTTAAGAGTTCTAAACAAATGTCTGTCCTCCTCCAGAAAATCTTATGCGCAAACACGCGTTGCAACTTCTTATCTTGTGCGCGTTTTTATTTTGACAGCGAATGCGCACCTGCGGACCACTTATGTGCACCCCTGGTTATTTAGCTTGTCATATTGCAGCCACAGAAATTCTTTTGTCCATGAAACCATAAAGCTGCACTTTCTTTTTGCCTTATAGTCTGATTTGTCATAACTTTTTTGTGGTAAGCTTTTCTTTGGCTGTCACTTCTTCACCCTGACCTGTCTTATTTGGCTCAGCAGAACTAAAATATATATCCTGCTGCTTTTACACAGGCACTCACATAACGCTCAGCGATTCTCTGTGCGATCAACCTCTCACATGTTTAAGCTTGCTGCGGGAGATTTCACTTGTCATGTTTGCATAGTAGGCTAACGATTGATAAGATGATGTCAGAGGAATTGGTGCATAAATTATCATCACTCACCAATCAGTGCTGTTGCTCTCTATACACAGTTCGCGCGATTGCAAAGTGAAAGCAAAAAAAAGCGCAAATTCAAACGCGATTTCAATATGTCACATATTGACAGTGGCTCACCGATGCCAATGACATAATTACCCAGCTACATTTCCGATAGAATGCAAAAGCATTGACATATATTTTTCCTTCCTATGATAGGCCGACAGGCAGGGCAGGGAAGCCCGACTGGAAAAATCGCTAGCCCCGGGACGTCGGGCTAACGATTTTGCGAGCCCTGTATCTGATTGAGGAATCACTCAACTTTGGAAAAGAGAGTTTATTAAGGAGAATCATGTGCTAACGGCTGTCAAAATGACTCTGGTAAAGTTTGTAGCATGCGCACTTGTTGTTTTTGTCTGCTTCCACTTGTCTTTGCACTAGGATGATGTCGGCGTAAATGGGCAGTCATATTCGTTGTGTTCCCACTAGTGCTGTCAGCGTTAATCTGAAATGAGGTTAATGCCACAACACGGCAAATCTCTGTTAACGAGCTACCGAACACGTTAACAAGCTAACTGTGCTAACACACTAGTTCCCACCCATGTAATTGAGCATTGCTGGCACATCCAACATACTGTTTTACTTTAGTCCATGACGCGCTTACCTTCAGGGTCATACGTCACATGAAAACCAAAATAGTTCCAAACGCCAGATCTGAATGAGGGTGGGGGAGGTTCAATTTGCCATGTTGCAAGGAGAGCTTAACTTTTGTCTCGCTAGCTTGCCCTGCGCTCAGTGAATCTGTGTTCGACTACTCCGCCTAGGCTGCACTGTCGAGCGCAGATCCACTGAGCGCTCAACACAGACAGCACCGTCAGAAGGAAAGTTGATAAAATAAATTAAAAATGCTGTATTGTTCGATACATATGCGCACCGAACCGAAAGCACTGTATCGAACGGTTCAATATCGATACGAGTATCGTTGCACCCCTAATAGATAGATATAATTTTATTTCAAACATGCAAATATAATTGAAATAACAATAGAAAAAATAAATAAATAAAAAATAAAACTTAAAAATCATCAAGTTTTCATGTATATATCTATGTCTACAGAATGCGTGTGCTCGAAAAGGAGTAGGATGAAGTTTAAACTTTTCTTGTTCCTACCCCCTTACTTCAAATTTCATTGCTTACAATTCCATATCCAGGATTCAATATTATTTGATTCATATATGTTTAACTATGTACAAGTCGAACACATTGAACATACACAAATAAAACCATTTTCAGCACGTAAACCAGAACAAAAACAAACTACATTTTTACATAAACTAATCACCCTGTCTATAACACCCGCTTAATCTCTGAGCTTATTTTATATCTACGTGACAAACACCTTAAAGAAACTTAAGGTTGGGTTACTCAGGGCTTGATCTATAAAAAAAATCGTGTGAATTTTTGTATTGATGCACTTGTCTTGATTTCATCTGTACAGGTGTTCCACACACTAACTCCTCTGACTGTGATGCTCTGATATTTTACATTTGTTCTTACTACTGGCTTGCTGAACATTTCTCTCAGGTCAGGAGTATTTGGTCTTATTTGGAACAAGTTCTGAATGTCGTGGGGCAAAGATTTATTCTGTCATGGATTGCAGTGTGGCTAGCAGGAGTAGGACCCAAAATGCAGGACTCAGACTCAGGGGATGAACTCAAAATTAAAGCTTTATTTGCTGGCAGGAAAAAACATAAACTAAAACTCACAGGGAATTAACAAACTAAGACTCACAGGGAGATCCACACATCAAGAGGGACGACGCGACACTGACTCAGAGAAACACAGGGTTTAAATACACTGGGAAGTAACGAGGGGAATGAGACACAGAAGGAGAGCACAGCTGGGAGAAATCAGAACTGACGAGACAGGGAGCAAAGTAGGATACACTCACATGAGACACAGACCTTCAAAGTAAAACAGGAAGACGCAAACTAGACTAGGGGAGACAGAGCAACTAAGAAACACAGACAATACCAACAACAAAGAGACACAGAGGGGAGCTACTAAATACTCAGAGAACTAAACAGAATACAAGAAAACCAAACAAAGACACTACACTAAAGAATAAGCTGGGACAACAAAGTGAACTGAGAACATAATACAAAAATCTCAGAGGCACAAGAACTCAAAACACTGGGTCACTGACCCAGGACCGTGACATATTCGCTGCTTTGTACATTGTTTGCACAGTTCTAAGGTCAACCAAATCTTTAAATTTGAGATTATTTAATTTGATAAAAAGTGGATTTGATGGTTCTCTTGAAGTAGCTTTATTTATTATCCTTATTGCTCTTTTTTGCAGAATGTATATTGGATGAGTGTGTGTCTTATACGTGTTTCCCCACACTTCCACACAGTATGTCATATACGGCAGTATAATAGAACAATAGAGAGTATATAATGACGTTTGATTTATGAGATCCTTAACCTTGTAGAGAATTACCAGAGACTTTGATATTTTCAGTTTACTGTTAGTAGAATATGTGCAATTCCCAAATATTATGACTTTTGTTTTGCTCAGGTTCAATGTTAATTTATTATGGTCAAACCAGGTCTTCAGATTATTTAATTCATTTTCTAGCTCATTCAGAAGTTGTTCCAAGTTACTTCCACAGCACAGTAAGTTTGTATCATCCCCAAATAATATTATTTTCAAAGACTTTGAAATAGCACATATCTCATTAATATACAATATGAAAAGCAGCGGCCCCAAAACTGATCATGGAGAACCCCACACACAACAGGTTTCAGTTCTGACTTCATGGCATTAATTTGGGTAAATTGTTAACGGTTTTTAAGGTAACTCTTAACCCATGATAAGGCCACCCCTCTGACCCCATATGTACATAGTTTGTTAAGTAAAAGGTTGTGATCAACTGTGTCGAATGCTTTCTTTAAATCTAAAAAAACTCAGACAGCATATTCTTTGTTTTCAACAGCAGTTGTTACTGTATCTATAAACTCCATTATGGCATGCGTTGTGGTCCTTTTGGGTCTAAATCCATACTGCTGTTCATATAGTACATTGTTTTTTTATGATAAAGTCATATAATCTATTGTAAAGTAGAGAGATGGGCCGATAGTTTGTGAGAAGATGTTTATCTCCAGCTTTATATATTGGAACTACCTTTGCAATTCTCATCTTATCAGGAAATAAACCACTTTGTAATGACAGATTACAAATGTAGGTAAATGGTTTCACAATACATCCAAAAATACCTTTAATTAAGTACATATCAATGCCATCACAGTCAGTTGATTTTTTGGAGTTAAAGGATGTGACTACATCCATAATTTCCTTTTCATCTACTCCCCTCATAAACATTGAGTTTGCTACATTAATAGTTTTAGTTTTAGGAGGGTGCCCAGTTTTTACAATTTCTTTAGCCAAGCCAGGACCAACATCAAGAAAAAAAGTCATTAAAACCATTTGCAATTTGTGTTATGTCACTAGTTGTTGTATTTTGTATTTGAAAGTTATTTGGATATTCCAATCCTTTAGTTCCTTTATTTACAATATTATTTAGCACTGTCCACATGTTTTTCATATTTTTTTTTATTTTCACCTAAAAGTTTACTGTTGTAATTTCTTTTGCTGCTTCTCATGATCCCTATCAATTTATTCTTATACCTCTTATAAGTTTTTTCAGCTTCTATTTTTCTTTTCTTTAAAAATGTCTCGTACAACAGATTCTTTTTCTTGCATACGTTCAGTATCCCCTTTGTTAGCCATGGTTTTTTTCCTGAGTTTTTAGTTTTTTTGTTTTATTCACCAGGGGACAGTGTTTATTGTAAAGAGTTAATATTATTGATAAGTTTTCATATGCCACGTCAACGTCTTGAACATAGATGTTACTCGTCCCTCTTGATGTGTGGATCTCCCTGTGAGTCTTAGTTTGTTAATTCCCTGTGGCTGTAGCTCAGGAGGTAGAGCAGGTCACCTACTGATCGGAAGGTTGGTGGTTCGATCCCTGGCTCCTCCAGTCTGCATGTCAAGTATCCTTGGGCAAGATACTAACCCCAAGTTGCTCTCCGATGCATCCATCGGAGTATGAATGTGTGTGAATGATGTTAATAGCACTAAGTATAGATAAAGTGCTTGTGAGAATGGGTGTGATTGGGTGAATGTGGCATGTTGTATAGAGCGCTTTGAGTGCTCCGAGAGAGTAGAAAAGCGCTATATAAGAATCAGTCCATTTACTCCAGTCTTGGTTGTTGAGCTCTTTCTTAAGGCGGCAAATTGCTTCTTGTGTTTTATGTCTAATTCATTTCTTATTAGGTTCACATCTGTTAATCCTGGCGTAGCTCTGTACTGTTGCAAAAACTGGTAGATGGTCACTTAAGTCATTTATTATTAATCCACTTTCAACATTCCTGTCAACAACATTAGTGAAAATATTATCAATAAGTGTAGCACTATGTGAGGTTATTCTAGTTGGACAGCAGATTAAGGGATAAAGACTAATGCTGTACATTGTATGGACGAAATCAGTGATGGCACTGTTCACAGTTGGATTCAACAAATCTACATTGAAATCACCACATATAAATGTCATTTTCTTGTTAATGGGATTGTACATCTTCAACATTTCCTCTGTGAACATTTTTATACATGATCCAGGGGTCCTGTAGATACAGCTGATTTGCAGATTCTTTGACTTTTCAGCTTCTATTTCAATAGTTATGCACTCCATTATGTTATCCAGTGCTAGTGACAGTTCACTGATGATTCTACATTTCAAACTACAATGACAGTGAATTTCTTAGAAAACTGTGCCAGACAGTCCAGGATTTTTGAATGGTTTGAATTGAGGCTTCTACTATTAAAATGTATGATTGATATTACATTATCCATTATTATATTTTGATTGAACTGCTCATTTGTATAATACTCACATTTTTGATCATACTTATGGGTATAGACATTGTTTTCAGGGTCTATATCATTTTTCAAGTCCCATGGCCTGTGATCAGTATACTCAAAGGGTTTTAGTCCCAAGTCCGTATATACAATGTTCATATATGGGTAAGGTTCATTTTCACCTTACTAAGAAAAATGATTATTTATCACAGTTTTGTCATGTTATATGATTTATTTCTATAGTTAGTGTCTCGAGTTTTTTTTTGTTTTTTTTTAGCATTTCCGGCTGTACCACGTGACTGGTTCATGAAGTGGTTCGAACTTTGCCGGGAGCTATGGCAGCGATATAAACCCCTCAGACTTCATTCAAAATGTGGGTGTTTGATGGAGAGTTGCGGTTAGTGAGAGTTTAGAGGTTTATGAGAGTGAGGAGAGAAAGTCAGGAGAGAATGGAGCCAGCTAAGAAGAGGAGGAGGATGTCCTCCCCTGTGTGGGAACATTTTGATTTTATTCCTCCCAACAAGGTATGTAAATTTCTACAGAAGATGTATTTTCATAATACTGATGGTGCAATACAATGTATGTTAAGCGGCTTTACTTTTGTACAAGGTGAAGTGTTTGCTATGTGCCAGGGAGCTGGGATATAACAACAACACCTCATCCATGCTTAGGCACTACAAAGCTTTGCATGAGAATAGGGGGAACACTGATTGTGGAGCAAGGCCAGGTGAGCCATCAAATGCCATGATAATATAGCATGCAGTAATGTTACTAAATGATATAACAAAATTATACAACTGTTATAAGTTACGTGTGTGATATTTATATTTGTGCTTTGTTTTTATTGTCTTTCCTCAGGAGAACAATCTCAAATAGATGAAGACCTGGTTAGCACGGTGATTGAGGACTCCCAGCCATTTAGCATTGTGGAGGACAAAGGATTTAAAAGATTTTTTAAATCATTAAATCGTAGCTATGTTCTCCCCACTAAATATGTCATAAAAGCAGTTAAAATGTAGTTTTTACAGAATAAAATGTGAACAAGCAGGACTGAGGCCTCAATCTGTAGCTGTCCATACCTCAACGTTACAAAAGCTCAACCACTGTCCACACCCCAACCACACCTCACCTCACAGTAAATGATCATTTCCATTTTAAGCATTTCCAAATAATCATTTTCCATACTGCCAGTATAAATATACACAGTATACTGCCATCACTACAATATACATGTTTTACACACTCCTTTTGTTGTTGACATTTACAGGCTGTGTGCAAAATGACACACTCTTCAAATTCGTGCCTACTAATATTTTTACGTCCAGTAGGTGTCCTACTAGAGCAAATGAAGCTTCAAGAAGCTTTGCGCTGGGGTGAACCAATTGGATGAAAAGCTTCAGTACTTCATGAAGCTTCATCTGCCCATCACTAAGCTCACCCTGTCACTAGCAGCAGCTAGCTTTACTGCTGCCGAGGCCCACAAGCCCACACTACTCACGTGAAGCAGCTACACTGCACACTGCTTCCACACTATAGGATTTCTCCTGACAACGTCGTCACCCAATGTGGGAACACCAGAGAAAAAAAAACACCCTGCACACAGATCATCCCCCGCTTAAATAGCCTCAAAGGTGATTGCTGACTGGATTCAGGTGGCAAACGAGGCTAACCAAGAGCAGCTGTGTCCTGGGGAGAGAGGAGAGTGAGAGAAACAGAGGGGGTAGGAGTGGCAAGAGAGGAGGAGGTGGAGAAAAACACCACGCCCACACAAGGGCAGTTTCAGGAGGCCCAGCTAGGGCCGTAACACCCCCTCCCATAAATACAAACCAGTGGATTGTCACAGAATGTCCTACCCAACTTTTAAACATATCACTTACCATGCACCATAATAACGGTTAGGCATAGCCTGCCAAATCTGCCAAGACCTTTTCGATGGGTCCAAAACACTGAATGGGGTTGGCTCAATTCCCTCAAAATATTGTCTCGAGTGACAGCCAGATGTTTTTCGAGTCATTACATAAGGAGAACCCAGCGGAAGAAGGCCTAGAAGAAGGCCTTACTGAAACACTTTTCAGGCGCTTCTTTGCTAGGTCATGGCGACAGGCATGCTGGTTAGCCAGAGGTGCAGGTTGGAATGGTTGTGTCACACACAATCTATCACACGGCAGGTCATCTAGACCTGAAAGACGGTCAACAGGTGGCGGATCACAATTGGTCGATTTCTGACAGTGACCAATTGACACCGAGCAATTATGCTCCAATTGTTGTCTCGGACTGGCAACTTTGTCCGTTTGTGAACCACGATTGACTCCTTTCAAAGCAGAACCTTTTTGCTTTGAGTGGGCTTTCAAACAGTTAGCAACCAGGTGGCCAGGTTTGTGGCAGAAGAAACAGAGCTTTGTTTTGGCTCTTGAAACCACGCCTGTATCAGCTTTGCTAGCTGGTACACTCCTAGCCCTCGAGATCGATTGTTTCTGTTTGTAGGCCTCACAATTTGCTATCAAATGGCCAGACCTGAAACAGAAGAAACACTTTCTTTTCACCTTGGGACGGGACACAGGTACCTTGCTCCTTGAGTACTGCACAGCTGGCACATTGCTAACCTTCACTGAGGCATTGCGTCGGTCGTGCTTAATAACACTAGTTTTATGGATGAGGGCAAACTCATCAGCCAGTGTTGCAGCCTGCTGTAATGAGGACACCTTATGTTCACTGAGGTATACTGCGATGCGCTTGGAGATGCAGTTCTTAAACTCCTCTATCAGCATTAATTTACGTATTGACACCAGGTCAGCAGCTTTGCTGGACACACACCACCGATCCAAAAGCACACTTTTCTTCCTTGCAAAATCTCGGTAGGATTGCCCCTGTCCCCTTTTTAATCCCCGGAAACGCTGCCTATAAACTTCTGGGACTAGCTCATAAGCTAGCAGGATGGCATTTTTCAGCTTGTCATACTTCTGACTGTCCTAAGCTCACAATGAGGAACAAACTTCCTGAGCTTTACCTACCAGCTTACATCATAGCAAAATAGCCAACGAATCCCGTGGCCAGTGCAAGGCTGCGGCTATATGCTCAAAGGACTCAAAATAACTGTCAATCTCAGTGTCGCGAAACACTGGAACCAGACGAATGTTTTTCCCCACATCAAATGGTGCCTCTGCCTGCCGAATGGAGGCAGTCGGAGGAAGGGAAGCCTGCTGGAGTTCCAACTGTCGCAACTTAGCAGTTGTCTCCGCCTCCAACTCCACCTTTTTCAATTCAACCTCCCTGGCTCTGGCAAGCTCTGCGTCTAAACGCTTAAGCTCCAACTCCTTCTTTAGCTGGAACTCCCTCTCACGATCCTCCCTTTCCAACTGAAGACGAGCCAGGCGGACACGTAGCCTAGCATCGTGCATTGAACCTACGGATGACTCTATGGAGAGTGGTTCAAAGTGAGGCAGTGTCATTGGCTTGTCCTCAGGCAGCCACTGAGCAACAGGCGTGGACACTGATGGAGCTCAAAATTACAACCTTTAATAGAAACCTATTGGTCAGCATCTTATTAACCTGCTGTTAGCTTCATTCCACAGAAAACTGAGAGAAACTAACAGAGTTGATAAAGAATAAAGAGAAATGTGATGATTTAAAGCCTTTGAAGTGCTTCAGATGATCTCTGTCCACTTCTGTCCACTCATTCATTCATGTAAGCTTTCTAATGCAGCTTTGATCTTCACAGTCTGCTTTATGAAACTCATTCTAACCCTGAATCTCAGAGTGTTCCTCCTTCTCTTTCCCATCATTCATGCTGGCAGTGGAGGAGATTTGGATGTTGGACTGTGTTTTGGATGATGTGTGTATGTTTGTGTTGGACTGCTGTCTGTAAAGCAAATGCACATTTTGCTTTGGATTTCAGTGTCAGACAGACTTTAAGGTGGAATGAAGAGTTGGAGAGTTTCACAGTGAATTATCCAGTGGAGGATTTTTCTTCTTCTTTGAAGGTTTGAAATGTGAACATTGTTCTGCTGCAGTCAATGGATTAAACCAGAGAAGAAGAAAACAGACTTTACCATGAAGATCCTCAGTGTGGATCAGTATAATATCAGCCTGATGTCTGCAGTTTAGTGTCAGCACAACTTTCACATCATAGTCATCTCAGCACAACTAAAACATGCTGACTGACCCCAGAGTTTCAAGTCCACATCCTGGACTCTCCAGGAAACCACACAGATGCTTCACTCCTGAATCCTGCAGCTTGTTGTTGATGTTCAGCTCCAGCTCTCTCAGATGGGAGGGGTTAGACTTCAGTGCTGCTGCCAGATAATCACAGCTGATCTCTGACAAACCACAGTTGTCCAATCTGTATAAAGAATGAAAGATGTAAGTTTATTAGACAAAGTGTGAGCTTGAAATCATTCAGTGTTTAATCATCTGTTCAGAGCTGAAGAAGGTTCAGAATGTAGAAGTTTAGAAAATGGAAACTCCAAACAGCTGAAGCCAACAGGAAGCAGCTTCAAACAAACACAACAAGAGAAAAAACTCTGAATGTTTCACATTAAAGTCGTACATTTATCATAAAAACAGGACAAAGACTTGAAAAAGTCGTGTTTGTCCTTCCAGGAACCACAAGGCTTCACTTTTAAAGGTGAAGTGTGAAAGAAATGGACATATTTGAAGTCCAACACCTTTTTCCAGTCACATTATTAAAGCAGACAAACTACAAGCTCATTTTCATTCCAACAAGTCATCTTTTGAGCTGGACTAACAACACTGGTCTCTATGTGCAGCTGGCTGTGAGACCAGTGCTCAGGGAGCGTCTACAAAGTGCAACACTGAAAGAACATCACACACTAATTTGCTTCCAGCACTTTCACACAAACATCTACTGTCATCATGCCGGTGCCCTCCTCGTCATACAGGGAGGTACCGATCTCCATGTTGTTGAGGACTATGAGGAAGGTGAGTCATTTGAGTCTCGCTGTATGAGAGTCCAGTTATTACTCAATATTTATGGGTGATGTTCTTTCAGTGTTGCACTTTGTAGACGCTCCCTGAGCCTCACAGCCAACTGCACATGGACCAGCTGACATTACCCAGCATTAGAGGCGGGTGTAAAAAATTAATGTTCCCATTTAAATGGTTTTAATTTGAATAAAGCGATGTTGATTCATTCAATCCTGAATCGATTTTTAATATAAATCTATTTTGCCAGAATCTCAGGTTAAAGCTCCCAAAAGTATTTCAACAACAACCAAACAGATAAAACAGTAAATGAGAGCAGCTAAACACACAAAGATGGAAACACAGAGCGTGGATCGTTCTCTCGATGGCACGTACACGGACACGCCGTCGGGGTTGAAAGTGGACAGCTCACAGATCCTGAAGCTGCAGGTTTCATCTGTCTCCAACCAAAACTGACTGAACCAGCAGCAAAAGAAGATCCAAATGACGCTTTACGTTTGATGAACATCGTCATGAATTCTCTCTGACTTTGACGTTTACTTCCTGCACAGCTCTCTCTCTCTCTCAGTGTACTTCAAGCACAGTTTACCTTCAAAAATCTGTTTTCTGCATTATTCACTGCTTATTACGCACCAGTCTGCTGTTGTGTTCACTGCTGTCGGCCTCCGAAAACAAAGCCTCATTTCTGCTGTTCAATACTGAAGAAATTTAAACCTTTTAAAATGATGACAGATTACAAACTCTCAGCTGTGTCTGTAATCAAACCTCTGTAACTTTGCTTCACTTCAGCAGCATCAGGTCATGTTCACATGTTGATTCATGGTTTGCTTCAGTTTTTGATCGACTGCAGAATATTTTGAAGGTTATCTGCTATAAAAAGCCAGAACAGGAAAATCTGCTTCATGTGTTTCTGTTTGATCCTCAGTGACTTTGACACAAAGGCCTCTGCTGTGATGATCACACCTCTGATCAAGTCTCACAGTGTCAGCTTTGTTTTTATACATATGGATATGTGCTGATAAATGATCAGAATTATAATATTTCCCAGTGTCTGCTGTGTGCCGTGACCTTTGACCTGCTAAAGACAGTCAGCTGTGGATTATTCATTGTTGTGTCTGATACTTAGAACTGTGAGGAAGAACACTACACAGTTAATCAGGGTCCCCTCTCTCTGAATCAGGAAAGGTGGGCAGGCCGCGTGTGGGCCGCGGGCCATACGTTGAGTCTCACTGTTTGAAATGTGAACATTGTTCTGCTGCAGTCAATGGACTAAACCAGAGAAGAAGAAAACAGACTTTACCATGAAGATCCTCAGTGTGGATCAGTATAATATCAGCCTGATGTCTGCAGTTTAGTGTCAGCACAACTTTCACATCATATTCATCTCAGCACAACTAAAACATGCTGACTGACCTCAGAGTTTCAAGTCCACATCCTGGACTCTCCAGGAAACCACACAGATGCTTCACTCCTGAATCCTGCAGATTGTTGTTGCAGCTCAGGTCCAGCTGTCTCAGATGGGAGGGGTTGGACGTCAGCGCTGCTGCCAGATAATCACAGCTGATCTCTGACAAACCACAGTTGTCCAATCTGTATAAAGAATGAAAGATGTAAGTTAATTAGACAAAGTGTGAGCTTGAAATCATTCAGTGTTTAATCATCTGTTCAGAGCTGAAGAAGGTTCAGAATGTAGAAGTTTAGAAAATGGAAACTCCAAACAGCTGAAGCCAACAGAAAGCAGCTTCAAAGAAACACAAAAAGAGAAAAAACTCTGAATGTTTCACATTAAAGTCGTACATTTATCATAAAAACAGGACAAAGACTTGAAGAAGTCGTGTTTTTCCTTACAGGAACCACAAGGCTTCACTTTTAAAGGTGAGGTGTGAAAGAAATGGACATATTTGAAGTCCAGCACCTTTTTCCAGTCACATTATTAAAGCAGACAAACTACAAGCTCATTTTCATTCCAACAAGTCATCTTCTGAGCTGGACTAACAACACTGGTCTCTATGTGCAGCTGGCTGTGAGACCAGTGCTCAGGGACCATCTACAAAGTGCAACACTGAAAGAACATCACACACTAATTTGCTTCCATCATCCAACCTGAAGAGGAAACAGAGACGGCTCCCCTTCAAAGTAAAAGCTGCTCCTTTTGGACACAGTATCAAAGAAAGTCTACAGTATAACATAGAAAAGACAGAAACAAGTTTTGGTTGTTTTTAAATTGTGCAGAAATGAAACTACACTAAGCTCAATTATGTGACAGACATTTCATCCCATGTCAGTTTGGCCTCATCCTGGGCCGGATTATCAAGCACACACTCTGACCACAGGCCCAGGGGCCATGCACAGCTGGGCTCCATCCAAGAGACAGGAAACAAACCAACACAATAATAAAAAGCACCATGTGATCTTCTTACATCTTCAAGACAAACATATTAAAAACATGAGCATATTTGTTTCCTGATAAAATGATGTGACAGGTAGAACAGAGTAAAGTGGTGGTGTTACAGCCTTTCTCCCCTCTGCTGCCGAGGCTGTTAGTCTCTCCCAAACTCAGCTACAGGACTTCCAAATGAATGAAAGCAGCAGAAGTGGCTTTACAAATGAAAGAGGAAGAGGAGAAGAAGAGGAGAGGGAGGCCACCCTGACCATCACTCCAGCTGAAAACATCACACTTCCATTAAAGTTGGTGAGAAAATGTTGAGCAGGATGAGCTGCTGGCTAATCTGGAGGCTGTAGCAGCAGCTCACAGTCACAGTGGATTTCCACTCATGCAAAAGCTCTGGCTGCTTCATTTCTCATCTCATATCAGAGACTTTAATGCTTCACTGAAGCTGTACTGTGATGCTTCCATATTCCAGTGAGGCCTCCATAATGATTTCAGCTGTTCTGTACACACACTGTGTGCCCTGTATGGCTCAAAGTCTCTGCAGCCTGTTTTTATCTGCTATCATCAGATCTTCATCATCCTCATTCACATCCCTCACACACTCTACAGCCTCATCAGCACTGACTTCATCTTCACTGACTGATGGAGCACAACATGAACCTGTGGAGGCTGAAACACTGTCCTTTCAAACATCTCCCCATCACCACTCCACTTCTGTCAGCCTTTAAATGAACCCTGCTCAAGTCTGTCACTTCTGTTTGGAGCCAAAAGGAGAAATTGTTGTTCAGTCATTTGGAAAGACAACATTTCTGAAAGCACTCAAACTTCTTCACATTTGTCTTCAGAAACATCATGAACATTTAGGAACTAAAGAAAGTTTCAAACAGCAATCAAAGACCTGAAATATAGAAAAACAACAACAGCCGCAGTCAGTGAACTCACCTAATAGTCTCCAGTCGACAGTTTGGACTCTGCAGTCCAGCACACAGAAGCTTCACATATGAATCCTGCAGGTTGAGGTTGTAACTCATGTCCAGCTTTGTCAGATGGGAGGGGTTGGACTTCAGAGCTGAGGCCACAACTTCACAGTGAGTCTCTGAGAGTCCACACAGACTCAGTCTGTGATGATAGAAAATATAAAATGTGTTATTATAAAAGCAGAAAATCTGCATTATAAACACAGACTGAATGTATATGAAGACAAAACAGAGTGAGGTCATAATCTGATGAATCTGCTCTTCACATCTGTGCTTCAGCTCCTCTTACTGTGTTTGACATGACACAACGATTGAGTCTCTCTCAGACCTGCAGACTTTTAATGAGAATCTTTGTTTGGCTTTAATCTGCAGATGAAGGAGGAAGATGGTGTCACATTTAGGCTTCCATAATGTCCACAGTCTGTCACTGAGATCTGATCCAGAGTCAGAGTGAAGACACACATTTGGACTGTTTCCTGTTTTGACTCCAGAACATTTTGAATGAGTTCAGCTCAGTGAAGAGTTCCAGCTGGAAAGATGATCTCTGTTTGCTACCTGCTGTCAGGTACGACTGTTCACGTCCACACGCAGGAAAAACCTGCTGACTGTTACCAAACAGAGGAGAAATCTCATCACTGGACAATAATGATGAATGAACTCAGAGCTGCTGATATCAGATCTGATTTCAGGGGAACTAAACACAGAAATGATTGGCTCATTTTAGCTTTCTGAGCCATTATCTGCTGGTGTGTCGCTAGTTGGCAGAAAATGATTTGTATTCCTGTTCAGGGCTTCAGTGTTTATGAGTCCAGATCCAGGTGACAGCAAGTCAAAATGATGTTACCTGTCTGTGTCCAGCAGCAGCCTGTATTCACTATGAATATTGTTAAAACCTGACATGGATCAGTTTGTCTTTGATTGGTTTGTAAATGTCACTGTTTCCATTGGACCTGAGTGACGGTACAAAGACAGAGAGGGAGAGAAAGGAGAGAGAGGATGGAGACAGCAAAGAGAGAACAAACACAAACAGGTGAGAGTGGACAGGTGACCAAGGTCAGCAACCAATCAGAGAGCTTCTGTTTGACCCACAGTCACTAGTGATGACTGCACATAACCAAGCAGTGTGTTACTCTGATATCAAATATGGATCCTGCTCTTATAATAATGATCATCAGATGATATTATTGTGTTATTTTGTAGCTGAATACGATGTTTGTGTGATTATCAGTGAAAGAAGCAGTGAGGAGGATGGAGAGAGAGAGAGGACAGAGGGTGAAGTTAGAAACACTAAAAGGATTTTTCATGGATTTCATGGATGATTTGAGTGATTTCCAGCAGGACACTTAAACATGTCAGTGGACGTCCTAAAGAACATATTCACTGATATGAAACGTGTCATTGAACAGGATTAATATCAGTGGAAACATGGTGGAAACAGCTGTGACTGCATGGATGTGACACACTTCAAATCTGTTCTCCACTCTTGGATTTGGGATCCATGGAGCTGCTGCTGAGTCTGTACAATAAAGGAATGGTGTGGAAGGTTGCAGCGTACGGACACAAACACTTTGTGGTTACAATCTGATTTTATTTTCAAAATTAAACTACTAACCTACACTGATCAATGATGTTAATGATCACATCTGGACTCACCCAGCCTTTCTGCAGTTCCTCACAGCTGGAATCAGTCTCTGTCATCCCCGCTCTGATGTTTTGTACTCCTGCAGGTCCAACTCATCCAGAACCTCCTCTGACATCTGCAGCATGAAGGCCAGAGCTGAGCACTGGATCTCAGAGAGTTCCTTTTCTGATCTGTTCTCTGACTTCAGGAACTCTTGGATCTCCTGATGTATTGAGAGGTCGTTCATCTCCATCAGACAGTGGAAGATGTTGATGCTTCTGTCAGGAGAGAATTTATAACTGTTCATCTCCTTCAGGTTGTTGATGACTCTCTGGATGGTTCCTGGACTGATCTCTGTCTGACCCAGCAGACCTACTAAGAGTCTCTGGTTGGACTCCAGACAGAGGCCATGAAGGAAGCGAACAAACAGGTCCAGGTGGCCATTTTTACTCTGGAGGGATTTTCTCATGACTCTCTTCAGGAAAACATCAAGAAAAGAGTTGCCTGCATCATCATCATCACTGTCATAGTCATCACTGTCATCGTCATCACTGTCATCGTCATCACTGTCATCATTCCAGTATTTCCCCAGGAACTTCTTCAGCACCTCTGTCTTCTTGTTGGTGAAACAGTGGAACATGTAGACAGCAGCCAGGAACTCCTGAATGCTCAGATGAACAAAGCAGTAGACTGGTTTCTGGAAGATCACACACTCTCTTTTGAAGATCTCTGTACAAACTCCTGAGTACACCGAGGCCTCTGTCACATCCAGCCCACACTGCTCCAGGTCTTCTTGGTAGAACATGATGTTTCCTTTCTCCAGATGTTCAAACGCCAGCCTCCCCAGCTTCAGAAGAACTTCCCTGTCAGCCTCCGTCAGCTCCCGTGGACTCGTCTCATGTCCCTCATGGTACTTGTTCTTCTTCCTCTTTGTCTGAACCAGCAGGAAGTGTGAGTACATGTCAGTCAGGGTCTTGGGCAGCTCTCCTCTCTGCTCTGTAGTCAACATGTGCTCCAGAACTGTAGCAGTGATCCAGCAGAAGACTGGGATACTACACATGATGTGGAGGCTCCTGGATGTCTTCATGTGGGAGATGATTCTGCTGGACAGCTCTTCATCACTGAATCTCCTCCTGAAGTACTCCTTCTTCTGGGCGTCAGTGAAGCCTCATACTTCTGTTAGCCTGTCAACACATGTAGGAGGGATCTGATTGGCTGCTGCAGGTCGGGAAGTTATCCAGACGAGAGCCGAGGGAAGCAGATTCCCCTGGATGAGGTTTGTCAGCAGCTGGCTGACTGATGACTTCTGTGTGACATCAGACAGCAGCTTCCTGTTGGTGAAATCCAATGAAAGTGTGCTTTCATCCAGGCCGTCAAAGATGAACAAAAGCTGAGAGACAGCCAGCTTCTCTGCTGTGACCTTCTGTAATGTTGGATGGAAAACATGGAGCAGCTCCAGGAGACTGTACTGCTCATCTCTGATCAGGTTCAGCTCCCTGAATGAAAGCAGAACCACCACACTGACATGTTGGTTCTCCAAGCCCTCTGCCCAGTCCAGAGTGAACTTCTGCACTGAGAAGGTTTTTCCAACACCAGCCACGCCGTTGGTCAGAACCACTCTGATGGGTCTCTGTTGGTCAGGTAAGGCTTTAAAGATGTCCTGGCACCTGATTGGAGCGCCATGGAGGGCGTCCATCTTGGAAGCTGTCTCCAGCTGCCTCACCTCATGTTGGGTATGAACCTCTTCACTCTGTCCCTCTGTGATGTAGAGCTCAGTGTAGATCCTGTTGAGGAGGGTTCTACTTCCTGTTTCATCACTTCCTTCTGTCACACGTTCACATCTCCTCCTCAGACTGATCTTATGTTCATCTAAAACCTCCTGCAGACCAACATCTGCTGAAAGAAAGAAAAACAATGAGACTAAAGAGAAAGAAAACTCTTCAATGTCTGAACAACACAAGAAGTCCAGTTTTCAGAAATGAGTCCATCAGCAGACAGATGTTCAGTCTTACTTTGTACACAGCTGCTCTGACTGGCTGTCTGCAGTCCAGCTCTGGTTCTGGATCTTTCTCCACACTGTGCAGAAGCTCTGATGATGACACAGAAAAGTCAAAGTGGATATACTTCTGTCCACCTTTGATTAAACTCATTATAAAAAGGAAAAAAAGTTTGAACACAGTCATGTTTCCAGTTCACTGACTTACATTTATTCCATGGACACTCACTCTAACCTGAAACACAGCTACAACCCAACATTGTTGAGGCCTCATCTCCTCCTTTCCTGACTGTAGAGATTAAATATGCAACAACCAACAAATAAAAGAATTTGGTTCATTTAAAAGAAATTCACACGGTGACCAAGTAAAGTAACCGTAGTAAAGGAGACAACATCCCGTTGATGGTGGGATTATTTGAAAGATTTGCTTTAGTCACGTCACCAAATGCAGTTGAACCACCCGTGGATCCATGTTTGACCATTCTACCACTCTGAGCTCTGCTTTTTAATCATTTTATTATTATCATCATTCATTTATTCATTCTTTGGAGGGGGGCTATTTCCTAATGCCACCCTAATAAGGTGATGTTCAAGGGGAAATATAACAGAAACTCTTTCAGTGTTATTCATTAATAAATTAACAGATAAACTGTGAAGAAGAAAAAAACTGAGATTTAAAGGAGAGAGTGAGAAACTTGATCATCCATCCTCATAATACATGTTTATCAGTATCTGCTGTGACCATACTGCAGTAATAACTACAAGTCTACATTTCTGTGATTGTTGATCAATCACAGCAGGAATCTGAGCTCATCTCTGCACACAGAGCAGCTTCAGCTCTGGGATAAACTGCTCGCTTCACGTCCTTCTCAGCTCACAGACACTCATCCTGATATTTTCCTTTAACATTTGATGGTATAACTCATCTGAGCTTACACTTTATCTGCATAAATACAGAAAAACAGACCCAAACACCATGAACCATCAGTTTCACCATGTAGAATATATTGTTGTTTCCTTGCTTTGAATTCAGAGAAAAACTCTGATTTTGATTTTCTCTGTTCTCTTTGCCACAGCCCATCCCAGCAGCAGCTGAAGCAGCTGACTGTCACAACACTGAATAACACTTTAGGAGGAACGTCTTGATGCATTCTCAATCATCCAGGAAACTAAATCTCCAAAAGTTGATTCTGTTCATCTGGATGTGGTTATCCCAGCTGGACTTTTCTCAAAGCTGGAAAGGTACTTAAAGAAAGCTCCAGCCGATCCAGGAGAGAAGGACAACCGCTGACCAAGTGAAAACCTGTAGTGATCCTGTATGTGTCAGGAGTATCGGAGCAGCTGAGATGCATTTTTTCTAAACACCGGGTCTCTGTGGCTTTTAAACCCCAAAGCACACTGCGCCAAAAACTGGTCCACCCCAAGGATCGGGTCCCCCGACACAAACAGAGTAACTTAGTGTACGCTGTTAAGTGCAGGGGGATTGTCAGGATTTATACATTGGCGAAACCAAACAACCTCTGGCTACAACACAGAAGAGCTACCTCGTCAGGCCAGGACTCTGCAGTCTATTTACACCTACAGGCCAGTGGACACTCTTTCAAGGATGAGGATGTAACATGCTGGACAGGGAGGAACGCTGGTTTGAGGGCGGAGTCAAGGAGGCCATTTACGTGAAAAGGGAAAGACCATCTCTGAATTGAGGAGGGGGCCTAAGGGTACATCTGTCACCATCTTACAATGCTGTGATTGCAGCCATTCCCCAACTCTCTGTGAATGGGACTCATGACCATTGATCAGTGGTTGTTGATCAATGGTCATGACCTCCCAGCCCTTTGTTCCTTCAGTGGGCTGGTTTCAGTCATTATGCAAATGTCCTGTTTATAAGATTGAAACCTGCAGTCAGCTGAGACTGAAGGAGTCACCTGGATGATGACGAAACGTTTCTCCCACAAAACTACGTCCAGATGAACAGAATCAACTTTTGGAGAAAGTTGAATCATTATTTCAGCTTTAAGAGGGTATTTTAACACAAACATCAGTCCTTCTACTTAAGTATGTTTGACACTTTGTTTACGCCTAAATTAACTTTACTGTTAACGAGTTTTCATGTTTCTGTAATCCACCAGTGTGCTCATGCTTTTTTAAGTGAAAAGAGATTTTTAATGATCAAATATAATTATTTTTGTTATTTTTGTTATTTGTGGATTTTAAATGTCCTTGACAGAGACAGATGATAATCATTATCCTGCACTGTGGTCTCAGGTTTGGTCGAGCTAGCACAAAGAATGGCTGCATTTGACCGCTGAGTGAAGCGGAAAAAAGTGTGAGAGAGAGGGTGAAATTAAGAAAAAAAAAACCACGGCTCACGATAAGGAGCCGGCTCGCGTCGTTCACGTCAAAGACCCGGCTCTAAGAGCCATTTCGTTCACAACCGACCCATCACTAGTATGAATGTGGGAGCATTTGAAGGGCTTTAAAAAGGCCAATATAAAACAAAACGCAGCAAAATTGCTGACTGTGAAAGTCACCAGACTTATCAGACCTCTATGATTAAGACCTGTAAGAACACCTATTTGTACTTGTTGGCATTATATCAAATACACACGTATATTAAGCCTTTGTTTGAACTCTGGTTGAATTTGTTACTTTCAGACTGTGAAACATCACAGAGGCTGCAGCTGCAGATCTTTTTTTTCACCTGGAAATTTACTTTAAATGTTAGATGGAAAATGTATTGCTCAGTTTAACCAAAGTAAGAACAATAATCCATAAACCTTCATAAAGACAAACATCTCCCCAGAACATTGAGCTGCTGAAGTGTCACTGAAGGGAAAAACTATTTGTCCTCCTCCATCCAGCAACACCTGAAACACCTGAGTGGAAGCTCCTCCCTACACTGTGTTTGAAGCAAAGCACAAAGGAGACACCTGCTGGAGCAGCTGGAGTCCTACAGACACTCAGCCTCTTCACTACACAAACACCTCCTACAACATCCACTCTTTCCACTCTGACTGCTGTGTTTGTGGAAACACTCCAACACACACCGCTTCACATACCAACATAGAAATGTGTGTGAAAAAGAGCTGAGCTGATATTAGACATGAGGATTTATTCATAAATACAGAGTCAGGAACAACATCTAGACACACATTACCTCTCAGCAGCAGAAGAACAGCCTTTAAAGTCATCACCAACACCCTTCGACCGGTTGCTCTTTAAGGAAACACAGCTGGGTTCAGGTCCAGGTTCTGGATTAGTTTTAGGGTTATGTCCAGCTGAGCCTGGTACGCCCCACAGCTCTGGGCTTTAAAACAACACACACAGAGGTATGAGTGTGAATAACGATGGAGCAGTGATGTGAGAATGGAGAAGAGCCATGGACAGTTAGAGATGGTCATCTCACCTCTGAGCTTTGGTCTGGCTCTCATGTTCCCCACACAGAGTGCTTTTAGAGGGAGGGACTCCCTCCTCTCTGTCCTCACACTGATCCATGCTGCTCAATTCACATCAGCTCACACACACTTTCTACCTTCACCTGCAGAGGAAACACAAATCAGCCCAGCAGACCCACTGACTGACCCACTCAGCACCCACTGATTAATTCAGACACGTTTTAATCAATCACAGCATTACCTAACCCTTACCTGGATGATTGAATGGTAAATGGACTTGTTCTTATATAGCGCTTTTCTACTCTGTCTGAGCACTCAAAGCGCTTTATACAGCTAATTCATTCACCCAATCACACCCATTCACACAAGCACTTTTTTCTGATCTAAGTGCTAAGTATCTACCATTCATACACATTCACACTCCGATGGATGCATCGGAGAGCAACGCGGGGTTAGTATCTTGCCCAAGGATATTTGGCATGCAGACTGGAGCAGCCTGGGATCGAACCACCGACCTTCTGGTTAGTGGCTGACCTGCTCTGCCACCTGACCTACAGCCACCCCGATTGAGCATCAAGACACTTTTTAATATTTTACTAATTTCTGAAGCTTTTTACCAACTTTGTCCAAATTGGTCTGCTGTCATTTTATTGTTGACAAAAAGAGATTTTGAGTTTGACTGTTGACGTTTCCATGTGGGACTGTTGCTGCAACACCAGGATGTTACTACAGAATACACTTTATATTGTGAGCACTTGGATGTTAGTCCAGTGGTCCTAAACTGACACACCTGCACCTGGATTCATTCTGACCAGATTTGATCCCAACAGTGTTTCATACTTAATACATCAGACACAAACTCTGCAGCTGTCATTGTGTGCTGTGTGTGTGCAGCGGGACACCGTGTCCTATGAGTGCTCTGGAGTTCCCTGTATTAAGCATGTAAACCTGTGACACAAAAATCACAAAACTCGGACAACCACAGACTGTTTTCCTTCCTAGTGATGAAGGAAAACGCTGGGCTGGCATGAAAAGGGGCATTTATTCCCTTCAAGGACCTGAAGCTTCATAAAGCACCCCTCCAATAGCCAAACCCACCTGTTCTCTGATTGGATTGTTAAATTTGTGATTGACATGACATTGGCCAATCAGATGAAAGGAAGAAAAATGAGGTCGTACTAGTAACTTGAAACTTGAGTGCAGAGTTTCACATGTATTTTTGGCTAAGTCCACACACAAATCTTTTTTACACCTACAAATCCTGATTTACAAGTACAAAATATTTATGACCACAATTTGAGCCCATACATCCACAGACTGATGGAGGCAGGAGAAGCTGCCTACAGTCATCAGTCAGTGGATCCACAGTAACATCGACTCTGAGTTCAGCTGCTGATCATCAACTAACTGTTTCTGTCTCATTCCCAGACTCTGATCTCACATAAAACGAAGCAGATTTATGCTGAAACTAAGCTGCACACAGCTGATGTTAGCCAGGAAAACAGTACAGACTGCTAACGTTACCTTAACATGGAGACGATCAACTGCGCCACAACATTCACGAAAGCGAAAGTAAAAGCGACGGAAGGAAACGATCAGAGAGGCGTTTGAGGGACGTTCAGAGTCAGGAACCTCAGAAACGGATCAGGCTGGAGTTTAATTCTGTTTTCATCTTTAGAAACATCTGGAAATAGTTATAAAAATGCTGCGTAATAAAGAAAAATAGTGTAGATTAGTTTGAGTTGTGTTTAGCTGAGCTGTGTCTTTAATCAAAGCTAAACTGAAGAGTTCATTTTGTGGAGGAGCAGCAAGACTTTCAGTGTTACTCTCAGGAGAAAGCCTCCCAAATGTCTGTTGTCTTAATAGTGGAATTATCTGGAAAATGAACCAGTTCTTATAAGCTGCTTTTCTATATGAGCAGTCAAAGCATTTTATACAGCGTGCTTCATTCACACAAGCACTTCTTTTTCTAACAATGACACTATGATGGATGCATCGGAGAGCAAGTCAGGGTTCCATATCTTGCCCAAGGATACCGTGGCGTGCAGACTGGAGCAGCCAGGGATCAAACCTCCAACCTTCCAGTTAGTAATTCTACCTGCTGAGCTACAGTCTGTACTTCCTGAACAACACACCCTCCTTTTGTTTCTTTATTTCCTGTAACAACCATCAGCAGAGTCTGTGACTCCGTGTTTATGTTTTAGTTTATTATTATTATTCTGTGGTTTTGGTTACCTTGGGTATTTGTACTCTTCTGTGTCATGGTTCATGTTCCTACGTTCTGTGTCCCCCTGTCTGTGTTAAGTTGGTGTGTTATGTCATTACGTGTATGTGTTTCCTGTTTTACTTTGAAGATCCGTGTCTGTTCTCAGTGTGTTCAGTTTACTTTCCCCTGTCTCGTCAGGTCGGATTACTCCCAGCTGTGCCCTCCTTATGTGTCTCATTCCCTCGTTATCCTTCTGTGTATTTAAACCTCGTGTCTGCCTCTGTTAGTTGCTGGTTCGTCTGTGTTGTTCCCCTCGGTATCCCTGTGTCTCTCCGTGCCTCCATGCAATCGTGCATGCAATCGTGCATGCAATCGTGCATGCAATCGTGCATGCAATCGTGCATGCAATCGTGCATGCAATCGTGCATGCAATCGTGCATGCAATCGTGCATGCAATCGTGCATGCAATCGTGCATGCAATCGTGCATGCAATCGTGCATGCAAAGTCCTCTGAATGAATGAACCAGTGAATGCAGGAAGTGCCCACTGTTTCTGTAAGTATGGGAGGACCCACCTCTCTCTGCAGATGTCCCTGACACAGGCGGCCCTGGCCAGGATCTGCTCCCACTGGGCGTCCCTCCCCAGCACCACCCTGCTGTCCTGCTGGCTCATTAGACGCTGCAGCTCTGGGTAGACCCGGTCCTTACAGACATGACCAAAGCAGCACACAATCAAAGACAAACAGAAGCTTTGAACACATGAATATGACATTTACAGTAATGCGTTATTATTGCAAACCTGTTTCTTCCACAGAGCGGTCATGAGGCGCAGTCCCACTGCTCTCAGCTTGGGGGAGCCGGCCAGCATGTGCAGACTGTGCAGCACGATCGGGAAGCAAAGCTGGAATATTACAGCACATATGATCAGAGCCAAGTTTACAAGAGAAACACACGGTTACAGCTGAAGAAGGCAGATGTTAGACGATGACTGCTGGTTTGGAGAGTCCAGCTCACTGACAGAGTGCTTTATACTACAGAGCACTGCATCTATCCCACACAGAGGCTGCTGTGCTCCAATCCCAGCTCCTACAAACTGGGTACAAGAAACACTGTCCGTGTTCACACTAGACTTGTAGTCAAGACCGCCTAATCCGAGACCAAGACAAGACCAAGACCAGAGGGTATCGAGACCAAGACCAAGACCAAGACCAGAGGGTATCGAGACCAAGACCAAGACCAAGTTGAGACGAGACCGAGACAAAAAAAGTCTTTAAACTGCAGCCAGATGCTGCTTCGTTTACGGGTCTCGGGCATATTTATGTGTTTTTGCTTTCGCACAGCCCTCCTCACTGCTGTCTACTGTCTCACTCACTCACTGAGAGGACAGACGCATGCTCCACTTGACTGTTGCGTCTCTCACCCTCTCTGTTTTTCACTTAATTATATTATCCTATATCCTCGCATGTGATTGGCCACAATATGGAGGGATTGGAGCGTAGCTGAGCCACTGTGTGAGAGCTGAGCAGCCAAAGGAAATTAAGTGAGGGTAGAAATGACTGAAAGATTATTAGGCTCTGTTTTGAGCTTTGTTCAAAAAAGAATGACTTCATATATATATATATATATATATATATATATATATATATATATATATATACACACATACATATACACATATATATATATATACATACATACACACACAGGACACCTTAAACGAGTTTTTTAATTAAGCAGCAAGGCAGAACAAAATCGGGCCTGTATCAAGACACAGGGACTAAACCCCAATTCAACCAGACCCAGAACTGATCCAGAATTAAAACAGGACTACAACAGTAACCAAGACAGAACCAGAATTAGAACTAGATGATAGCAGCACTAAAAATCATCTTAGACCTGCACTACACTTATTTTTTAATTCTACCCAAGTACACTATTTAGATTCTGAAAAGTTTATATAATTATTTAGCCTTGTTGAGCAAACAAGCCTGCATAACTTAATAAATATAGAATTTTAAAAGTAACAAACGCTATCTAAAAAGATACAATAGGTACGAGCAGTGTTGGGGAGTAACGGAATACATGTACCGCCGTTACGTATTTAAAATACAAAATATGAGTAACTGTATTCCGTTACAGTTACCGTTTAAAAAGGTGGTATTTAGAATACAGTTACTTTGTTGAAATAAATGGATTACACGGCGGTACTTCCCTGTTTCATGTTGTCACGGGTCAGGACTGTTTGGGTTTTGTTTGACAGCTACGTTCTGTTGTTCCAGGCGGCAGCGTTACGGTTGCCATGGTTACAGGGTGACACTTGCTCTCTGCGTGTTTCCTGGGTGAGAGAGGCCTTTTTGTTGTTATTGTGCTAAGCTAATAGGCAGAATGCTACAGGTATAGCTCTAAAGAATGTAGCATCATAGGCAGTGTAGTCCGTGCTGCAGGGAGAATGGACTGCCATACACGTTGTCATCGAGCAAAAACGGGAGCTGGAAGCATGTAAATATAATAATAACCACTGCAGCCAAGAAGAGAGCCTGACGAGCCCAGTTGTAAGTAAGCTATTAAGACTCGACTGTACACCGTGTTCGTGTTTTCCTCCAAAAACAATAAGTTCCGTTGGAGCAGCTTTTCAACGCCTCTCTCTTTCTCTTGCTAGCAAAGTTGACCCAGACAACAAAGTAAAGCTATTTTTCGGCTAGCCCGACACAGAACCCACCGTATTAGCCAGAGGTCCCTTTACTACGGTTCGGAGCCGCGGACCTTCAGTAACAGTAATAAATCACAGCAATAGTACATTCACGCAGTTGTAAACAGCATGATAATATATTAAGTAATCCAAAGTATTCAGAATACATTACTCCCATTGAGTAACGTAACGGAATACGTTACAGAATACATTTTGGGGCATGTATTCTGTATTCTGTAATGGAATACGTTTTAAAAGTAACCTTCCCAACACTGGGTACGAGATACATGTTCTGATAGGTTTTTGGCAAACAACCATTTGACTAACGTGTGTCTCACCTGCTCTTGTTCCATCTCTGTTCTGTCGTCATTTTCGTCGTCTCTCTCCCTCTCTGTTCCTCTCTCTCCCTCTTTGTGCTGACAATCAAGCCAAACACAAATATACAGTGGAAACCAGATATTTACATACTCTTCAGATAAAAACACAAACACTTTTTAATTGTAACATCAAATCAGACTAAATGTTTCTTTTTTTAGATTGATAAATATAAAAAGCATATTTGTTAACTTTAAGAGTAAAGAGAGAAACTGTCTGTATTTCTTAAGTGTAAATGGCACCAAATTGTATTCAAAATTGAGCCACACTTATGGAGCTCCACAATTCTTTTCCAGAATTCTTTTCCAGGTGTTTTGGTTGACATCTCTTGATTTTTCAAAGAAACTTTCCCATTTCAAAGAAACAGGCTCTGTGTTTTGCCTTATATGCATCCACAGCTGTGCCACCAATTTACCCACATGGACTCTACTAACCAATCAGAAGCTTCTTAAGCTCAGAATGGAATCGTCTGGAGTTTTCTTAATTAATCGTAATTAACAATAAACTTAGTGTATATGTACTCCTACATTTGATGAAAGTGGTTAAAATAGACAGCTCCCTCTTTTTATTCTGACATTTAACTAATTCAAAAGACATTACAACATTTATTTATCTAAAACAAAAGTTTACTCTAAATTGATGTTTAACAGTAAAAAAAAAAAAAGGTTTTATGTTTTCTCCCTAAAGTGTATGTAAATATCTGGTTTCAACTGCGAATATACTGCTGTGTATTGAAATTCCTCTTGTTTTGCATAGATATACTGAACAACATACGAAGCATAATATATAAAATAACATCTACCTGAGTTTTTTCTTTGAAAGAAGCTCCTTATGTCCATTGTTGTGTTCATCAGTACACAACTGAAACCGATTTAGAGAGTTTGTTTAGCCGTGGAGGGTAACAACTGAAAATATGAGATGTAAGCTAAGACTCTCTAAAAAAATCAGCATTGTCGTTCGGCTTTTTATTTATCCATTTGTTGATTCACTCGGAGAGTAAGTAACGCAACCAAGTGATCAGTTTGATATCAATCTTTTGTGATACACCGTCATATTTACATTATTAGTTCAGTACGAATGATTTCCGTTGGTACCTGGTCAAACTTAAGCTCTCCCCTGCAGCAAACTCGCAGGCAGCAGCTTCTCCCCCCCTCGCTCACATGGGTGCTGTGCTCAGTCGCCTAGTGCCAAAGCTCGGATCATACCAAATTCAGGGGGAATTTACGACGGTGCGCTCTGTGCTTCGTGTGTTGTTTTTGTTTTATACAGTTGTCAGTCAGGCATCTAACAAACAAATTACACTCCAAAAAACCCCATGCTTCTGAAAAAATGACCCGGGCTTAAGCCCAGTAAGACACCCCCCACTCCGCTGATGGTTGACTCCAAATCTCCCGAACACTATGTCGATTTGAGAGCGCAAGACCGAGACAGCGAGACCAAGACCGAGACCAAGACAAAAGTCCGTCGAGACCAAGACTGAGACCAAGACAAAAGTCCGTCGAGACCAAGACGAGACCAAGACCACGTAAAAGTGGTCTCGAGACCGGTCTCGAGACCAAGACCGGTCTCGAGACATCCAACTCTAGTTCACACAGAGAAAACTGTGTGGAAGACGTGGGACTTTCTCTTTGCTCCTCTGTCAAAGTGCTAAATATCGAGAGGGGAACATTTCAGTTATGTGCACAAACTGATTTACCAACATTTGCCACACACAGTGTCCTGCTAATGGTGCTAATATTGCGACCTCAACACTAACCGAGAAGGGTCTGGCTGCAGCCACTGGGGAGCGCCATATTGGGACCTCCACAGTAACCGGAAACACGTGACCTCTACAGAAGGTGGAAATACGTTCCTGCATGATGAAGGTGTGCAACGTCTTGTGTCCAGACAAAACGCAGATTTTGGCAAATGTGAGCCTGAGCAGAAATACGATTGCTGATCGGGTTTGTGAGATGGCCACTGATTTAAGAGTGTGTGTGAAAGAAGCAAAAACTTTCTTGCATACTCTCTTGCTGTGGATGAAAGTACAGACATGATGGACATCTGGCCATCTTCATCATGGAGAGGAAATATTGGACATTAAATCGATGCACGGGACAACGACAGGAAAATACATTTTTTTAAACGTATGTCAAAGTGTAACCAACATGAAACTGCCCTGGGAAAAACTTGACGGACTTACAACAGATGGAGCGCCGGTGCTGTGCGGTGAAAAAAACGGACTAGTCCGCAGGATGCGAGTAAAGATGCAGGAGGAGAACTGTACCGGTGAGTTAACAGCACATCACTGCATCACACACCAGAATATGTGTTTGCTTTCATTTATTTTTTCTGGGGTTTTGGCAGCATGTTCATATTTCTAACTTGCATAATTTTGACAGGATATATTTTTATGAAGAGCAAAATATTTAAAGTTAAAGTTTTTTTTTTTTAAGTTTTTTTTAATCTGGAATAATATTCCTGTCTGTTTTTCTTCATATTTTCTGGAGTTTATATACTGCTGGGCGGGTGCTATGATGCTATGATGTTATTGATGTTGAACTTGTTTTATCTTATTTTATTTCTAAGGTTAGTTATTAGAGTTTCCAACCGTCCCGTAAAAAACGGAATGGTCTCATATGGAGAAAATATTGCGCGTTTCTTATTGAGGTGAAAAGGACCACAGTTTGTCCCGGACTTCAGCTACAATGAAAAAGACACAAAGCTGCTGCACAGCTGCCTCTTCTTCTCTCATTCTCCCCCCCCCCCCCCCCCCCCCTCTCCTGTTTCTACTTCAATCATGAAACTGATCAATGATCAGCTGATTTTGCCAGTATTTTCCCACATTTTCTAGATACTGCACCAGTACTGTGTGTAAAATGCCATCAAAAAGTCAATTAAGTTTTATTCTTTCTCACCTGTCTTTCTGTCTCCTTTCACTTTTTAAAGGTTGCCATGTTAGAAAAAATATTTTGCCCTGCCGTGCTGTTTATTGATGTGGCAAATGAATGGTTTATGAAAATATATCTGTCATCAGTAATCAGTAATGATCATGTCTCACCTCTAGTCTTCTCTGTCTTAATTTCAGGTTTTCACCATGTGTTCTAGATAGTTCAGGAGGTTAACTCGACCAGCAGTCTACTTTCAGGTACTGTTTAGAATACCAGAATAGGGAGGCTGGTGTAGGTTTAAGTTTATTAGACTGATACATATATACCAACAAGACAGTGTACATCACTGTGACAACAGCGTTTGTTTTCATTCAAAGGCTTTACGGTTTTTCCTATAATACCTGGTGGGCCGGTCTCTAGTCAAAATGCCCGGGCCGATTTTTTTGTCCCAGTCCAGCACTGGGTAAAGGGTACAGCGCCCCCTGGGTACAGACGGTGGCATGTCTTGGTCTTTGCTCAGGGATGTGAAGGCCTGCAGCCTGGAGAGGCTGAAACCTCCAGACTGTGTTCTGTGGCTGTGATAAGATCCCCCGTGGGCGGTCCTTGGACTGTTTCACTGTGATGTTTTCTTTTGCAGTGGGTTTAGTTTAGCTTCTGTTTACAATGAGGACAAATGATTATGGTTTTCTTCTTGTGTATGCCCTACAAACACACAAACACAGTCAGGTCAGCCCAAATTATACAGTCGATGCTCATTACCACAGTATTAAGTAATGCTGCTGCTTCACTTGGGCTGCTAACAGGCTGCAGACATTAGTATGGTGGTAGGTGTGTTGTAAAAATTGGGCTGTTTTTCACATCTTGTGGACTTCTACCTAAAAAATAAAAAAGTCAGTTTGAGATTTACCTGGTTTGCCAGAGTCTGAGTTTGCTAAACTGTAAAAGTAGCTAAAACAAAGCAGAGCCGGTGTTACCTTTGACCTGCTGTACTTACTGGTGCTGTTTTTGGACTGGCTGCTTGGTGTCTTTTGCCTCTAGTTTCCAGACGTGCACAGTTAGTTACTGCAAGTAATTCTTCAAATACAACCCCAGTAAATTAAATAAACTTATCCGATCTTAGATTTTTATAAAAGCTTGAGAATGGAGTAGAAACTAGCACGCTAAAAAACAAATGCGGCATTGGACAACACAGACAATGGGGCGGTTTCAAGGAGAGCGGGGAATCTAAGTTTGGTTTTTCTTTCCCTTCCTGCTTCCTTGTTCAGGTTCACTCTGGGATCAGTCGGGTGGTCGGGGGTTCAGACGCACCATCACACATGACTAATTTATCAGAACGGGCACAATTGGCAGCAACGCTCACGGTGCCTGTAATCTGTCGGGGATGAGACTGTATTGTCAGCACACTGTTTTTTCCCCCTTGTCAGCTTTCTTCTTATTTCCTGTCTTATGGAAGTTTGGCTTTGTCTGCATGTATGACTGTGTGTGCTGCCTCATGCAAACGGGGTGGGCTGCAGGGGTCACGGTTTGCTACACAGCGTAGCTCCATCAAGACGAACAAAGCAAGGAGCAGTGCCAAGACCCCTGAAATCAAAGACCAGGTTCAGGACTGGGCTTTGTTCCAAGAGGCTGGGTCCGTTTGGCTGGTGCAGGGGGTCTGAGTGCTGAAAGAAGTGTCCGGAGCCTTTGTATGCAGCATGCCTCCTTATCCCGCTCCTTTGAAGTCTGCTTGCTTTTGTCCTTTACATAACTTGATTGAATTTTTTGAACCGCTAATTTGTATGCATTTTGTGAGCAAAAGGGTGGGGGAGGAAGACAGAAATGCCCCCCACCCAGAATTCCACAGGAGAGCAACAGGAAGGCCAACATGATTGGCCACAGGGGGAAATGATGGACACGAGCGAGCCAAAAGCATAGCATCCATGCACGTGTTTGAATTATGGCAGCTCTTTGCAAATTTGATGACAATGGCAGGGTGGTCGAGGATCCCTCTGCAAACAGAGGCCACATACACTCTGGTGGTCTTCACTTTGTTGTCAGCTTCCCCGCTGGGAGAAACGGGAATGAGTTGAGGAGGAAAAACTGTTCGTGAGCTGGAACCTGATTTTTTTTTTGTGATTTCATAGCTTAATTTTGATTATCTTCACTTTGCAGTGGGTCAATGTGCACACTGTATGTTTGAGGTGAATAAATGCCATAACGTGACACAAAAGCTGGAACGCTCTAAAATGTAAAACTTCATATTTCCATATTTTATGGACAGTAGAACATACGTTTCAGCTGAGATCCCTGCATGTGTATTCTGTTCATCTGGATGTTGCATTTTCACTGAGTGACCACATCACTGCTTCAGCTGACTGCATGTCGCATGATGACTAAAACTAAACTAACAGTGGGTCAAGAGGTCTGTTTCATGGTCAGCAGTAGAGATGGCCCTGTCCCAACTTTGAGATGCATCGGTTAATATTTTATTAGCTTAGTTATCCAGCTTAGAGTTTAGATTAACCATTTAACCAAATTGATGATAGTAGCATTCATTGCATCGGTCCTATTAGCACTGCAGTCCTCAAGGAACAGTGCTGTTGATGTCGGATATCTTCTTTATCTGCAAGGCTTCATCTCAACTGATTCACGTCACTGAGCCAAAGTCTAATGAGTCTATATGTGGCTGCTTGAACTTGGTTACTTACAAAGGGTTTGTAAACATGCAGATCGAGCTACTACTGTGTTCAGTGATAAATCCGCTGTGCTAACATGCTTGTTTGTAAACAATATGCCAAGGAAACTCAAAGAACACTTTTTTTAAACGAATTAATATTTATTTTGTTTACAGTTTACAATGAAATCAGTCAGTTGCACTTGCTTATGTGTAGAAGTGAAGGAAGTGTGTTTTCCCCAAGCAGCCTGCCTTCACAGCTGCAGGCAGTGATACGAGTGAGGAAGGGCAGACGTGTCATCATGTGCAGAGGTGAGGGTGGGGTTTGGTGGGTGGGCAGCTTTTCACTTCCTTGGCCTTATGCCAGCGTGACAGTCGATGTCTCTGTGTCTCTTATGCGGGAGGTTATTTTGAAGGTCTCCCAGTTTTATTGGAGGAAGTGTTTGCCGGACCGCTGAAGCGTTCTCCCACCCCTCGGTTCCATTCTTCCTTTGTACCCAGCTCCTCTCCCTCAGCTCAAACGAGAATGGCTTAAAGGAGTCTCAGTGGGGACTTTCCCTTTTAGTTTAAAAAAGTAACACAAAACCCTCGTGGCTCGTAATGAAGCCTTTATCGTGTCCACCAGAGATAATGCTGTTTAAATAAATGATTACAATAGCAGTAGCAGTGGTAGCATGAAGGTGAGACTACAATGATCACATGCTTCCACTATGCTGTGCAGATGAGCTCATTTAGAACATCAGCAAAAACATGGCACCTCCATCCCCGGGATGAAACATCCTGCTGTTTCCTGCAACATCCAAGATGATCGTCCAAGACGTCTTATCCACAAAGCAGTTGGAAAACCTGACGAGGGGTGGGGGATGTTAATGTCCGTCTAAGAGATCAGCCCACTGTGGGTGGGGTGACCTGGAGTGGGCACTCCTCCCTTTTCCAGCTGAGGACCATGGCCTCAGATTCTGTTATGGAATTAAATACAGAAGGTGCCAATCCTCCAGCTGCAGGAACATGAAGTCCAACCCAAAACTGTTTTTGCTTGTTTAGCTTGTAGGAAACGTGGCATTGTCTGGGTCTCCAGGCTCTGAGTACATCACTACAGTTTAGCATCTGCACTAAAGTTTGTTGTTGGAACAGACAGGTTAGTTTTAAGGATGCAGAACAGTTAGTGTAATCTAAACAGGGGCCTCTGCAGCTGTCAGCCATAACGAAACGCACTGCTTTTAAAGCATCACATCAAAAACTGGTCAGATAATCACAATTTTATTAGTGTCACTGATGAGTTTATATTATTTTAAGGTGTAGTACAGAAGGGTGAAGCTGTCGGCCTGTACTAACAGCCAATAGGGGGCAATCAGTCTATTTTAGCTTCCTGTATGATGTCCTGTGACTGCTTTAACCAGGAAACAACATTTTACATGTTTTTAGGCAAAGACATCGACTTTGGGGGTAACGATGGTCACAGAATCGTGGAGTAAGTCTGCTTGAACCAAAGGCAGGGCTCTGTATGCGTCATTCACAGTAACTTAATACAAACAGTGAATAAAGATGAGATAAATCATTTAACCCACTTCAGGGAGCTGTGCAGCAGTTTTAACATGCTACCACTAGGTGGTGCTAGAAGCTGATATTTTGAACTAATGATCAGAGGCTGCTGTAAGATGCACACAGCAAACATTTTGGGCCTGACACCACAATTTGTGCAGTGTACACAGCTACTTCAGACGCACATACAAAAACCAGCTCATCCACACGTGGGCGATCTGTACATCATACAGAACATTTATGGTTCATTCAATCCTCAAAATACGAAATCATCCTCATCAGACTGTCACGTGTCCCTGTGGCCTCGTCTCACGCTGAGCTTTAACAGGTGAAACACATCCACACCTCAGAGTACCTGTTAACGGTTCCTCCTACGGGTTTTGGGTCGGTTGTACAACTCCACGTGTTAGTGGATCTTTGTGTACAAACATCCTGAACCAACTGAACCCATGATCTGTGTTTGGGCAGACGATCAGAAGCACAAGCTTAAGAAATGAAGTTTCAGTCAGTGGGCGGGACCTCCTGAGAGGCAGCTCTCCTGTATCAAAGATGAGTGCTCAGCACAGGCGAGCAGCCATTCATGCCCTGCTGTTTAAACAACATTAAACAGGTTTTAAAGCAGCCGACATGAGTTCAGCTGATATTTAAAGCTGGTAAAATGAGTTCACTTTGTAGAGCAGAGTAACAGGACCACAGTAAGATAAAAAACAATATCGATCATTTTGAGAATAAAGTCAAAAATCTATTTAGAGAAAAACGCTGAAATGTGGCGATTACAGTCGTTTTAAGTGCCACGGCTGCACTGTGAGCTGGTGAAATGCTTCAGGATCAGCTTTAGTTGCAATAACTAATCTGCACATTTCCACTTTATTCTCAGAAGGACCTTTATGTTAATGTGCTCCCTACACTCCTATGTAGGAAGGACACTTGCAGCAGTAGTTGTGTTAAAGGAGACGAGGCCAAAGATTTTTGTAAAGCTCCAGTGGATTCAAAGTTCAGAGTTTGCATAAAGGTGGCTTTAATAAAGACACACTTACAAATAAAGTTTTTTTAAAGCTTTAACTCCAGAACAAACTGGAGAAACTTCTCAACTTTTAGTTTTCAGACGACGGCGCTCTCAACTGATGTCACTTTGTATCCAGACCTCCAGCTGGATTCTTCTTCATATTTCACACGTCTTTGCAAACTGTGAGGTCGCACACAACAAAACAGAACAACAGAGATGCATGTGTGCGGACGCTGTTTGATCCCAGGGAAATGAATGAATCGGATATCTGATCGGAGACCGAAGCAGAGTAGTGTTACTGGTCAGACTTGTGCCTTATAGAGCTCTTCAACAAAGTCCTGTTTCACTTTTTTCCACCCAACACACACACACACAGCTGCAAATTAAATTTAATAAATAAGACGTACAAAGTTGTAAGGCAAAGTTGATCATGCATTTGTCACGATAAACAACAACATACATGGCAGCAGAATCACTCCCACCCACCAACCCTTCATATCAAGTTTTCAGATTGTTGCCTGCTGACATCCTGATCTCGTACATCTACCCCCGATTTCTGCAGCAGGGTGAACTCTTTGTTCAGGGGGGGTCGAAGCAGCAGGCTGGACCCACTGTGAGGTTTAGACACGCCAACTACAGCTGGAACTGATTCAGGACGAGTCAGAGGCTCGGATCCAGCACCCAACTGCTGCGTGCCTCAGGACGTCCCGAGATAGCTCTGCAGCTTCCTTACTGTACTTCTGTCCAAAGAGCAAAGGTCAAAGTCAAACGTAGTGTTTGTAATGTGGAAGTGTCCGGTCTCTTCAATCAGGTTTACAATCTGCAAGACAGAAAGTGAGAGTGGTGAGCACAGGCTGGGCCAAAGTAAACTATGAACTAATAGTTCTACATTACTACTTTATTATTTGTGTCTAAGATCTAATCATCTGCTGCAGGCACAGCACGCTCTCAGCTGGCCAATCAGAAAGAAGAGAGCTTCGACCTGAGCGAACGTGTTTCCCTAAACTGGTCGATTTAAACCGTGTGAATAAAATCTGAGATCTGAAAATCACTGAATTCAGTTTTTACATCTGACACGGATCCCAAACTTTGTAGAAGTGGGTTTGTGTCAGATGGACGTATTGGACACTGCTGACATCAGCTCACCTGTTGCAGTATGTGACCTTCTCTTAGTGTCATTAGTCTTTTATGCAGCTCCACCAGCTCATCCAGGTAAACCTGAAAAGCACACAGCAAAGACATAAAAACACTTTCCATATTTCAGAATATTTACTAGTCTACTCCACATTACACGCACTGTTTCTAAAAACCAAAGACACTCTTTCTCACCTTATCACACTCCATGCTTTTGTCTTGCTTGCTCTGCTTGGTGGGACTTTTTACTTCCACTATCTGACAGACAGAAGAGCAAAGAGTCGCCCAGGGTCACGCACACACCTGGATACTGTGGCTTTCAATGATGCTGATCTAAGACATAAGCCAGTATATTACTGATATGATTACCTGGTTATTAGTAGACTTTAATAAGGGCGGGGCCTCACTGCACGACAGCGGGGAATGGGAGGAGCTGTCACTTCTGCTGCCATCACTTAAACTAATCCTAAGTATGAAGTCACAAAGAATAAAGACATTAAAACTTGTCTCAGCTGTTAGCTAAAAACTGCTAACAATGAAAATCCCCCATGAGCAGCATCTGAGAGAGTGGAGACGAAGGACGGTCTTTAACATGAGGATGACTCTCGCAGAATCAGTGTCAGGGACGGGCCTGCTAGATCAGGGGTGTCCGACTCCAGGCCTCGAGGGCCGGTGTCCTGCAGGTTTTAGATCTCACCTTGGGTCAACACACCTGAATCACATGACTAGTTCATCACCAGGCCTCTGGAGAACTTCAGGACATCATGAGGAGGTAATTTATCCATTTGAATCAGCTGTGTTGGATCAAGGACACATCTAAAACCTGCAGGACACCAGCCCTCGAGGCCTGGAGTTCGACACCCCTGGGCTAGTTAGATAATGAGCGCATAGATGATAGAAAACCGGCCAACTGTTGGAGACGGAGATGATCTGGTTACATTTAAGTTATGCTTTTTGGCCAAGGTTGACGGCACGACCACCAACAGGATGGTGGAGAGAGATGGAAAGAGCTTACATGAAATGCTTGAAGTGTTAGTAAAAGGCACGTTGAAAGAACGTTAAGAAACTGTCCCAAGCAATTTTAACCAAGATTTAAATGGTGGCTCTTCATCATTTTACAGGTTTGTTGTTAAAGGCTGGCTCTACTGCACAAACATGTGAGATACAAAGTAGCCCACATAATAGCAATATCCTGGTTAAAAGGAATTCATTACCAATGTCTGCACACTTCTCTATGAAACCAAACTAGTGTGCGGTTCAGCGATTCAAAAAGCTGCCCTCGGGTTACTAACCTGTGCTGGTGGTGTGTGAGGTGTGCGTGGGCTGCTCGATCCGTGTCTGAATCCACGTCGTCGTCGTCTGAATCGTCATCGTCGTCGTCGTCCGAGTGCAGATCCTGCATCACTGACTGCAGCGGGCCGAGCACTGAGTGGAACAGTTCAATAAAGTCACAGTCACTGCAGTTTAAACCTCAGAAATACAAGCAGAAAGCAGCAGATTGTGACGTGTAAAGCTCAGCAAATGTGGACCGGTGTATCTGACTTTCAAAGGGAACATGCACACATCTACATGGCTGACTTACAGCTCTGGTTCTGGTTCCTCTCTGGTTTTCAATCGTTCTCATTGCTCAGGAAAACAACATGATTCTCTCATGTTCTTCAATCTCAAAATGATTTAGCAGCCTCTCTTACGACGTCTTCAACTTTCTGAACCAACTCAAAGTAAAAGTTTATAAACCAGGGCTGTGCCCGTTTGTCTACAGGCTCAAAGTGATACTTTAAGAAGATTTGTGGTAATAATGTTTCTGATAATTTACACAAAAAGAGATTTTCTGCAGCATTTCTAAGTTTGATTAAATGAAGGGCATTCAGTGATTGCTTCCAATGAGCTACTGTCACTGATGACACACAGTGCCGTTTGCAGCAGCATTAAAGTGGCACTGCAACACAGAATAAGTCAAATTTAGCACAGAAATGGGGTTAGTGTTAGTCGTAGTTTGGCCTGGAAACTTTTGTTAAACAGTAACTAAAGTAACTTAACCTGGTGACTCTTCAGGAACCTGCACAATGTTTTCACAATAAAACTGAAGACTCTTCTACCTGGGATGTTGGGTCATGAGTTGAGCTTTTTAACCTGCTGCTTTGGTCTTGCACCATGTACCGTATCAGTAACTTTCATCCACTGTTTGCTCTTCCTGTCACATGTGTGTCGCATATGTTGCAGAGCACTGTGATTGTTGGAGGTTCCTGAAGTTGCTGCACTGCAGACTGACACATGTGGCTCTCACTCCCAGACATGCCCAGGCTTGTCTCTTAATTGCATGCACTAGGGATCATAAACACCTGGTGTTGCTACAGCAACGATATCTCAGTATGACAGTTTTGTATCACGTAAGAATTTGTACCAGTATGATTGCAGACAATATGATATACACAGCTAGTTAATGCTTCCACTTTACAATAATAAAGCTTATGGTTCATATTAGAATATGTAGGAGGAATCACTCTCCTCAGCCTTCCCGGGAAAGTCTGTGCCAGCGGGCTGGAAATGAGAGTTCATCCACTGCAGGAGCAGGATGTAGAGTGGCTACATAAGATGCAGGTTCAGGCATACCAGGCAAATTCAAGGTCTGGCTATTCCAGCATGGTATAGTACCAAGACTCATTGGCAAGTCCTGCATGGGGCGTCAGGGACTCGGGTCCACCCACTTCCAACAATGGGCAATAGCTGAGCCCTGGCTGAGGAGAGGCATGGTCCGAGCTACTAGTAAGCTAACATAAACTAACCAACCCAGTGACATCACATGCTGATGTCGGTAAACGTGTTATATAAACTTAAACTTTAAGCACTTCTTAAATCCAGCTGCACAGACAGCGTTACCTTTGAGAGCAGGGCTCAATGGTGCCTTCATACATGTAGAGTTTCATGTCCACTTTAATGATAACAGCTAATTATCTCCATTTTAAGTTAACAAATCGTGAACATGTTAAATTCCCACCAAGCAGGTTAACGATTATGGTAACTGTGTAACACTTCAGTTTTCTTTACATTGGAGTTTTGCTGACCTCTTGGGAAATGCTGTGCATTGTTATGAATGTCAGCTACATGTGTCGTAGTGAGGAAAGAGGTTGTGTGTCTGCCTGTGTGCAGGGGTGCTGCGTGTCAGCTGGAGGCGGTGAAACAACACTGTTCAATATCGATCCTGCTGCTGAGGAGCGTTTAATCCAACAGGAAATGTTAGCTTTAATTAGTAACAGTGTAGCAACCTTATGACAACTATACCACAGTCTCTACAGGGCACACAATAAGTGTTAGGCTACCACTGTGTACTTGGTGTTACGCTTGCATGACAACAGACTGTTGGACGCATCATTTTGCTTTCTTTGCTTTCTACCAGTGAGTGTGATAAGTTTATGTCAGCTGGACCTAAAGTGATGTTAAAAACACTGTTTAAGCGTCACACTGCCAGACTGAATACTTCCACCTGTGTAACACAACAGACTCACTATAGTCTCGTCACATCCTGACATCACCCCTGTCCTCTGTGCATCGTGGAAAGTGACGATGGGAAAACATTCAGACACTTTGTGCTCACGTTAGTTTTCCTCTCCCAGATTCTCCCAACAAGCAGCTGAAGATCTATTAGGATAATTGTTGTTATCACAGATTTTTTATCTGATTACACCCCACCACCCATCCCCCTTTGTCCTGTGCTGTTGTTGATTTGTTGACACGTGCTACGGTGCTGCTGAGCACACGCATGTGTGCAAGGCGGCTGTTTGTTGGTTTGCTGAATGGCCCTGAACACATGTGCCTGTACAGTTTAAATCATTTGCTCAGGATTATGTTTAATTTCACGTGGCACTCATGATATAAATCTAATCACGAAAACACAAACAACTCAAAGCGGTGCAGTTTATTGGTTCCATCGCTTTGGCTGCACGAAGTGTCACGTATGATGTTAGTGTCACTAACAAACAGCACAAACTAAACTCTGTAACTTGTGTGCACGGTCCAAGTCGGTTACCTTGCCGTTTGTGGGGTGTGGGAGCAAAGCTTGAACTGGAGCTGGAACCCGCTGGACTGGGCTGCTCAGACTGGGAGGAAGAAGAGAAACAGGCAGCGATTAATGATAAAAATATGACTCAAACTGCTGTTTGACTGAATGTGGCGGTTCTGCAAACAAAGAAGCAAATGAATAGTCGAGCCCCGGCTTGGACAGTTTCGGTCGTTGTGTCCTTGGGCAAGACACTTCACCTACCGCCTACTGGTGGTGGTCAGAGGGCCCGGTGGCGCCAGTGTCCGGCACCATCGCCTCTGTCAGTGCGCCCCAGGGTGGCTGTGGCTACAATGTAGCTGCCATCACCAGTGTGTGAATGTGTGGATGACTGGATGTGTAAAGCGCTTTGGGGTCCTTAGGGACTAGTAAAGCTCTATATAAATACAGGCCATTTACCATTTACTGTTATTATTATGTATGTGCTGAAAGAAGACCAAACCCAGCAGGAATGGACCAACCTGGACTCACCAGTGTTCCCACTTTGAACATGTTCGGCTTTCAAACCATCTCCAAGGGACAGGAATTAAGAGTTACAGTGAGGGGGACTCTCTTTATTAAGAATATGTTTATTTATCAAAGTTTGTATTTGTTGAAAATAAATACAAACATAAAAAACAAACGAGGCTGCAGAGAGCACTGGATGTCTTTTTTAAACTAATGTCAGAACTATCTGTCCTGACATTAGTTTAAAAAGGAAAAGCTCCAACAGGAGCCTGGTGTCACAGTGCCATCCATCGTCTGTTGGGTCGGCAAAGCATCAAGAGAAAATTAGATTTGTGTGTAAATGTTCAAGGTTGAAGCCTTTTATACCTTTTATAACAGCTCACACAGAGAAAAGTTCAAATGAAACAGTGTGTGCTGACATTTCCATACAGTCCTTACCTTCATGTCCATGTATGTGTTTGACACGTCTGTAGTTTGGATTCATAAAAGCCAAAAATGAAAATCTCTTCTTTTAAACCCTTTCTTGAAGCAGCATCTGCCCACAGGCAGCAGAGGCTCATACAGCCCAGCGTGAGGATGTTTGACTCTTTCAGATGTGGACTTAAACAATGACAGTGCACGTTTAAACGTGTTTCAATGTACGAGCACAGATACATAAGGAAACCTTCACAGTGCAAAACATGGTGAGGAGAAACAGAGCGCACAGCTGCTCTGCTGGTTTACAGGCTTCTTCAAAGTGTCATAAATCTGACCGGCACTCCTGTTTACGGCTTTTGTTCTCCTTTACTCCAAGTAAGCAAACCCAATCACATCAAGAGACAATAAAGCGACTCCCAGCCCATCCAGGAAACTGTCTGACGGTCTAGTTTAGAAACCACGGGGAACAAAGTAGGAAAAGTTGATGCCAGCTCTCACATCCACAGCTCGCAGCGCTCTGCCTCAGCTCTGCTCGAACCACCCGATTCATCTGCTCTGGATTTCCTCTGACTAGTTCCCAACAATGGGTTCGGCTACGGTTCCCCCGCTGCTCTGCACAGCGAGCAACCCTCCACGCGTCCACAGTCCGCTCTGTCACAGATCAATATCCCATCTGTGATCTGTTCAGCCTACAATAATGAATCCCGCTAACCTGCAAAGCTAATGACAACAGATGGCTGGCACTCATTACAGTTTGAAAATAAGAGAGAGGATTGTCCAGAGCAGCAGACGACATCTCATGAAGAGCAAACAAATCAAACCTGGGATGTGATTAAAACAGCTGAATGTAGAAAAACACTGCACTGAATACTGTCATTCAAAATAAAGATATTTTTATCATGTTTGAAGTTTAAGACACTCTTACATAATTAAATGTTCTTATCTTCGTGCTGTGTGATGATGATGAGTGGACACTTGAATCAAAGAGATGATAAACTTTCTTTTACTTTTATCGTCAGCATCCTGAGACACCAGTATCTCTGTGGGATCCTGACCATCCAGCACAAAGCGCCTCGACGATGCGGCGCCATGGAAATAAAACGGATTCGTCTTAAACAGACGTGTGCTGGTCGGAGGTCACACCCAGTTTCCCTTCCTTCATGTCATCACCTCGTCCGCGTTTCCTTCTCTGCTGTTTTTATCCGAGCACTCACTCCCAAACTCTGAGATCAAAGATGAAGCAATGGGAGCGCTGGGCTGTGTCGCCTCAGGCCCACCAGGGTTGCTAGCCTGGGCACAATCAAATGCCTGGAATTTGTCACCCCACATGCTTTTTACAACCAGTAGCTGCAGCAGCCCCCACCCCAAAGCTACTTTCATGACAAAAACACAGGTTTCGGTGCCGCTCTGTGAGAACTGCTTTGACTAACCACGCGGCAGAGAACGATGCGTAAAAGAGCTGCACTTCATACAATCGCCGACAACAGAAATAAAAACTGCTGCATAAAGAAACGCTGTGACGCAGCCGTTTGATTCTTTCAAAGCGAAAAGAATTAAAGAGGAGCTGTGCTATTTACGGCCCTCGTTTCTCCTCAGGTGCTGTAAAACCATAAATCTTTCTCGTCTGCGATTTGGCTTTAAAACGGCATCTTTATGGGGTTCTCTGCAAACCAGCGTGGGCATGGCAACAAGGTCAAAGGTCAGCCTGTTCATGAAACTGCAGCATTTTCCTAATTTGGCTGGCGGGTTTGAAGAAAACGCTCTGTTAGATACTCGACATCATCATCAGCTGTTTGCTCCCAAACCAATCAATGTGCAGACGAACGCACCTGAACTTCCACCAGGTTTACTGTGCCCCCCCACAAACCATCTCTGGTGGTTGTTTATATACATCAAGGAGAAGATGTGCCTTCTACTTGTACCTATGTAGCAGAGCCAGTAGATGAGCTCATTCCCAGCTGTAACGACAGTAAAGCATCACGTTTACTCACATCCGATCTGGCAGACTGGTCCTCCACATCAGAGTCATTAGCATCGACCAGGTCCTGGAATGGCGGCAGCGTGGACGCGCTCCTGAGGTCTGCGTCCTCGCTTTCTGCTCGTAGCTTACTGGTGTGCAGCTGCGATCTGTCTCTCAGTAGTTTCTTATCCAAACTCTGACCGTCTAACTCTGAAATCGGCATTTCCGAGGAATTCACAAACCCCTTTTTGCGTCTTTTGGTCCCGTGATCGTCACCATCGAGGCCGGACAAGCGCTTGTTTAACCTCGACACATGAGTTATCCCCTCAGTCCTACGCTCCTTAGACAAAGACTTGGGCTGCTTGAAGCCCATCTTAGGATTGATCTCTCTAAGTGGCTGGTTCTCTTTGGGTTTCCTGGAAGATTCTTTGGGGGCTTTTCCGGGTTCCCAGCCCGAGTCCCTGAAGGCACTTTTGGGGTCTTTTAAATCTTTTGGGGTCTTGTCTTTATGGTCCTTAAATGGCTTGTGGAGTTTGGAGATGCTGCTGTTGTCAGTGCTGGTGGTTGTGGCCATGATGAGGAAAGCGTTTCCTGTAGAGCCATCCTGCAGATTGAAACAGACACAGGAGATCAGATAGTAGCGTCGGATATTTAAGTAGCTGTAGATGAAAAGTGACATCAAGCAAAACAATAACAAAAGAGAAAGACTAAAGCTACACGGGAAAAACACGTAAAGCTCAGAGTGTTCAGGCACAAGGAAAAGGGATGCTGCACGCGCTGTCAGCTGATACAGTATCGAACACGCCACCGATTTTATAGGCAAAGATGTTTTTAAAGGTGCTGTAGACATGAAACCCACTCAGTCCACACATGCAAAGACATCATACACGTGCAAATATTAAGTTATGCATAGTGATGAAAAACAATGCAGGGAAAAGTGCTGAACACACCATCTGAAACTTATTGAATACTTGTACAAAAAGCTTTATTGACAGTACAGCTTCAAGGCGCCTCCTGAAGGACGCAGTCACACTGCTCAGCTGTGGTTTCGTCCCAGTCTGTGGGATCATAATCTGAACAGCTGATTGGGTCTAATCCTAACTGTCCCTCCCGCTGATGTTAAAACCAAAGCTGATTGTGCGACACAAAAACAAAGTGTGGAACAGATCAGCTGATTCTGTTTGCTAATGTGTTGCTAATATTTTTCTACATTTTCATAGTTTAAACCAAGTTTTTCTGAATAAATATGAGTTCTAAATCAGTGCACTCTGTTTTTATTTACATTTCACGCAGTGTCCCAATATTGGCTGACAAACGTGAATTACACTGCAATGATCAACTGTACAGCGAAACACTGATGCTGTATTACTGTAAAACACTAAATATCTGTTTCTTTGTCCACAAACATCCACACAGGTAAATCTTCGGCCCCTGACATTCTGATGTACGTCAGATATTATAAAGTGGATCCCAGCAATCTCAGAAAAATGAGGGATGTTCCTGGCCAATCATTTCTAAGCCGACTAAACGAGGAAAACCAAACGGCTGGTGTGAAACTAAGAAACACTGCAACACACTGTGTGCGTCTCACATCGTGCATGATGAACACGTTATCCTCCAACACCAGACTAAACCCAGAACAGAAACAGGTAACCTGATGGTAACCCTCAGCTGCAGCAGTGGCTCCAAACTAACCTGCTGAGGTTTTAACAGCAGTTGTTCTGGTTTCATGTTCCAGCTATAAAACATGTTTTTGCTATCGTGCCATCTAAATTTTAAACTTACCACATACACTCATGTACTCATGCATATACACAGAAGGGAAGATGACATCTTTGCTGCTGAGGAATTATTTTCCCTTTTTCCAATTTTCAAAATGTTTAAAAAAATGTTTAAAACGTTAAAAAGACAAAATATTTAAAACATTAAAGCACAACATGGTACAAAACATTTTGGTTACTGGTAACCAAAATAACACAGGTGGCATAAAAACACTGATTTGAACATTTGTGACCCACCTGTACCTGTACCTGACTGTAGGCTCCAGTCTCTCATCTAAAGGTAAAATATGATGTGAAGATGACTTACTACTAAAGATGTTCATGCACTATTAAATATGACAAAACAAATACACTGTGGCACATTGTGCTGTGCATTATTAATGATGCACATTGATGCAATTCATAGAAACACCATAAATGATCATCCATTTCCTCTGACGGGTCTTTGCATTAAAATAAATATATCAATAATGACTTTGGTTTGCAGAGCGCCTCACATGAAACCTAGGGACGTGCTAGAAACAGTACAAATAAAAATATAGTGAAGAAGCCCAGAGCTCCCTCACAACAACCGCCTTCTTCAGTTTATCCAAGGAAACAGAGACATTCCCAAGCCAGCCGAGAAGCAACCTCTCCCGGGACCGCCTCCCAGAAGGCCACGCCCTGAACACCTCACCCCGGCGGCAGCCGACTCAAATGGCTCCTTTCGATGTAGAAGGACATCGACTGCAGTCCGAGTCCCTCTTGAACTCGTCACCCTATCACAAAGCAAAAGTCTACCCACCTTCGGAGGAAGCTCACGTCTGCGACGACTGCGTATGGGAGACACAATATTCTCCCATTGGGCACCAATTAAAACGTTAACATTAAACAACTAGTCCTTCTGATACGTCTAATGACAGCAGCTCTGATGATTCAGGCACATTCCTGCTAAGAATAGGCCAAAGCACCTCGGTTTGAACTCAGTTCAATTCAATTTATTCACACAGCAACAAATCACAACAAGCTTTACATTGTACAGTATATCCTATAATAATAGACACAGAAAACTCTTATCCACACACAACATCATCTCAGTTCTGTTCACCACAGCTCAATTATACACATTATGACATAATCATGTTGCCTAGCAACAAGCTTTTAGCATATATAAACTTTACCACCATATTATTATTTATTGATTGATATTTTTGTATATTAACTAACAATATTGTAGCTTTAGTATTCACTGATTCATCTAAAACAAAATAAATAAATTAGTACCAAACACCAGTGCACCCTGGGAGAGGCTCCAGGCCCTGACAGGCCAAAGCGTTTAGTGCAGTACAAGGAAGAATCACCCTGAGGTTTAAAAAACATATTTCATGCTTGTGCTGCAACGTTTTTGCAGCAGCTGGTCTTTGCTGCAAAACGAGCGACCTTTGTAGCAGCAGTGCTGCAAGCTAACAAGGTAAAGAACAGAGACACTGACCTTGGACGCATTAAAGCCTTTGCTTTTCTTTGTGTCAGAGCTGTTGGGAAGTGTTGCCAGCTTGAGGTGGGAGCCAAACAGGGAGGCTGAGCCCTCCTGCATTATCATCACCTGCCAAAGGAAAATCAGCAGCTTAAATGAGCAGAGAGTTCTTTGCTTTCAGTAAATGTAGAGTGTTCAGTCTCTACCTAGAAAGCTGCTAATGAATCAGTCATTTACTGAGTAATATCACTGTGTTTTTAGAGTCAAGTACCAGAAAAGAGGACATCAGTAAAGAATGTTCAGCTTTACTGTCAAGCAGCTTGTGTGAGCACTTTTGTACAAATTTGTTCTATATTACATCTATTTCATCCCAGTCATCCCAGTGACATCAGTGCCTCACATGTACATGTAACTGACTTGAAAAAACTGCGTCAAAAACAACAACAATCAAAGAAAGAACAACAAAGGATTCTCACATGTACAGGTAAAGATGGGTATCATGAAGATTTAGAGTAACAGATAAATGCAGGGCTCGCAAAATCGCTAGCCCGACGTCCCGGGGCTAGCGATTTTTCCAGTCGGGCTACCAAAATCTAACTCAGCCCTGCCCGTCGGGCTATCATAGGAAAATATATGTCAGTGCTTTTGCATTCTTTCGCCAGTGTAGCTGAGTAATTATGTCATTGGCATGAACCACTGTCAATATGTGACCTATTGAAATCGCGTTTGAATTTGCGCTTGCTTTTTGCTTTCATTTTCATTTTGCGATCGCGCGAACGGTGTATAGAGAGCGGCAGCACTGATTGGTGAGTGACGATTAATTGCGCACCAATTCCTCTGACATCTTCTTATCACTCATTAGCTTACTATTCAAACGCAACAAGTGAAATCTCTCGCAGCAAGCTTAAACATGTGAGAGGTTGAGTGCGCAAAGAATCGCTGATCATTATGTAAGTACGTGTGTAAAAGCAGCAGGATTTACGCTGGTATTTTAGTTCTGCAGAGCCAAATAAGACAGGTCAGGGTGAAGAAGGGGCAGCCAAAGAAAAGCCGATCACAAAACGGAAAAGATATGACAAATCGAGCCCGTTCTCACTCCCGAGGCGTAACATGGCGACATTTTGTCACGTCCGGCGGCGTTCCTGAGGAACGCGAAAGGAGACTTTCGGCGTTCTTATGGTACGCGGCGGGTTATGGCTGAAATCCAGTGCAATGACGCTCCCGCGGTAACCAACGTTCCAGCCCTGTATTCCAGCCCTAAACCTAACCTTATCCCTAGCCCTAACCATAACCGTTTTCCTCACCGTAAACAGGATTTAAATGATGTTAAATAGCGTGTTTCTAAGCTATTTGAAGGAAAAGAGCGAACATGTGTAGATTGAGTCCATATGGTTCTCATATTTCCTCATTTTTCCGAGGTCGTCATTTAGGAATGTGGTGGGTAGCCGAAAACGTAATATGTTGACGATTTGTCACCTAGCCTAAAGACTATGAGGCAAAAAGAAAGCACAGCTTTTTTGGTTTCATGGACAAAAGAATTTCTGTGGCTGGAATATGACGAGCTAAATAACACGATGTTCTGCCAGGTGTGTTGTGAGTTTCATTTGATTTCTGTGTTGACAAGCGCCTTTGTTACTGGGACCAGTCATTTTAAGAAAGACCCCATCAGAACCCATGAGCAATGCAAGAAATGCATTATTGCCCAGTCTGCAATATCTTTCCCAGAACAAACACCAATTGCAAAAAAACATACTACAAATAAACCAAGCACAACAAGAACTCCTGAAAAAGCTGTTTAGAACAGCGTGCTATATTGCAAAGAGTGAACTACCATTGGCAGAATTTAGCAGTCTTTGCAAACTTCAAAAAGCAAATGGCCTAGATCTTGGTTCCACTTACTTCTTACCTGTGACTTCAGTGAAAATTTCAGATTCAGGATCTGACACAGACTGATTCATGTTCTACACAGTTCTTACAAGTTCATAGAAATTTCTGTTCAATTAGAACCAAGTATTTGAGTTGATGATTGTAATTTTTATACAGTTGTTGTGATTTGTATTTTAACATTTTTTTTGATTAATTTTTGTTTCCGTTACAATATTATACTTTAATGTATAATATTGTAAAGGAAACCAAACGTAAAAAAAATTTCTTTTTTTATTCGGGCTACTTAAATTTATTTTGGGCTACCAAAAACTGAAGAATGCCTGCCCGAAGGGCTACCAGAGATTTTGAAATTTTGCGAGCCTTGAAATGCCACAGTTACCAAACACACACAAAACCATATGACCAAAGACTATACTGGTGGCTGCACTTGAGGTTCACCTGAAGCACAACAAGTGAGCACCGCTCCAACTCCAATCCCCAAACGTTTGATCGAATGCTTATATAGGTCATCATGTGCTACCACATGCCCCTCTTCATGAAACGCCTCACAATTCCTGCCTAGCCTAAACATTTAGCTCACTATGGCTAATCATGAGGTGGACCTGCTGTCATCTTAGATGGCAGTGCAGGGGCGGGGCCGGTGTCCTGCAGGTTACAGAGCTGACCCTGGGTCAACACACCTGAATCACATGACTAGCTCATTACCAGGCCTCTGGAGAACCTCAGGACATGTTGAGGAGGTAAATAAACTGGATTAAAATGAAGTGCACATGAAAGTCCCAGTGAGGGAATTAAAAAGCTTAGCAAAGGATGGCAAGTTAAAGATGTGTTTATTGAATTCATTATCAACATTTTAACAACATAAACCGTTGTTCCACGATTCCTGGCACAGCTTTAAAAGGAAACACACGCTTTATGTTTAGTAACAGCGTTTGATTTTCATACTGCACATTATAGCAAACATGTCCACTTTGGTCCACACGCAACCACAGATTTGTGACTTTGTGAAGCTAAACTGTGCTGCTCTGTTATTTTTGCCAAACTCCGGGAAGACAGTCGCACTATGTTAACATAGATGTAAACGCTCCAGACAAGAAAACAACCAAAACCTCTGCTGGTGTGGAGCAGCAGGGCCGTACATACACTGCCCCGTGAACGCCGTGTTTCCATGACTGTAGGCGTCTTATGTGAGCAGTGGATCTGACAATCGTTCAAGTGCACAATTTAGTAACGGGACACATTTGAAACAAAGCCAACTGGTTTTGACTGAAATCCGTTACATTAAAGTTTAACATCTGCAGCAACAATAACTGCTACATTGTGTCATTGCTGAGGTGACAACATGTAACAGGGAGGACGGAGTCATTATGAGCTACAAGCCTGTTAGAAATCTTACCTTTGAGTCTTCTGAACTTCTTTTGTGAGGATTTCGTTGCTGTGAAGGACAACAGAAGAACAGCGTGACAATCTTGGTAAACAGAAAAATACAAACTGCACTCATTATTATTCATATCTCACATATGCAGGGTAAACTAGTTCAGCCATTGACTGTCCTCTCCAGACTGACTGTAGCACTTCAGCCCACTGTGAGGCCAATCAGAGGCTCCAGACATGTCAAATAAAGTGAATCAATACTGAAGTGCAGTTTTAAAACCCTCAGATTTACTGAGGAAAGTAAACTAATGTCATTGCTGTAAAGACTATACACATATACTCCACACATACTACGTCCATGATATAAAGCGACAGCCCAGGATGGACCTGGGCTGTCACGCCCTCGTGCCTACCCCTCCAGCTTTCAGTAACTTCCTACGAAACTCCTCGGTTGGATTGTTGAAGGTGAGCTTCTCACAGCGGAGGTGATTGACGGGCGGGTGACCTTCCAGGTGGAGGAACAAGTCATAATCAAAGCGAACTTTCTTCGGTTCTTCCTACGGAGAAGTGGAAGGAAAACCACGAAAGGGACAAACAATAAAAACCCGTCATGCAGCACGTTACCCACATCATGCTCTGTTTTTGACTGCATCATTTAATTAGATTCAATTCAATTTTATTTATACAGCATCAAATCACAGCAAAAGCCACCTCAAGGCGCTTTATAATGTACAGTAGATACAGAGAAAAGCCCAACAATCATATGACCCCCTATGAGCAGAACTTTGGCGACAGTGGGAAGGAAAAACTCCCTTTTAACAGGAAGAAACCTCCGGCAGGCTCAGGGAGGGGCGGCCATCTGCTGCGACCGGACTACATGATTCAGATCCCAAACACCACAGTGTCTGTGAACGCTCTGAAGCCTGAACCATGAAATAACGGACAGAAAAAAAATTGAATTAATTAAAATCTAATTTTCATATACACCTTTAATTTTGATTGAATTTGCTACATCTGGCAAAAAAGTGTGGTGCAATTTATTTACTTTCTTCAGGGGAAAATAAATAAATAAATCACACTGATTATGTACAAGAACTGTATTTGTTAAATATGATACACTAGGCACCAAGTAAGTACCACAGTAACACAGCAAACTCCTGACTAATTAAAAAAATAAGTTGAGAAATTTAACGCAGCTTTCAAATGAATCCATGTTTTTTCTGGGTTAAGATCAACTTTGATTTTTTGCTTTTGGACTTTAATTATTTTTACTGGCTTTTTAAGTTTAAATCGCCATTTGATGAAATGATCACAGTTTGGGTTGAGACGACCTTTGCTCAGGCCTCAGCATCTGTTAGACGTGTTCGAAAGGCTCTCTGCTAGAAAACGCCAAAGAAAATAGAGCCAGTGGAACCAGTGGAACCAGTGACAAACGAAAAATCTGGAACAAATGCTGCTTCTGAATTTTGCACCAATAACCAATATTAGAGCTCTTCCAGCACTACAAAATGCACCTTTCTCTCCACTGGATGTGCCAGTTCATGGCTCTGACCCAGTATCTGTGTGGTCACCAGTTTGCTGTGTAAAGCTTTGTCTCGTTTAACTTAAATCTCTGCATTCATGACCTGCGTTTCCAGCTGTCGTCACCCAAAGTGCTGAGAGCAGAAAAGCACTGTGTGAGAACCAGTTCATCTAGCCTTTACCCTCACATGGCAAAGGTGGCATCGCCTTTACTCATGCAGGCCCAGCTGTGTGTGTGACCTGCTGCTTTGTTAGAGCTGCACACCTCAGAGTATGGTAGGCCAGTTGTTTTCTCTTTTCCAGCAAAAACACTTTCAAGAGAGCACAACTGTATCACGCGTACACTCCCTCAGTAACCGTCACTGCAGAAGCTTCCACATAAAAGACGCGACTCTTGATAGAAAAATGAAAACAGCTCTGAATGGACACATTTGACAATCAGCCTCTCCAAAGCTGCAGTTCAGGAACGACCTGGTGCAAACCCGACACATGTTCAGAGCACACATAAAAACCCCTTCATGGTTTAGAGGTTCAGGGTCTTACAACAATAGTGCATTACCCACACAAACCCTGGCAGCTGAGTGCTGCTTGTTAAATGTACCTTGTTTCTGAAATAAACTTCGATGGGCAAGATGAAGCCTGCGTATCCAGATTCCTCCACTTTGTACGGTGGATCCTTGCACACTGAAAGAGAAAACTGCTGTTAGACTTCAGGAGGCTGACAGTTCACAAAGCTTGCTTTAAATTCATGCAGTTACATGAAATGCAGAGCAGCGCTGAGTGTGCTGCAGCCATCTGGTTGGGTTGCTGGGAGACGGCCGCTCTGACAAACACAAAAAACCCAACCATTACATAAATCACATCCCCTCCACACCTGAACTAGGTGACAGGACTGTATTAAGACTGTTGCTTCATTTATTGTGTCATTAAACACACTAATCCTGCAGCTGTGTTCTCATGAGACCTCATTAACTCAATTTCTGCAGCCTACTCTGACGCATCGATACAGAGAGCGGGCGTCCATTAGAACCAAAGCCTTAAACACACATGACAAGGCCAAGACGTCCACACATGCTCGCAGAGGAGCACACGGATCACAACGGATCCCTCCTGAGTCACAAAATGTACCAACGCAGGAAATGTACTAATTAAGTTACGTGTGCTTATTGAACAAAGGAAGCTTTGCTTAATTCTCAAATATTGTCCGTTTGACACATCACAGCACGCAGCTACGATGGTGATGTGTGTGAATGTGTAGAAATGCTGTACGGATGGATGAGAGTCGAGAAGGACGACATCTTTCTCAAATCGTCCCTCTGCTGCCTCCAACATCTTCGTTCCTGAAAATCACATCTGTTCAACTCATTGGGAAAGATGTGAAAGCCAGGCTGGATTTTCTTTCCTTCTTTTGTAATTTCATGTTCAAACGTTTAAACTTATTGTTGTTAATAAGTTACAAACTATTTTACTTACTGGTCACCAGTGTTGGTCAAGTTACTTGAAAAAAGTAATCAGTAACTAATTACTAACTACCTCTCCCGAAAAGTAATCCCGTTACTTTACTGATTACTTATTTTCAAAAGTAATTAATTACTTAGTTACTTAGTTTCTTTTTAAAAACACGATTTACAACCTGAATAGGTGATAAAGTGATAGATCTTTCAGCCCAATTCTACTTTTTCTACATAATCATCATACAAAATGTAATTAAATGGAAAAGTCTCTTTTTAAAACTTGTTTTATTAGTTTTAATCTTTTAACTTTATGCATCAAGCAAAAATTTAATTATCTGCAACATTCTCTGACTGGAAGAAATTAGTTTAACATTTAAACCTATTTTCTGCACATTCCAGCACATAAAATAAAATATTTTGTGTGTTTACACTCACTCTTTCAAACAGATGCAAGTAAAACACAGCAGAAAATAAATAAAGTCAAAGACTAGCGGTCCTGTTGCTCTATTTTCACCTGTAAAGCAGGAGTGGGGTAGGCGGAGGTTTACCCTGGTGCAGGTGTGCAGCGGTCAGTGGAAGAATCCGCGAGTTTCTCTGTGAGTTTCCCATTACGTCGTAGCTACTCGGTGCTTGTTTGGAAGTTTAGGGTTTTTTTCACTGTAAAAAGAAGTTTTCTTCCCACGCACAACGGACACTAATGTTTTTGTCACTTTTTATGGAATCAAACTCAAAGTAAGGTCAGTACTTCCACGCTTTAAACGCTGCACGCTCATACTCTCTCTGCACTCGATATATGATCCATTGTTGATCTGCACACAGCTGTTGTCACGAACGTCGCACTCGCTTACGTCACTGTCATGAGACATTCTCGCAAAAAATCACGGTTTTAGTAACGCAGTAACGCGGCGTTCCTACGGGCAAGTAACGGTAATCTAATTACCGTTTTTGCAATAGTAATCCCTTACTTTACTCGTTACTTGCAAAAAGTAATCGGATTACCATCTCTGCTGGTCACAGATCTAATCCAGTAGTCTAAAACTATATCTGTTCATGTATTCATACTATGACACAGTGAGCAGTGGCACCTCTCAGTGTATACACAGCTATGTGCTCAGGTTTCAGTGGTTTAGGTTGAAAAAGCAGCCATGACCTGATGGAGCACATAATGATTGTGAAACGTTAGCTTTTTTTTTTTTCATGCTATTCAGGATTTGTTTTCCTGCCACACTTTTAAATCTGCAGCTGTTTGACAAAATTAAATGTCACAGCCTTTGTTATCCTCAACATGAATCAGGATCCTTATTTTAGGACAGATGTGTCATAGACACATGTTGTAGGCTTGTAACAATACTACAATTTCAGTTTTAATACCAATACCCAGAAAAAAACATGGTGAAGAGTATAACTGCATCCTACACCAACAGAAGTAATGGTGAAGACGTTGTTACCTTTCAACTAATTCTTTCAAATATAAAGTTGATTTAAATAAAATCAATACTGGTGGCCTGCAGCGCTCCCCCTCAGCCAAAGACACGGATTTAAAAATCAGAGCTGATTTTCAGAGATGTTGTCCTCCGACCACGAGGTCGAGGTCAGCGGGATGCAAACTCATCTGAGATTCTCAGCAGATACACCTCTGGTATCAAGTTGAAAATCTTAGGTGACCTCCTCCTTGAGTTATCACATTCACAAGACTTTACAAAACCTTGATCCCCGACCTTGACGCTGAGACCTATGGTATGAACTTCCCAACCCTACATCACCTCATTCTTGATGTATCACATCTGGACAAAGTGTGGTATTAGCTGTGAAATGAAGAAGACAGAAAACAGAGTGCTTACTGTGAACGCTCACGCCGCTCACTGCCTGGATTTCCAAACTGACCTTTCAGGCAGCTCTTTACATCCTGGTAATTGCTAATAGTTAAACAGCAATGCTGACATGTGCTCCTGCCAGGTTAATATTTATGATTATTACTTAATACTTTAATACTAGTGAAATGCAAGCTTCACTGATCTCTGGAGATGCCTCTGAAAGGACTGTTCGGTGTTAAACACAGCTGTTGACTTACTGCAGCAGTGCCATGTGAAAACATGTTTGTATTGATGTTCTTGCAAATATGTACCATTTGGAGTCAGTGATTAACATCTGAGTGCCTATTTTTTGACAGCCCTAATAGAGACACTGCTTATGTTTGGAGAACGCAGGGACTGATGTAGACCCCAAAAACACGTCCCCACAGTGAAACGAGGGCGTGGGAGTATTAGGCCGTGGGTATGCTTCAGTCCATCTGGAACAGGAAATCTTGTCAAGGTGGAAGGAATTATCAAGAAAGACACATATGTGATAGTTTGGAAAGAAAAGATCAAGCAGCCAAACCTGGATCTAAGTAATCGCTTTGTCACATTTTCCTTTGTCTGAAAAACGCCTGCGTCTCATCTGTTTGTGGGTTTATATTGGTGCTAATGTATGACCCTTACATTCATACATCCCTGTAAAAAGGCACTTTGACGTTCAATCACTGTTGCTCTACTAGAGACAGTGCTATTAAAACTGTTCCTAAGTACTGACTAAGCCAATCTCAAAGGGCGAGGACCAACCAAAGCTGCACATCAGCATGAAGCTATGGTCCAGCAGGCAACAGCTGCTCCTGTTCTCGGATGAACCCTACAAAAAGCTGAGCAAAAGCATTCTTCTTATGTCATGGTGACTCTGATTAGTGCTTATTTATGCACAGACAACACTAATTCATCGTGATATTCACCGCAGGTGATGAAGAGTGCCTGTGGTTGACTGAGCAGAGCACCCAACAACAACCCTGCACTCCACCACCCTACACGACCTCTCCTGACTCTGCATCACACTAATCAGGTAACAGCAAGACCCTTCGACAAAATGAGGTCAACATTAAGCTCCTGAGCAGCAAGAGCAGAGCAGGGATGAACGCACACGCTAAAGTTTGTGTTGGAGGTCAGTTAGGCCGTACGGGTGGAGAGCCTCAGCAAGTTAAAGGTTAGCATCCTCCTCGCTGCTCGTCGTACCTTTCCCACCCCGCTAGCACACATGCTAATGCAGGTCACGTACAGAAGCAGGCTGCATACACACTATATCAAATATGTCAGCCTGTTAAGATACACACACCTCCACAGAAACGCACTGAAAGAAACTCCTGATCAAAGGTCTGAGACTAACAGCACACACAGCAGGGTGAAACTTCCACACCTCACCTATAAAACCACCACAGAAGTGTTGGATGCTCAGTGAGCGCCGGGGTGGCAAACTTTAATTCTTGCAAAAGGTTGATCAATTTCCTATTATTTGATCTGATTTTATTAGCGTCAACATCATCAACATGTTTGATGAAGAGCAAACATGATGCAGACGATGTAGGACAACTCGAACATGCCTGAGAAGGACCGTTTACGAAGTCTGGATGAACCTTCAGAGTCGTAAACTGAAATCACAGCAGAGAACACTCAGATCTGATTTATGACAACATCTACATATCATAATAATGATAACAAAAGTAGCTCCTCAGACGTGTAACTGATGAGTCCGATGAAGAAGGAAGTAATAATGGAGCACATTATGATTCTTTACGTCCAATAAAAGCTGCCAAACAAGTGTTAGAACAAATCTAACATTAAGAGAACCATCGAGAAAAAGTGAACAGCAGACAGAGACAGCAGGTTGGTCACATCAGCTCCAGTCGGTGCTGCTCCTCGATATTAATGTTTTCCATGTGGGAAGGGGGGGGGGAATAAAGGATATGCAGGGTGTGATTGAGGTGGGTGATCTGCTGCACCCTCAAACAATGCAGCCACAAGAAGAGTGGTGTATTTGTACAGCACCAACACGCAGTCGATTTAATGTGCTTCATATTTTAGGGTAAAGACCCAACAGACAATCTACGCACGTGGAAACCAAACTACACCACCATCAGAGGTGGGCTTCACGTGTGCACCAGTACTTCCTGAAACTATTGGCCTCCTGTAACCTCACGAGGTAAGACATGCTGCACTACATCTGCTTACTAGCTATCATGTACTGGATATAAAGTCCCAGTATGGAGAGTATGGCTATAACATAACTTATTATTCAGACTTATGGATATATTCATGTCAAAAAAGGTTAACAAGTAATAATAAATGAATGCAGCAGATACCATAGGCTTTCACAGGTTTCAGGCCCTAATAAAACTCCACCAGCAGGCCACGAGTCTCAGAGCGAGTCCTGACTCAGGCCTCGGAGCTTTGTTGTGGGGAGGGACTGTAAAGAAAGACAAATGTTTTATGGTAAGGCCAACTGAGAGAGGAGTGAAAGAGCTTTCAACAGACACCCCAAATAAATCAAGCTTCAATAAACCGCTTCCTCAAACTTCCTTTCATTGATTGAACCGAGGAAGAGTTGGCATTTACAGCCCAGTTCCTGTTCCTTGGAGGTGGCCGCCTTGTTTATCGGCACCTCCTCCTAACCCCATGCCTTCTTGTAAACAACAGCAGCCAGCCTGGAGCTTTCTTTGTGTTTCACCTTCATGAGTGGGAAGCATTTTTGAGGAATCAAGGAACAACAAAACTAAATACCAGCAAAATCCCGAAGCCCTTCAGTTTCTCAGAGCTTATTTATTTTCCCTCCACATTAGAAACTACACATTTCACGCCATTTTCAGGGAGATGAACCATTTTTTTATCTTCCAACTTTCCATAAAAGTGACAATTCTCTGAAATATCAAACACCTTTGAAGAGATTCCCTCCATCTGTAGATTAAACGGCACTACAGAATCCAAATGAGGTGCTTAAGCAGCATGAGCCTCTGCTGCCAAAAACAGCACCGCCTTCGCTGCTTCCTAACAACGTCTTTACCTCCATTTGTTCAGACAGCTTTGCCATTTGGCTGTCACCATGGAAACACCTCCACGCTGGCCTGCTAACTACACAGCAGCAATGATGAAGCGCAACGGCGGCTTTACTCGCCGACTCGGGGAGCTTCTCCGAGCTACACACCCAATTGTTTGGAGAGTGAGAAGAAGTTAGACATGCGCCGTCTTTTGGCGTTCTCGCTCTGACTCCCTTCGATGTTTGGATTGATAACAAAAATATGAAGAAGACTGTATTGAGAGCACTTAGGATCTGAGATCTTATCAGTGGACCTAGTTTGGTTTGGTATTGCTACATAAGCCAATAAAGACCAGCTGACAACTGTAAACAGCAGCAGAGCTACATGACTGATGTTCAGCACCTTCTAGATTTTTTGGTGTCCCGACAGACCCCAGATATGTCCAGGTGGACATACAAAGCTTATATTTCATTTGACAAGCCAAGTAAAATGGAGACATGTTAAAAGGATGTCCACATCCATTTAGTCCTCCCCACCTCCAAAACCCTCTGGTTTCCAAGGCTACAGTTTATAACCATCTGCAGTAAATACTGCTGCAAAGGTTATCGTGTAAATCAGCACACGACCTGCTGCCATTAAAGCAAACTGTTAGTCCTCACTTCAGTTTGTAATTTTAATATCTGCTCGTGACGTCTCCGTTTTATTTCAGTGTGTAGGTTGAGCCTGTGTGGCTGTTTCAGTTAAACTGGAAAGGAACCATGTCAAGAAAAACAGCTGAGCTCAGATCTTTGTGCGAAGCACACAACGTCCAGGTGCAACAACATGTGCTGGTGACTAATCTCTTAGTTGATTAAACAAGGAAAAAATTTGACTTACCAACTAGTGTAAAACTAGGAAACACTCAGGTATTAAGTTCAGTTTGAGAACAGTTTAAAGGAAAATGTCAAAAATTAATTATAGGCCAGTCAGTGAGCCATCTGGGGGCAGATTAAACTCCGCCATGGATTCGACCCTGGAGGGTGGGAGGGTGGGGTTTGGCATCAATGTTAGCAGCAGATCCTGGAAGTCATGTAAGCTGTGAGGCCTCCTTGGACTGGACTTGTTTGTCCAACACGCCCCACAGACGCTCGACTGAACTGATATCTGTGGAATCTGAAGCCCAACTCAACACCTTAGACTTGTCCCAGTTGTTCCAGTTTGTGCTACTCAAAGGCACCTTCTCCCACTTCTCCATCATCCTGTTCTGATGCTCAGGTGTCCACTGGTGACCCTTTTGGCAGTAGACGGGGGTCAGCGTGGACATCCTTACTGCTGTGCAGCCCCATGTGCAACAAACTGCGACACGCTGTGTGTTCTGACACGTTTCTGGTTCTGGTTCCTGCTGGTTAACCCCTTCCTTCATTAGATCACTTTTGATAGATACTGACCAGTGCAGACTGGGAACATCCCATAGGAGCTGTAGGTTTAGAGATGCAGTAACACAATCTTAAACCCTTATGCTTGCTCATGTTTCCTGCTATTAAGGAGAAAACCTTCGCATGCTCCCTGATCTATGCCACTCACCAACAGGTGCATTGATGAAGAGATGACCAGTGCCATCACCTCACCCGTCAGTGGTGGATTTCCCCCCCCCCCCCCCCCCTTCAACAATGGTGAAGAAGTTGTACCTTCAAAATATTAACTTGTTCATTTTTCAACAACTTTTCCCAGTTATATGTTAGCTTTAACAAAATAACTATTTAAGCTTAAAGGTTTTATTTATTTTACATAATTTCGTTACAGATTATTGCAGGAAAATATATTTCAGAATCTACTAATAAACAACGGGCGCAAACAAACAACGCTTTACCATCTACATGACTGAATTATTGTAGAAGAAGAACATGATTAAAATGAGTTTGAATTGGGGTCGGGCGACTGGATGAATATTTCGACTATCGCCGATAGGCTGAGCATACTCGGCCGGATGGTGGACGCGTGCATGCTCATGCAAGTTACTCGAGTTTGAGTACTTTGCTCGTACTACACTGATTACATTGCTCTGCAATCAAAAAGTCTGTGGATGCACGAATATATCGCCCATCGGTGATTATTGGACTGACGATTGTCAGTTGGAAAATTTTTACATATCGCCCAACTTTAGTCTGAATAAAGTCTCTCATTTGTTTCCTAAAATAAAAATAATAATTTAAAAAATTAGACAAAGTACGTGTTATGTATTTAGGATGAGTACAGGATAAGATAACAAAGTTAAATACATTTAGAAGATTATATCATACAGTTTTGGTTTGATTACAGACCAATTTTCCTAATAATTTCATTATTATTATTATTAGTAGTAGTACTAGTAGTAGTATCTGTGTGGCCACCAGTATTGTTTTAGATCAGGGGTGTCAAACATAAGGCCCGGGGACCAGGATCGGTCTAGCAAAGACTTCAGTCTGACCCACTGGACAGCTGTAAACACTGAAGGCGTAAACTTGGCATTTTTCTTTACGTTTTACAGCTTTTTCCGATAGATAAAGGGCACTGATACTACACTAAAATTATAAAACAACAAAGAAACAGTTAAATCAGATAACTGTGTAAATTCAAAATGTCCAGTTTTAGAATTATAGGTCAGTAAGTGAGCTACCAGAACTTTACTAATTTATTTTAGACATTTTTAAAAAAGCATCTTAAAATTTAATTCCAAAGAGTCACGCTGACAGATTTCTTTCTTTATCATGTAGAAAAATTGAGACGTCCCGTTTTCCTTATTTTAAGATACCTCGGAGTCTAACTTCTTTGCACTGACAGAAAGGGGAGTTTCACTGATCTGGCCCACATAGGATAAAGGTGGGCTGTATGTGGCAACATTACTGATCGTCCTTACTGTCTGTGGAGCTATGTGATGAACACAGGGTGGACAGTCTGAAGGTTAACTGTGGGGTTCATAAGTGAATGTATGACACACTAAACTATTTATACTTAAATAAGGTTTTGTATGTAGTAATATTATTGTGTCTATTACAGCTACTACTAATGTTATACTAATTACTACTGCTGCTATAAATAAAAAATAATAGACACATACTTCACCTGATTATATGATTATTGTCATCATTGTTATTACTGTATTATAATAAGCTGAAGCATCAGCCTGCACCTCTTCACTCACTAATTTGTGTTGTTTGTTGTTATTTATGTGATTATTTGTATCAAAACATGGAAGGTGAAACGACACCAGGACGTAACATTACACAGACAACATGTACATGACAGAGAGGACTTTCAGTGATAACCTGACCAACGCTGCACTACAGGTGTGAAATAAATGCATGCACATGAAGAAACAACACACATTAAAAGTATATATATATGTATACATATGTGTGTGTGTGTTTGATCAATTACAGATGTGAAGCCCTTAACCCCCCTCCACCCCCCCCCCCCCCCCCACAAAGCACCAGGGCAGCTCTCCTCACCTCGCTTTGGTTTCGGGAAGCTCTCGTGCAGATGAAAAACCACTTTCTCCACAAAGTGCTGGATGTTGCTGTGCTCTGGTCCTCGCACAAACACCATCCAGTCGTGGGTGAACCCTTCCACCGTGGGTTTCTTCCTGACCTGGGCACGATGACCAAGTTCCAGTTTCACCTGTACAGCACCCTGCAAAGCACAAAGATGCAGGGTTAGCGTTAATACAGACGGGTCCATGTTTCGTGCAGGTGTTTTTCCTGAAACACTACAGTCTGCTGTCGAACAACGTTTGTGTCCCTCTTAGCTGAAGCAAACAGCTTAAACACGACGAGCTGAGCTGCTCACATTTCAACCTTCGTGTGTGTCCTGTGCTTTGTTTCGTGGGCTAACGTTACACAACTGTTAAACCGTAACATCGTAAGAATAAAGACCAAACTTCTCAACAAAGTTGGCATGTCTGCGTTACCGGCCCAGCGACTCCTCTCACTGACTACAGCCGCTCTCCAACACCCTATCGGCGCGTTAGCCAAAACGTTTTGGGGGTTTCTCCCAAAAGATTTTCCTTGTCTGTCTCTGAGGGGAATTTAACATCTCTATTATTTCATGTGGTAGCGGCGCGCTAAGTAGCAGTACAGCCCGAAAACCCTTGTTGCAGAAAGACCCACGGACCCCTCCGGTGTGCCATAAATGTCCACGCGTATAGTGTTTAAACCCGAGCCGGGAACAGCAAAGCACCGTGAGCAGCTACTTACCGAGTTGGCCATAGCTGAGGCCGAGCCTTCGTGTTATTTCATGGAGAATTCGCTTTATATTAAATGAGAGGTGAGTGCAGTTTGCCTATGACGGCCGACATGGTTTCTTACGCACTCAACTCAGACCCAAGACTTTGAAAGGCTCGCCGGCTGTAAAGCGTCTGTAATGACGTGGACAGTATCCGCTTGGGGCTTTTCAAAGTAAAACACCTGCGGTAAAGATGCACTCCAGGTCCCCACATACCTAACATTCTCCTTATATATATTTCTTTAGATTTGTCTTTCTTTTGTTTTGTCTTTCAGACAATCTCCACATGTGTTTATTTGAAAAGATTCAGGTTTCTTAACTACTTTTCGACTTTGTTGTTAGCATATATGCACACAGCTGTTTATAATCCTGGCTTGTATGATTTTAACCTGTATATGCATGACCCAGAATGAATCATTTTAATTAGTAAATTACTTATTTTTTATACCGTTGCCAGCAATCCATTTACTTCCAACATTAAGGTGTTAATGCAGCTCCAAAGACTTCTCCACTCTGCCAGGATTAAAACTAAGCTATGCTTCTCTAATTTTATGACTATAGGTTCCTTTTTGTGTCTCCTGAAGCTGTCCGTGCATTCAACAAGTCTTGCTGGTATTGAAGCTCTATTTTAGTTGAATTGCATGTTTTCACTGTGCAGTATTAGTAAGGAATGTAGGAGTGCCTTCACTGGCGTCTCTGTTCTCTTACTGCGTGTCTGTGGTTCCCAGCACTGATACTGGAGTGAGATTTACAGTCTATAAAGTCCTTAAAGGACTTCAGCGGCAAAGAGAATATTTTCACACACTTACTGGATGTTAAGTCTGTTTGCCATGACTTTAAACCAATTTGTTAGGAAAGTAAAAGATTGTGTAGCTATTGTGATATTAATCAGAATCAGAATACTTTATTGATCCCTAGGGGAAATCATTTAATATTAATAATTATATCAATACTCAATATTAATAGTAATTATTAATTATTAATATTTAATATTAATTATCACTACAGTGTCATTATTTATCTTTAAATTTATTTTAATGACCGCTAACTACGGTGCACTTTATCCAAAAATTATCCAGTATTTTATTTTGATCATGAAACGCGTTCACTTCCGTTACGGTCTTTGTTACGTTCAACAAACCGGATCACTTTAAGAGGCACAGCGCACGCGCGGCTTGGTGTACCCGCTTGAGGCCTCAGAAAGAGCACGAGATGCAAAGAACCAATAAGAGAACAACAGATCCACAGATCTCCAATCAACTATCGGCAACCTCCCGTAAGAACGCTACGTTCATGTCCCAAAGGAAACCTGATGTTTCTGCCTTAAAACAATTAAATGTAACGTTCAAAGTCGCTCGAACTGGAGCTTACGTTTAAAATGATAATCTGATTGTTCCTGGTTAACGAAAAGAAGTAATTCAGTGAAAGTCCAGTTTCCCATTTTCTGTGCATATATGTTACTAAAAAGGTTTTTTACTATACTGCATAATAACTCCCAAATTTGGACAAAATAATAAGAAAGTGTATGAAAAATCCTCTTACACAAACTAGCCTTCAGTGTACTCCAGAGAATTAGCTTAAAGTGTCATATAATAACAACAATAAATAACCATCATTATTGTATAGCACTTTTTAAAACACACCTCTAAAACTCTTAACACATCACAGAGAGGTCTACATATCACATCACACAGTATAGAAATATGTGTATTCAACCATAAACTGTTACAGATCCTTCTTGCAAACATATTAACATTAAAGCAGTGGTGTGAATCATAGTCAAAAGTCAATAGGAAATGGATAAATGGATGGAGATAGAAGGAAATGAAATTACATCTAATTATTACTGGTACATAGTACAGTACAGGACTGCTGCATTTTCTTCCCACTGAATGTGTCCAGTTACCCTTAATTAACATATAGTGAAAGCTGAGTTAGTCTGAGGATTGACCCTTGTGGGATTCTATAGGAGTGGAGTAAGCCCTGTAGTTCTTTATATGAATTGTTTGTGAGATAAGAATGATGAAAACTATGTGAGAGCATCGCTATAACTATAATCTCAGTTCACTATTCTGTTTGTTAGAATGGCATTAATCACCTTACCATTACTCAAGAATATTATTTTGGAGTTTCAGCAGGCACAGTGATTTACACGCTGGTGACTCCCTGCAAAAAACCTGTTCCTGTTATTAACGCCTGTCAGCGGGGGGCTGTATTCCAGTTTTCTCCTACAATCCAAGGGCCCTAAATTTAATTGACCATAGTGTGAATATGAGAGTGTGGTTCTGTCTCTCAGTGATGGACTAGTGGCAGGTCAAGAGGTACCCATGACAGGTGGGATGGGTTCGTGACACCACAGGTTCCTAAGTTGGAGGAGAGGTTAAGAGGATGGATGGATAGATGGTGTTTTAGTGCTGTGACTCTGAGAGAAACTAGATTAGAACTGATGCAAGGTGCAGGGTTCCTTAACCAGTTGAAGAAGCAGGTTTTTGGAAAACTTCAGTAACGACTTGTATTTTAGAAATGGACCTGTAATTATATAACAGTGGAAGACACAAGCTGCCTTCAAGTGTTCAGGTATCCAAAGCAAAAGCTGATAACATGAAGGAAAGGGGAGATGACCAGAAAGGTATCTTTGAGAGATTTACCAGGAATAATATCAGCAGAAGGCTATGCATATGAAAAATGGTATTCACCAAATGGAAACTGTACATTCAGGCAACAGTTATTAATTTAAATTAATGTTCAAAAATATTTAAACTGAAAGATTTTACTACTTTGTGAAAAATATTAGTTGATCTTGAATTTAAGGGCATCGACTCATCTTTATAAAGGTGCGACGGAGACAAGAAAAACCCAGAGAAGTAAGTGTTGGAGGGACAGGAATATTTTGCAACTAATTCGGTTAACTGGCCATAGGGAAGTCATTTAATTGGGTATAAAAGGAGCATACTGGAAGAACAGGGTTCTCATTGGTTTACCCATCTACAAACTGTGGCACAATATCAGAATAATGTTCTGCAGTGTAAAATCTTTACTGGGTAAATCTAGTAAAGATCTGAAAACCAACATGATCTTCTGTTACTCAGGTGGCACGCTGTCATGGAAATCACTGCATGGGTTTAGGAACACCTGCACGTTCTGCCTGTGAACACTGACATATCCAAATGGACTGAGCTGAAGTTTGTTATCAGTATTCGGTTTAAAAAGGCTGCATCTTTGATGGTTGGCATTAGATCAGTGCCTATGTAAGTGGCACCTTGCACATTTGGAAAGGAACCAAGACTGAATTATATACACAGCTTTTAGAGCAACATATTTTACATGTTTAAGGAGGAGGATGCTAAGCTGCACACTACAGCAGGGTTTTGTAGTGGAAGACCGCAAGTCCTGCAACAGATATTTGATGATATTTGTGACATCACGAGATGAAAAGCCGCAGGACTGTTGAGCAGCTCTGTCCCTTATATCAAACAAAAATGGGACAACGATGCTCTCCGAAAAGTCCAGCACCTGGTCTCCTCAGTTCACAGGTGTTTATGGACGGTTGTTGAAAGTAGAGGTGATGTTGGAAACATGGCCATGCTGCAAGCTTTTTGGGATGTTGCTGCAACCAAATTCACAATGAGCTCATTTGTTTTCTATGTTGCGTTATGAATAAAGGATGGGTTCATGAGATTTGGAAGAGGTAAAGTTTTTTGAACAGCATGTATAACTTTAACTGAGCTTCGTTAGTCTTTCTCAGCCTGCTGCAGTTACAGTTACAGCCGCGTATCTATTACAGTGAACCTGCCGTCAGCTGTATAACGTTAGCATTAGCTTGTGTTGATGCTAAGCTGCTATTAGCAGGTCCTGTTCAGCGCTAAGTTGTGTCCGGACGACTTTACAGTTTAGTTTCCTCCGATCACCAGATATTTGTGGATGGCCTCGTGTGTACGGAAGCTTCGTGGTGAAGCGCTTTGGCCTGTGGGAAATGTAGGAAACACCAGGACAAGCTGGCATACCTCAGTAAACAAACATGCTGCTCTGTCTTGGGTGGTCGGCTTTGCCATTTCCAGATTGAGCATTGTTATATATCTGGGGGATTATTCTTGATTAATTATTTGAGCTGTCACGTACTATGTGGCTGTATCAGTGTGAGTGCAGCTCATCATGGTGTATCGCACTAATTTAATAACAGTAGATGTATTTAGCCTGATGTCCTCTTTAGAGACCAACAGAGCAAACGCTGCTGATTTTATTTTTGTATTTTATAGTTTGAAAGTGACACTTGGGACACAATGAGTGTGCGTCCCAATGTATTGTGCTCCTTCAGACACAGATCCACACAGCATGTGTATATAAACCATGGAAGAAGCAGGAGCTTTCATTGTGACACACTGCTTAGCTTCACAGTGTGTGTGACACAGGTGGGTCACTTGGATTGGCAGAGGTGAGGCCTGGTAAAAAGCTACAGCTGTAAACTGTAACAGTGCTCATATAGGGGGCTGCTGGGGTTGTCTCACTTTTGGATGCAGCCTCCAGAGGCCGTTAGGGGAATTGCAGTTTTTGGCACTTCTGCACAGGTTTCAGTTTTCAGCCCTGGAGGTGCCGCCTGATATGAGGTGACACTTTTGTCTTTGTCCTCTCACCGTCTGTGAGAGATGAGTATCCACCATGTGAGTCCCTCCCTCTCCACCAGTCGGTCAGACGTCTGCTCGTCCTCCAGTCTGGTTCGGCTAAAAGGGAGATTTTCCTTCCCGCTGTGGCCAAGGCCTTGATCATTGGGGTTGACCGGTTGGTGGGATTTTCTCTGTACTTCGTGGTCTGTGCCTTCAAGTGACTGTTGTTGTGATTTGGTTGATCACAGAGACCTAAAAGACCTGGTGACCTCTAATTTCCTGCTTCTAAATCCAGACAGAGGCTGTACAAAGTTATACTGATAGAGCACTCCCTCCTCAGACTGCAGCCTTATTTGTTGTTGCTAGGTAGAATAGGAGGCAGTGCCTTCAGCAGTGCCTTCAGCTGTCTCTCAGTGGCCCATCTCCTGTGGACCAGCTCCCAGCTTGGATTCATGAGACTCCCCATTTAGTGTTTGTGTTTTTTCTCTAAAGCTTATTGTTAGAACTGGATCAGGTGTCTCTGAGCGTATCCCAGTAACACTGCAGTAGGAGGGCTGCTGGGAGACTTCATCATCTATCACCATGTGTTCTCTTTGAAAGCTACGTATTTGTTATATAAGATAACGTAATCAGGCACTGTTAGCATCTCTGTTTGAACACTTATTAATAGATATACATGACAACACACTGCCACAGTACTAAAATAGTTTAGCAAAATGCATTTAGAAACAACAATGTACACGTCATGTAAGTTCATGTAAAGTAGAGCAACATCACCTCCTTACATCATTTTACTTCCCCGTTTTATTCCCTGTTCACAACCACAGTTTAAATCATGATTCAAGTACAGATTTGAAGCTTTAACAAAAGTATTGCTTTCATTTCTCAGAAATATTTTAATGCTCTCACTACATTTATTGGACAGATTCATTTTAAATATAAAGATTGTTTTTAATACCTTGATGAAAATCCTTTGCAGATGATGCCTCAGGTCTAAAACTCTTAAAGAACCACAGCTTTTCCTAATTCTGTATTCCCAGTATTCCCAGTGTGCCTCCTTAGTGTCATGGTAACACGTTGGCTCAGGAAGTGACAAAGTCACTGGTTAAAGGCAAATAAGAAGCTTTAAAAATAAAAGCTGCCATATGAAACAAATGGAGCTTCCTGCTGTGGTGACCCCAGAGTGACTAAAGCATTTCTATAAACTAACACAAGAATAAACGAGAACATATCAAAATGAAGAGTAACTGCCATAAATCTCATGTACTTACACAGAAAAGTCAAAGCTCTGCCCATCAAAGCCCCGACTGTGATGACCTCAGGGCTCCACCACAGCAATCACAGGCTGCCACTGTGCCGCTGAGTGCGCTCCCAAAAAGCCGCAGCCCGTCAGGCCCGTCGGGCTGGTGCAGTCTGAGTGTTGCACAGCAAAGCCTCCGTGGTGTCATTTCTAAAGCATCGTGCTCATGCATTGTTCTGGCTTGTATTGCTAGTGCAGACCTAGCATTACAGCACAGCCTGTATTGTTTGCTGTATAGGCAACATCCTGTAGAAACCGCTGGCACTGTTTGGTTTCAGACTTTCAAACCATTCACAGCCATGAAACTGGACTGAGCTTATTTTCAGCATCATCTAAAATATAATGAAGGCTTTCTTTATGCTGTTGAAATGTCTTCTTCATGTTGGTGACACGTTTTCAAGTGTTCAGATTTAAAGTGCAGTGACGCGTGCGTGTGTGTGTGTGTGTGTGTGCACTGTCACGCTGCTCTGACTGGTCAGTAACTCTGTTCTACATATTGTAGTAAATAAGCTGTTGATAAGATGAACAGGTGCTGACTTACCTGTTCCTGTTTTTGGGAGCCAGTAAACAGGCTGCTGGTAGCAGGTGGACAGTACAGCCTGGCTTATCGTTATGGTAACAGCAGGTGGGTGGGACTGGGTGTGTTTGGGGAGGGGGTTGGGTTACTGTGTTAGTATATTAATAGTATTCAAAAAGCAATATGTGTTTACTGAGGCTGCTCATCCCCTCATTGTTTAGTATATGTAATAAATAATTGTTATTATTATCAATATTATTATCAGGTTAGTGAAATTCATTCAGTCCAACTCAAAGAGAATTTCTATTTGTGCAAAATATTCAGTTTGCATAACATCAAGAAGCATAAATTCATATTAAAATATGTAAGAAAACCTAAAGTGTTGTTTAGTTAGTGGGTGGATGGCTGAAGGGTAATCTTGGTTTCCTTTGTTTGGGACAAACATTTGGGAATGTTTGTTTGAGAGGAAGAATAAACTGCTTGGATCAGTCAGGGGTTCGATGTCACATCCCTGAGCTAAAGTCTGATTTCCCTGATATGTGATCATCTGTAGTTTAACAGGAGAGCTGTCTTTACTTGATCAAACCTCCTCCTCTTGTTCTAATGGAGATTCTGGATGTTCACAGGTATGATCCAGTGACATGATGGAGAGTTTAAAGACGCGGCTCGAGTTCCCCAGCCCTGTCATACAAGCCCAGGTAAGAGGCGGACTCTGCTCTGTGACTCCTCCCATCCAAATGATACCAATGATCCTTCCCTTGTCTGATTCCACAGGTACGAGTGATTTGTTAATGATAGAGGTCAACTAAGTAGCAGCTCACACAGGCAGAAAATCTCTACCATTAACAGGAATTCAGCAATACTCATAAAAAAGTCTCCTGATAAGACAGAGTAAAGAGTAACGTAACTATTTGATAGAGTAACATGACTGTAAGGTGCACTGATACATGTGTGCAGCTGTTGGAGGATTTTAAAGAGACATGAGGTGAGTTTACAGTGTAACAAGATCCAAGACACAGAGTTACTTTGTATGTTTGTTGGCAACCACGAGGGTTTCTGAGTCACTCACACTCGTGTGTTTAATATGTTTATGTAGAGGAGAGGCAGGTTTTACTGAACACACACAGACTCAGGTCCCTGTAGGCACATTCATTCATTCATTCACTCATTCATTCATTCATTCATTCATTCATTCATTCATTCATTCGTTCATTCATTCATTCATTCATTCACTCTGTAGTGTTGGTTTCTCTTCCTCTCTTTGTTATTGTGAATAATGGTACAGAAGTGTGATTTTCTTGTGTTGTAGACGGTGAGAAGTCTTGTTGCAGCTGTCTTAAAGGAAAAAGGGTCAAATGGGCAAATCACCTGGTCCTGTGCTCAGGTGAGTTCCTGTAAGAGTCACATATGATCATTTCTTTAGTTACATGAAGTATAAAAGAGCAGGAACATCTGCTTCATGTGGTCCTGTGTTTTATCCTCAGTGACTTTGACACATCTGCTGTGAGGCTGACACCTCTGATCTCACAGTGTCAGCTTTGTTTTTATACACAGATATAAAATATGGATATGCACTGATAAACGATCATAGTTATAATATTTCTGACTGTCTGAGTCCAAATTGAATCAAACCTTGTTGGGATTGAATCAGTGCTGAGCCCGAGTGGCTGCACTGAGTGGGACAGATTGCATTCTCACGTGCACCTCTGTCTTTGTCCGTTTTCATTCAGGGCTTCAGTGCATGTGTGGAAATGGCACAGATCGTTTTGTTAAACTTCTGAAACACTGACTGCATCACTGTTGTTGTTCAGGGCCCAGCACTGGAAGCTTTGTGGCAGCAGTGCTGCAGTGACTGTGCTGTGGTGTGTTCAGCGTGCTGTGACACCTTGGTGTTATTGGTGGACCAGGGCCATGCAGACCTGGACTACATCTTCAATGGTGTCCTCAACCTCCTGCCTTCTGCAAGGTATGCAACGCGCAGTTATTGGATGCCACGATCCTGCCTCAGAAAGCTCAGCTCAGCTGTTTGTCAATGAGTCTGATAGAGGCTCTGTAACCTGCATCCATGCAGCGTTACAGCCGCTGCAAAGGCACAACATGAAAGATCCTCAGCAGGACGAAGTTGTGTATCAGCAGGACAAAGAAGGCTCTCTTTAGCATGAGAATGCTAACACTGTGAACTGAGAAGAGGTATGAAGAAGGCCGTGTATGTCCACTGTTACTGGCCATCGTCACCTACAAATTCAGTCTTTAAATCCCTTTAAAGGCCCACTCACACCTCGCCTCAGGTGACCTCAAAGGTCACATGATGGGTCGCGGAAAGGTCTCATAGTGGTTCAACCCTTAACCCTTGGTGTTGACAATGACCTACGCTTTTGTTTATACTCATGTGATGACGCACATGACAAATAGCTCGATGACCATCTCCAAGGAGGGAAACGCCCTGTAGGGTTTAAATATGTGGGTCTCTCCACCTTGTATAAGAAGTGAAACATCTTTAAACTTAATCAAGTCCAGTCTCCTTCTTTTCCAGCTACCAGTGTGTAACATGGAGTCAATGCTTCCAGTGCAGGAACCTGACTGACAGTCTACAAACTGAGTTAGACACATGGAGGTCATAGCTTAGTCCAGCGGTCCCCAACCCCCGGGCCTCGGACCGGTACTGGTCCGTGAGTTGTTTGGTACCGGGCCGCGAGAGTTGAGGCTCAGGTGTGAAATGTATAGTTTTCAGGGTTTTTATCGTGTTACGTCCCCACATAAAATCTAGGCGAAGAGGGTGGGGGACAGTAACAGTTGGATCCGGGTTGAAATGAAAAGAACACCAGGCAGAGGTAGTTAACACAAAATATATCTTTATTATAATCAATTAACTCAATAATCATATAAATAGTAACAACAAAAAGAGACAGCACCGCTGCTTTAATGGTAAATCAGACAGGTCAACCCAAAGAGATGGCGACCACTTCAACAAAGAAAACAACTATAAGGCTCCAACAGAAAAAGACAGCAACGCTGCTATTACCAATAACCAGGCAGGCCAAACAAAATAATGGAGGCCGCCGTCACTTAAGCAAAACCACTGCTCAGTTAAGAACTACTCACAAAGAGCCACGCACAGTGGGGCTGGTCACACACACAACAGGCCTTTTCCACACCTAGACCAGACTCACACACTGACCAGCACAGAGGAAATCCACCAGAAGCCTCTCCCACATCCACACTGCTCTTCTCCAGCTTATATCACCTCTGAGGGTAATTGGTGGTAAACGAGGGCAGATGAGCAGCAGGTGTGCCCTAAAGGAGAAGGCAGGGGCAGAGAGAGACAAGGGGAGGGGCAAGAAAGAAGGAGGAAGAGAGGGAGAAGACAGCACCACGCCCACACACTCCCACAGCCTCACAGGATGTAACATATCGGTTTTCAGCGTCATTTTGTTATCGTTTTTATCATTAACTCGGTTTTCCTGGGTCTTTTCATGTATGTTATGAATAAATCTTCTTTTTTGGTACTGGTACTGGTTTTATTTTGTTGTATTTATCCGCAACATCTTAAAGGCCGGTCCGTGAAAATATTGTCGGGGATAAACCGGTCTGTGGTGCAAAAAAGGTTGGGGACTGCTGGCTTAGTCTGTGCTGAGGATAAATCCACGATGTCATTGCTCTCCATCAGGGCTCATGTGAAGTAAAGAAAATAGCTTTGAAAGTTTAAACTGGAAACATGAAAATGTTAAAGGTTACTGTTCCACAGTTCAGAGCTGGATGCTCTCTAATCTGGACGCTAACCTAGTTGTGCAGCATAATGTAACTATTTGAAAACATTTGAAGCAATGAAAACGCTCACACTGTTAGTTTTTTCAGTTATTCTGACTCTGATATCCAACAGACACACTCAAGGGTTGATAAAAGTCATTCGGCGATTGTTGGAGATGCAGGCTGACCAGAGCGATGGACACTTCACCTGTCCGTATTCTATCAGGTAAGTATCTCATGTCTAATATCTAGAGATGTTCAAACATATTGTCTTGTGTAATCTATCAAGCTACATATAGCTTGTAGCTTACTGCTAGTCCAAAGAAGCAGCATTGGTCCACCACCCACTTGAAGTGCCGTAGGGGTCCGGTGCTCTGTCTGGTGGCAGTCAAAGGCCCTGGTGCTTCAGTCCCAGCTATAAACTGGCTCTTGGAGCATGAGAATCCCAAACTGGTGCATGAGGTTGAAAAATACTGACTACATGTTAAAAGTGAGAGGTGGCAGACAGGGAATGGGTACGTTTGCATCTCCCTGATTTGATGGCAGCATTTAGAAGTTTTCCCTGGTGGACAAGACGGTTGCTTCCCTGTGCCGTCATGTTGGGAACAGGTGCCGATAGTCATTTGTTCACATGTGACTAACAGTTGTCTAGAGTAATTTTTAGAGTTGCTGGGTGAGGTGGGTACCCCATCTAGCAACTCCATAGTCCTGCTTGGGGACTTTAATGTTGTGGGGGCAATCTCTGAACCAGAAGATAGACATTGGAGGTTCAGGGAGCAGCAGGTTGGAAGCGTCCTGTTAGGCTTGGCTATCGTCTGGCAAATATCGACAGGATGAGTGTAACTCTTGCAGAAGCTGAAGCAAAAACTCAGGTGTACGAGGAGCTTGGTGAGGCAATGGAGCAAGACTTTTTGTTGACCTAGAAACGATTCTGACAAACCGTCAGTCAAGTCAGAAGAGGATAGCAGTGATCTGTTCACACTGGATACAGAGTATCAGAGCCTGAGGACAAGGGGCACGACTCTGAGGGTGGGGTCACTGAGGTAGTTAAACAACTACCTGGCGGCAGAGTCCGAGGGGCGGATGAGAGGTACCCTTAGTTTCTCCAGGCTCTGGATGTTGTTGAGTGCTCTTGGTTGACACGCCTTTGCAATGTTTTGTGGAAGTCTCACTTCTCTGTCCAAATGCAGGAAGCTTGGTCTGTTTTGCCAGCACCAAGTCAGATCTATTCCTGGTGGGTGTTGTTATCGATGCTTTTTTGAGTAATTCTGCAGCTGCGTGGGAAACATTGGGAATGAGAATCAGCACCTCCAAGTCTGAGGCTGTGGTTCAAAGCTGAAAACAGTGGATCACCCACTCCAGGTCAAGGAAGAGCTGGCGCCCAAGTTGGAGGCGTTTAAGTATCTGTGGGTGTTGTTCATGAGTGAGGACAGAGTGACATATTGACAGATGGATTGGTCCTGTGGCTGCAGTGATGGGGCCGGTCTACTGGTCCATCGTGGTGACCTCAGTGACGTGAAAGCTGTCAAAGCTGTTGATTTACTGGTTGATCTAACATCCCTACACTAACCTGTGCTTACAAGCTTTGGGTAGTGATCGAAAGAATGACATTGCGAATGCAAGCGGCAGATATTCGTTTCCTCTGAACAGCGGCTGGGCTTTCCCTTAGAGATGGGTCAGCCATTCAGGAAGGTCTCAGAGTACAGCTGCTACTCACCCACATTGAACAGATCTAGTTGTTTGGGCATCTGTTTTGGATGCTTCTAGGACACCTCATGTCTTACCGAGAAGAGACCCGGAGGTAGACTCAGGACATGCTGGAGAGATTATATGTTTTGGCTGGTTTGGTAACACCTCAGTTAAAGAAAAAGGACAATTCAGTTCAATTATGATTTAGTTCCAGTTCATGAGGTAATTTTCTTGTTTGGCTACCCATGACTACCACAGGCAGAAGCAGCATGGATCCAAGCCATGTTTTTGTATTTGAAACATGTCAGTACGGCGAGTTTTGCATAAAAGGTTTTGACCATATGTAACTCCTTATTCCAACATGCTCAGTGCTCGTGCACTAATAAACAATAAATGTAGTGTTTAATTGTCTGTTTTTAATCTAAAGATGTGTTTGATGGTTTTAGACATAACAGATCATGGGGTGGCTGTAGCTCAGGAGGTAGAGCAGGTCACCTACTGATCGGAAGGTTGGTGGTTCAATCCTTGGCTCCTCCAGTCTCCATGTCAAGTATCCTTGGGCAAGATACTAACCCCAAGTTGCTCTCCGATGCGTCCATCGGAGTATGAATGTGTGTGAATGTAGTTAGAGAGCACTAAGTGTAGATAAAGTGCTTGTGAGAATGGGTGTGATTGGGTGAATGTGGCATGTTGTATAGAGCGCTTTGAGTACTCCGAGAGAGTAGAAAAGCGCTATATAAGAATCAGTCCAAACAGTCCTGCTGCATTTACAGTGGGGGGCATTATTACAGTTGGTGGTGAGACAGGGAGGGCTTTCCTGTTCACAGTGCAAACATGCTGCTGAAGCCTTGAGGGAAACCTCTTCTTTGTTCTCCTCGTCCTCCTCCAGCTTTGCCTCCTTTGCCAAGTTCCTGGGGCATCCTTAATCACTTGCAGCGGGTAATAAAATGACTGAGCTGCTTTGTCTTTTTTCATTTTCCTTGATGTTTTTCTTCCTTCCTCATTTACCTCTGAAGTCATTTCCTCATTTATTTTACATTTTCTTCACCTATCTTCCTGCTTTTTTTTTCATTCCCTCCTTCTCATTGTGCTTTCTCCATGGTCATTACTGTCATTTCTGCCTGTGGCTGTCTGGCAGCCTGAACCTTCCTAGTGGGAAGATGAATGTGTTGAGGGCAGCAGGGTGGTGCCATTGGCCACTGCCTGTCTGGGCTGCCATTGGTTGTCAGGCCTGGCACTGCTGGGTACTGTAAATGCTGCACTATTAATGGAACATACACACTGCTGCCCATTGTTAAATGTCTTCTCACCATAGCCCTTAGCAATCTGCCACCATGACACATTGGCCCTCAGCAGGCTCACAGGACATTTGGGGGCTCTATCCACAACACCACCTTATGTTTGTGTGCACATACAGTGAGCTGTACACCAGTATTACTATAAATAATCACAAGGACTAGTTAGTCAGTGATTCGGGTGTCTGTTTGTTTTAGTTCATACACTCACTGGCCACTTTTTTAGGTGCACCTACTTTTTAATACCAATATCAGTGAGCGAAGCACATGGAAGCAACTCGGTGCATTTAGGTATGTAGACCTGGTTAAAATGACCACGAATAGTGAAGAAAGTTGATTTAAGTGATTGTGAATAAAGCATGGTTTATCCTGCCTGATGGCTGGTCTGCTAAACCACTGAGATTTTCCCACACAGCCATCTCTAGGGTTGACCAAAGGACAACTTGAGGACAATGGGCAAACTGGTTGAGCTGACAGGAAGACAACAGTATCTCAAATCACCACTCATTACAGTGCAAGTGTGCAGAAGAGCATCTTTGAACATACTAAATCAAACTTTGACGCAACAGCAGAAGACCATAACAGGTGTCACTCGTGATAGGAAAGAAAAGCAAACTGAGGCTGATTCACAGGGATTACCCAAACTGGACTTGACTGGAAAAGCATTGTATGATTTACCTCATGACATTCTGATGGCAGTAAAATGCAATGAGCAGGATGGATGCTCAGGCTGGTTGTGGTGGTTTAATGGTGTGTGAACCTGTGTAACAAATCCAGTCACAAAATGTCCTCAAATATTCCACAGTCAACTGTGGTATTAAAACGAAGTGGGAGGGATTGGGAATGATAGCAACACAATTATGAAGTGGTAAAATGACACAGGTCAGCAGACGCTGAGGGGCATAGTTTGCAGAGGACACCAACTTTCTACAGAGTCAGTCACTGTAGACTTCCAAACTTCATTTAGCCTTCAGATTAGCTGAAGAACTGTGAGCAGAGAGCTCCATGGGGTGGGTTTCCATGGCCGAGCAGCTACATCGCTAAGCGCATTGGATGAGTGAGATTTGGATGGAACTTGAACTGGACTGGCCTGAGTCCAGACCTCAACCCAACAGAAGTCCTCATTGATGAATTAGAGCAGAAACTGCCAGCCAGGTCTTCTCATCCAACATCACTGACTAACACAGAGGTGGGCAACTCCAGGCCTCGAGTGTCCTGCAGGTTTTAGACATGTCCAGCTCATTTAAATGGCTAAATGACCTCCTCAACATGTCTTGAAGAGGCCTGATAATGAATTCCATTCAATTCAGTTTTATTTATATAGCGCCAAATCACAACAAAAGTCGCCTCAAGGCGCTTGATATTGTACTGTATATCCTATAATAACGCAGAGAAAACCCCCACAATCATATGACCCCCTATGAGCAAGCACCTTGGCAACAGTGGGAAGGAAAAACTCCCTTTTAACAGGAAGGAAACCTCTGGCAGAATCAGGGAGGGGCGGGGCCATCTGCTGTGATTGGTTGGGGTGAGAGAAGGAAGACAGGGAGGCAACAGCTCTTGTGTGGATTGAGGCCTTCTTAGTTTGTCATCGTTGTAATAGACTGACTCAGTGGTTTGTTGGGACCATAACTTGAATCAGAGCTGGGACACTGACCCGTCCATTGCAGGAGCAGCCCTCACCCGTACGTCACAGCCCTGGAGAACAGAGTGGACTGCTGGCCGGCTCTGCTGTTCGAGATCGATGACTTTATCCAGAAAGCTGTTGACAGGTAAGTCTTACTGGTTCCTATCGTAGCTGTTATGTTGTACACTACTTTGAAGAAAACTGGACATTATGAGATGATCTATTCTCAGAGATTCTTATGACTGCAGTGTGTGTGTACGTTACAGAGATAAAGAGGCTTATATCACCATGCTGGCCCCCTTCCTTCGGTACCTATACTGCCAACCTCACAGGCAACCCGAGCACGCGCTCCTTCGACAGAGTCTTCTTAGGGTGATGCTGCCCATTCAGGGAGGATCCAGGTCCGCCCCCCAGAACAAGGAGCAGGAAACGCTGTCCCCAGTGTCTGACAGGCTGCTGCTCTGTCTTTGTCAGCTGGTTCCACACATGCAGGTAACAAACTGAAGTTATGTTAGGTAACTGTACAAAGACACGTCAACATGTTTCCACTCTGTATGTTACACCATCGTTCATTTAAATGTGTCTCTCTTATTTGCATACGCTCAGATTGACAGGAAGTAGCTAATACAGAGAGCAGGATGGAGCTATGTCAGCCTCTCCTCTCTGTCCTGCAGGTGGACAGCGTGGAGGCAGTCCTGGAGCTGTGTGCGTTTGTGGGCGCTCTGCTCCAAGATCTAACTGGGACCTCTGGAGACCAGTGGAAACCAGAGAAAGCGGCGCTGGCTCTGCAGCTGCTGTGTGCGTGTCGGCGATGCCTCGAGTTCAACGGAGACTGCAGACCAATAATCGGCTTAATGCAGCAGCTTGTTCCAGCCTGTCAGGTGATCGCTGTTTGTAGACAATCAGACACCAGCAAAGATAAAGAAGCCGCGCTGCTGTGCTGGTTAACGTGAGCTAAATATGGAAGTAAACAAAAGTGATGCTTTTTGTTTTACATGTGCAAATATCTCTGCTCCAAACCTGAGCCTGGACTCACAGCAGTGGGTTATTTGGCATTAATGCTGATCAGCTTCTTCACTCACTGCAGCGAGCTGACATGGACATGCACACATGTGAATATCTGACACTCAAAGACACTTTGTAGAAATGTAGCATTGTTTGGTTCAGTGTTTTCATAAAAGCCTTGTTGCTCCTACCAGGGAGAGCACACCTGAGTTTAAGGCCTGAACAGGTGTGAAACCTTTTGTCCTCCATGATGGCTGAAAATCAAAGCGGGTCTCACTTTAGCGCGCTCACGCTGCCCGTCTCTCTGTGTACCTGGCCTGTACACGCCCCCTTCTTTCTGTCACATAATGGTATGATCCCAGACACTCTGCGTGTGATTGGCTGCATGGTGTGCCCATTAAAATACAGTCCCACCCCTCCTACATGGGTTCTCAGCAGGGTTGAAGATTCGGCTCCTACGTACTGACGAGCCGTTAATAACTGACACGTGAATGATCTCTGATAGAAGTATAACAGGCCTGTGACACCCCTGCACTACAGTCTCTGCCTCTGCTCATTTTCATGGCTGTCATCAGGTTTGTTTACACTCACTTGTGTGATGGAGTCAAGCTGTGCACCCTCAGGCTACAGTCACATTAAAGAAAGCAGTGTTGGAGACGCTGTGTGACCAGAATTAGTGTGAAAAATTAGTTTAGACTAAATCTCACTGAAGCCATCAGAACTATGAACACGTGTGGAAGGAAGTAACTCAGAACATGTTTTAGATTCGTCACCCTTTGCTTTGATCGCTGCTCTGATCCTCTGGATGAGCTCCATGATGGGTCACCTGAAGTGGTTTGTTCCCAGTGATGCTGAGCACTTGTTGGTCTCTGCACTGCATCTCATCCAAACAGCTGATTAAAGCTGACTGAAACTCTTCATCACAGAAACAGCTGTAGTGACGGTTACACAGACCTTCTTACGTAGGGATTAAATGAACTGCTCTGCAGTGGTGATTGGTTCATGTAAACACAGAGTCTTCTTCACACACTGTCTCCATGCTGGGACCGATCCTGTTTACACGTTTCACCTTATTAACATCATTCACATCCTGCAGTTGGAGCCTCTCTGAGAGGAAGCCTGACCATCGATCCTGTCCACGCCTACAAAACCAAACATGCTGACTTATTTATTAGCTGTCAGTCTGCTGGTGATGTCAGTACATGGAACAAGATGCCTTCTGGCCTATAGAGGTTTACACATGTGGGTCAAATGTCCCCCATTGTGAACCTTGTCAGTGCTGTAATGTGTGAGCCCTCGGGCCTCTGCGGCCTGTATTGACCTGTTGGCATCGCTGTTTGTTTTCTGCAGGAGTTGCTGTTGGATGAGCTGATGATGGGCGTGGCCTTGCTCTTGTTGGAAGCCCCTTCAGATCAGCTGACCAGCCTTCTCAGACTTGGTAAAGTGATTATTTTGGACAAAGCTCTGCTGGCTTTAGCTTCCTTTAAGAGACTTTGAAGCAGTGAAAGAATTAGTGGGAACAAAACTAGGTTGTGTGTGCAGGTCATGGTTGGAACCTCACAGAGCTTTGTGTCCTACATGAGATATTCTTTCTCTCAACACAGCACTGAGTTTGGTCCCTGAACAAGCGGAGGCGTCGCCCTGGTTGAGTCCGGTCCTGATTCTCCCCGTGTTGCAGCTCCTGTCCTGCTTGGGTCTCACTGAGCCGCTGTCTGACCAGAACACACACAGCACCAACCACAGGCTGGCTCACAGCCTGCTGCACAGAGTTAGCAGGCCCGCAGATAAACCCCAGCAGGTAGCCCAACAGGTAGCCCAGCAGGTAGCCTAGCAGGTAGCCCAACAGGTAGCCCAACAGGTAGCCCAGCAGGTAACCCAACAGGTAGCCCAACAGGTAACCCAGCAGGTAGCCCAGCAGGTAGCCCAGCAGGTAGCCTAGCAGGTAGCCCAGCAGGTAGCCTAGCAGGTAACCCAGCAGGTAGCCCAGCAGGTAGCCCAGCAGGTAGCCTAGCAGGTAGCCTAGCAGGTAGCCCAGCAGGTAACCCAGCAGGTAGCCTAGCAGGTAACCCAGCAGGTAGCCTAGCAGGTAGCCTAGCAGGTAGCCTAGCAGGTAGCCTAGCAGGTAACCCCAGGCCTGCTTCTCACATTCAGTTTTTGGAGTCTTTCTTTGAGGTGTAGCCACGTAGTTCAAACACTGTTACAATAGTGCAGGTAGGTGTTAGGTGGTGAGTGGACAGAGCATTAGAGCACAGACGACATCCATCCAAAAATACTGTTTCCCTCTCAGTGTCATAGCAACAGGGCTGTCTTTACTGCCTCTTCTTCAGGGTCAGCATCCAGTCTCTGGAGTGTTGTTCCTCTGGGATGCTTTGCTTGATCCTTAAATTACACTTCATTAACATTCATGGTGCATCTGTAGCTTTGCTCTTTGTTCTTTCTCATTTGTTTCTCATGAATCTGTCTCCCTCAGCCGGCCCCATCACTGCCTCTGTCTCTGAGTTCCTGGTATAGTGAGCTCAGCGTGTCTTTGTCGGTACTGCGCAAAGTGGCCAACAATCCAGCAGCAGCGACCGATTGGCTGTTGGCGGTCAGCTCCGCCCTGTCGTCCAGCCAGCGCCTGTCCTCCTCTCTTGTCCTGATTGTGACTTATCTCATCATCATGGGTCAGGAAAACATCTGCCAGCTGGCTTTGAAAGCAAGCCAGGCTGTCGCTGCTGCCGACCCCTGCCAGGTAGATAACCCACACAACTGGTTCTCTTAAATCTGTGGCCTGAATATAAAGTAATGCATGTTGTTCCCTCTGACATGTAGATATGTTGTATGTAAGGCAGCTAGCTCGTGTTTGTCTTTCTAAGAGCAGTAAACACATGTTGATAACCTGGTGTTTTGGCACCAACACATGACTTTGAAATGGTTCAGATCAGCAGGAAGATAAAAGCTGTCACTGCTGTGTGATTGCTGCTAATCTGCTGCCGTATAAAGGGAGAGGTTAGGGAGTGCTCTAAGGGGACAGACTTCCCTCTGGACTTGTGTTGGAGTCACTAGCTGCAGATGAAGTGTGAAGTTTACCCCTCATTACTCAAGCGTGCACCGGGCCCCAGAGGATTCACCTTCTGCTCTAATTGCTCCCAGAGTGCTGCACACACTGGTGTTTGGATGCACTGGTTGAAGGTTGTCGGCATATTTGAGTCCTCTGGAGATCTCTGCTCGCTCGTACTTGTCATCTTACATGTGCAGCAGCAGGTCTTCGTTACAGGAAAAGCCAGAAGCTAACCACTATGAAACCTTAGATGATGATTTCCTGCAGTGATGTTGATTCAAAGTGATGTTTTTGGCTCGACAGCATTAAACGTGTCATCGCTCAGCTTTATTTTCTTTGCCCCTCCCTCTCGCTCTCGGGCCGTGCAGGTGAAGCGGTCGCTCTGCAACAGTTAAGGCTCGGTGTGCCATTAGGTGTGTGGTGGTAATTAAGAGCTGTGACACTGCACAGCAGCGCGGTGTATCTAAGGACCGTGATGCTGTCTCACTGTTTCCTTATTTGTAACCTGTCTCATACTAAAGTGTCAGGACTTCATGTGTGATCTATGAAGCTTTAACTGACTGCAGAGTACAAGATGGGCACAACACATTTAGTATCACAAGGGCAGACTCAACCCTCTATCTGCTCTATCTGTTTATGCTGAACATCCTGTGAAGCTGTCAGTTTGTGTACACGTACAGGTCAGTGATGCAGCCTCTGTAAGGTCTGACAAAGTGCATTTAATGTTTGGTTGGTGTGTTTGCTGATGTGGGTGTTTCCCTCTGCAGGTCCCGCCCCTAGTGCTGCTTCTTTTGTTCAAACTGTATTCTTTTACATCATATTAAAATGTATAAATATGTAGATTTAAATATATTTGTGTATTCATGTCTGGTTTGTGTTTGGTTTTCTTTTATTCATTTCTGCAGTGGTTGTTGTGTATTACTATTTAGATTGTCTTTTTTTCCATTATTGTAATTGTGTATAAAGTTTGATTTGAATGAAAGTTACACTCAAATGCTTTCAGTGTTGCTGTGTTGAGTGTTTGCATGTTTAATGTTTGTATGGAAGACACAGAAAGACATTTGGCTAAAGAAATCTGTGCTAGAGTAACTTTAAAACAATAAATAAACAGAATGTAAATAATGATGTTTAGTATTTGAGAAGGAAGCTGTTTCTACAGGATCCTGATTGACACTTAAAGGTTTATAAAATGTTCTCATTAGTTGTTTGCAGCAGAATATCAATGTATGTAAATCAAAACAACAAAAGTGTGTGAGACTACAAATTCTAGAATCAGAACTGCTGATTAACTTTTAAAGACAGATTTTGTATCTGAGAGCAGGGACACTTGCTGTGTTCAGTGTGACTCATCTCTGCAGAAGGTCAGGGCTCTGATAGTTACAGTTAGTGGGTGACTTACTGGGCAGGTGGATCCTGAGTGTTGAGTCAGGGTTCATTATGGTCCTGGTTGCTACTGGAAATAAAGAAACAAAAGGAGGGTGTGTTGTTCAGGAAGTACAGACTGTAGCTCAGCAGGTAGAATTACTAACTGGAAGGTTGGAGGTTTGATCCCTGGCTGCTCCAGTCTGCACGCCACGGTATCCTTGGGCAAGATATGGAAACCCGACTTCCTCTCCGATGCATCCATCATAGTGTCATTGTTAGAAAAAGAAGTGCTTGTGTGAATGAAGCACGCTGTATAAAATGCTTTGACTGCTCATATTGAAAAGCAGCTTATAAGAACTGGTTCATTTTCCAGATAATTCCACTATTAAGACAACAGACATTTGGGAGACTTTCTCCTGAGAGTAACACTGAAAGTCTTGCTGCTCCTCCACAAAATGAACTCTTCAGTTTAGATTTGATTAAAGACACAGCTCAGCTAAACACAACTCAAACTAATCGACACTATTTTTCTTTATTACGCAGCATTTTTATAACTATTTCCAGATGTTTCTAAAGATGAAAACAGAATTAAACTCCAGCCTGATCCGTTTCTGAGGTTCCTGACTCTGAACGTCCCTCAAACGCCTCTCTGATCGTTTCCTTCCGTCGCTTTTACTTTCGCTTTCGTGAATGTTGTGGCGCAGTTGATCGTCTCCATGTTAAGGTAAAGTTAGCAGTCTGTACTGTTTTCCTGGCTAACATCAGCTGTGTGCAGCTTAGTTTCAGCATAAATCTGCTTCGTTTTATGTGAGATCAGAGTCTGGGAATGAGACAGAAACAGTTAGTTGATGATCAGCAGCTGAACTCAGAGTCGATGTTACTGTGGATCCACTGACTGATGACTGTAGGCAGCTTCTCCTGCCTCCATCAGTCTGTGGATGTATGGGCTCAAATTGTGGTCATAAATATTTTGTACTTGTAAATCAGGATTTGTACTTAACCAAGAAATACGTGTGAAACTCTGCACTCAAGTTTCAAGTTACAAGTACGTCCCTATTTTTCTTCCTTTCATCTGATTGGCCAATGTCATGTCAATCACAAATTTAACAATCCAATCAGAGAACAGGTGGGTTTGGCTATTGGAGGGGTGCTTTATGAAGCTTCGGGTCCTTGAATGGAATAAATGCTAGTGATGGGATTTCCGGCTCTTTTTAGAGATCCGGCTCTTTCGCTCGGCTCACTAAAAAGAGCCGGCTCTTTCGGCTCCGAACCGGCTCTTCAGGTTGTTTTGTTGCTTTAATTATTTAATCATTAACAATAATATAAAATTATGTAGAAAATGAATTACTAATGTAAAAAAAAGTGGTTTTATTTATATATGTTTATATATGGCCCCTAGAGACAAAGCACGTACAAACTCTAAAGCATATACAAACTCCAAAAAGCACATACAAACTCCAAAACACATTTCTAGCGTTAACTGAACTTCCAAAACAGAGCTACCCAAATCACTTAAATTACACAATTGAAAGCATGTGCGTATTGTTTGTGTATTTATAGACAAGCACTCATATTTATTCAAATAATTAAAAAAAAAATTCATTTATCTGTTATTACCACACACCAAATCCGGTTGTTGATACTTCCTGGCTTGTGTAGACACTAGGTAACAAAAGCTCAACACTGCGCCCTAGCATCCTGGAGCACTTCTGTTGTCTTTTGTACGTGATTCTGAGTTTTTACGTGTTTTGGAGTTTGTACGTGCTTTGTCTCTAAGGGCCACCATAAATATACTTTATTTATTCACTCCACATAAAATGTAATAAATAAATCATATAATACAAAGAACAACTATTTACATTTTAAACTTTTAACTATTTAAATTTTCAGCTTTTTCCTTTTAAACAAATTTAACGTGAAACAACACAAAACACTGCAAACCACAACACAATTAAATATAAATTAAAATATTAAAACAAAAAGAAGATGCACATTCTCAATCAGTGGGTGCTGAGTGGGTCAGTCAGTGTGTCTGCTGGGCTGATTTGTGTTTCCTCTGCAGGTGAAGGTAGAAAGTGTGTGTGAGCTGATGTGAATTGAGCAGCATGGATCAGTGTGAGGACAGAGAGGAGGGAGTCCCTCCCTCTAAAAGCACTCTGTGTGGGGAACATGAGAGCCAGACCAAAGCTCAGAGGTGAGATGACCATCTCTAACTGTCCATGACTCTTCTCCACGTCACAGCTCAGCACTCACATCACTGCTCCATCATTATTCACAGGAACCAGCCTGGACCTCCACCCAGCTCTGTGTCCTGTAAGAGTGACTGGTCTAAAGATTTTGTCATTGAGTTTAAAGTCTCTGCTGCAGAGAGGTGAGCTGTTAGTAACAAGAACTCTCTGATTTAAATGATTTTGATGTTTCCTGGTTTCTAAAATGCATCTCTGTAGCAGAGCAGTGTCTCCAAGGACACACAGGCTCAGCTGTAACTGTCAGTTTATCTGGTTTTAAGACACATTTGGACTCAATTGGCTGTTTTTAACTATGTATTTTAGTCAGAGGTGTAAATTTAGACCTCACACATCTGGATCCTAAACTATGATAGAAACAGCTGCTAGCAGTGGGTAGTTTGACTTTGATACGCTGCTCTAGAAAGCAAACAAAGGTTTGTGCAGCTCCTCTTCAGAAAAGTGTTCAGAGAGCAGCTGCTGTATTAGACAAAGGCTCGTCGTGTGAGCCCAGATGTGTGTAACAGCTGGATGAAGGAGAACCATCACAGTCACGTCTCCATCCCGCCTTTATTAATGAACTTCCTGTTGCTTGCAGATGACAGGAACACAAAGTGTTTGTGCCACGTGATGCTGCAGGATTTGTTAACATGTCCATGATGGTAACATCTCCTCGTCTAACTGCAAACACATGAGCGCTCCTAACGGCAGCTATCACAGCCACACAGGCAGACTGTGTCTCACTGTTGCATTCAGGGACATTTGTTTTCCTGTAAAAAGCTGAACTCTAATCTAAGAGGACTGTTACTGACAGGAAACAGCTGCATTATCTGCAGTCTGTGTGGTCACAGCTGCTTCAATCACTTTATCAGAGAATTGATCATTGAATAAAACATGTTTGTGTCTGCAGAGGTCAGAGGTCACAGTCTGCAGGATCCAGCTGTCCGTCTGTGAGGAGTGACCGGTCCAAACATGAACCTCCAAACTTCAGTGGTGAACCTGGACCAACGAGGTCAGAGAACTGTGATGACTCCTTTACATGTTTGTGTTTTCCTGGATAAATATGACCAAAGATTCATTAAAAAGATAAAAATATTAGACTTTGTCCTGTAGCGCTGTGTGGCAGGCAGGATTGGACCCAAACACAACAGGATGAAGTCAAAGAGGCAGCTTTATTTCAGCTGTGAACATACAAACAGCAGAAATAAGAAAACATAACTGTAGGTTTGCAGTGAATGAAGCCGCAGCTCGACGCTCCACTTTGTCCCTCTTTTCCTTCTCCAAACAGCCACATCAGGAGTCTTTGATGGAGTTTTAAAATATTTAATTACAAATGTCCAAAGATGGGTTCAGGATACCTGAATCCACAATTATTAAAGCTAAAATAGTTCACAGGGTTTGGACTTTGTTAGGTGACGAGAGAACATCAAAGTGTTTTTTATCTTTAAACAGTATTTTTATCACTTCAGTTGCTCTCACAGCCCTGTTTGTTATTTTACCAGAGCTCTTATGTTTCACTCAGTGCTCCCACCAAACACCTTGGAGGACACATTGGTGTGATTTAGATTTCATTGGTGTAAACACCAGTCACACAAGCTAACCCATGGAGGCAGCAGCAGGCTTTGTGTTTGGTAAAGTCTGTTGGCTTAAACTAAGAGAGTTTAGTTTATTAGCACAAAGAGCTGTCAGCTAAAGCCCCGAATGCACTTTGAATACAGATGAACTCAGTACATTTAGCATTCATGCTAGCAGCAGGCTATGACTGTCCACTGAGCACCAACACAGGTAGGAGTGAGCAGTGATGAAGCAGGACTGTGGGCAAGTTTGAGCTACAATCCTATTGGCTTCTCAGTTTCTCCAAAGAAAAGGGGAAAAATTCTTGGTGTTGTGAAGATGTGAGTTGGTCTTGTTGTCGTGGGGCTGGAAGGATGCTGGCAGTGAGAGGCTTTTCATACAGTGTTCAGTAACAGAATGAGAAGAAAGCCACTGCACATGAAAGAAGATACTCGTAGTGTTTGTTTACTGTGTTTGTGCCACAATGTCAGATCAGTTGTAGATTCACATGCAGACTTGTCCAGTGAAACCAGTGCAAGTACTGCAGTACAGAGCAAAGACTAAGCAAGCCAGGAGAGCTCTCCAACTTTCTGAAAGTATCAGGATATTTGAGTGATAAGAAAAAGTGGATCATGCAACAATGTCCCTCAGCACACAAAACAATCAAAGCAGAATAAATATAATGTTTTAGAAAGGCCAATCAAACACTTACAGGGACCTGAAGAGAGAGAAACCAACAAAATGTCATGGCTAACAGAGGAACTCAAGCACAGACTGAATTCTGACAAACAAAAAGGTGACAGTTTATTTACCAAAGGGGTGAACCACAGTGCTCTATATATGTACAGTGAGTTGGGGAGGGGGTCCAGGGCTCCAGGGAAAAAAGGGAAGGGAGTTCAGTCACTCTTGTCCTGCTCTCCACTCACACAGCCACACACAGGAGTCACAGGTAAGCGTCTGTAACCAGGTTCGGGGAAATATATACTCAAAGTATACACAAAGTTAACCCAGCTGTCGAATTTAGAGAGAGATTTCTTAGCAAGGAGCTGAGATCATGAACACAGGAGGGTCAATGTCCCAGCGACAAACTGCTCCATGCCGCAGCATTAAATGGTTACCGGTAAGCCCAGGTGAATCAGCAATAGGTGGTGTAATCATCATAACTGTGTGGACCAAGAGCGAGAGGCCATTACAAGCTCCACCCAGGCAGGCAAAACGCTAGCAGGAGAGAGCAAAACATAACAAAACCTGAAAAGCCATCATGAGCCAGCCAGAGAGACACAGAGTTTTATACTAGAAGAGAAACCTGCTCATCTTCATCATGTTTGTTTAAATGGAGAAAATCAGAAATCTCTGTGTGTCAGACCACGGCTCTACACGGACACTTCTAAGATGCTCCAGAGTGAACTGACCCAGATAATCTGCACACAGCGGCTGTAAAACAGTGAAAGTCATAACTGTCTCTCTCTGGTGGAAAGCTTTTATTGCGAAGTCAGGAAGTCTGCAGGAAGTGTTGAGTTTGTTTTCAAAGGAGTTTGCAAAGAAAAGCGTCTGGACTTCTTTAAGTTACTTGACGACGTTTCACCTCTCATCCGAGAAGCTTCTTCAGTTCTAAGGTCAAATGGTGGAGAGTCCCAGATATAAACCTAGTGGGAGTATCCCCCCACAGAGGGACAAAAGGACCCCCTGATGATCCACTAATCGCCTGAGCCAAGGTGTGAAACTGGGTGTGGGACCCAATCAGCCAGAGTTTCGGGTGAGTTCATTGTGAAACCTGGCCCCACCTTATCATGCGAATTCCTGAGGTCAGATGGCCCAGGATGTGAGTGGGCGTTAAGGCGTCTGGGAAGGGATCTCAAAACTGGATTATAGATGGCAGAGAGTTGGTGTCGTAAACCACTGCCTCTGTTCAAAGATGGTCGCTCACAGTGGACATAGATGGCTTCTTTCACTCCTCTTTCAAACCATCTGTCCTCTCTGTCCAAAATGTGAACATTGGCATCCTCGAAAGAGTGTCCTTTATCCTTAAGATGCAGATAGACAGCTGAGTCTTGTCCTGTGGAGGTGGCTCTTCTGTGTTGTGCCATGCACTTGTGAAGTGGCTGTTTGGTCTCTCCAATGTAGAGGTCTGGGCATTCCTCGCTGCACTGTACAGCATACACCACATTGTTAAGTCTGTGTTTTGGCGTTTTGTCTTTCGGGTGAACCAGTTTTTGTCTGAGTGTGTTGCTGGGTCTGAAATGCACCGGGATGTCATGCTTGGAGAAAACCCTCCTGAGTTTTTCTGATACACCGGCTACATAGGGGATGACAATGTTGTTGCGTCTGTCCTTCTTATCCTCCCTCGCTGGTGTCTGATCTTCTTTTCTGTGCCTCTTTGCTGACTTTAAGAACGCCCATTTAGGATAGCCGCACGTTTTGAGTGCTTCCTTTACATGTGTGTGTTCCTTCTTTTTTCCTTCAGGCTTAGAGGGAACATGTTCTGCCCGGTGGTGTAGGGTCCTAATTACTCCAAGTTTGTGTTCCAGAGGATGATGGGAGTCAAACAGGAGGTACTGGTCCGTGTGTGTGGGCTTCCGGTAAACTTCGATGTTGAGGTTGCCATTCTCTTCAATGTGCACGGCGCAGTCCAGGAAAGGCAAACAGTCATTCTTTGTGTCTTCCCTGGTGAACTTGATGTTTTTATCCACAGCGTTAATGTGCGCAGTGAAGGATTCCACTTCTTGTGTCTTGATTTTGACCCAGGTGTTGTCTACCTATCTGTACCAGTGGCTGGGTACTCTTCCTTTGTAAGAGCCAAGAGCCTTCCTTTCCACTTCCTCCATGTAAAGGTTGGCTACAATAGGTGACACGGGGGAGCCCATGGCACAGCCATGTTTTTGTCTGTAAAAGCCTTCGTTGTATTTGAAATATGTAGTGGTGGGGCAGAGGTTCTAACAGTGTGCAGATCTGATCGGGTGTGAAGTTGGTCCTGTCCTCCAAGGAGCTGTCTTCTTGTAGTTGTTTTCTGACAGTCTCCACTGCCTCCGTGGTGGGTATGCAAGTGAAGAGAGAGACTACATCAAAGGACACCATGGTTTCATCTGGATCCAGGGTAAGTTTCTGGACCTTGTCAGTGAAGTTGGTGGAGTTCTTGATGTGGTGTAGGGTGTTCCCCACGAGAGGAGCAAGGATGGTAGCAAGGTGTTTTGCAATGTTATAAGTGGCTGAGTTTATGCTACTGACTATGGGTCTGAGTGGGACGGCTTCCTTGTGGATTTTAGGAAGTCCGTAAATGCAGAGTATGGCATCCCCTGGGTAAAGGTGGTGATATGTAAGGCGGTCAATGATTTTTTCCTTTTCAAAGTCTTGAAGGCAAGCTATAACTTTCTTTTTGTAGCTGCTTGTGGGGTCTCGCTTTAAGGCTTCGTAGGTATTGTTGTCACTGAGGAGAGTAGTGATCTTTGTATGGTAATCTGTAGTGTTTAGGACCACGGTGCATCTTCCCTTATCAGCTGGTAAAACAGTGATGTTGTGGTCTTTGCTCAGGGAAGCGACGGCCTTCTTTTCCTGTATTGTGAGGTTGGACGGAGGGACTTTGGCACTGGAGAGGGTGGCTGAGTCTTTCATCCTGATTTGCTCTGCTTCTGTCTGTGATAATTTATGGCAGATTCTGTGGCTGTGATGAGGTCCACTATGGGCAACTGTTGTGGAGAAATGGCAAAATTGAGTCCTTTGGCTAATACTCTCTTTTCAGGTTCAGTGAGATTCCTGTCTGAAAAGTTCTTAACCCATTTTTCCTGACTGTCTACAGGTGTGTTTTCTTCTCTGGGTTGTGTAGGTTCAGAATGAGGAGTGTGTGTTTTTGAAAGCAAGGTGTGAAATTTCCTGCGTTGTCTTTCTTTTCCTTTAGAGTGTTGGGCCCGCTGAGCCTTGACCACAAACTTGTAAACCTCTTCTAAGATTGGAGAAGGTAGAAGGGTCTGGCTGATCTTGATCTGGAGGGCATCTATAGTGAAATGGACCAGATATAAACCCACTAGGTTTATATCTGGGACTCTCCACCATTTGACCTTAGAACTGAAGAAGCTTCTCGGATGAGAGGTGAAATGTCTTCAAGTAACTTAAAGAAGTCCAGACGCTTTTCTTTGCAAACTCCTTTGACTACAATGACCTGGATGACTGAGAACCTTCACAGACATATTGAGTTTGTATTCATCACTCAGTGTTTAATGAGACAGGCAGACAGGAAGAGCAGTTCATTAGTGTTGATGAAATCAAAGGAACTGTGAGGAACTGCAGTTTGGTCAAATCTGGATGTTTGTCACTGACAGTAAATGTTTTTAGTGATAAAGAAATGTGTTCACAGAGGGAGGAAGAGGAAGAGGAGTGGTGTTTGTGAGGAGGAGCAGCTGTCCTGCTGTGCTTTGTGTCAGGACGTCCTGAAGGATCGAGTCTCTAGCAGCTGTGGACACTGGTTCTGCAGACAGTGCACCTCCTCATACTGGGACCAGTCTGCTTCATCAGGAGACTCCTCCTGTCCCCAGTGTGGAGAAAGATCCAGAACCAGAGCTGGACTGTAGACAGCCAGTCAGAGCAGCTGTGTACAAAGTAAGACTGAACATCTGTCTGCTGATGGACTCATTTCTGAAAACTGGACTTCTTGTGTTGTTCAGACATTGAAGAGTTTTCTTTCTCTTTAGTCTCATTGTTTTTCTTTCTTTCAGCAGATGTTGGTCTGCAGGAGGTTTTAGATGAACATAAGATCAGTCTGAGGAGGAGATGTGAACGTGTGACTGAAGGAAGTGATGAAACAGGAAGTAGAACCCTCCTCAACAGGATCTACACTGAGCTCTACATCACAGAGGGACAGAGTGAAGAGGTTCATACCCAACATGAGGTGAGGCAGCTGGAGACAGTTTCCAAGATGGACGCCCTCCACGACACTCCAATCAGGTGCCAGGAGATCTTTAAAGCCTTACCTGACCAACAGAGACCCATCAGAGTGGTTCTGACCAACGGCGTGGCTGGTGTTGGAAAAACCTTCTCAGTGCAGAAGTTCACTCTGGACTGGGCAGAGGGCTTGGAGAACCAACATGTCAGTGTGGTGGTTCTGCTTTCATTCAGGGAGCTGAACCTGATCAGAGATGAGCAGTACAGTCTTCTGGAGCTGCTCCATGTTTTCCATCCAACATTACAGAAGGTCACAGCAGAGAAGCTGGCTGTCTCTCAGCTTTTGTTCATCTTTGACGGCCTGGATGAAAGCAGACTTTCATTGGATTTCACCAACAGGAAGCTGCTGTCTGATGTCACACAGAAGTCATCAGTCAGCCAGCTGCTGACAAACCTCATCCAGGGGAATCTGCTTCCCTCGGCTCTCGTCTGGATAACTTCCAGACCTGCTGCAGCCAATCAGATCCCTCCTACATGTGTTGACAGGCTAACAGAAGTACGAGGCTTCACTGACGCCCAGAAGGAGGAGTACTTCAGGAGGAGATTCAGTGATGAAGAGCTGTCCAGCAGAATCATCTCCCACATGAAGACATCCAGGAGCCTCCACATCATGTGTAGTATCCCAGTCTTCTGCTGGATCACTGCTACAGTTCTGGAGCACATGTTGACTGCAGATCAGAGAGGAGAGCTGCCCAAGACCCTGACTGACATGTACTCACACTTCCTGCTGGTTCAGACAAAGAGGAAGAAGATCAAGTACCATGAGGGACATGAGACAAGTCCACAGGAGCTGACGGAGGCTGACAGGGAAGTTCTTCTGAAGCTGGGGAGGCTGGCGTTTGAACATCTGGAGAAAGGAAACATCATGTTCTACCAAGAAGACCTGGAGCAGTGTGGTCTGGATGTGACAGAGGCCTCGGTGTACTCAGGAGTTTGTACAGAGATCTTCAAAAGAGAGTGTGTGATCTTCCAGAAACCAGTCTACTGCTTTGTTCATCTGAGCATTCAGGAGTTTCTGGCTGCTGTCTACATGTTCCACTGTTTCACCAATAGCTTCACATCACTGGATGTCTTTTTGACTAAAGTCATGGAGAAATCCCTCCAGAGTAAAAATGGCCACCTGGACCTGTTTGTTCGCTTCCTTCATGGCCTCTGTCTGGAGTCCAACCAGAGACTCTTAGTAGGTCTGCTGGGTCAGACAGAGATCAGTCCAGGAACCATCCAGAGAGTCATCAACAACCTGAAGGAGATGAACAGTGATGAAATGTCTCCTGACAGAAGCATCTGTCAGTCTGATCTTCCACTGTCTGATGGAGATGAACGACCTCTCATTATTTCAGGAGATCCAAGAGTTCCTGAAGTCAAAGAAGAAACTCTCTGAGAGCCAGTGCTCAGCTCTGGCCTTCATGCTGCAGATGTCAGAGGAGGTTCTGGATGAGTTGGACCTGCAGAAGTACAACACATCAGAGCGGGGACGACAGAGACTGATTCCAGCTGTGAGGAACTGCAGAAAGGCTGGGTGAGTTCAGCTGTGATCATTAACATCATTGATCAGTGTAGGTTAGCAGTTTAATTTTGAAAATAAAATCAGATTGTAACCACAAAGTGTTTGTGTCCGTATGCTGCAACCTTCCACACCATTCCTTTATTGTACAGACTCAGCAGCAGCTCCATGGATCCCAAATCCAAGAGTGGAGAACAGATTTGAAGTGTGTCACATCCATGCAGTCACAGCTGTTTCCACCATGTTTCCACTGATATTAATCCTGTTCAATGACACGTTTCATATCAGTGAATATGTTCTTTAGGACGTCCACTGACATGTTTAAGTGTCCTTCTGATAATCACTTAAATCATCCATGAAATCCATGAAAAATCCTTTTAGTGTTTCTAACTTCACCCTCTGTCCTCTCTCTCTCTCCATCCTCCTCACTGCTTCTTTCACTGATAATCACACAAACATCGTATTCAGCTACAAAATAACACAATAATATCATCTGATGATCATTATTATAAGAGCAGGATCCATATTTGATATCAGAGTAACACACTGCTTGGTTATGTGCAGTCATCATCAGTCACCGTGGGTCAAAGAGAAGGTCACTGATTGGTTGCTGACCTTGGTCACCTGTCCACTCTAACCTGTTTGTGTTTGCTCTCTCTTTGCTGTCTCCATCCTCTCTCTCCTTTCTCTCCCTCTCTGTCTTTGTACCGTCACTCAGGTCCAATGGAAACAGTGACATTTATAAACCAATCAAAGACAAACTGATCCATGTCAGGTTATAACAATATTCAAAGTGAATACAGGCTGCTGCTGGACACAGACAGGTAACATCATTTTGACTTGCTGTCACCTGGATCTGGACTCATAAACACTGACGCCCTGAACAGGAATACAAATCATTTTCTGCCAACTAGCGACACACCAGCAGATAATGGCTCAGAAAGTTAAAATAAGCCAATCATTTCTGTGTTTAGTTCCCCTGAAATCAGATCTGATATCAGCAGCTCTGAGTTCATTCATCATTATTGTCCAGTGATGAGATTTCTGCTCCGTTTGGTAACAGTCAACAGGTTTTTCCTGCGTGTGGACGTGAACAGTGGTACCTGACAGCAGGTAGCAAACAGAGATCATCTTTCCAGCTGGAACTCTTCACTGAGCTGAACTCATTCAAAATGTTCTGGAGTCAAAACAGGAAACAGTCCAAATGTGTGTCTTCACTCTGACTCTGGATCAGATCTCAGTCACAGACTGTGGACATTATGGAAGCCTAAATGTGACACCATCTTCCTCCTTCATCTGCAGATTAAAGCCAAACAAAGATTCTCATTAAAAGTCTGCAGGTCTGAGAGAGACTCAATCGTTGTGTCATGTCAAACACAGTAAGAGGAGCTGAAGCACAGATGTGAAGAGCAGATTCATCAGATTATGACCTCACTCTGTTTTGTCTTCATATACATTCAGTCTGTGTTTATAATGCAGATTTTCTGCTTTTATAATAACACATTTTATATTTTCTATCATCACAGACTGACTCGGTGTGGACTCTCAGAGTCTCACTGTGAAGTTGTGGCCTCAGCTCTGAAGTCCAACCCTTCCCATATGACAGAGCTGGACATAAGTTGGAACAACCTGCAGGATTCAGGAGTAAAGCTTCTGTGTCCTGGACTGGAGAGTCCAAACTGTCGACTGGAGACTCTGAGGTGAGTTCACTGACTGCAGCTGTTGTTGTTTTTCTATATTTCAGGTCTTTGATTGATGTTTGAAACTTTCTTTAGTTCCTAAATGTTCAGGATGTTTCTGAAGACAAATGTGAAGAAGTTTGAGTGCTTTCAGAAATTTTGTGTCTTTCCAAACGACTGAACAACAGTTTTTCCTTTTGGCTCCAAACAGAAGTGACAGACTTGAGCAGGGTTCATTTAAAGGCTGACAGAAGTGGAGTGGTGATGGGGAGATGTTTGACAGGACAGTGTTTCAGCCTCCACAGGTTCATGTTGTGCTCCATCAGTCAGTGAAGATGAAGTCAATGCTGATGAGGCTGTAGAGTGTGTGAGGGAAGTGAATGAGGATGATGAAGATCTGATGATAGCAGATCAAAACAGGCTGCAGAGACTTTGAGCCATACAGGGCACACAGTGTGTGTACAGAACAGCTGAAATCATTATGGAGGCCTCACTGGAATATGGAAGCATCACAGTACAGCTTCAGTGAAGCATTAAAGTCTCTGATATGAGATGAGAAATGAAGCAGCCAGAGCTTTTTCATGAGTGGAAATCCACTGTGACTGTGAGCTGCTGCTACAGCCTCCAGATTAGCCAGCAGCTCATCCTGCTCAACATTTTCTCGCCAACTTTAATGGAAGTGTGATGTTTTCAGCTGGAGTGATGGTCAGGGTGGCCTCCCTCTCCTCTTCTTCTCCTCTTCCTCTTTCATTTGTAAAGCCACTTCTGCTGCTTTCATTCATTTGGAAGTCCTGTAGCTGAGTTTGGGAGAGACTAACAGCCTTGGCAGCAGAGGGGAGAAAGGCTGTAACACCACCACTTTACTCTGTTCTACCTGTCACATCATTTTATCAGGAAACAAATATGCTCATGTTTTTACTATGTTTGTCTTGAAGATGTAAGAAGATCACATGGTGCTTTTTATTATTGTGTTGGTTTGTTTCCTGTCTCTTGGATGGAGCCCAGCTCTGCGTGGCCCCTGGACCTATGGTCAGAGTAGTGTGCTGGAAAATCCGGCCCAGGATGAGGCCAAACTGACATGGGATGAAATGTCTGTCAAATAATTCAGCTTAGTGTAGTTTCATTTCTGCACAATTTAAAAACAACCAAAACTTGTTTCTGTCTTTTCTATGTTATACTGTAGACTTTCTTTGATACTGTGTCCAAAAGGAGCAGCTTTTACTTTGAAGGGCAGGCGGCTCTGTTTCCTCTTCAGGTTGGATGATGGAAGCAAATTAGTATGTGATGTTCTTTCAGTGTTGCACTTTGTAGACGCTCCCTGAGCACTGGTCTCACAGCCAGCTGCACATAGAGACCAGTGTTGTTAGTCCAGGTCAGAAGATGACTTGTTGGAATGAAAATGAGCTTGTAGTTTGTCTGCTTTAATAATGTGACTGGAAAAAGGTGTTGGACTTCAAATATGTCCATTTCTTTCACACTTCACCTTTAAAAGTGAAGCCTGTGGTTCCTGGAAGGAAAAACACGACTTTTTCAAGTCTTTTTCCTGTTTTTATGATAAATGTACGACTTTAATGTTTGTATTGTGTTTAATTTTAAAATTAAAATCGCCACCAAGAACCAAATAGTGGGAAGACAAGTCAGGAATTTTAGTGAAAAAAGTGCTAAAAAAATTTGGATCGTCCCAATTAGGAGCATAGACATTGGCAAAAATGAATTTAGTGTTCAAAATACTACCACTTACAATAATGAATCTACCATTCAGGTCCGCTATAATATTAGAAAAAACAAATGGCACTGATTTGTGTATTAAAATAGCAGCACCACAAACTCTGGATTTAAATGCAGAGTAATAGAGTTGGCCCACCCACCCCTTACGAAGTCTAAAAGGATCTGAAATTTTTAGGTGTGTTTCTTGTAAAAACACAACCTGGGCGCCCAAAACTTGCAAATGATGGAGGACCTTGCTCCTTTTAATAGGTTGGTTCAGACCTTTACAATTCCAGCTACAGAACTTAAACGAGTGACCTGCTTGTTGATTATTAATATTTAATTGCGATACCATGTTAGAACATAGATTGAAAAAAACAAAAGCTGACCGATGAAAAACACAGAAAAAACAAAGTCAGTGTACAGAACAGTACAACATAAAAAACAGAGAACACCCAAACTTCCCCCTAAATGCTGAAGCATCTTCCCTAACAAGATGCGCGCACCCCCCACCAAACACACCCTTGAGCACTTCCTCCCAACCATTCGAAGTCCCAGTTGAGTTCAAGCTCCTTGCAATACAAGGCAGAGACAAATCAAGGATTGTATGAAAATATATTAGGACAAGACACATCCTATAAATCAAGCTCACCTCAAATAAACAAAAGTATGTTACTTAAAAAAAAATACAATAAGATACAATAAAAAATAAAAAACAGTGAAGAAAGAGAAAACAAAATAGAATAAAATATTTCACAGAAATTAACCAAGATGGACATATCAGCCCAATGGGCTAAGACACTTATGTGACCTGAGAGGCAGGGCCCCCCAGGATGTTATTGGCAAAGTCCGTGGCAGACGCAGGATCAATAAACTTACGTACAACTCCATCTGGAAGTGTCACCCTCAGTTCTGCAGGATAGAACAGGCCGAACACTGCAGGTGTGAAGTTTGGAAAGATGGAGATCCTTCTGCCCTGGTAAAGTAGAGGAGAGTTTGCCCCTGCAAGATGTAGCAGCTGTTCCTTGACATAGAAGTAGTGGACTCTAATGAGGAGTGGGCGAGGAGGCGCTCCCTCTCTGGGCTTTGGTCCAAGGGATCTGTGAACCCGATCCAACAGAGGTGCTTCATTCAGTTTCAGAAGATCTTGCAGGAGATCGGAAATAAACTCCCTAGGGTTAGAAGTCTCCAAAACCTCGGGGATGCCAATAAGGCGAATATTATTGCGCCTTGATCTTCCTCCTAGATCCTCACATTTAGCTTGCAGTTGTCTGACCTCCTCCGTTAGGACACTTACAGCAGATTGAAGAGAGGTCAGGTCGTCACTGCAGGTTGTAGCTGAAAGCTCCAAATCTTTAATGGTGGTCCCTTGAGCATTAACGGTGGCCTGTAGGGTGGTTATAGCAGCTTTAAACTCAGCCTTCACAGATGATATTTCTGACCGCAGTGTATGGGTAACTGTATCAATCTTGCATTCAAGCTTGTCGCAGATGTCCTGTTTCAGAACCTCCAATGCTCTGGTAAATGTGACTTCGCCGAACGGTGCGCCCGCACCCTGCTCGTAGCTGCTGATAGCCGCGTCACGTGGAGATTCACGACCCAGCTCCGGGCTCTGTGAACCACCCGCGCCAGCCTGACCCCGTTTTCGACGTTGCTCGAAAACGTCGAAAACAGGGTCTGTCATTATGCAAAAAAAGAATAAAGGGCAAATTGTGGGACTTTTAGTGAGAGAACTTGATTGTCCGGATGCTACGGTCACCACAGCCAACCAGGAAGGAAACTCCTGCGGCCTTTCCCAGAAGTTGTCAAAAATAGGTTTCCCGACCTCAGAGAGTGAAAAAGTGAAAATAAATAAACAAGTGGGCGCCCAGCGGCAAAAAGGGTTATTTAGAGCCCACAGGGCTGATATAGAAAGTGCGGATGCCTCTTAAAACAATATTTTTGTCACTGCTTTGCGGAGCCACGGGAAACACGTCTTCACACCATAGTGTCTAACAGCGCGCCCCCCTGTTCTGGCTTTTTATAGCAGATAACCTTCAAAATATTCTGCAGTCGATTAAAAACTGAAGCAAACCATGAATCAACGTGTGAACATGACCTGATGCTGCTGAAGTGAAGCAAAGTTACAGAGGTTTGATTACAGACACAGCTGAGAGTTTGTAATCTGTCATCATTTTAAAAGGTTTAAATTTCTTCAGTATTGAACAGCAGAAATGAGGCTTTGTTTTCGGAGGCCGACAGCAGTGAACACAACAGCAGGCTGGTGCGTAATAAGCAGTGAATAATGCAGAAAACAGATTTTTGAAGGTAGACTGTTCTTGAAGTACACTGAGAGAGAGAGAGCTGTGCAGGAAGTAAACGTCAAAGTCAGAGAGAATTCATGACGATGTTCATCAAACGTAAAGCGTAGTTTGGATCTTCTTTTGCTGCTGGTTCAGTCAGTTTTGGTTGGAGACAGATGAAACCTGCAGCTTCAGGATCTGTGAGCTGTCCACTTTCAACCCCGACGGCGTGTCCGTGTACGTGCCGTCGAGTGAACGATCCACGCTCTGTGTTTCCATCTTTGTGTGTTTAGCTGCTCTCATTTACTGTTTTATCTGTTTGGTTGTTGTTGAAATACTTTTGGGAGCTTTAACCTGAGATTCTGGCAAAATACATTTATATTAAAAATCGATTCAGGATTGAAGGAATCAACATCGCTTTATTCAAATTAAAACCATTTAAATAGGAAAATCCATTTTTTTACACCCGCCTCTAATGCTGGGTAATGTCAGCTGGTCCATGTGCAGCTGGCTGTGAGGCTCAGGGAGCGTCTACAAAGTGCAACACTGAAAGAACATCATCCATAAATATTGAGTAATAACTGGACTCTCATACAGCGAGACTCAAATGCCTTTAAACATCAGCTTATCCTGCTGATCCAAGTCCAACACTGAGTTTGTAAAAACATGTTTGTCAATCATTTTGTTTGGTTTCTGAGGAAAATGATTCAATAACTTGCTGCTAATACACAACATTTCATCATATTTCCTCATAAACCTCTTTTGTCTGACCATTTGATTCCATTTTAATTTGCAATAAAGGATCCACAGAGTTTGGTGACAATAATGACAGTAGATGTTAGTGTGAATGTGCTGGAAGCAAATTAGTGTGTGATGTTCTTTCAGTGTTGCACTTTGTAGACGCTCCCTGAGCACTGGTCTCACAGCCAGCTGCACATAGAGACCAGTGTTGTTAGTCCAGGTCAGAAGATGACTTGTTGGAATGAAAATGAGCTTGTAGTTTGTCTGCTTTAATAATGTGACTGGAAAAAGGTGTTGGACTTCAAATATGTCTATTTCTTTCCCAACAGAGGTCGATTATCTTGTTAATAATTTTACCTCCTCACTACGTACGACTCTGGATACTGTAGCTTCTGTGAAATCTAAGGTCTCAAATCAGAAGTACCTGACTCCGTGGTATAATTCTCAAACACGTAGCCTAAAGCAGATTACTCGTAATCTGGAGAGGAAATGGCGTGTCACAAATTTAGAGGATCATCATTTAGCCTGGAGAAATAGTTTGTTGCTTTATAAGAAAGCCCTCCGCAAAGCCAGGACATCTTACTATTCATCACTGATTGAAGAAAATAAGAACAACCCCAGGTTTCTCTTCAGCACTGTAGCCAGGCTGACAAACAGTCAGAGCTCTGTTGAGCCAACCATCCCTTTAACGTTAACTAGTAATGACTTCATGAACTTCTTCACAAATACAGTTTTTATCAGTAGAGAAAAAATTACCAATAATCATCCCACAGATGTAATATTATCTACAGCTACTCTTAGTACCATTGATGTTAAGTTAGACTCTTTTTCTCCAATTGATCTTTCTGAGCTAACTTCAATAATTACTTCCTCCAAACCATCAATGTGTCTTTTAGACCCCATTCCTACAAAACCACTCAAAGAAGTCCTGCCATTAATTAATTCTTTGATCTCTAATCTGATCAACCTATCTCTAATAATTGGCTATGTACCACAGGCCTTCAAGCTGGCTGTAGTTAAACCTTTACTCAAAAAGCATCTCTAGACCCAGCAGTCTTAGCTAATTATAGGCCAATCTCCAACCTTCCTTTCATATCAAACATCCTTGAAAGAGTAGTTGTCAAACAGCTAACAGATCATCTGCAGAGGAATGGCTTATTTGAAGAGTTTCAGTCAGGTTTCAGAGCTCATCACAGAAAAAGAAAAAGCTTTAGTGAACGTTACAAATGATCTTCTTATGGCCGCTGACAGTGGACTCATCTCTGTGCTTGTCCTGCTAGACCTCAGTGCAGCATTTGATACTGTTGACCATAATATCCTATTACAGCGATTAGAACATGCTGTAGGTATTACAGGTACTGCACTGCAGTGGTTTGTATCATATCTGTCTAATAGACTCCAGTTTGTGCATGTAAATGGAGAGTCCTCTTCACACACTGAGGTTAATTATGGAGTTCCACAGGGTTCAGTGCTAGGACCAATTCTGTTTACATTATACATGCTTCCCCTAGGCAGCATCATTAGAAGACATAGCATACATTTTCACTGCTATGCAGATGACACCCAGCTCTATCTGTCCATGAAGCCAGATAACACACACCAATTAGTCAAACTGCAGGAATGTCTTAAAGACATAAAGACCTGGATGGCCGCTAACTTTCTGCTTCTTAATTCAGATAAAACTGAGGTTATTGTACTCGGCTCTGAAAATCTTAGAAATATGGTATCTAACCAGATTCTTACTCTGAATGGCATTACCTTGGCCTCCAGTAACACTGTGAGAAACCTTGGAGTCATTTTTGACCAGGACATGTCCTTCAATGCACATATTAAACAAATATGTAAGACTGCTTTCTTCCATTAGTGCAACATCTCTAAAATTAGAAATATCCTGTCTCAGAGTGACACTGAAAAACTAGTTCATGCATTTATTACTTCCAGGCTGGACGACTGTAATTCATTATTATCAGGATGTCCAAAAAACTCCCTGAAAAGCCTTCAGCTAATCCAAAATGCTGCAGCAAGAGTCCTGACAGGGACTAGAAAGAGAGAGCATATTTCTCCTGTTTTGGCTTCCCTTCATTGGCTTCCTGTTAAATCCAGAATTCAAAATCCTGCTCCTCACGTACAAGGTCTTAAATAATCAGGCCCCATCTTATCTTAATGACCTTGTAGTACCATATCACCCTATTAGAGCACTTCGCTCTCACACTGCAGGCCTACTAGTTGTTCCTAGAGTATTTAAAAGTAGAATGGGAGGCAGAGCCTTCAGTTTTCAGGCCCCTCTTCTGTGGAACCAGCTTCCAGTTTGGATTCAGGAGACAGACACTATCTCTACTTTTAAGATTAGGCTTAAAACTTTCCTTTTTGCTAAAGCAAATAGCTAGGGCTGGACCAGGTGACCCTGGATCCTCCCTTAGTTATGTTGCAATAGACGTAGGCTGCCGGGGAATTCCCATGATGCATTGAGTCTTTCCTTTCCAGTCACCTTTCTCACTCAGTATGTGTTAATAGACCTCTCTGCATTGAATCATATCTGTTATTAACCTCTGTTTCTCTTCCACAGCATGTCTTTATCCTGTCTTCCTTCTCTTACCCCAACCAATCACAGCAGATGGCCCCGCCCCTCCCTGAGCCTTGTTCTGCCGGAGGTTTCTTCCTGTTAAAAGGGAGTTTTTCCTTCCCACTGTCGCCAAAGTGCTTCTGATAGGGGGTCATATGATTGTTGGATTTTCTCTGTATCTATGAAGCACCTTGAGGCGACTTTTTTTGTGATTTAGCGCTATATAAATAAAATTGAATTCTTTCACACTTCACCTTTAAAAGTGAAGCCTTGTGTTATGTGATGGCTGCGTGCAGGCAGGAGAAGGACCCAAAGTGCAGACTCCGGAGACAAAACTTAAACTCAAAACCGCTTTAATCTTAGACTCAAATATAACATAACTGGAAAAATCAAAATAAACTTACACCGAAGGACTGAAAAACACACAGCTAAATAAACGGTAGATCGCGACAATGACAAACTGAAACACAGGGCTTAAATACATAGAGGGAGCAATCAGGGAATGGACAACAGGAGGGAAACACAGCTGGGGCAAATCAGAACTGACGAGACAAGGAAGCGTAAACTGAACACACTGAGATGAGACAGAAACCTTCAAAGTAAAACAGGAAACACAAAACACAGACTGAACAAAAGACACAGACTCACATGCAGGCACTACAACAGAGGGAACAGAGATGTGGGACCAGGGCAGACACAGACTAGACACGGGGATACAGCAGACAGGGGAGACAGCAACCAAGGATTACACAGAGACAAACCATAAGACATGACTCACGAAAACCCAAAGACTAGAAATTATAAATAATATAATAAACTCAAAAGCCCTGGGTCAACGACCCAGGCATCCTAACACCTTGTTGTTCCTGGAAGGAAAAACACGACTTTTTCAAGTCTCTTTCCTGTTTTTATGATAAATGTACGACTTTAATGTGAAACATTCAGAGTTTTTTCTCTTGTTGTGTTTGTTTGAAGCTGCTTCCTGTTGGCTTCAGCTGCTTGGAGTTTCCATTTTCTAAACTTCTACATTCTGAACCTTCTTCAGCTCTGAACAGATGATGAAACACTGAATGATTTCAAGCTCACACTTTGTCTAATAAACTTACATCTTTCATTCTTTATACAGATTGAGGGGCTGTGGTTTGTCAGCGATCAGCTGTGATTATCTGGCAACAGCGCTGAAGTCCAACCCCTCTCATCTGAGAGAGCTTGTCCTGTACAGAAACAACCTGAAGTATCCAGATGTGAAGCAGCTGTCTGATCTTCAGCAGAGTCCAGACTACAGACTGGAGCTTCTGCTGTAAGTAGAGTGATGGAGTGAGTGGGTGGTGCTGTCAGCAGTATTGTACTAAACACAGTCAGTATGAAACAAAGATCCAGTGTTTCCTGTAAAGCTGCAGCTTCTCAGTGAAGCTGTGAGAGGAGAATGGTGACAGGCTTCAGGATTGGACACAGACACTTCCTGTTTCTGACCTTTATGGTCACCATAGTAACGACTGACACGCTCATATCAAACGCTGTCAACATCCAATCAGCTCTCTGAACAAAGCAGCACGCAGACCAATGACTGCATTCATTTCCAAGTTTAAAGCAGTGAAGAACACAGTCTGTAGGTGAGGAAGAATTTAGTGAGAGCAGATGTTTGGATGGAATTCCTCCAGTTAACAGCTGGAACCGTCCATCTGGATTGTTGGGCTTGTTGTTGGGGTTCCTACAGAGCTCAGAGTAGACACACCAAGGTTCTTCTAATGAATGAAAGTCCAAACTCAAACTAGGAGGGAAAAACATTTTCATCAACTTCAATAAAAATCCAAAGATTAGAAAAAGTGAAGCAACAATGAGTCCTAGTACAGTCCCAGCACTGAAGTCCCTGCTGCTCTTTATACTGGATGTGCTGCATCACTGACTGACAGCTGATGAAGAGTCTCTGGAAACACTCGTTTATCTCCTCTGCTCTTCCTTCTTCTCTCTGCAGGTGGAAGGACTGGTGATGGTAAACAGGGCGGTGTGTGTGCTGAGAGAGGAGGAGCTGTGTCCTGATGATCCAGAGAGGTTGAAGCAGCAGCAGCTTGTGTGTAGAGACGCTCTGACTGGGCCATGTTACTGGGAGGTGGAGAGGAGAGCTTCATCCAGCAGTGACAGACAGAGGAATGAGAGGAAGTGCAGATGACTGTCAGTGCTGCAGAGTGAACTGCTCTAAGAACAGCTCCACTGTCAGACACAATGTAGAGTCCAGCATCATCCCTGTGTGTCCCTCTGGATCTGACAGAGGATCATCAGTGTATCTGGACTGCTCTGCTGCTGCTCTGTCCTTCTACAGTCTCTGCACAGTCTCTGTCTGACTCTGGCTTCAGACCCTCCTGGATCAAACTCACCTGCAAAGACTTTCAAACATCACTCAATATATTTGAATACAGAATATATTTGATATATACTGTAGATGTACTGTAGAGTTGCAGTTTGTCACTTGTAAATACAGTCTGTGAGCAGCTATGAGCTGAAAGATCTTTCTAGAAACACGAAATGTTTTCACTCTTCTGTTGCTTTTTCATATATTTCCACAACATTAACATAACAGGACAATAACAGGACACGTGTGATCTGAGCACTGCTGTGGTTGCTGTGCTGCACGTCTTCATTTAGATAACAGAGACATCTAGTGGTTCAGAGGGAGAACTGCAGGAGGTGGAGCTGTGTTTTAGCATGGAAAACTTTTTATCTTTTAGGCGCAGATACAAATATGACAAGTATCAGTGTAAGATACAAAAGGTCACATCAGTTAGCAGAGGGAACAGTGATCACACAGCAATGTAAGAATAGAAACATAACAGTGAATCTGGACATGTATACAGATGGAAGCAAACAAACAGGATGTAACACTACATTAAAGCCACAAATGGGAAGAAAACAAAGCCAAAGGAAAATATATTTGATCTCAGGAATCCAAATCAGATGCTTTAGAGCAGGGGTCGGCAACCCTGGGCACGCGTGTCACAGCTGGCACGTGAAGGGTTAACTGATGGCACGACCATAGCTGGACTGGCCATCGGGCATACCGATGGTGTTTTTTTGTTTTTATGAGCCGATGATGTTTTGTAATTTATTTTTTTTGTAACGGTATAAACAATGAAAGGTGGTGGATTGGCCGGATGCTGGTCGATGTGTAAAAATAAGTCAGTTGTTTGGTGGTGGCTTTGGCAGAGCTTCCACAGAGGCAGCAGGTGGATGAGAGAAGGTGAGGCAGGAGGAGCAGAGACCCGAGGCGGCCGCCGGTGTTGTGCCAAACTAGTGGTGCAAGGTCCACTTCAAATATGTTGGTCAGGTTAATCAAAATGGAAACTGTTGAACGTTTCAGAAGTTTACACATTAACCAACATGGTCCAGCACTAAACATCGTAAAGCCTTTAGTTTTTGGAGAGAGGATGCTGCCATCAAATTCAAAATGGGCTAATATTTTTCTTTAAATCTTTCATTTTCTCACTTTGTTTAAAATACTTGTTTATAGGATTTGCAAATTATTGCATTGTGTTCTTAATCATATTTAACACATCGGATCAAATGTAGGGAAGTGGGTGTTATATTCAGATTGTGGGATAAATTTAGGAAATGTAAAACTTTTGATGTTAAAATTGTTTATTTGCAGGGTTTAAAAATAAATGTGTTTACTGTTTGAAACTCATACTTGGCCTTCTACTCTTCATGGCTACTTAACCAAGCTAACAGGGTGGAGAGTTTTAGGAGCTGGGAAAGAAAAGTGTCTGAACTGCTTTAAATTTCTTGAAGACATTTTATCCAAGAAGTTTCTTCAGTTCTGAGAGCGACTGGTGGAGAATCCCAGGTTTAGGTCCCGTGTGAGTGTCCCCCTAAGAGGGTCATGGACTCCCTATTGATCCTCTGCCTAATCACACGAGCCAAGGTGTGAAAACGGGTATACGTCACAATCAGCTAAGGGCTGTTTCCCAATTCAGGGTCTGCAGCCTCAAAGGCCGCATTTTAAGGCCGATTACATCACAGCGACGCGACGAAGGCTGTCCCAATTCAAAGGCTGCTCAAAATGCGGCCTTCAAATGCGTCTGTGAAGGTTCTCAGTCATCCAGGTCATCGTAGTCAAAGGAGCTTGCAAAGAAAAGCGTCTGGACTTCTTTAAGTTACTTGAAGACGTTTCACCTCTCATCCGAGAGGCTTCTTCAGTTCATGAACTGAACTGAAGAAGCCTCTCGGATGAGAGGCTTCTTAGTAGTACTGCTGTGTTTATATATTCTGAGGTAAGTTGATCTATAGTGTTACATCATATTCTATAAGGATGTTATGTGTTTGTATATTTTCTGCCCAGTTTGACCCATTTAGCAGAAGTCAGCCTGTTTAAGGCTCTGATATCTATTCTGTATGACTTAAAGCAGTTATGACATGGTCTGATTTTCTAACCCAATAAAGGAATATTTCATATATCAGTCTACTCTTCATTCTATCAGACACAGTTTTCACAGCTCGTACATTTTGTTTTTACACATATATGTAAGCATTGAGCCAAATGTAATAATGCCAACATATTAAAAGAACAATATTTGTCTCTTATATATGATACATCTATATACACACTGTCAAATATGCTTGTCTTTGAGTGAAGATTTTAGATGATAGGAAATATAAATAACTGCAACTTGAATCTTTGACACAGAGTTCATGCTTCAGAGTTCAGATGTTCAGAGTTCATGGACCGTTGAGGCTGCGAACTTTAAGGCTGCAGACCCTGAATTGGGACACAGCCATCGACTGTGGAAACCTTGCAAGTGGATCGTAAAGGTTGTTACAGAGTCTTTCGTGTCTAAATTTGCTGTTAATAATTCTATAATTGTAGGAATCATCTAGTTTGCTGACACTGATTACGTTGGCACTTTGTTAGCGCTACAACAACGGTCAGACCCCCGAGGTATCTAAACTTTAGTAAGAATGTGCACTTTTGACACCTCTGGTTAGCATTTAGTGGTCAGTTTCAAACGTATTTGATTTTTGCTTGTTATGAACAAATTTACTTCACTACTTTTCACGATCCGTAACATCAATGCACATTGTTCCATTTACTGCATATTGCACTTTATTCATGTCTCTCATTCCACCTGCAAAAACATTGTAAAGGTCGTCACAGAGAGTTTTATATATGTATAAATACTAATATTCTCTATTCCATTCTGTTTTATTGCCCAGATGTTAGTTAGCCTTTGTTAAATTGTCTTTTATATGTCAATAGATACATATGTCACAAATAAAAGTGTCTCTCAAATACTCAAATGCTTTCAGTGTTGCTGTGTTGATTGTTTTCATGTTTAAAGTTTGCATGGAAGACACAGAAAGACATTTGGCTAAAGAAGTCTGTGCAAGAGTGACTTTAAAAAAATAAATAAACAGAATGTAAATAATGATGTTTAGTATTTGAGATGGAAGCTGTTTCTACAGAATCCTGATGGACACTCAAAGCTTTTATAAAATGTTCATTAGTTGTTTACAGCAGAATATCAACCGATGTGAACCAAAACAACAAAAGTGCACAAGTGTGTGAGACTACAAATGATAGAATCAGAACTGCTGATTTCATTACTCTGAACTTTTAAAGGCAGGTTTTGTATCTGAGAGCAGGGACACTTGCTGTGTTCAGTGTGACTCGTCTCTGCAGAAGGTCAGGGCTCTGATAGTTACAGTTAGCGGGTGACTTACTGGGCAGGTGGATCCTGAGTGTCTGTTGGAGTCAGGGTTCATTATGGTCCTGGTTGCTACTGGAAATAAAGAAACAAAAGGAGGGTGTGATGTTCAGGAAGTACAGACTGTAGCTCAGCAGGTAGAATTACTAACTGGAAGGTTGGAGGTTTGATCCCTGGCTGCTCCAGTCTGCACACCACGGTATCCTTGGGCAAGATATGGAACCCCGACTTGCTCTCCGATGCATCCATCATAGTGTCATTGTTAGAAAAAGAAGTGCTTGTGTGAATGAAGCACACTGTATAAAATGCTTTGACTGCTCATATTGAAAAGCAGCTTATAAGAACTGGTTCATTTTCCAGATAATTCCACTATTAAGACAACAGACATTTGGGAGGCTTTCTCCTGAGAGTAACACTGAAAGTCTTGCTGCTCCTCCACAAAATGAAGTCTTCAGTTTAGATTTGATTAAAGACACAGCTCAGCTAAACACAACTCAAACTAATCTACACTATTTTTCTTTATTACGCAGCATTTTTATAACTATTTCCAGATGTTTCTAAAGATGAAAACAGAATTAAACTCCAGCCTGATCCGTTTCTGAGGTTCCTGACTCTGAACGTCCCTCAAACGCCTCTCTGATCGTTTCCTTCCGTCGCTTTTACTTTCGCTTTCGTGAATGTTGTGGCGCAGTTGATCGTCTCCATGTTAAGGTAACGTTAGCAGTCTGTACTGTTTTCCTGGCTAACATCAGCTGTGTGCAGCTTAGTTTCAGCATAAATCTGCTTCGTTTTATGTGAGATCAGAGTCTGGGAATGAGACAGAAACAGTTAGTTGATGATCAGCAGCTGAACTCAGAGTCGATGTTACTGTGGATCCACTGACTGATGACTGTAGGCAGCTTCCACCAGTCTGTGGATGTTCATTAACTGCTGAGAGTGAGACAGAGGTGTCCTAAGAGTTGCTTTTCGGAAGTCGCTGCCAACATTTCATCTATAAAATGCATTTCTGTGCTCGTTCGCTATAGTCTGCTGTTGTATTTGTAGGCAGGTCATTTTCCTTTTTCAGTTTAACTGGTGATATTCATTCGTGGGTTGAAGGTGAATGGGCTGATGTTAGTTCATAAATTCCACAGAGTTAGTAAACTGGCCGTTTTTGCTCAATAATTCCTGTTTCATGTTCAAACCATCAGACAGAAACTCTGCGTTTGTTTTTATGTTCTTCAGCCTGTTGGTCTTGAGGTAATCTGTGATGCGTTTAATGACCCTCCACATGCTCTGAGGGTCATTTGAAGAGAAATAGAACTTCATCTTTACAGCATAAGTGGGTTTTTGCCCTCTTTATGCCTGCAGTCAGGCTCTGTTTATTGTAGTATAACACTCATAGGTACGGTGGCCCTGAAGTGCAAATCACACCAACAAATTGCTAAACACAACAACAAAATTGAGAAACACAAAAACAAATGGAGAACCACAAAACAAAATTGAGAAGCACAAAAACAAAACTGAGAATCACAAAATCAAATTAAGAAGCACAAAAACAAAATTGAGAAGCACAAAAATAAAACTGAGAATCACAAAATCAAATTAAGAAGCACAAAAACAAAATTGAGAAGCACAAAAACAAAACTGAGAATCGCAAAATCAAATTAAGTAGCACAAAAACAAAATTGAGAAGCACAAAAACAAAAGAAGAATCACAAAAACAAATTGAGAAGCACAATTACATTAAGAAAACCGGAAAGGGTAGGTACCAGTCGGCAACAGGAGACATCACTGATTGGATGTCCGCGCTGTTCGTCTTTGGAACCGGAAGTTACTCTGCCTGTAGCGCATTTCGTTTGAAGAAGAACGGCGGAATGTTTTGTCCTAGCTGTGGGAAAAAGCTGGTTGAGGAGTCACCGAACTTTTGCAGCGGCTGTGGCGAGAGGCTTTATCACGCATCTTGCATCGGAGACACTTCACTCCCATTGAGTAAGTTAATAAGCATAATTGTTATTTATTGATTTATTAGCCTAGCGTTAGCCGTTTCCAGACCATAGCAGACCAGAGGGCTGTTCCACTAAGCGAGCTCAGAAAATCGAGGCTCATTTGAAAATGCACGCAGCTGTCAAAATGACTGCTCAAGACCTTTCTAGTAGTGAAGGTTTGAGGGCAGTTCTAGTGTTAACAAACCTCGCAGCTAGGGTGCCACGGACCAGACTTGTCCACAAGCATATTGCATAATGAATGAGCAGAAAGACTGCAGGTTAGCCTCGTTCCTGGAACCGAATTTGGGGCAATCGAGCCTGGATTTTCAGAGTGAGCCTGGCTTTTGGGTTTAGCTTGCTTCGTGGAACAGTCCTCTGAGCATTTATTGCTTAAGTAATGTATTGCTTAAGTTGGTTAATATATATTCATAATTTTACACATAAGTATGATAGAGCAGTTTATAACATGTCACCGCATGCGTTGATTTATATAGTTCCATATTGTCAGCAAAAAATCCTTCACTGTTCTATTTTCATTTTGCAGATATGGTTCAAGAGACTGTGGATTTGCTGTTGAGGAGAGGGAACTGGATGTGTTTCCCGAGGAGGGGCTACCGGTTGGATTGTGTGGTGATCCAAACATTGAGGAATATTTACAACAGGCTGTACAACAAAACACACTGCAGCAGCCACAAGACTGTGAATCGGCCACAGAACTGTATTTGGCCCTGAAGGACATAGCTGGGTTTTAGATACCAACTGAACTTCAGTTTGTAATGACATTTGTCAGAGTTACTCTGACGAAGACACACACGGTGTCGAAACGTTAGTTTCTTTCCTTTTTTTGCACCTAATAAAACCTTTGGACTTACTTGAGTGCTCCAGCCCTTCTGTTTTTCCTTCATTTTTTAATGTTAGTAGTGTTTCCTTTCCCTCTTGCTAAATTGAATATAATATTGTTCATAATATACAGCAACTGGCATGGATTTAAATATTAACATTTAACCACAAGGAAACATTTAAAATTTTCTTTAATAAAACCATTTACAAATAGTGTCCAGCATTTCTGTGACTTTTCCAACATACACAATATTCAGAAAAAACAACTAAAACAACTAAATGTTTAACAATATGGAAGTTGCTTGTCACATGAATGTGTTAAGTAGTGTGCCAACAGCAGCTGAACCTAACAGGGTAACTCAGTAACTGTAACTTGATGACCTTGCTGATTTAAGAACATCCAAATCCTGGAGCATTTTGAATTCCAAAGTCCATGTTGGCCTTAAAGATGCTGTATGAGTCACAGATGGGTAGCTTCAGAGTATTTGCACAGGTGTTTTCAACTGGAAAAGGCGAATCACTTAAAAACTGGATGCATGGTGGTGGTGTCATTCCTGCCGGTGGAACTGCCGTCAGCCCTGTGGCAAACATCATCAAATCTTCCAGACACACTGCTATTGCCTTCTCTGAAAGAAGAAAGTAAACACTGTAGTACATTACAGAAAATTTATTTCCTTACCTCTCCTTTCATAAAACTATAAACAAATAAAAACTGCCATTCAAACCTTCACAATCAAGGAGATAATCTGCCTAAAAGCCAAGTGTTAGGACCTCCTTATGCCGCTTGTTGCTTCCTGCTGGGCTGAGATCTGGTCTGAACATGCTCTCCAGTTCTGAAGCAGTCAGGGCCTTGGCAGAGAAGCATAGGAGTGGGGCCAGCACACTGGAATGTTGTTGCAGTGCACTTAAATAATTCAGACTTTCCAGTCCATCTTTAAATCTGCAAAGGATAGACAAATAACTAATAATTGGTTTATAGCTATAACTATTGCAGTCTTCTAAATTGTGTTTAAATGTCTTTACCTACTAGATCTTTCATTATAAATTTGGCCAGATTTCAAATGCATAGAATCACTCATACACAAAAACAATTCATAGTGCTCAGAAATTAACTGTGACAGCAAAAAAAGAAGAGCTCATTGGGATTTCAGCATTTAAAAAAAAAAATAGTGCTTTCACACTGGAATAAACAAGTGTGTCAAACAAGGGATCACTTCTTTTTATAAATAACTGAAAAATGAATCATGTTGCATGACTATGATTATTATGGGTCATTGTGAACAATAAATGTATACTAAATTAGAGTTCTAGTGTCAAAAGGTTAATAGCGTGCGACAGTGGCTCAGGAATGTTGTTGTTCATCAGATCACACGGATGCTACTGAATCAGTTTTTTCATATACATCTGAAGGTCTGAAAATGTCAGTGGCTGCTGTGATGAGCAACTGGCCATCCTGAATTTAAAAGGAGTAATGAGTTTACCGTTGAATGACACTTTGGTTTCTTTCAAGGATGTACCATCTGAGGTACTCCTCCACAAATGCTTGTTTCTCACAAGGCTTGACGTCATCCAGCAGTTTGGAAGATTGTGCTGTTTTGCAAAATAAGATTATGCAAAGACTCCTCTGATTCAGCTTTCAGGACCTATATATATAAAAAAAGGTTTACTGTAAGAAAAACAAAAATATAATTTTCACTACTTTTACAATTCATTCAAACATTGGATTAAAAAAAATAATCAATTTGTTATTTCACTTGTGTTGTTGGGAGGTGCAAATCTGTCCTTTCAGATTACAGAATCTACCTTGAACCTACTTTCAAGATATGATCCAACCCGGATAACTTTTATCCTGATTAAATCTTTTAAACTGGCCCCAAGTGTCTTCTAAGTAAACCCATTCCCTGAGCCTAGGTAATTTTCTACCGGATGTAGAACTTTTGTGATCTCCTCATCTTGCACATCTTCTACAGTGGTGCTGAAACTCTGATTCCCTGTGATGTGGTTGACCAGGTTCTTGGAGAGGAAATGTGGTGCTGGTCCCCCATGCACAATGGATACAGCGATCATCTTTCCTGCTAAAAAGTACTCATCTAGCCTGGCAGCTGTTATACAGGGCACATAATTATCATGGTTAATTGCTATTAAATATGCTAATGAAAAAAATAAGCCAATTTTTATTAAAATTTCCATTGTAATAATTACGGAGAAAACATCCACCTCTTGAATTATATACAAGATAACGGCTCTCTGGAGGTCCATCAAAGATGGGGCGATTTCTCAGACTGCCCATAAGAAGTGTGAGGAATTCACGCCTCGGGCCACCTGTATCCAAACCTTCTTCAAAGCTGCCAGCATCATCATTAAACTTGATGAACATGTTGTAGTTGTCAGAGTATGTGCTGCGTCGAAATCCTCTAACAGCTCCATCCCATACAGCTGACCTTGATATATTGAACCTGCTGACCTCTTGTGGTCAAGTTCTAGTGCCAAATTTGCAATAATTTCATGTGCCTGCAAATTGGTGTCTCTAAAAAAAAAAGGGAAACTTATTTTTTAAAGGTGTATATACTTCTCTCATGATTGCATGATGTCTTGTACAGAACTAGATGGCGGTTAATTGGATTCAAATGTTTAAATTACTAACACAGGTTCCTCTGGGGGCTCAGCTTTGGCTTCGTTAGGAGTAGGATCTTCATCATCAATCACAATCGGTTCAAACAGCTGTGTGTAGTTTCTGCAGAGTGAAAACATGTACACAAAGTGTAGATGCAAAAAGACAAATGCATAAACATGCAGTTCCAGTTTTATAGAACGATTCTACTATTTTTCTGAAGAATCTAATGTAAAAGAGTCAAACTACATACATTTATAATAATTGTGTGTATATATTTTGTGCAACCCTCTGGAATAATTACTCAAGATACAATGCACCTGTAACAGGAGCTCTCGACAGTGAGGCATTCAGTAGTGCCTGTATCATTTTCTTCTTCCAAATCTATGACCTGGAAATACAGAAATGAGGATGAATGAAAATTCATATTTGACCAATTGATAATTATTTTAATATAGGGAGCCTAAGTCTCCTCCCCTTCTGGTCTGCTCATGGGTCCCTGAACAAAAGAAAAATGAATGGAAGTGAATGGAGCTATAAAAGTTATTTTCTGGTCTGCTTTGCCTTACTCTCTGAATCACACATATGTTGTACTTCAATTTAAATAATAAATAATTGTGTTTCGACTATGTCTGTAATGTAATTTGAGATTTGTTAGCTTTTAAAAATTCGTCATTAAAATGACTACAAGTCAGATGTCGCAAATATGACGTCGCCTCAGAAGCTTTTCTCCCCCAGCGTAGCTGCTAATTATCACATGGCCAGATTTATAGTGGTTTTCTCCACATCCTCCTGGAAGAAGGATTCGAAGCTCGCTAAACAAAACTAAGCTTTTCCTCTTCTCTGTGTCTGGTTCGATGATGTCAATTTTGTGAGACGAACATTTACATTTCGCCACGTCTTTTCAAACAAAACCTAAAATAACCTTTGCCACCTGTCGCTTAAGCACTTTTTGGCATCAAAATGTGTTTATATACTTCACGGACATCATATTTTAAATCCATGGCACACATCAAACGGGATCAGAAAATATTTTTTATTGGCTCATAGACTCCTATTTTTTTAGCAGTAGGGGACCCATGGTCCGGAAGTAGATGGATGTACCTTAGGTTCCCTATCCCAATAGATTATCTAAAGGTACAATAAGTAAGAATGAAATAAGAAGAACATCCTGTGGTCAAATTTGTGTACTGCAGTCTATCTTTATAAACAAACGAGTGACTCTCCCTCCTCCCGTTCCATGAGTTTCATGGCTACGGATCAGCGCCAGAAGATTCTAGATGACAAAGACGAGTCATACACAGTTAGTTTCAATGTAACCTTCCTTCCAACATGATTGAGACATTAGACTGCTTTGTGATTATTTCATGTAGTATGACTTATTGTACCTTTAAGGGGTGGATGTTATAATCTATTGATAGTATGAAAATTGAGGATGTGAAATGCATTGTATAATAACAATGAATGTAATAAGCAAACAGTGAATCGTTATCTAATTGCAAAGTAAAGGCGGTGGAGATTGTCTGCTGCACTGTTTTACTAATAAAATAGTTTTTTACCTGTTGTACTTCATTAGCAAGCACAAGATCCCCAGCACCCTTCCTTAGAGAACAAAGAAAAGCATTATTGTTGTGTACTGTGAAAATATTAATTGACACTTTGAAAATATTTAAGCATCTTGATTAAGAAACAAGCAATACAAGTATTATGTAGTCCATGTTCCAAAAACCATATACAGAATGAATGACAAAAGTGTATATCTCATTAATACAAAGTGTAGGCAAAAAACGGTAAAAGATTACATGTTCTTAAAATATCACTTACTCATATTCTGCCGCTTTCTGTAAAGGACTGCTTTCATGTTGAAGTTCCCATGGCTGAAACAAACAAACAAACAAACAAACAAACAAACAAACAAACAAACACACGCACGCGAGCACGCACACACACACAAAATGTATTTCACATATAACTATTAACTGTTTTACTGAACTGAGGCAAATGGTGGTGGCTAAACAACAAGAAAACTCTATAAAAAAATTAAAATTGTACTTACCAGTGTATCAGCAAGATCAAACTCAGAGGGCCTTTTAATAACAATCTCTGGGTCAGAGTCAGACAAGTCTGAGTTTTCTCCAACTACAAAACATGAAAACAAATCAAGCTAAGCTAACTAAATTCATACTAATGTATGAAACTTTATTTGATCATCAATAATAGATTAATACGAAAGGCATAAAGTTAGCATTGAAAACTCATGACTCAGTAGATCCAAAAATGGCTGAATTTCATGTTTCCAGGAAGAAACATAATATATACAAGCTAATTTAGGGAGCAATGGTGGCAGAGGAGTTAAAAGCCCGCCCTGTAATCAAAAGGTTGAAGGTTTGAGCCCTGCTCAGTCTGTCGCAGTCGTTGTGTCCTTGGGCAAGACACTTCACCCTCCGTGCCAGGTGGTGGTAGTGGGAGGGATAGATGGCATCTGTGTACAGCAGCCTTGCTTCAGTCAGTGAGTCCCAGGACAGTTGTGTCCACATTGTAGCTAATCACCAGCAGTGTGTGGGTGAATGACTGGTTTTGTTGTGAAGTGTCGGGGGGGGGGGGGGGGGGGGTTGTAGAACCCTAGAAGGTGCTATATCAAATACAGGCCATTCACCATTTTAATGTAGGTATGCTATTGACTTGGGTGCTTTATACGTAATGTTATCATTTCACAATTTCAAAATTAGCAGTTGTTGAAACTAAGGGAATGTGTGTCAAAATCCAAACAAACATTAGCAGCTTACCATCTTCAAAGTCACTCTTCAAGCAGATGAAAACAGTGATTCTTTGATAAGGCTTGCCAACTTCAGCCTTATAAGCTTTGTGTTCCAGGGACAGTAATGACCTCAGTGCCATCCGGATACAGAAGTAGGAAAGGTCCATCTTTTAGATCTTTGTTAAAGTCCTTCATTTTTTTAACAGCTTGATTGAGCAGACTTGTGGCAGTAGCGTCAGGGTCTGTTGTTAGGAAAATAGTTTTTCCACGGTATGGCTTCAAACCACCCTTTTTAATGGTCATCAAGCCGACATTTATCTGTAAGGAAAAAGACATGAACAATGGGCCAAGTAGATACTAATATGACTCTAAGCAGATCTATTCAAACTTGAATATTTATTAACTGCAAAAGAGGGATCTTCCTGACAACCTAAATGTACAATTACTCGTAAACAATTGTTCTTATTCTGGATAGCTTTACTACACTGAACATTTTTTACACAACTCCCCTAAGGAATAACAAAAGAATGTCATTAGAAAATTAACCTCAACTTGTTTTCAGACTGAGCTAGCCAAACTACCTGAACCTTTCTTTTTTCCTTTTTCTTTAAGCCCTTCCTCCCTTCAGAAAACTTTTGCCTCTTTTCATTTTTCTTTTTTCTGTATTCTATGAAGGTGCTGAAGGTTGGAGTCGGGCAGTTTGAGGTAGTCTGTGATGCTAAAGGGAAACAAAGGAAAAATGTACTACAATGTCACACATTAAAGACATTCATTCATGTGACATTCCATTGTCCACACAACACGCAAATAATGACAACACTGAATTTATCTCACTAGAAAATTTCTTCCAAGGAATGACAATGCAACTGATACTATTGACCAATACAATTCTACACCAGTAAGTTTTAATGTATAGACACATAATAGTGTTAGTTCCTAAAGTTAACCAAACATAATAAATGAACTAATTTATTATCGTTTCAGTTGTGGAAATGCTCAGAGGACTGTTCCACGAAGCAAGCTAATCCCAAAAGCCAGGCTCACTCTGAAAATCCAGGCTCGATTGCCCCAAATTCGGTTCCAGGAACGAGGCTAACCTGCAGTCTTTCTGCTCATTCATTATGCAATATGCTTGTGGACAAGTCTGGTCCGTGGCACCCTAGCTGCGAGGTTTGTTAACACTAGAACTGCCCTCAAACCTTCACTACTAGAAAGGTCTTGAGCAGTCATTTTGACAGCTGCGTGCATTTTCAAATGAGCCTCGATTTTCTGAGCTCGCTTAGTGGAACAGCCCTCTGGTCTGCTATGGTCTGGAAACAGCTAACGCTAGGCTAATAAATCAATAAATAACAATTATGCTTATTAACTTACTCAATGGGAGTGAAGTGTCTCCGATGCAAGATGCGTGATAAAGCCTCTCGCCACAGCCGCTGCAAAAGTTCGGTGACTCCTCAACCAGCTTTTTCCCACAGCTAGAACAAAACATTCCGCCGTTCTTCTTCAAATGAAATGCGCTACAGGCAGAGTAACTTCCGGTTCCAAAGACGAACAGCGCGGACATCCAATCAGTGATGTCTCCTGTTGCCGACTGGTACCTACCCTTTCCGGTTTTCTTAATGTAATTGTGCTTCTCAATTTGTTTTTGTGATTCTTCTTTTGTTTTTGTGCTTCTCAATTTTGTTTTTGTGCTTCTTAATTTGATTTTGTGATTCTCAGTTTTGTTTTTGTGCTACTTAATTTGATTTTGTGATTCTCAGTTTTGTTTTTGTGCTTCTCAATTTTGTTTTTGTGCTTCTTAATTTGATTTTGTGATTCTCAGTTTTATTTTTGTGCTTCTCAATTTTGTTTTTGTGCTTCTTATTTTGATTTTTTGATTCTCAGTTTTGTTTTTGTGCTTCTCAAATTTGTTTTTGTGCTTCTTAATTTGATTTTGTGATTCTCAGTTTTGTTTTTGTGCTTCTCAATTTTGTTTTTGTGCTTCTTAATTTGATTTTGTGATTCTCAGTTTTGTTTTTGTGCTTCTCAGTTTTGTTTTTGTGCTTCTCAATTTTGTTTTTGTGCTTCTCAATTTTGTTTTGTGATTCTCCATTTGTTTTTGTGTTTCTCAATTTTGTTGTTGTGTTTAGCAATTTGTTGGTGTGATTTGCACTTCAGGGCCTCTCAATTTTGTTGTTGTGTTTAGCAATTTAGCAATTAAAGTTATATAAACAATTTACAGTGCAAATGTAAATTCCTTGCTGACAGTTTAACCAAAAGGCATTTCCAGTGGAAACTGGCCGACATATCCTCAGCATAACCATGTGTAATATCCACAAAACTTAAAAAGAGGTTATACACACACAATACGGTAATATTATGTTGAAGCACAGTACGTATCACTCCGCGAGGCTCCCCCTACGATAGCCGTAATGCGCCGACAATCCATCAAGCGGTGCGGCTTCGTAGCTTAGAAAAATCATACTGAAACATTTGACAGATTTCCGAGCGCCGTGTACGACATAAAATCGTTTCGAGGTCAGTAAACACAACCAGAATTCATACATAAGGCACACGGAATTATAAGGGGCTCTGTCGATTTTCAGAAAAATCAGAGGATTGATTTTAAGTGTGTCGTATTTTCCAAAAACACGGTAATAACGACGGCCCGCTAGCATGCTCTACCAAAAATAGTGCTTTGTTGTGTATCTGACGCCCATGCGCGTTTTACCCATATTCTTTTGCGATATTTCATTTTCCTATCATTGCCCAACATTACACCGAACGGTATGATATAGCCCAGCCCTAGTGCGCACAATATAAAGTGTATTCTGTAGTAACATCCTGGTGTTGCAGCAACAGTCCCACATGAAAACGTCAACAGTCAAACTCAAAATCTTTTTTTGTCAAAAATAAAATGACAGCAGACCAATTTGAAGAAAGTTGGTAAAATGCTTCAGAAATTAGTAAAATATTAAAAAGTGTCTTGATGCTCAATCATCCAGTAAATCCCCAAAAAGTTGATTCTGTTCATCTGGATGTTTTCAGCAGCATGGATCAGTGTGAGGACAGAGAGGAGGGAGTCCCTCCCTCTAAAAGCACTCTGTGTGGGGAACATGAGAGCCAGACCAAAGCTCAGAGGTGAGATGACCATCTCTAACTGTCCATGACTCTTCTCCATGTCACAGCTCAGCACTCACATCACTGCTCCATCATTATTCACAGGGACCAACATGGACCTGAACCTGATACAGACTCTGATTCAGATTCCAGCTCTGTGTCCTTCAAGAGTTGCCGGTCTAGAACTTCCCCCATTGATTTCTCTGCTGCAGAGAGGTGAGCTGTTAGTAACATGAACTCTCTGATTTAAATGATTTTGATGTTTCCTGGTTTCTAAAATGCATCTCTGTAGCAGAGCAGTGTCTCCAAGGACACACAGGCTCAGCTGTAACTGTCAGTTCATCTGGTTCAAGACACATTTGGACTCAATTGGCTGTTTTTAAACTATTTATTTTAATCAGAGGTGTAAATTTAGAGCTCACACATCTGGATCCTAAACTATGATAGAAACAGCTGCTAGCAGTGGGTAGTTTGACTTTGATACGCTGCTCTAGAAAGCAAACAAAGGTTTGTGCAGCTCCTCTTCAGAAAAGTGTTCAGAGAGCAGCTGCTGTATTAGACAAAGGCTCGTTGTGTGAGCCCAGATGTGTGTAACAGCTGGATGAAGGAGAACCATCACAGTCACATCTGCATCCCGCCTTTATTAATGAACTTCCTGTTGCTTGCAGATGACCGGAACACAAAGTGTTTGTGCCACGTGATGCTGCAGGATTTGTTAACATGTCCATGATGGTAACATCTCCTCGTCTAACTGCAAACACATGAGCGCTCCTAACGGCAGCTATCACAGCCACACAGGCAGACTGTTTCTCACTGCTGCATTCAGGGACATTTGTTTTCCTGTAAAAAGCTGAACTCTAATCTAAGAGGATTGTTACTGACAGGAAACAGCTGCATTATCTGCAGTCTGTGTGATCACAGCTGCTTCAATCACTTCATCAGAGAATTGATCATTGAATAAAACATGTTAGTGTCTGCAGAGGTCAGAGGTCACAGTCTGCAGGATCCAGCTGTCCGTCTGTGAGGAGTGATGGGTCCATACATCAACCACCAGACTTCAGTGGTGAACCTGGACCAACGAGGTCAGAGAACTGTGATGACTCCTTTACATGTTTGTGTTTTCCTGGATAAATATGACCAAAGATTCATTAAAAAGATAAAAATACTAGACTTTGTCCTGTAGCGCTGTGTGGCAGGCAGGATTGGACCCAAACACAACAGGATGAAGTCAAAGAGGCAGCTTTATTTCAGCTGTGAACATGCAAACACCAGAAATAAGGAAACATAACTGTAGGTTTGCAGTGAATGAAGCCTCAGCTCGATGCTCCACTTTGTCCCTCTTTTCCTTCTCCAAACAGCTACATCAGGAGTCTTTGATGGAGTTTTAAAATATTTAATTACAAATGTCCAAAGATGGGTTCAGGATACCTGAATCCACAATTATTAAAGCTAAAATAGTTCACAGGGTTTGGACTTTGTTAGGTGACGAGAGAACATCAAAGTGTTTTTTATCTTTAAACAGTATTTTTATCACTTCAGTTGCTCTCACAGCCCTGTTTGTTATTTTACCAGAGCTCTTATGTTTCACTCAGTGCTCCCACCAAACACCTTGGAGGACACATTAGTGTGATTTAGATTACATTGGTGTAAACACCAGTCACACAAGCTAACCCATGGAGGCAGCAGCTTGCTTTGTGTTTGGTAAAGTCTGTTGGCTTAAACTAAGAGAGTTTAGTTTGTTAGCACAAAGAGCTGTCAGCTAAAGCCCCGAATGCACTTTGAATACAGATGAACTGAGAAAAACACTTTAAATACAGCAAACAGTCAAACTGACAACATCTTTTTCTGCTGATCATCCACAGCAGTACATTTAGCATTCATGCTAGCAGCAGGCTATGACTGTCCAATGAGCACCAACACAGGTAGGAGTGAGCAATGATGAAGCAGGACTGTGGGAAAGTTTGAGCTACAATCCTATTGGCTTCTCAGTTTCTCCAAAGAAAAGGGGAAAAATTCTTGGTGTTGTGAAGATGTGAGTTGGTCTTGTTGTCGTGGGGCTTGAAGGATGCTGGCAGTGAGAGGCTTTTCATACAGTGTTCAGTAACAGAATGAGAAGAAAGCCACTGCACATGAAACAAGGTGCTCGTAGTGTTTGTTTACTGTGTTTGTGCCACAATGTCAGATCAGTTGTAGATTCACATGCAGACTTGTCCAGTGAAACCAATGCAAGTACTGCAGTACAGAGCAAAGACTAAGCAAGCCAGGAGAGCTCTCCAACTTTCTGAAAGTATCAGGATATTTGAGTGATAAGAAAAAGTGGATCATGCAACAATGTCCCTCAGCACACAAAACAATCAAAGCAGAATAAATATAATGTTTTAGAAAGGCCGATCAAGCACTTACAGGGACCTGAAGATAGAAAAACCAACAAAATGTCATGGCTAACAGAGGAACTCAAGCACAGACTGAGTTCTGACAAACAAAAAGGTGACAGTTTATTTACCAAAGGGGTGAACCACAGTGCTCTATATATGTACAGTGAGTTGGGGGTCCAGGGCTCCAGGGAAAAGAGGGAAGGGAGTCCACACTCGCTCCTCTTCAGTCACTCTTGTCCTGCTCTCCACTCACGCAGCCTCACACGGGAGTCACAGGTAAGCGTCTCTAACCAGGTCTGGGGAAATATATACACAAAGTTAACCCAACTGGTGATTTTAGTGAGATTTCTCAGCAAGGAGCTGAGATCATGAACACAGGAGGGTCAATGTCCCAGCGACAAACTTCTCCATGCCGCAGCGTTAAATGGTTACCGGTAAGCCCAGGTGAATCAGCAACAGGTGGTGTAATCATCATAACTGTGTGGACCAAGAGCGAGAGGCCATTACAAGCTCCACCCAGGCAGGCAAAACGCTAGCAGGAGAGAGCAAAAAATGAAACCTGAAAAGCCATCATGAGCCAGCCAGAGAGACACAGAGTTTTATACTAGAAGAGAAACCTGCTCATCTTCATCATGTTTGTTTAAATAGAGAAAATCAGAAGTCTCTGTGTGTCAGACCACGGCTCTACACGGACACTTCTAAGCTGCTTCAGAGTGAACTGACCCAGATAATCTGCACACAGCGGCTGTAAAACAGTGAAAATCATAACTTTCTCTCTCTGATGGAAAGCTTTTATTGTGAAGTCAGGAAGTCTGCAGGAAGTGTTGAGTTTGTATTCATCACTCAGTGTTTAATGAGACAGGCAGAAAGGAAGAGCAGCTCATTAGTGTTGATGAAATCAAAGGAACTGTAAGGAACTGCAGTTTGGTCAAATCTGGATGTTTTTCACTGACAGTAAATGTTTTTAGTGATAAAGAAATGTGTTCACAGAGAGAGGAAGAGGAAGAGGAGTGCTGTTTGTGAGGAGGAGCAGCTCTCCTGCTGTGCTTTGTGTCAGGGCGTCCTGAAGGATCCAGTCTCTACCAGCTGTGGACACTGGTTCTGCAGACAGTGCATCTCCTCATACTGGGACCAGTCTGCTTCATCAGGAGACTCCTCCTGTCCCCAGTGTGGAAAAAGATCCAGAACCAGAGCTGGACTGCAGACAGCCAGTCAGAGCAGCTGTGTACAAAGTAAGACTGAACATCTGTCTGCTGATGGACTCATTTCTGAAAACTGGACTTCTTGTGTTGTTCAGACATTGAAGAGTTTTCTTTCTCTTTAGTCTCATTGTTTTTCTTTCTGTCAGCAGATGTTGGTCTGCAGGAGGTTTTAGATGAACATAAGATCAGTATGAGGAGGAGATGTGAACGTGTGACTGAAGGAAGTGATGAAACAGGAAGTAGAACCCTCCTCAACAGGATCTACACTGAGCTCTACATCACAGAGGGACAGAGTGAAGAGGTTCATACCCAACATGAGGTGAGGCAGCTGGAGACAGCTTCCAAGATGGATGCCCTCCATGACGCTCCAATCAGGTGCCAGGACATCTTTAAAGCCTTACCTGACCAACAGAGACCCATCAGAGTGGTTCTGACCAACGGCGTGGCTGGTGTTGGAAAAACCTTCTCAGTGCAGAAGTTCACTCTGGACTGGGCAGAGGGCTTGGAGAACCAACATGTCAGTGTGGTGGTTCTGCTTTCATTCAGGGAGCTGAACCTGATCAGAGATGAGCAGTACAGTCTTCTGGAGCTGCTCCATGTTTTCCATCCAACATTACAGAAGGTCACAGCAGAGAAGCTGGCTGTCTGTCAGCTTTTGTTCATCTTTGACGGCCTGGATGAAAGCAGACTTTCATTGGATTTCACCAACAGGAAGCTGCTGTCTGATGTCACACAGAAGTCATCAGTCAGCCAGCTGCTGACAAACCTCATCCAGGGGAATCTGCTTCCCTCGGCTCTTGTCTGGATAACTTCCCGACCCGCAGCAGCCAATCAGATCTCTCCTACATGTGTTGACAGGCTAACAGAAGTACGAGGCTTCACTGACGCCCAGAAGGAGGAGTACTTCAGGAGGAGATTGAGTGATGAAGAGCTGTCCAGCAGAATCATCTCCCACATGAAGACATCCAGGAGCCTCCACATCATGTGTAGTATCCCAGTCTTCTGCTGGATAACTGCTACAGTTCTGGAGAACATGTTGACTACAGAGCAGAGAGGAGAGCTGCCCAAGACCCTGACTGACATGTACTCACACTTCCTGCTGGTTCAGACAAAGAGGAAGAAGAACAAGTACCATGAGGGACATGAGACGAGTCCACAGGAGCTGACGGAGGCTGACAGGGAAGTTCTTCTGAAGCTGGGGAGGCTGGCGTTTGAACATCTGGAGAAAGGAAACATCATGTTCTACCAAGAAGACCTGGAGCAGTGTGGTCTGGATGTGACAGAGGCCTCGGTGTACTCAGGAGTTTGTACAGAGATCTTCAAAAGAGAGTGTGTGATCTTCCAGAAACCAGTCTACTGCTTTGTTCATCTGAGCATTCAGGAGTTTCTGGCTGCTGTCTACATGTTCCACTGTTTCACCAACAGGAAGACAAAGGTGCTGAAGATGTTTCTAAAATCAGAATCTTTAATCAAGAGGATTTTCAGTGTTTTTGATAACACAGATCTCCAATCACTTGATGTATTTCTGAGGAGAGCCATGGAGAAATCCCTCCAGAGTAAAAATGGCCACCTGGACCTGTTTGTTCGCTTCCTTCATGGCCTCTGTCTGGAGTCCAACCAGAGCCTCTTAGTAGGTCTGCTGGGTCAGACAGAGATCAGTCCATTAACCATCCAGAGAGTCATCAACAACCTGAAGAAGATGAACAGTGATGAAATCTCTCCTGACAGAAGCATCAAAATCTTCCACTGTCTGATGGAGATGAACGACCTCTCATTATTTCAGGAGATCCAAGAGTTCCTGAAATCTAAGAACAGATCAGAGAAGAAACTCTCTGAGATCCAGTGCTCAGCTCTGGCCTTCATGCTGCAGATGTCAGAGGAGGTTCTGGATGAGTTGGACCTCCAGAAGTACAACACATCAGAACAGGGACGACAGAGACTGATTCCAGCTGTGAGGAACTGCAGAAAGGCTGGGTGAGTCCAGATGTGATGATTAACATCATTGATCAGTGTAGGTTAGTAGTTTAATTTTGAAAATAAAATCAGATTGTAACCACAAAGTGTTTGTGTCCGTACGCTGCAACCTTCCACACCATTCCTTTATTGTACAGACTCAGCAGCAGCTCCATGGATCCCAAATCCAAGAGTGGAGAACAGATTTGAAGTGTGTCACATCCATGCAGTCACAGCTGTTTCCACCATGTTTCCACTGATATTAATCCTGTTCAATGACACGTTTCATATCAGTGAATATGTTCTTTAGGACGTCCACTGACATGTTTAAGTGTCCTGCTGGAAATCACTCAAATCATCCATGAAATCCATGAAAAATCCTTTTAGTGTTTCTAACTTCACCCTCTGTCCTCTCTCTCTCTCCATCCTCATCCTCACTGCTTCTTTCACTGATAATCACACAAACATCGTATTCAGCTACAAAATAACACAATAATATCATCTGATGATCATTATTAGAAGAGCAGGATCCATATTTGATATCAGAGTAACACACTGCTCGGTTATGTGCAGTCATCATCAGTGAGTGTGGGTCAAACAGAAGCTCTCTGATTGGTTGCTGACCTTGGTCACCTGTCCACTCTCACCTGTTTGTGTTTGCTCTCTCTTTGCTGTCTCCATCCTCTCTCTCCTTTCTCTGTCTTTGTACCGTCACTCAGGTCCAATGGAAACAGTGACATTTACAAACCAATCAAAGACAAACTGATCCATGTCAGGTTATAACAATATTCAAAGTGAATACAGGCTGCTGCTGGACACAGACAGGTAACATCATTTTGACTTGCTGTCACCTGGATCTGGACTCATAAACACTGAAGCCCTGAACAGGAATACAAATCATTTTCTTTTTTCTCAAAGATTTATTTATTGCTTTTCCAACAACATTTTAACCAGCAGGAAGAGAGAGTTCAAATAAAATAAAGGAGAAAATTAATAAAAAAAAATAATAATAATTTGAGTGTATAATAGTAATGTATGTACATCATATATGAATAGTGTTAGGGGAACACGTAGATATAGTTATACATACTCTCCCATGTAGATCATTCAGATATTATTACAGGAAAAAAAAAAAAAAAAAATATATATATATATATATATATACATATATATATACACACATACATACATACACACACACACACATACATACATACATACACATACATATATATACATATATACATATACATACACATATATATATACATATACATACACATATATATACATACATACATACATATATATACATACATACATACATATATATACATACATACATACATATATATACATACATATATACATATATATACATACATATATATATATATATATACATATACATATACATACATATATACACACACATATGTATATAGATAAATAAAACAAAACAAAACAAAACAAAACAAAAAACCCCAACCCCCCCCCCCCCCCAAAAAAAAGCAAAACCCCCCCCCAAAAAAACAAAAAACAAAAAACAAAACACAGGGTTAACAGATAGTGCTCCAGAAAAATATAAAACAAGTATAACATAGTGAGACATAGATTTAAGTGCATTATTCCAGGGCTTCGGGCTGAAGTTTAGTCCAAGGGTGTCAAGTTAGTTAGTGTCATGGTCCTGGGTCGGTGACCCAGCGCTTTCAGTTGATGATTATCACTTTCTAGTTTATTTCTGATCTTGTATTGGTTGTTGGTGTTTGGTTGTGTTTATCTTCCCTACCTGCGTCTCCCTCAGTGCTCTGTTCATGTCCTCGTGTTGTTATGTAAAACAGTCTGTGTGTTTCCTGTTTTACTTTGTAGGGTTGTCTCGTTATGTCCATTAGTTCCAGCTGTGTCCCCTCCTGTGTGCCATTTCCTGATTACCTGGTGTGTGTATTTATAGTGGGTGTCGGTCTGTGTTCGTTGTCGGCTCGTCTGTGTTTCATGGTGTCCGTTCCTCGTCTGTGTCTCTCTGCCTCCCACCCCATTTGTATGATCCGGTTTGTTATTTAGCTCCCCCCAGTTTAGGTTTATGTTCTGTCCTGCCCTCAGTTCTGTTATTTGTACACTGTAAATTAAACCCTCACTCATATCGTCATATCGGCTGTCTGCATTTTGGGTCCTCCGTTTCCTCCACACCACACGGCTCACCCCGCCAGCCGTGACAGTACGAGCCGACCAAACATGGACCCAGCAGCATCCGCACCTTCCCAGGAGTTTCGGGAGGGGGTGATTGACTCCGTTTCAAGGTTAGTTAACCTGTGGCTGGAACATGAGGGGGAGGAATTTCACCGCGCTGTAAAAGCCAGGCTACAGCACTTCATCTTTGCTCACTCCTGGCTACTGGACTCACTTCACCCGCTCGCACAGAATTTCATTCTGAACGAGCTCCGTCTTCACCCCCCGGCTGCTACCACCCACCCTGCAACTCATGCTTCACTTCCGACAGAGGATGTTCTGCCCGGCCCGTCAACCCAGCCTTCAAGAGGGAAACGGCGCGCACGCTGCCGACGCTCCTCGCCACAGTCGGACCTGGGGATTTCTGAGCGGCCGGCTGTGGTGAGTGGACAAGACACTCTTTCTGTTTCACCAGAACTTGTGACGGTTTATACCGGGGCTGTGTTTTTTGAACCTGCTGCACAGCCGCAAGCTCGTTCAGCTGCACAGCCGCAAGCTCGTTCAGCTGCACAGCAGCATTCAGCTCGGCCCCCGGTATCCCCACTAGCCCAGTCATCTATGCCATCTTCACCGACTCCCTCTGTACGGGAGGCTGCGTCTGTGCCCCCCGTTTTGGACTCTTTTTCTATTACGTATTTTTTGCAGAGAGACACACCAAACAATCCTGCAAACGTTCCTCAAGAGCTGGCCAGTTCTGAGACTGAGACGCACTCCAGGGCCTCCCCAGAGGCTGGGTTTCAGCCCCCAGCAGACTCTGGACCCCTGGAGGTAAAGAAGCCAGCTGAGGACTGCACCCGGCTGTCGCTGCCTGAGCTGAGTCAATGCTCGGTGCAGCTGCAGTCAGCTTTGGGTCTGCCAGAGGCCCGTGCGCCTGCTGGTTCTGATCCGTTCCGGCCAGAGGCCCGTGCGCCTGCTGGTTCTGATCCGTTCCGGCCAGAGGCCCGTGCGCCTGCTGGTTCTGATCTGTTCCTGCCAGAGGCCCGTGCGCCTGCTGGTTCTGATCTGTTCCTGCCAGAGGCCCGTGCGCCTGCTGGTGCTGATCTGTGCCCGCCAGAGGCCCGTGCGCCTGCTGGTTCTGTTCTGCGCCCGCCAGAGGCCTCCGCGCCTGCTGGTTCTGTTCTGCGCCCGCCAGAGGCCTCCGCGCCTGCTGGTTCTGTTCTGCGCCCGCCAGAGGTCTCCGCGCCTGCTGGTTCTGTTCTTCGCCTGCCAGGGGCCCCTGTGCCCGCTGGTCCCGAGACTCTTCTCGCTGGAGGGCCCGAGGAGCCCGTCCAGCCGCCTGTCTCGTCTGCTGGAGGGCCCGAGGAGCCCGTCCAGCCGCCTGTCTCGTCCGCTGGAGGGCCCGAGGAGCCCGTCCAGCCGCCTGTCTCGTCCGCTGGAGGGCCCGAGGAGCCCGTCCAGCCCCAAGACTCGTCAGCTGGAGGTTCAGGAGAACCCAGCCAGCTTCCTGCCTCGTCAGCTGGAGGGCCCGAGGAACCCGTCCAGTCTTCTGCCTCGTCAGCTGGAGGGCCCGAGGAGCCCGTCCGGCCCGAGGAGCCCGTCCAGCCGCCAGCTGCAGCCTCATCATCCTCGCCGGCTGCCGCTTCATCCACACCGCCGGCAGCAGCAGCGGCTTCATCCTCGCCAGCTGCAGCAGCAGCGGCTTCATCCTCGCCAGCTGCAGCCTCCGTGTCTTCATCCTCGCCAGCTGCAGCCTCCGTGTCTTCATCCTCGCCAGCTGCAGCCTCCGTGTCTTCATCCTCGCCGTCGCCTGGTCCAGCTCCGGCTTCATCCTCGCCTGGTCCAGCCTCTGCATCCGCCTCGCCTGGTCCAGCCTCTGCATCCGCCTCGCCTGGTCCAGCCTCAGCTTCCGCCTCGCCTGGTCCAGCCTCTGCATCCGCCCCGCCTGGTCCAGCCTCTGCATCCGCCTCGCCTGGTCCAGCCTCTGCATCCGCCCCGCCTGGTCCAGCCTCTGCATCCGCCTCGCCTGGTCCAGCCTCAGCTTCCGCCTCGCCTGGTGCTGCAGGGGCCACGCGACCTTCAGGTCCCAAACTGCCGCCTCGACATCGGCGGTCATCTGCCAGGCCGCTTGTTGGGCGTCATCGTCGCTATGGACGTCCTCCCAAACGCCGCCGCTACCTTCCGCGCGGCCGGCCTCCGGACTTGTGTCGCCGCCGCCGTTGCTGTCCGCACGGTCGGCCGCCTGAACTGTTTCCCCGTTGCCGCCGCTGCCGTGTGCACGGTCGGCCGCCTGACCTGTTTCGCCGCTGTTGCTGTCCGCACGGTCGGCCGCCTGAACTGTTTCCCCGTCGCCGCCGTTGCTGTCCGCACGGTCGGCCGCCTGAACTGTTTCCCCGTTGCTGTCCGCACGGTCGGCCGCCTGAACTGTTTCCACTTCGCCGCCGCTGCCTCCTGCGCGGTCGGCTTTTGGACCTGAATTGTCAGCCTCCGGGCCGGCCTCCTGAACTTTATTTTGGGACCCTGTTCGGGAACTCCAGTGTGTGATGTGTTTTGGACAGTTCGTTTGGCCCACTGGAGCTTGTTTTTTGTTTGGTTGTGGTCCCTCCGTCCTGGACCCCCCGCCGCCCGCACTGGGTTGGTCATCTGTTTTTGTTTTGGGCTGTCTGGAGCCAGCCCTTGGAGGGGGGGTACTGTCATGGTCCTGGGTCGGTGACCCAGCGCTTTCAGTTGATGATTATCACTTTCTAGTTTATTTCTGATCTTGTATTGGTTGTTGGTGTTTGGTTGTGTTTATCTTCCCTACCTGCGTCTCCCTCAGTGCTCTGTTCATGTCCTCGTGTTGTTATGTAAAACAGTCTGTGTGTTTCCTGTTTTACTTTGTAGGGTTGTCTCGTTATGTCCATTAGTTCCAGCTGTGTCCCCTCCTGTGTGCCATTTCCTGATTACCTGGTGTGTGTATTTATAGTGGGTGTCGGTCTGTGTTCGTTGTCGGCTCGTCTGTGTTTCATGGTGTCCGTTCCTCGTCTGTGTCTCTCTGCCTCCCACCCCATTTGTATGATCCGGTTTGTTATTTAGCTCCCCCAGTTTAGGTTTATGTTCTGTCCTGCCCTCAGTTCTGTTATTTGTACACTGTAAATTAAACCCTCACTCATATCGTCATATCGGCTGTCTGCATTTTGGGTCCTCCGTTTCCTCCACACCACACGGCTCACTCCGCCAGCCGTGACAGTTAGAGAGGCATCCGAACTAATGGTTGCAGTGATAAACTGTGTCCTCTTCAGTTCCAGTCCATTTAATTTCACATCTCTTCTCCTGTCCTATTGAGCAGTCCAGCACTCACAGGCCCCCCAGGTTCTCTTTAACAGCTGCAGCACTACTTCTCCCATACAGGTTGAATGGATATAGTCATTTCTGTTCACTATCCATCGTCTCCTCACTTTCCAAAAATAACAAAAAATTTCCCCACATTTTTTTAAAGGAAGCATGTTTACCCTTTATCATAGACGTAAGTTTCTCCAAAGCAAGGGATTTTGACAGTGTCGATAACCAAGTTCTCAGGTGTGGTCTACTAATGGATCTCCATGATTTGGCTATGCTATATTTCGCCTGTAACAGGCAGAAGATTGTGGTTTTTTGGTTAACCTTACTCAGCTGGATTTCAGCGGGGAAAATTCCTAGGATGCATAGTTTAGGACACAGTTTCAGCTTGACACTTGTAATATGCGCAATTACATCTAAAACTTCTTTCCAAAACTTTTGGATTTCTGAGCACTCCCATAGGCAATGCATCAGTGTGCCTTTTTCCCCACATTTAACACATATGTCTGGAGTTTTGGGGTCAAATTTGTTTAATAATGTTGGGGTGATATATGTTCTTATTAACCATTTATACTGAATTAGTTTAAATTGGGTGTTTATAGATTGTGTTTGGGCTTTCAAGCAGGCTTTTTGCCATTCCTCTGTAGTTATTCTACACTCTAAGTCTTGACACCATGCAAGTCTTTCTTTTTCTGAGGATGTTTGAGAGCCGTCTCTGAGGTTGCTGTAAAAACGGGATATTAAACCCTTCTTCAGCTGATGGTTTATTGCTATGTCCTCTAATGAGTTTAGAGTGGGCAATATTAGGGATTTTTGAGTTTTTGAAATGAAGCTTCTGATTTGAAGAAATTTAAAAAAGTGTTTGGTTGGAATGCCAAATTTCTGTGTCAAGCCATTAAAACATAGTAGGGTGTCCTTGTCAAATAGGTCTGCAACTTTGCACAGGCCTCTGGCGGCCCACATTTTAAAGCCCAAATCTTTCCAACCGGGTTTAAAGGCCCTATTGCCCCAGATAGGTGAGAATTGGGATAGTGCTGGCGTTTCATTTTTAAACTTGAGTGCGTCAAACCAGACACGGATGGTATTTTTAACAAAGAGGTTTGGTGTATCTTTCATCAGATCTTTATACTTTGCGGAGTATAGGTAAGTGCTGAGCAGTAAGGGGGTAGTGCTTGTCCTTTCTAGATTTACCCAGGGTAAGGTTGTTGTTGAAAACCAGCATGAGGCCGCAGAAAGCTGGGCAGCCCAGTAGTACCATTTGAGGTTTGGAACACACAGACCTCCCCTGTCATACGGAAGATATAGTAGCGAAAGGCGCAGTCTGGCTCGTCTGTTATTCCAAATGAATTTAATGAATATTGTTTTTGCCTTTGTGAAGAAGTCATCTGGAGGGCTGAGAGGAATGACTTGGAAGAGATATAGAAATTTTGGAAGAACGTTCATCTTGAGAATATTTACACGTCCAATCAAAGAGATTGGCAGCATAGACCATCTATTGATTAAGTCAACAACAGAGTTGATAGTAGGAGTGTAATTTGCATGTACCAAATCGTTAATTTTTGGTGTGATTTTTATACCTAGATAGGTAAGACTGTCTCTGGCAACTTGAAACATTGTTTGAATAGGGGGTTTAATTCTTTCAGAATGTTTAAAGAAAAGGATGGCTGACTTGGATTCATTAATTTTATAACCGGAGATATTGCCAAAGAGATTAATTGTTTTGAGTAGCTGGGGAATTGAGCTCTTTAATTTGGACAGCATTAAGATAATGTCATCCGCGAATAATCCAATTTTGGACTCAATATTATTTGTTCTAATACCAGAGATATTTTGATTGCTCCTTATCGCAATAGCCAATGGTTCTATTGCTAGGACGAAAAGAAGAGGCGAAAGGGGACAGCCTTGACGTGTACCTCTGCCTAGATAGAATGGTCTAGATATGATATTGTTAGTTCTAACTGAGGCTATAGGTTTATCATATAATATTTTGACCCAGGTCATGAAATAACTGCCAAAGCCAAATTGAGACAGTACCTTATAGAGATAGTTATGTTCGACCCTATCAAAAGCTTTTTCTGCGTCCAAGGAGAGCAGAGCCATGTCTGAATGTTCTGAATTTGAGTAAAGTACATTCAGTACTCTGCGAATACCATGCTGCGCTTGCCGGCCTTTTACAAAACCATTCTGGTCAGTATCAGCAAGAAGATGAAGATACCGTTCAAGTCTGTTTGCCAGTACTTTACTTATTATGTTGGTGTCAGAGTTTATTAATGAGATTGGTCTATAAGATTCACATTTTGTGGGTGGTTTCCCAGGCTTGGGGAATACCGTTATGAGAGCATTACGCAAGGAGGGGGGAAGCTCTTTTAAATCATAACTTTCCACTAGCATGTCGTACAGAGGGCGTACTAATTTGTCTTTAAATATTTTGAAAAGGTCTAGTGGGATTCCATCTGGGCCGGGAGTTTTTCCCATTTTTAATTTATCAATTGCAATCGACAGTTCACTCATAGATAACTGAGAGTCTAATTCGCATCGAGCTTCTTCAGAGAGTGAAGGGATGCTTATTGAGTCAAAGAAGGATTCTAGTGATTCTTGAGTCGCGTCTCCTGTTGAGGTATATAATTGTGAGTAGTAGAGTTCAAAGAGTTCATTTATTCTGTGAGGATCTGTGGTGTTTTCGTCTGCAGTTCTAATTTCATTTATTGTTTGTTCGTTCAGTAGCGTTTTTATGCGCCATGCCAAAAGTTTTCCTGCCTTCTCTCCCTGGTCATAGTAGGTCTGTCTCAGTCTAAATAGTCCTGCTGAGGCTTTCTCAGTAGTTAATTTATCATATTTTGCTCTCAATCTTAAAAGTTTTTGTTGTTTTTCTTTAGAGTCATTTAGGTTTATCTCAAGTTCCACTTCTTTTATTTGACCTTCGAGGTCCAACATCTCAGTATAATTTTTATTTGATTTGTTTTTGGTATAGCTTATCATCTGCCCACGAATAAAAACTTTAAAGGCTTCCCATCTTACTGAGGCTGTAGTTTCGGATTTATTAAAGTAGAAATAGTCATCAATATTTTTGCCTACATATTCCAAGAATTTTTGATTATGCACCCAGTGTGGTTTTAAACGCCAGATAGGATTACATCTAAAAGCTGTTGTAACTAAAAAGTTAAGCGTGGTTAATGAGTGGTCAGATATTAGCACACTTTTATATGAACAGCTGTTAATTCTGGGGATAAGAGAGTTTGAAATAAGAAAATAATCTATGCGACTGCGGCTATTATGACTGGCTGAATAGCAGGAGTATTCTCTCCCTGTTGGATTTTTAAATCTCCATATATCTTTAAGATTCAATTCAGACATAAAATGTTGTATGGCTTGTCTAGATTTTGGATGGGAAGAGTCTGAACCTGATGATCTATCAAGGTTAGGCTCTAGGGTACAGTTAAAGTCCCCCCCAACAATTATCTCACCGTGGAGGGCTGCAATAGAGAGGAATAGATTGTTATGAAAGGTGGAGTCGTCGATATTGGGGCCATATAAATTAACTAAAATTAAGTCTTGGTTCAGCACGGAGCATTGTAGGATGATGAATCTCCCTGCAGGGTCCAAGATGGTTTTTTAATACACATGGGCACTGATTTATGAATGAGTGTTGCCACTCCTCTAGCATGCGTTGAGAAGTGGCTAGAGAAAACCTGACCTGGCCATCTCCTCCTTATCCGGGCAATTTCACTCGCAAGTAAGTGTGTTTCTTGAATAAAGACTATCTTTGGTTGATATTGTTTAATTCTATCCATTACTCTTTTCAGTTTAATGCATTTCCTAAGGCCTCTTACATTCCAGGAAATTAGTTCAATATTTGAATAACTACTCATACAGTTTGTGCCCTTCGTAACCTGCACCTGACTACATCTCGTCTCTCCTGTCGGAACTCACAAATTATTATTTCAAGAGCACTACACTTTAAAGACAAACTCTTACGAACAAAAAAACAAAAAAACAAAACAACCCAGAGACCTCCCATAGGTGTAGATCTCAAAACCTTCTCCCCCAAAGTCATTACAGCTTGGTTATGCATCAGATCCATGAAAAGGAGCTGATAAGCTGAGGGACGACAGAGACTGATTCCAGCTGTGAGGAACTGCAGAAAGGCTGGGTGAGTCCAGATGTGATGATTAACATCATTGATCAGTGTAGGTTAGTAGTTTAATTTTGAAAATAAAATCAGATTGTAACCACAAAGTGTTTGTGTCCGTACGCTGCAACCTTCCACACCATTCCTTTATTGTACAGACTCAGCAGCAGCTCCATGGATCCCAAATCCAAGAGTGGAGAACAGATTTGAAGTGTGTCACATCCATGCAGTCACAGCTGTTTCCACCATGTTTCCACTGATATTAATCCTGTTCAATGACACGTTTCATATCAGTGAATATGTTCTTTAGGACGTCCACTGACATGTTTAAGTGTCCTGCTGGAAATCACTCAAATCATCCATGAAATCCATGAAAAATCCTTTTAGTGTTTCTAACTTCACCCTCTGTCCTCTCTCTCTCTCCATCCTCATCCTCACTGCTTCTTTCACTGATAATCACACAAACATCATATTCAGCTACAAAATAACACAATAATATCATCTGATGATCATTATTAGAAGAACAGGATCCATATTTGATATCAGAGTAACACACTGCTCGGTTATGTGCAGTCATCATCAGTGAGTGTGGGTCAAACAGAAGCTCTCTGATTGGTTGCTGACCTTGGTCACCTGTCCACTCTCACCTGTTTGTGTTTGCTCTCTCTTTGCTGTCTCCATCCTCTCTCTCCTTTCTCTCCCTCTCTGTCTTTGTACCGTCACTCAGGTCCAATGGAAACAGTGACATTTACAAACCAATCAAAGACAAACTGATCCATGTCAGGTTAGAACAATATTCAAAGTGAATACAGGCTGCTGCTGGACACAGACAGGTAACATCATTTTGACTTGCTGTCACCTGGATCTGGACTCATAAACACTGAAGCCCTGAACAGGAATACAAATCATTTTCTGCCAACTAGCGACACAACAGCAGATAATGGCTCAGAAAGCTAAAATGAGCCAATCATTTCTGTGTTTGGTTCCCCTGAAATCGGATCTGATATCAGCAGCTCTGAGTTCATTCATCATTATTGTCCAGTGATGAGCATTCTGCTCCGTTTGGTAACAGTCAGCAGGTTTTTCCTGCGTGTGGACGTGAACAGTCGTACCTGACAGCAGGTAGCAAACAGAGATCATCTTTCCAGCTGGAACTCTTCACTGAGCTGAACTCATTCAAAATGTTCTGGAGTCAAAACAGGAAACAGTCCAAATGTGTGTCTTCAATCTGACTCTGGATCAGATCTCAGTGACAGACTGTGGACTTGAAGAGCTCTTGAAGAGCGACCTCCACAGGACAAGATTCAGCTGTCCATCTGCATCTTAAGGATAAAGGACACTCTTTCGAGGATGCCAATGTTCACATTGTTCACATCATGTTCACATCGCTCTTGAAGAGCGACCTCCACAGGACAAGATTCAGCTGTCCATCTGCATCTTAAGGATAAAGGACACTCTTTCGAGGATGCCAATGTTCACATTTTGGACAGAGAGGACAGATGGTTTGAAAGAGGAGTGAAAGAAGCCATCTATGTCCACTGTGAGCGACCATCTTTGAACAGAGGCGGTGGTTTACGACACCAACTCTCTGCCATCTATAATCCAGTTTTGAGATCCCTTCCCAGACGCCTTAAGGCCCACTCACACCCTGGGCCATCTGACCTCAGGAATTCACATGATAAGGTGGGGCCAGGTTTCACAATGAAATCACCCGAAACTCTGGTTGATTGGGACCCACACCCAGTTCCACACCTTGGCTCAGGCGATTAGAGGATCGTCAGGGGGTCCTTTTGTCCCTCTGTGGGGGGGGACTCCCACTAGGGTTATATCTGGGACTCTCCACCATTTGACCTTAGAACTGAAGAAGCCTCTCGGATGAGAGGTGAAACGTCTTCAAGTAACTTAAAGAAGTCCAGACGCTTTTCTTTGCAAGCTCCTTTGACTACGATGACCTGGATGACTGAGAACCTTCACAGACATACTGACAGCAGGTAGCAAACAGAGATCATCTTTCCAGCTGGAACGCTTCACTGAGCTGAACTCATTCAAAATGTTCTGGAGTCAGATTCAAAATAGGAAACAGTTCAAATGTGTGTCTTCACTCTGACTCTGGATCAGATCTCAGTGACAGACTGTGGACATTATGGAAGCCTAAATGTGACACCATCTTCCTCCTTCATCTGCAGATTAAAGCCAAACAAAGATTCTCATTAAAAGTCTGCAGGTCTGAGAGAGACTCAATCGTTGTGTCATGTCAAACACAGGAAGAGGAGCTGAAGCACAGATGTGAAGAGCAGATTCATCACATTATGACCTCACTCTGTTTTGTCTTCATATACATTCAGTCTGTGTTTATAATGCAGATTTTCTGCTTTTATAATAACACATTTTATATTTTCTATCATCACAGACTGACTCAGTGTGGACTCTCAGAGTCTCACTGTGAAGTTGTGGCCTCAGCTCTGAAGTCCAACCCCTCCCATCTGACAGAGCTGGACATAAGTAGGAACAACCTGCAGGATTCAGGAGTAAAGCTTCTGTGTCCTGGACTGGAGAGTCCAAACTGTCGACTGGAGACTCTGAGGTGAGTTCACTGACTGCAGCTGTTGTTGTTTTTCTATATTTCAGGTCTTTGATTGATGTTTGAAACTTTCTTTAGTTCCTAAATGTTCAGGATGTTTCTGAAGACAAATGTGAAGAAGTTTGAGTGCTTTCAGAAATGTTGTGTCTTTCCAAACGACTGAACAACAGTTTTTCCTTTGGGCTCCAAATAGAAGTGACAGACTTGAGCAGGGTTCATTTAAAGGCTGACAGAAGTGGAGTGGTGACGGGAGATGTTTGACAGGACAGTGTTTCAGCCTCCACAGATTCATGTTGTGCTCCATCAGTCAGTGAAGATGAAGTCAGTGCTGATGAGGCTGTAGAGTGTTGAGGGATGTGAATGAGGATGATGAAGATCTGATGATAGTAGATAAAAACAGGCTGCAGAGACTTTGAGCCATACAGGGCACACAGTGTGTGTACAGAACAGCTGAAATCATTATGGAGGCCTCACTGGAATATGGAAGCATCACAGTACAGCTTCAGTGAAGCATTAAAGTCTCTGATATGAGATGAGAAATGAAGCAGCCAGAGCTTTTTCATGAGTGGAAATCCATTGTGACTGTGAGCTGCTGCTACAGCCTCCAGATTAGCCAGCAGCTCATCCTGCTCAACATTTTCTCACAAACTTTAATGGAAGTGTGATGTTTTCAGCTGGAGTGATGGTCAGGGTGGCCTCCCTCTCCTCTTCTTCTCCTCTTCCTCTTTCATTTGTAAAGCCACTTCTGCTGCTTTCATTCATTTAGAAGTCCTGTAGCCGAGTTTGGGAGAGACTGACAGCCTCGGCAGCAGAGGGGAGAAAGGCTGTAACACCACCACTTTACTCTGTTCTACCTGTCACATCATTTTATCAGGAAACAAATATGCTCATGTTTTTACTATGTTTGTCTTGAAGATGTGAGAAGATCACATGGTGCTTTTTATTATTGTGTTGGTTTGTTTCCTGTCTCTTGGATGGAGCCCAGCTGTGCGTGGCCCCTGGGCCTGTGGTCAGAGTGTGTGCTGGATAATCCGGTCCAGGATGAGGCCAAACTGACATGGGATGAAATGTCTGTCACATAATTGAGCATAGTGTAGTTTCATTTCTGCACAATTTAAAAACAACCAAAACTTGTTTCTGTCTTTTCTATGATATACTGTAGACTTTCTTTGATACTGTGTCCAAAAGGAGCAGCTTTTACTTTGAAGGGGAGGCGTCTCTGTTTCCTCTTCAGGTTAGATGATGGAAGCAAATTAGTGTGTGATGGTCTTTCAGTGTTGCACTTTGTAGACGGTCCCTGAGCACTGGTCTCACAGCCAGCTGCACATAGAGACCAGTGTTGTTAGTCCAGGTCAGAAGATGACTTGTTGGAATGAAAATGAGCTTGTAGTTTGTCTGCTTTAATAATGTGACTGGAAAAAGGTGCTGGACTTCAAATTTGTCCATTTCTTTCACACTTCACCTTTAAAAGTGAAGCGCTGTGGTTCCTGGAAGGAAAACCACGACTTTTTCAAGTCTTTGTCCTGTTTTTATGATAAATGTACAACTTTAATGTGAAACATTCAGAGTTTTTTCTCTTGTTGTGTTTTTTTGAAGCTGCTTCCTGTTGGCTTCAGCTTTTTGGATTTTCCATTTTCTAAACTTCTGCATTCTGAACCTTCTTCAGCTCTGAACAGATGATGAAACACTGAATGATTTCAAGCACTTTGTCTAATAAACTTACATCTTTCATTCTTTATACAGATTGGAGAACTGTGGTTTGTCAGGGATCAGCTGTGATTATCTGGCAGCAGCACTGAAGTCCAACCCCTCCCATCTGAGAGAGCTGGAGCTGAGCTGGAACAACGTGCAGGATCCAGGAGTGAAGCATCTGTGTGGTTTCCTGGAGAGTCCAGGATGTGGACTTGAAACTCTGAGGTCAGTCAGCATGTTTTAGTTGTGTTGAGATGAATATGATGTGAAAGTTGTGCTGACACTAAACTGCAGACATCAGGCTGATATTATACTGCTCCACACTGAGGATCTTCATGGTAAAGTCTGTTTTCTTCTTCTCTGGTTTAGTCCATTGACTGCAGCAGAACAATGTTCACATTTCAAACAGTGATACTCAACGTATGGCCCGCGGCCCACACGCGGCCTGCCCACCTTTTCTGATTCAGAGAGAGGGGACCCTGATTAACTCTCTAGTGTTCTTCCTCACAGTTCTAAGTATCAGACACAACAATGAATAATCCACAGCTGACTGTCTTTAGCAGGTCAAAGGTCACGGCACACAGCAGACACTGGGAAATATTATAGTTCTGATCATTTATCAGCACATATCCATATGTATAAAAACAAAGCTGACACTGTGAGACTTGATCAGAGGTGTGATCATCACAGCAGAGGCCTTTGTGTCAAAGTCACTGAGGATCAAACAGAAACACATGAAGCAGATTTTCCTGTTCTGGCTTTTTATAGCAGATAACCTTCAAAATATTCTGCAGTCGATCAAAAACTGAAGCAAACCATGAATTAACATGTGAACATGACCTGATGCTGCTGAAGTGAAGCAAAGTTACTGTCAGGCGTTGTGTGGAGGCGAGGAAGAAGGAACCCAAACGCAGGACTCACAGGTAGGTGAAGACTGGTGGATGTTTATTATAAGGAGTGGAGGAACAGAGGGTGAACGGACACTGACTGGCTGGAACACTGAATGGCTGACTAACTGAGAGAACACGGGGAGGACAACATCACACGAACATCATCAATGACACGACAAAGAACGAATGGAAACAGAAGACCTAAATACACAGACTGATGAGGATGATAATGAGAGACCGGTGAGTACACAGCTGAACATAATCTGGCTAATGGCACGAGACGAGGTGACAGGAACAAACAGGAAGTGACGAAATAAACTGAACGTGAACAAAACGGAAAGCACTGGGTCACCGACCCAGGAACCCTGACAGTTACAGAGGTTTGATTACAGACACAGCTGAGAGTTTGTAATCTGTCATCATTTTAAAAGGTTTAAATTTCTTCAGTATTGAACAGCAGTAATGAGGCTTTGTTTTCGGAGGCCGACAGCAGTGAACACAACAGCAGACTGGTGCGTAATAAGCAGTGAATAATGCAGAAAACAGATTTTTGAAGGTAAACTGTTCTTGAAGTACACTGAGAGAGAGAGAGAGCTGTGCAGGAAGTAAACGTCAAAGTCAGAGAGAATTCATGACGATGTTCATCAAATGTAAAGCGTAGTTTGGATCTTCTTTTGCTGCTGGTTCAGTCAGTTTTGGTTGGAGACAGATGAAACCTGCAGCTTCAGGATCTGTGAGCTGTCCACTTTCAACCCCGACGGCGTGTCCGTGTACGTGCCGTCGAGTGAACGATCCACGCTCTGTGTTTCCATCTTTGTGTGTTTAGCTGCTCTCATTTACTGTTTGATCTGTTTGGTTGTTGCTGAAATACTTTTGGGAGCTTTAACCTGAGATTCTGGCAAAATACATTTATATTAAAAATCGATTCAGGATTGAATGAATCAACATCGCTTTATTCAAATTAAAACCATTTAAATAGGAAAATCCATTTTTTTACACCCGCCTCTAATGCTAGGTAATGTCAGCTGGTCCATGTGCAGCTGGCTGTGAGGCTCAGGGAGCATCTACAAAGTGCAACACTCAAAGAACATCATCCATAAATATTGAGTAATAACTGGACTCTCATACAGCGAGACTCAAATGACTCACCTTCCTCAAAGTCCTCAACAACATGGAGATCGGTACCTCCCTGTATGATGAGGAGGGCGCCGGCATCGTCAAAGATCTGATAGCCAAAGCTGAGAAGAACAAAGTCAAGATCACGCTGCCCGTCGACTTCGTCACTGCTGACAAGTTTGACGAACATGCCGCCACTGGTACTGCAACAGTTGCTGCTGGCATCCCCACCGGCTGGATGGGTCTGGCCTGTGGACCCGAGAGCTCTAAGGCCTACGCAGAGGCAGTCGGCAGGGCCAAGCAGATCATATGGAACGGTCCGGTTGGTGTGTTCGAGTGGGACAACTTCGCCAAAGGGACGAAGAACATGATGGACAAAGTGGTCGAGGTGACCAAATCTGGCTTCATCACAATCATCAGTGTGGTCAACATCGCTACTTGCTGCGCCAAGTTGAACACAGAAGACAAAGTCAGCCATGTCAGCACGGGAGGCGGAGCCAGCCTGGAGCTGCTGGAGGGTAAAGTCCTGCAAGGTGTGGACGCCCTGAGTAACGCTTAAACCTTCATCAACTGGAGAGCAAGTGTGCGTACGAGAGGTGGTTAGCTACGCAGCCAGACTCTTGTTTACTCCCAGAACATCCCCAGAAGTGAAATAAGACAAATCCCATCTTTACCCTTCAGCCGTTTTATGTTCAGTCTTTGTTTTTGAAGTTGTGACTCAGAGGAGGAAAACGTCACTTCACACCTGCTGTCATTAATGAGTAGAGCGCCCTGCCTTACTTCTTTTTTGTCCTAACCTTAACGGTTAGGACAAAAAAGATCAACCTCATCAAGGTGGAAGTCGTTTCTTTCTGCTGAAACACAAACGGCCTCTGCACTGACTGAATCTGGGTTCAAACAGCAACGTCTGCTTCACTGTAAACTTCCGTAGGGGCTCGTTTGTGTAAATGTTTTGCTGCGTCACTTTTACCTCCCTGGGAACGTCACTACACCACCCTGAGTGTGTATACATGCAGAGTATATATATTAAAATATATGAGAGAAATGGTAACTTGGTGTGTTACATTTTGTCTGTTGGCACTAACGTCTGCTCTGGTCGTCTGTCCTCTGTGGTGGTTGTTGGTTTCGAGCGGCTTCAGACTGAGATGTCTCGGCTGATCTGTTCAGGCTAATAAAACTGTCTCTGTGTTAAACAGAAGAGAGAGAAAATAGGAGGCTCAGAGGGCGCTGCTCTTGTGGCGACCTGCAGCAGGTGTTTATTGGCGTTTTCTTTCTCTTTTTTTCTTTTTGTTTTTAACTTTGTTTTAACTCTGTTCTTAACCGTGGTTTCAACTTTTTGCCGAGATGGAGATCTTCTACACCTTAGTTTTATTGTTGTTGGCGATATTCACCTGGAGTCATTCACTCTCACTGACAATCACTTATACACGCGAGGAACTACTTGGATTACGGTGGTCCTGTTTGTCTATGTACGACTCTTCTAATGCTCGGACAGATGTCATTCTTGGTGAGGATTTATTTGCCCGGTCAAAGACTAATTTTGGAAAGCCCCGCCGCTTGAGAAAATGCGGAAAGAAAGGTGGCGTGCGTCAGCATGTAAGAAAACTTCGGAGGAAGAATCGTGTTCCTCTGCCTTCTATGATTCTGGCCAATGTCCAATCTCTTAGGAACAAAACGGATGAATTACAAGGAAATGTGCTTCATCTACGGGAATACAGGGAGGCTTGTCTGATGGCACTTACGAGACATGGCTGACCGATGTGGACAGTGACACTTCACTGCGAATCAGCGGCTTTGGGACCCCTGTCAGATCGGAACTGTGGAGTAACACGCAAATCTCATGGAGAAGGGGTTTGTATGTATATCAACCAGGGCTGGTGTAATAACTTTACTGTGCGGGAGCGGTTGTGTCTTCCTGACATCGAGCTCCTTTCAGTATCTGTCAGGCCTTTTTACTTACCGAGGGAGTTCCCTCAAATTTTTGTCACTGTTGTTTACATTCATCCTAAGGCTGACGTTAAAGTTGCTGCTGACACCTTTTTTAAAGTGGTACACAATCTGCAGACTCTCTCACCGGATGCTCCTAATTTTATTCTTGGTGATTTTAACAATTGTAATCTTAAGAAATCACTGAACAATTTCTTTCAATATGTCACTTGTCCTACAAGGAATAACAAAACGCTGGATTTGTCTTATGGACCAATTAAGAGGGCATATAAGTCTGTGGCAGGACCTGCGCTAGGTTCTTCGGATCACAATGTTATTCACCTCCTCCCTGCTTACAGATCTGTGATTAGGAGGGAGAAGGCCTGTGTGAAGCGGACTAAAGTCTGTACAAAAGACAGTTGTGTTGCCCTTCAGGGGTGTTTTGATTGCACTGCCTGGTCCTTGTTTCAAGAGAGCACTTCTGATGTGGTGTGTAGCTACATCTCTTTTTGCAAACACTCTGTGATTCCAGACAGAGAATTTAACACTTTCCCCAATAACAAACTGTGGCTGTCTATAGATATTAAGGATCTGATTCTTAAAAGGAAAATTGTTTTTAACGAGGGAGACGTTCCCACTATGAGAATAGTGAGAAAGGAGGTGAGGGCTGCAATAAAGATCGCCAAGATGAGGTACAGAAATAAGATTGAGGCAGAACTCAGCAGTAACAACCTCAAAAGAGCTTGGCTTGGTATGAAAACAATGGCAGGGCTACAGACGAAAGGTAAAAGTAGCATTACATTAGAGGGGTTTACCTCTGACAAACATCTGGCAGATAGTCTTAACAGTTTTTACCTTCGTTTTGAGAACTATGACTGTTCTAGGCAGACCAGCACACTGATGGAAAAGACTATCACTCCCCCATCAATTTGTATTGATGAGAGTGGGGTAGCTAATCTTTTTAGACACACCAAAAGCAAGAGTCCTGGACCTGACAACATCTGTGGACAGGTACTGAGAACTTGTGCTGATCAGCTGAGTGGGATTTCTTACTATATCTTCTCACTTTCTTTAGAGCTACAGACAGTACCTAAGATTTGGAAACATGCTATTATTGTTCTTGTTGCTAAGGGCAGTTCTCCTAAGGCACTGAATGGTTTTAGGCCTGTGGCTCTGACTTCTTTAGTGATGAAGACATTTGAGAAGATCATTAAGAAGGAGATTTTAATGCAGGTTGAACACCATCTTGACCCCTTCCAGTTTGCCTATAGAGCAGGGAGAGGTGTGGAGGACGCTGTTGTCACACTCCTGCATCTCTTGTATAAGCATCTTGAGGCCCCCCACACCCATGCAAGATTATTATTTGCTGACTTTTCATCTGCATTTAATACAATTCAACCCTTCTTACTTGCTGACAGGCTTTACAATCATTTCAAGCTTGACACTAGTCTGGTCGGCTGGGTGACAGACTTTCTGATCAATAGGTCACAATGCGTGAGGGTGAATCATGTATTTTCTGATGTGCTCTCCTCCTCTACTGGATCACCCCAGGGTTGTTGCCTCTCTCCCCTTCTGTTCATTCTGTACACAAATGAATGTCGCAGCAATTTCACGAACAGACACATCCTGAAGTTTGCTGACGACACAGTGATCATCAGTCTTCTAGTGGGGGATGAGTCAGGCCATGCACAGGCTGTAGATGATTTTGTGAATTGGTGTGATGAGTCCTTCCTTTCACTTAATGTGTCTAAAACTAAAGACGTGATTATAGATTTTAGGAAGTCCTCTTATAGCTCATTACCTACCATCATTAAAGCTGCTGATATTGGGATAGTTGAGAGTTATAAATATCTAGGTGTTGTGCTTGACCATAAACTGTGTTTTGAATCTCATGCTGATGCCACTACTAAAAAAGTTCAACAAAGACTGTTCTTTTTAAGGAAAATGAGATGTTTTAATGTCTCATCTGAGATGTTGTCTTTGTTTTATAGAAGTTTTATCGAATCTGTGATGTCTTTTTGTATCGCTGCCTGGTTTGGTAACCTGACGGTGAAGAATAAGAATCTGTTGGGACTTCTGGTAAAAACTGCTAGCAAAATTTCAGGGCGCTGGCAAGATGGACTTTTGGCCATTTACAATAGAAATGTGCTTAGAAAGGCTCATTCTATTATTAATTGTGTGAACCATCCACTTCACAGTGAGTTTGAGATGTTGCCTTTCAGCCGCCGTTTTAGAGTACCTGTGAGGAGGACTAAAAGACTCCAGGTCTCTTTTATCCCTACTGCGTCTTGTCTCCTTAATGGCAAATATATTTCCTTGAACTTTCTATCATTATTATTGTTATTGTTATTTTATAGTATTGTTCTGTTTATTTTTATCCTGCTGCTAAACTAATTTCCCCTTGTGAGACAAAAAAGAAATTTTAAAAAATGGCTTTAAACATCAACTTATCCTGCTGATCCAAGTCCAACACTGAGTTTGTAAAAACATGTTTGTCAATCATTTTGTTTGGTTTCTGAGGAAAATGATTCAATAACTTCCTGCTAATACACAACATTTCATCATATTTCCTCATAACCCTCTTTTGTCTGACCATTTGATCCCATTTGAATTTGCAATAAAGGATCCACAGAGTTTGGTGACAATATGACAGTAGATGTTTGTGTGAAAGTGCTGGAATCAAATTAGTGTGTGATGTTCTTTCAGTGTTGCACTTTGTAGACGCTCCGTGAGCACTGGTCTCAAAGCCAGCTGCACATAGAGACCAGTGTGGTTAGTCCAGGTCAGAAGATGACTTGTTGGAATGAAAATGAGCTTGTAGTTTGTCTGCTTTATTAATGTGACTGGAAAAAGGTGTTGGACTTCAAATAAATCCATTTCTTTCACACTTCACCTTTAAAAGTGAAGCGCTGTGGTTCCTGGAAGGAAAACCACGACTTTTTCAAGTCTTTGTCCTGTTTTTATGAGAAATGTACGACTTTAATGTGAAACATTCAGAGTTTGTTCTCTTGTTGTGTTTGTTTGAAGCTGCTTCCTGTTGGCTTCAGCTGTTTGGAGTTTCCATTTTCTAAACTTCTACATTCTGAACCTTCTTCAGCTCTGAACAGATGATGAAAAACTGAATGATTTCAAGCTCACACTTTGTCTAATAAACTTACATTTTTCATTCTTTATACAGATTGGAGAACTGTGATTTGTCAGAGATCAGCTGTGATTATCTGGCAGAAGCGCTGAAGTCCAACCCCTCCCATCTGAGACAGCTGAACCTGAGCTGCAACAAAAACCTGCAGCATTCAGGAGTGAAGCATCTGTGTGGTTTCCTGGAAAGTCCAGGATGTGGACTTGAAACTCTGAGGTCAGTCAGCATGTTTTAGTTGTGCTGAGATGAATATGATGTGAAAGTTGTGCTGACACTAAACTGCAGACATCAGGCTGATATTATACTGATCCACACTGAGGATCTTCATGGTAAAGTCTGTGTTCTTCTTCTCTGGTTTAGTCCATTGACTGCAGCAGAACAATGTTCACATTTCAAACAGTGATACTCAACGTATGGCCCGCGGCCCACACGCGGCCTGCCCACCTTTCCTGATTCAGAGAGAGGGGACCCTGATTAACTGTGTAGTGTTCTTCCTCACAGTTCTAAGTATCAGACACAACAATGAATAATCCACAGCTGACTGTCTTTAGCAGGTCAAAGGTCATGGCACACAGCAGACACTGGGAACTATTATAATTCTTTTCATTTATCAGCACATATCCATATGTATAAAAACAAAGCTGACACTGTGAGACTTGATCAGAGGTGTGATCATCACAGCAGAGGCCTTTGTGTCAAAGTCACTGAGGATCAAACAGAAACACATGAAGCAGATTTTCCTGTTCTGGCTTTTTATAGCAGATAACCTTCAAAATATTCTGCAGTCGATCAAAAACTGAAGCAAACCATGAATCAACATGTGAACATGACCTGATGCTGCTGAAGTGAAGCAAAGTTACAGAGGTTTGATTACAGACACAGCTGAGAGTTTGTAATCTGTCATCATTTTAAAAGGTTTAAATTTATTCAGTTTTGAACAGCAGAAATGAGGCTTTGTTTTCGGAGGCCGACAGCAGTGACCACAACAGCAGACTGGTGCGTAATAAGCAGTGAATAATGCAGAAAACAGATTTTTGAAGGTAAACTGTTCTTGAAGTACACTGAGAGAGAGAGAGCTGTGCAGGAAGTAAACGTCAAAGTCAGAGAGAATTCATGACGATGTTCATCAAACGTAAAGCGTAGTTTGGATCTTCTTTTGCTGCTGGTTCAGTCAGTTTTGGTTGGAGACAGATGAAACCTGCAGCTTCAGGATCTGTGAGCTGTCCACTTTCAACCCCGACGGCGTGTCCGTGTCCGTGTCCGTGTCCGTGCCGTCGAGTGAACGGTCCACGCTCTGTGTTTCCATCTTTGTGTGTTTAGCTGCTCTCATTTACTGTTTGATCTGTTTGGTTGTTGTTGAAATACTTTTGGGAGCTTTAACCTGAGATTCTGGAAAAATACATTTATATTAAAAATCGATTCAGGATTGAATGAATCAACATCGCTTTATTCAAATTAAAACCATTTAAATAGGAAAATCCATTTTTTTACACCCGCCTCTAATGCTGGGTAATGTCAGCTGGTCCATGTGCAGCTGGCTGTGAGGCTCAGGGAGCGTCTACAAAGCGCAACACTGAAAGAACATCATCCATAAATATTGACTAATAACTGGACTCTTAGTGTGTGATGTTCTTTCAGTTTTGCACTTTGTAGACGCTCCCTGAGCACTGGTCTCACAGCCAGCTGCACATAGAGACCAGTGTTGTTAGTCCAGGTCAGAAGATGACTTGTTGGAATGAAAATGAGCTTGTAGTTTGTCTGCTTTAATAATGTGACTGGAAAAAGGTGTTGGACTTCAAATATGTCCATTTCTTTCACACTTCACCTTTAAAAGTGAAGCCTTGTGGTTCCTGGAAGGAAAAACACGATCTTTTCAAGTCTTTGTCCTGTTTTTATGATAAATGTACGACTTTAATGTGAAACATTCAGAGTTTTTTCTCTTGTTGTGTTTGTTTGAAGCTGCTTCCTGTTGGCTTCAGCTTTTTGGAGTTTCCATTTTCTAAACTTCTACATTCTGAACCTTCTTCAGCTCTGAACAGATGATGAAACACTGAATGATTTCAAGCTCACACTTTGTCTAATAAACTTACATCTTTCATTCTTTATACAGATTGGATCGCTGTGGTTTATCAGAGATCAGCTGTGATTATCTGGCAGCAGCGCTGAAGTCCAACCCCTCCCATCTGAGAGAGCTGGAGCTGAGTGAGAACTACAAGCTGCAGGATTCAGGAGTGAAAAATATGTGTGGTTTCCTGGAAAGTGCAGGATGTGGTCTTGAAACTCTGAGGTCAGTCAGCATGTTTTAGTTGTGCTGAGATGAATATGATGTGAAAGTTGTGCTGACACTAAACTGCAGACATCAGGCTGATATTATACTGATCCACACTGAGGATCTTCATGGTAAAGTCTGTTTTCTTCTTCTCTGGTTTAGTCTATTGACTGCAGCAGAACAATGTTCACATTTCAAACAGTGATACTCAACGTATGGCTCGCGGAGAACACGCGGCCTGCCCACCTTTCCTGATTCAGAGAGAGGGGACCCTGATTAACTGTGTAGTGTTCTTCCTCACAGTTCTAAGTATCAGACACAACAATGAATAATCCACAGCTGACTGTCTTTAGCAGGTCAAAGGTCACGGCACACAGCAGACAGTGGGAAATATTATAATTCTGATCATTTATCAGCACATATCCATATGTATAAAAACAAAGCTGACACTGTGAGACTTGATCAGAGGTGTGATCATCACAGCAGAGGCCTTTGTGTCAAAGTCACTGAGGATCAAACAGAAACACATGAAGCAGATTTTCCTGTTCTGGCTTTTTATAGCAGATAACCTTCAAAATATTCTGCAGTCGATCAAAAACTGAAGCAAACCATGAATCAACATGTGAACATGACCTGATGCTGCTGAAGTGAAGCAAAGTTACAGAGGTTTGATTACAGACAGAGCTGAGAGTTTGTAATCTGTCATCATTTTAAAAGGTTTAAATTTCTTCAGTATTGAACAGCAGAAATGAGGCTTTGTTTTCGGAGGCCGACAGCAGTGAACACAACAGCAGACTGGTGCGTAATAAGCAGTGAATAATGCAGAAAACTGATTTTTGAAGGTAAACTGTTCTTGAAGTACACTGAGAGAGAGAGAGAGCTGTGCAGGAAGTAAACGTCAAAGTCAGAGAGAATTCATGACGATGTTCATCAAACGTAAAGCGTAGTTTGGATCTTCTTTTGCTGCTGGTTCAGTCAGTTTTGGTTGGAGACAGATGAAACCTGCAGCTTCAGGATCTGTGAGTTGTCCACTTTCAGCCCCGACGGCGTGTCCGTGCCGTCGAGTGAACGATCCACGCTCTGTGTTTCCATCTTTGTGTGTTTAGCTGCTCTCATTTACTGTTTGATCTGTTTGGTTGTTGTTGAAATACTTTTGGGAGCTTTAACCTGAGATTCTGGAAAAATACATTTAAATTAAAAATCGATTCAGGATTGAATGAATCAACATCGCTTTATTCAAATTAAAACCATTTAAATAGGAAAATCCATTTTTTTACACCCGCCTCTAATGCTGGGTAATGTCAGCTGGTCCATGTGCAGCTGGCTGTGAGGCTCAGGGAGCGTCTACAAAGTGCAACACTGAAAGAACATCATCCATAAATATTGAGTAACAACTGGACTCTCATACAGCGAGACTCAAATGCCTTTAAACATCAGATTATCCTGCTGATCCAAGTCCAACACTGAGTTTGTAAAAACATGTTTGTCAATCATTTTGTTTGGTTTCTGAGGAAAATGATTCAATAACTTCCTGCTAATACACAACATTTCATCATATTTCCTCATAACCCTCTTTTGTCTGACCATTTGATCCCATTTAAATTTGCAATAAAGGATCCACAGAGTTTGGTGACAATAATGACAGTAGATGTTTGTGTGAAAGTGCTGGAAGCAAATTAGTGTGTGATGTTCTTTCTGTGTTGCACTTTGTAGACGCTCCCTGAGCACTGGTCTCACAGCCAGCTGCACATAGAGACGAGTATTGTTAGTCCAGGTCAGAAGATGACTTGTTGGAAATAAAATGAGCTTGTAGTTTGTCTGCTTTAATAATGTGACTGGAAAAAGGTGTTGGACTTCAAATATGTCCATTTCTTTCACACTTCACCTTTAAAAGTGAAGCCTTGTGGTTCCTGGAAGGAAAAACATGACTTTTTCAAGTCTTTGTCCTGTTTTTATGATAAATGTATGACTTTAATGTGAAACATTCAGAGTTTTTTCTCTTGTTGTGTTTGTTTGAAGCTGCTTCCTGTTGGCTTCAGCTGTTTGGAGTTTCCATTTTCTAAACTTCTACATTCTGAACCTTCTTCAGCTCTGAACAGATGATGAAAAACTGAATGATTTCAAGCTCACACTTTGTCTAATAAACTTACATTTTTCATTCTTTATACAGATTGGAGAACTGTGATTTGTCAGAGATCAGCTGTGATTATCTGGCAGAAGCGCTGAAGTCCAACCCCTCCCATCTGAGAGAGCTGGAGCTGAGTAACAACTACAAGCTGCAGGATTCAGGAGTGAAGCACCTGTGTGGTTTCCTGGAGAGTCCAGGATGTGGTCTTGAAACTCTGAGGTCAGTCAGCATGTTTTAGTTGTGCTGAGATAAATATGATGTGAAAGTTGTCCTGACACTAAACTACAGACATCAGGCTGATATTATACTGATCCACACTGAGGATCTTCATGGTAAAGTCTGTTTTCTTCTTCTCTGGTTTAGTCCATTGACTGCAGCAGAACAATGTTCACATTTCAAACCTTCAGAGAAGAAGAAAAATCCTCCACTGGATAATTCACTGTGAAACTCTCCAACTCTTCATTCCACCTCAAAGTCTGTCTAACACTGAAATCCAAAGCAAAATGTGCGTTTGCTTTACAGACAGCAGTCCAACACAAACATACACACATCATCCAAAACACAGTCCAACATCCAAATCTCCTCCACTGCCAGCATGAATGATGGGAAAGAGAAGGAGGAACACTCTGACATTCAGGGTTAGAATGAGTTTCATAAAGCAGACTGTGAAGATCAAAGCTGCATTAGAAAGCTTACATGAATGAATGAGTGGACAGAAGTGGACAGAGATCATCTGAAGCACTTCAAAGGCTTTAAATCAGCACATTTCTCTTTATTCTTTATCAACTCTGTTAGTTTCTCTCAGTTTTCTGTGGAATGAAGCTAACAGAAGGCTAATAAGATGCTGAGCAATTGGTTTCTATTAAACGTTGTAATTTGTATATGAAAAAGTGCTTTGGCTCAGCAGGGATCAGCTTACAGGTAGAATACAGCTGCTGGATGGGATTAGCATGTCATAGCTATCTACCAAACTGCTAACTGTTGGATTTCAGGCCATCTATGGATCATTTTTGCTAACTGTTTATTCAGCTTAGGCTCACAGGGCTGCAGCCTGTGCCCTAGCTGTCATAGGGCAAGAGGCGTGGTCCACCTGCACAGGTGAGCAGTCCATCACAGGGCCAACAGAGAGAGACAGAGAAGCACTCTCTCACATCCACACCTACAGCCAATTTAGAAGCACCAACGAACCTAAGCAGCAATTCATTGGACTGTGGGAGAACATCCAACCTCCACAGAAAGGCCAACAAGCTTCAACCTACAACCTTCTTGCTTTAAGGCACTAGTGCTAACCACTTTTCCCCATTTCAGCCCAAATCCTGCATCTTCCTGTTTCTGACTCCAGGCCAGCTCCACTAACACTTTCTCATCAGACACTGCCACCTAGTGGAGGAAGTCTTAGTTCCATTTGAAGCTTCAGATTACAGTTAGTTCCTTTACAAAGAGGTGGAGGTGGTGGGGCCACAGCACCATCATCACTGAGTGCCATAGGACACTTAACCTTTGTTTCCATATGCTGGGAACTTCCTGTTGTTCCAAGGAGGACTGGAAAATGTGTGAAAATCTCCCAGTCAGTTCCTCACAGCACACTTCAGTCATTTCCCTCCCACAGCATCAGGACCAGGGCTTTTACTGTCTTTCATCCCACTAAGAGATTTCCACACAAACACCTCATCAGTGGGACTCTCAGAGCTACCAGCCCTTTGCTACAATCACAAAGCTCTTCATTGAAATCAATGATATCAAAGCTGGAATCAAATGAGTCCAAGTCTTCTGCTGATTCAGCATCACATTCATCTTTGCTCCTTGTTCTGCATCCCCACCATGGACTTCATTCCTTGAGTGTCCTTTATTCAGCTCATCCTCTGCTTTACTTTTACACCTGATTTTAGCTGCTTTATCTCTCTTTCAACACGTTTCTGTGCCTCAATCTTTTTCTTCTCTCCCTCATAACAAGACAGCTTCTTCTGCCTGAGAACATGTTGGAGTGATTTACTAATCCAGGGCTGCTTATTGGGGAAAATACTTCCTGTTTTCAAAGTAATCCCCATTTATCCCAGAAAGAAATGTCAGTAGAAATCGATGATCTAAGTGAGAACATGAGCCTTTAAAAAGTCCCAGTGGGTTTAGTCAAAGCAGTCCCTCAGTCCCAGTATAGAGTTTTTGGTCCAGACTGGAACAACTGTGTGCCCAGTTTGAGCTCTCTTCAGTCCTGTGACCTGACAGACCCAGAGGGGCCATCACATCACATTTAGAAGCTCCCCTAATGGAGCCACAACACATGTCCAATACTTAGTCTGTCTTGTTGGACCAGCTGGAAGAAATGATACAAGGACTTAGTCACAGAACAGAGATTCAAATCTCCAAAATCCAACTGGCTGCATCAGGACATATAGTCTGAAACTTTGCACAGTTTCCTGTTTGAAGCTGCTTCCTGTTGGCTTCAGCTGTTTGGAGTTTCCATTTTCTAAACTTCTACATTCTGAACCTTCTTCAGCTCTGAACAGATGATGAAACACTGAATGATTTCAAGCTCACACTTTGTCTAATAAACTTACATCTTTCATTCTTTATACAGATTGAGTTTCTGTGGTTTGTCAAAGATCAGCTGTGATTATCTGGCAGCATCACTGAAGTCCAACCCCTCCCATCTGAGAGAGCTGGAGCTATGGGGAAACAACCTGAAGGATCCAGATGTGAAGCAGCTGTCTGATCTTCAGCAGAATCCAGACTACAGACTGGAGACTCTGAGGTCAGTAGAGTGATGGAGTGAGTGGGTGGTGCTGTCAGCAGTATTGTACTAAACACAGTCAGTATGAAACAAAGATCCAGTGTTTCCTGTAAAGCTGCAGCTTCTCAGTGAAGCTGTGAGAGGAGAATGGGGACAGGCTTCAGGATTGGACACAAACACTTCCTGTTTCTGCCTTTTTGTCACCTTTATGGTCACCATAGTAACAGCTGACACGCTGTGATCAAACGCTGTCAACAGCCAATCAGCTCTCTGAACAAAGCAGCACGCAGACCAATGACTGCATTCATTTCCAAGTTTAAAGCAGTGAAGAACACAGTCTGTAGGTGAGGAAGAATTTAGTGAGAGCAGATGTTTGGATGGAATTCCTCCAGTTAACAGCTGGAACCGTCCATCTGGATTGTTGGGCTTGTTGTTGGGGTTCCTACAGAGCTCAGAGTGGAAACACCAAGGTTCTTCTAATGAATGAAAGTCCAAACTCAAACTAGGAGGGAAAAACATTTTCATCAACTTCAATAAAAATCCAAAGATTAGAAAAAGTGAAGCAACAATGAGTCCTAGTACAGTCCCAGCACTGAAGTCCCTGCTGCTCTTTATACTGGATGTGCTGCATCACTGACTGACAGCTGATGAAGAGTCTCTGGAAACACTCGTTTATCTCCTCTGCTCTTCCTTCTTCTCTCTGCAGGTGGAGGGACTGATGGTAAACAGGATGGTGTGTGTGCTGAGAGAGGAGGAGCTGTGTCCTGATGATCCAGAGAGGTTGAAGCAGCAGCAGCTTGTGTGTAGAGACGCTCTGACTGGGCCATGTTACTGGGAGGTGGAGAGGAGAGCTTCATCCAGCAGTGACTGACAGAGGAATGAGAAGAAGTGCAGATGACTGTCAGTGCTGCAGAGTGAACTGCTCTGAGAACAGCTCCACTGTCAGACACAATGTAGAGTCCAGCATCATCCCTGTGTGTCCCTCTGGATCTGACAGAGGATCATCAGTGTATCTGGACTGCTCTGCTGCTGCTCTGTCCTTCTACAGTCTCTGCACAGTCTCTGTCTGACTCTGGCTTCAGACCCTCCTGGATCAAACTCACCTGGAAAGACTTTCAAACATCACTCAATAGATTTGAATACAGAATATATTTGATATATACTGTAGATGTACTGTAGAGTTGCAGTTTGTCACTTGTAAATACAGTCTGTGAGCAGCTATGAGCTGAAAGATCTTTCTAGAAACACGAAATGTTTTCACTCTTCTTTTGCTTTTTCATATATTTCCACAACATTAATATTGATCCCACCTGTCTCACCTGTTTCATGCTTTTATACATAATAACAGGACACGTGTGATCTGAGCGCTGCTGTGGTTGCTGTGCTGCACCTCTTCATTTAGATAACAGAGACATCTAGTGGTTCAGAGGGAGAACTGCAGGAGGTGGAGCTGTGTTTTAGCATGGAAAAATTTTTATCTTTTAGGTGCAGATACAAATATGACAAGTATCAGTGTAAGATACAAAAGGTCAAATCAGTTAGCAGAGGGAACAGTGATCACACAGCAATGTAAGAATAGAAACATAACAGTGAGTCTGGACATGTATATAGATGGAAGCAAACAAACAGGATGTAACACTACATTAAAGCCACAAATGGGAAGAAAACAAACCCAAAGGAAAATATATTTGATCTCAGGAATCCAAATCAGATGCTTTAGAGCAGGGGTCGGCAACCCTGGGCACGCGTGTCACAGCTGGCACGTGAAGGGTTAACTGATGGCACGACCATAGCTGGACTGGCCATCGGGCATACCGATGGTGATTTTTTGTTTTTATGAGCCGATGATGTTTTGTAATTTATTTTTTTTGTAACGGTATAAACAATGAAAGGTGGTGGATATGCCGGATGCTGGTTGATGTGTAAAAATAAGTCAGTTGTTTGGTGGTGGCTATGGCGGAGCTTCCACAGAGGCAACAGGTGGATGAGAAAAGGTGAGGCAGGAGGAGCAGAGACCTGAGGCGGCCGCCGGTGTTGTGCCAAACTAGTGGTTTAAGATCCACTTCAAAGGTTTTCTATGTTATATGTTGGTCAGGTTAATCAAAATGGAAACTGTTGAATGTTTCAGAAGTTTACACATTAACCAACATGGTCCAGCACTAAACATCGCAAAGCCTTTAGGTTTTGGAGAGAGGATGCTGCCATCAAATTCAAAATGGGCAAATATTTTTCTTTAAATGTTTCATTTTCTCACTTTGTTTAAAATACTGGTTTATAGGATTTGCAAATGATTGCATTCATTTCTTAATCATATTTAACACAGCGGATCAAATGTAGGGAAGTGGGTGTTATATTCAGATTGTGGGATAAATTTAGGAAATGTAAAACTTTTGATGTTAATGTTGTTTATTTGCAGGGTTTAAAAATAAATGTGTTTACTGTTTGAAACTCATTCTTGGCCTTCTAGTCTTCATGGCTGCTTAACCAAGCTAACAGGGTGGAGAGTCTGAGGAGCTGGGAAAGAAAAGCGTCTGAACTGCTTTAAATTTCTTGAAGACGTTTTATCCAAGAAGTTTCTTCAGTTCTGAGAGCGACTGGTGGAGAATCCCAGCTTTAGGTCCCGTGTGAGTGTCCCCCTGAGAGGGTCATGGACTCCCTATTGATCCTCTGCCTAATCACACGAGCCAAGGTGTGAAAACGGGTGTAGGTCACAATCAGCCAAGGGCTGTATCCCACTTTTTGCCGAAAAAAACGGCGGAAGAGGGGCGGCTGTAGAGTAAACTTTTAAAGTAAGTACTGAATATTATGTCACTTATTTATGTGCAAATGTTTAATAATGAAGAACATTAAAACATTACTGTTGGCCACATGTCAGCAAAGTTATGTGACATTAGTGATGTTTGTACTTTCAGTGTTTACTTGGTTTTAAAGCCTTTACTTTAAAATACATGCTGTTCAATAGTCGACCTTAATCTTACAGAGAATCTGATGATTTTGTGGATAATTAAAGTCAGTCATATATCCACAAACACAACAAGCTGAAAGTCAGTGATGCTGCTCGGTTTGCAGTCCTGAATATCACGGCACAAGCAGGATTCACTGCACTGTTAATGTTAGCTATGTTATATTGCTGCCTCTGTTCGGTGGTGTTGAGCCAAACGGACTTTAACGTGTGTTTGAACGAGCTGACGGTTCACTCGTTAAGCTGAAAGAAAGATGCTTTAAGTACCTAAAACATTCATGAATCTGATCGATCAATAATATCTTCCCAGCACTCGATATCTCATAGTTTTACATATCAGCCAACATTATTGTCTACATGCTCATAAATATAGAAGTGACTTGGCTATTATAACATGTTAAAGTAATACTGCGCTGCACGTAAAGTAAGTAACATCTTGTATGAGGTGATTAGGGTCAGCAGTGCTGTGTATGGGAGCCTAAAGCAAAGTTAACTGCACCAGCTTCACAACATGTTGTATATTATACGTTTCTACCTTTTTGTAATATGTCATCTGTCATGTTTAGATGCAGTGACAATTGCACATTTGGAGTCGTGGTCATATGTGGTTTTTATATACAGGGTATTATTTTTTTAAATTGTCATTTTTTTCTAATTTTCTTGTCTGTTTGCACATCATTATTGTGTGCATATTGCATATGTAACATTATTTTTATTGTTAATATTATTATTAGATACCAAAGATACAATTTGATTAAGGGTTTTCCTGTCAAAATGTCAATAAAAATGCAATTACACGCGTAAACAATAAGATTAAAATACACTTTTAAAAAGTCTGTTGATCAAATACTGATTTTCAAAACATTCTAGAGGAAAATAGAGATAAAATAATCTGAATACTAACAGTGATCTTGAATGATGATGGAGGCTTGAATGGATTATTCTGTTTCAGTCAATAGGTTCATATCTATGACAATAATTTGATAAGTTTAACAGGTTGGTTTAGGCCTGGCAATACAGCAAATATTCACAAACTTTTGTTTTTGAAGAATGTTTATCTTTTTTTGGATGAAGCTATCTGGCAACATGACACAGCCCTTTAACCTAATCTGTATGTCTATCATGTGGCTATGGTACTGGGTTTTGGTTTGATGCATATGCAGGTTACAGCTGGGGAATGGCAGTATGTTGTGGATTGATTTGGCATGTTCAACCACTGTTACACCAAACTCTCACTTATAACATGATCAAGGCCTCTTACCCAGTGTCATGGATTTTCTGTAGTTTTGGGGACACAGGTCCAAAGTCTGAGGCAGTAAGTCAGATCAAAGAAGGCAATGATTCTAAAATGGGAGTTTACTCGTGTCATTGTATATATCCAGGAATATGTGCCTGAGGATAGTTGTCATGAAATCAATATTAAATCAAAGTATTCCTTAATTACCACAGCTGGCATGAGTTCTCCAAAGCTGCCTGCTGTCTCAGGATCTGTCTCCAAAAAGAACCAGGGAGCGCTAACATGTTATGTTCTAAACTGATGAAGAAAATGCACATTAAACATAGTATAAACTTACTATGTTAAGTAATGTGAAGAGGATGCCTTTAGCTCCTATTGGGTTGGTTCCTTGATCAGTGCAATACAGAATCATTCATCTGGTTTGATGTAATGTCCTTAAAACACGTCAAAATGAGGCTCTGTAGTCTGTGTGGCCTCCACATGCCTGTATGACCTCACTACAACACCTGGGCATGCTCCTGATGAAGTGGCAGATGGTCTCCTGATGGATCTCCTCCCAGACTCCAGGACTAAAGCATCTGCCAACTCCTGGACAGTCTGTGTTGCAGTTGGTGGATGGAGTGAGACATGATGTCCCAGATGTCCTCAAATGGATTCAGGTCTGGGGAATGGGCGGGCCAGTCCACAGCATCAATGCCTTTGTCTTGCAGGAACTGCTGACACACTCCAGCCACATGAGGTCTAGCGTTGTCTTGCATTAGGAGGAACCCGGGGCCACCCGCACCAGCATATAGTCTCACAAGGGGTCTGAGGATCTAATTTCAGCACCTAATGGCAGTCAGGCTACCTCCGCCGAGCACATGGAGGGCTGTGCGGTCCCCCAAAGAAATGCCACCCCACACCATTAGTGACCCACTGCCCAACCATTATGCTGGAGGATGTTGCAGGCAGCAGGAGGTTCTCCAATATGTCTCCAGACTCTGTCACAAGTACTTAGTGTGAACTTGCTTTCATCTGTGAAGAGCACAGGGCGCCAGTGGCAACGTTGCCAATCTTGGTGTTCTCTGGCAAATGCCAAACAACCTGCACGGTGTTGGGCTGTAAGCACAACCCCCACCTGTGGAAGTCGAGCCCTCATACCACCCTCATGGAGTCAGTATCTGACCGTTTGAACAGACGTGCATATTTGTGGCCTGCTGGAGGTCATTTTGCACAGCTCTGGCCTTTCTTTCCTACCCCACAGTACCTTTCCTTATCTTTTGTTTCCTACTCTTTTACTTAGTCTTTGATCACGGTTGTCTTTTTAGATAATTAATTTCATTTGTTCTGGGGCGAGTCACTGGTTCGGTGCATTCTGGGACTGTCAGTTCACCAGTGTGCTGGCATGCTTCTTAACAAACACACCACTACAGCAAACATCTCAGTTGTACTTGTTGATTTCTTCAACAAAACACTGAACAAAAAATGTCGTTGTGAGTGTGCTGCCTGGTGCTTTTAAATTTTGTGATAATTTGAGCAGCCCATGAATTACATTATGTTATTGTATCTGAACATGTACACTAGTCATTAAATTAGATGGGAAAGAATGATTCAGGGTAAACAACTGCACCAAGGGAATTACATTTTTCTTCTCAACATGTAAAATGTCTGTTGATAAGCAATTTCTAAAACAGACATTATAAAAATCACATTAAACAGATGTGATTAACTTTTTATTTTACCAAACATAACATCAATGATGACACAATCAGTCTTCATCAGAAGTGCTCAAATCACTCTCAGCGGCATCGTCTGGAATGTCCTCCTCCTCCTCCGAGTCCATTTCCAGGAGTGGTTGGTGGCTGAGGATTCTCTTGTACACGTCCTTTACTTTGAGCATTTCAGCTTTCAGTTCACTTTGTTGTTTTGAAACCAGACTATGGAGTCCTTTCTGTGCATCCTCCGACATGCCAACAAGGGAGGCTGTAAAAAGAACAAAACTATTAAATATAAGTAAAACAAACGAACAAACAAACAAAAAAAACCTCACCTCATAAACACAAGGAATTAGGATCATGTAATTAAACTTTTTTTAAGGGAGAAGGCAGTGTTAGCTAGCAACCCAAATATAGGTAAAAGATCCAGTAAGACTTTAGCATCTGCTATTATTTTCAATCAATTCATCACCAAATGTATAAATAAATAAAAGATGTGCTTACAGTCTGAGGAGATTGTCCCCAACACCACAGATCGCATTCGCAACACTGTCCAGTGATGCTGCATCTCCCTGCAAAGGATCATCTCCTCCTCTCTCAGGCGCCTCACAGCCATCACCTTCTCAAAGACCTTTCTCTTTGTGCGGAGGTCAGCAGCAGCTACAGTTTAACAACATCAGATGGGAAAACATAGCAGCACATTATGATTCAAGAACAAAACATTCAACTGCTGCTCAGATACTGGGAGTTTGTTTAAAAAGGATATTTAGAAATCAAGAGCTTACGTTCACTTGTGCTCTGCCAGGGCCAAACGTCGGTCTGGATGAGGGCATCACTGGATACGATTTGCTTTGTTGGTTCAGCGAGCTTGTTGTAGTCGTCAACAGCAGCCGCCAAGCGTTTCTTCTCATCTAAGATGACCTTGTGAATTCTGTGTCGCCTCTTGTAGCTATCTGTAAATAATCATAAAAAATTCACACCTTCACATAATGCATATATTTACATTTTAATCTACACTCATCAATTTGTTTGCTAGAACAAATCACATCCAGCTTAAACAAACCTGGATCTGATTTTATTCTGTTCACAAAGTAGCTGTACAAGCTGTACAAACTGAGCATCAAACGGTCCATTTCAAAGAAACTGTGACACCATTTTGTCTGTAAAGACTTTGTGTTTGCACTCTGATGATGACGACAAGCTCCTCTATTCGTGCCGTCAACGCTCCAAGGCTGCCATCAGTTTGATCCGTTTCTAAGTGAGAGGAATATTAATCAGAATACAGGATGAGTAACAGTCACCAAACTACAGTGGACTCTGTAATCACTGACTTGATGATATTCATTATAAGACATCTGGAGCCTTCATGTGCTGCATTATCATGAGATAACAAGTATGTTGGTGTTCAGGTTTATAAAACCAACTAGTACGACATCACTTCAACCCAGGTCCAATCCAATTTGATCAAACGCAACAACTCTGCCATCAATTGTGCTTTTACAAGGCTTATTTTTCATTGTTTGTTGACACTGTCAGAAAGATCTTAATTCTAAGTTCTTTAATGAGGCCATGGTGGGTCCTGTTGTTATACACGAGTGCATTATATTGAGACTCACCTTCAGCCCATTGCTGCAGTGTGTCGTCATCCACACCCAGCTCATTTCTGCTCGCATTCAGGCTCTCCACTTGTTCTCTAAGGATCCTTATGATCTAAGAATACATTAATAAATGTCATTCATATGAAAATTTTTAGAGTACTGGTGTTTTCCCCCATTACCACACACATTAAAATGGGTGTAGAAAAAATGACCTTTAGATATCTCTGGCTCAAAGTGCGGCCCAGTTGTTCCACTTTCCTTTTTTTCCAGCCCAAAGCCAGGAGGCTCAGCATGTCTGTTAGCCGTGCATTTCAGTTAATATACAAATAAGAATGAATGAGCAGGAGACTGAGTGGAATCTCACACACAGACACACACCTGCTTTAGACATGTACTTCGTTGTGATGGCCGCCCTAGACAGGAAACTGTTTACTTGTTCCACCTCTTCTCCAACTGTAGAACCGGCCCCATCCTGAAACACACCTCCCCATTTGATCTATAGAAAGGACGTCACAATACATGACTGCTGAATTCTTCCAACCTTATAACAAAATGTCTTAAACTTATCCAAGACTACAAGCTGCAGTATACCTCGCATATCCAAGTGTGAGCTTTTGCATGCATGACGGAGAGAAAAGGACGCATTGACAAGAGGTTCCTCAGCTCAGGGCACTGCTGAGCCACGTTGGTTAAATATGGGAAATATTTACAGGCCACATCGGAGCAAAGGAACATAATATGTCCTGGGATGCTAGCTGCCAACTTCCCCTGGAGAAAAAGGGGGTAAGCAAAGATCTCCCCTCGAAACATGTTCAATGCAGTTAGGAGGACTAACAGCAAACAAACAGCTATTTCCATGCCCTCTTCATCCAACTTCCCAGTGGACTTTTTGGTCGACTCCTTTGCTGCAGTCCAAGATGAAGATCCACACAACCCTTTCCCTGGGACCTACACACTCAAAGACACGACGTGATTACGCCCTATCAGGGACAAACTTTTTTAACACAAATGCAAAAGAATTTGCTGAATTAGCCTTAAGTCACGTTCACACAACACCTCATAAAAACCATGTTTTTATTTTTTTAAATACACATGGTGACAAAATGAAGTATGCATTAAGATAAAGTCAAGTAAATAGTATTACGACAACACCAAGAGAAAAACAAAATAAATATCCACCCATCCAAATATGTATCCACACACACACGTATGTGTATATGGTTATGGCGTTAACGTCATTTTAACAAGATTAACGCTGACAGCACTGATATATATGTGTATCTTACATCATTTGTGTGTGTCTGGATGTATTTCACAAACTCAGCAACTTCCTCATCTTTTTCAATGAAGACACCTTCAAAGTTCCCCTGCTCTGAAGTGCTGAACGAACACAGTGACAGTTGTTTTAAAAGAAACATTAAAATACATTTTTGTACAAATCCATATTTGATTTATGTACACAATGCATAACGTACCTTGCATTTGATTGAAAGCGATAAAGCTTGCGGTTTCCATCAACTGACACGGCGAGCATGTCTGGAGTGCAGGCAGGGCAGCTAAAGCATGGCTCCCTGCACATCCTGTCCACCTCAAACTTTACAGCACTCCACTCCAAGAAACTTTTACTGAAGGCATCAGCTGATATTCTGCCAGTCTTTTAAGTAGAGTACAAACAACAGAATATTCAAGGACAGTCATCATAAACATTGATTTGCACAATTTCCTTAAACTTGACAAATTTAGAAAGTCACCCTTCCAAAATGGGCTGTTCTTTCATCCAGCACTTTGACAAATGCCTTAAGTGACATCCCTGGTGCAGCTTCTTAATGTCATAGAAAGACTGAAAGACATCCATTGAAAACGGGGTGCAGAAATTTAAGGTGCCAGGCCAATATCCACCACCCTGGAAGTCCTTAACTGAGGGGGACCACATTAGGTCACAGCTGGTGCAGCTCATCACTGGCAGTGCAAGGTTATAACGGCCTTTAGAAAGGATAAGGATAAATTCAGTCATGGCTCAACAAAGACATTCATTTTTTTCATGTTGTGAAGATTTCATGTTGTTTTCAAAGCGGTCTGGTAAATCCAAATGACCTTTGACAGGTGCCCACATATACTGCAGGCCGAGGGTAATTCAAAACAATGTAGCAATGTACAATTTGCAATAAAACCTGCAAACACATCTATTGTGTATGTACTGTGTGACAAAAGAGCAACTTACCATTTATGGTTACAAGCGCTACAATTGCACCGGGAGAAACCTCAACGTTACCTGCTGGGCAGTCACACACATGGTCTGGCCTTTGCAAAGGCAACAGCCGAACTAACATTAAAAACACACAATATATATAAAAAGAATCGGAAATTAAATGATACACAATAAATATACAATAACAGCACACACTCATATTACATAGAAAGAAATGCATAGGACTTAAAAACCGTAACTATTGGCTTGTGAAACTCTGATGAAGGCTGCAAAAACCCTCCAGAAGAATATATAGGGCACCTCTGTGGGGGTGGGGGGTTATGCCCCCACACCCCCATTGCCGAGCTTAAAAACTGGCACCTTTCGCACGTACGAGCGCGCGCACATGCACTCTCATGCACACGGGTTCACTCATCCAAAAAAGGGGCACTTCCGTGCCATGCAGTCCCACTGCGCATGCTCTGTCTCCTCCTACTGGGCGTGTTTTAAAGAAACGTCAATATAATGGAGAGAAAAGGGTTAGGTTTTTATAGCTTTTTTCATGGGAGACCCACCACACTTTCAGCAAGAATTTCCTCCAATTCCAACTATGGCATTCACATCAGACATCCGAGCAGCCTCTGACCCCCTAGGTATGTCTGCAGATAACCGATCTTCATCACTCCATCAAGAGTCTACAGAGACTGATTTTAATTTTGCGTTTAGAGGTGTGTGCGGGTATGTTTATTCAATTAAATATAGTGATGGAAAAGTGACCCTGTATGTAGATTCTGGTGAGGGGGAGATTTGGGGAGTTGGCGGGACACACTTGGACCTGGATCAACCGGGGTTCCCGGAGAGGCTTTATGTTTCGCAATGGGTCAGTCCAACAGGACCTGAACTCTACCGTGTAGAAGCGGACCGTTTCAATTGTCCGAACTTCATTTTTCTTAGTGTGTGTAAAGACAGGGAGGGTGTACTTGTGGACAGGGGCCTTGAAAACTGCAGGTTGAACCCATACCCCCTCACCTTTGAAGAACGTTTATCATGGTTTAAGGATTTGTTTTTTATTCAGTGGTCAGACTGGAGAGCACTGCAGCGGGTGTTTAATGAGGTTGATAAGACTATCAAGAGAGACAAGGTCAACTCTTCTTATGAGATTATTAGGAAGCGTCTTGTATATGATCAGCTCGCACATGGCCCGAAGATTGGTTTACCTTCTGCCATGTTCAGGCCAAAAATCATCAAAACCCTGAGGACTGAAAAAAGAAAAAAAAAACAAATGGTAGGTTGTCTATGTGTGAGAGACATTGGCATTATACCCAATATTTTTAAAAATGCAATGTGTGGATTTCTTTTACAGACAACATCTGCCATATTGTGGACCGCTCAGAGTCTCCCCCTCCAGCACTGCTAATCCAGACCCCACCGACTCCGCCCCCCTCTCCAGGATGCTCACAGGACTCTGCAGGATCACACCCGTCTGAGGAAACGGAAATCAACATTAAACTCGCAACCTTCCACCTGCTGTCGATGGCACTGAATGAGTATGTGCAGGAGATATGTTATGGATGCCAATCCGGTCACCCCAGCCAGTTACAACACAGTTGCCTGTTTGAACTGCCTGTGTTTTTCTTCGAGACCTACTATGATGAGGTGATGGAAAAGCTCCGGACGCCCCGATTCATCCCGACCATCCGTCTGTTTGTATGCTCAGTGTCAGTGAGGCTAAAGCACAAATCATCATCTTCTGTGTGAACTGAGATCAGTGCCGCACATTGTATGCACCACTGATGAGAATGTCGGATACCTGCTAAATACCAATCATCACACCCGCGGTGTTAAATCAGCGCTGCTCCACATGATTGGAAACTACTGGTCTGGGAGACACAAGATTTAATGTACATCTGTTATAAAAACCTTACTGTGCACTACACAGAAAATTAAATAAAAACGTATGTTAACACTTTTTTCTGGTCATTTGTATTTGTGTTTGGTCAAAGTGATTATGGAAAACACGCTGAGAAAAATATATCACAACCCTGCACACCCAGGGGGTTTAGGAAGTGTAAAGAAGCTCCGTATTGCTGTCAGCGAGGCAACAGGCTTAAAGCCGTCATTACCTGACATGGAGCGTTTTTTAAAAGGAGATGACACATATACTCTTCATAAACCTGCAAGGATACATTTCCCCAGAAATAGAGTTTTGGTTAATGGGACTGACAAACAGTTTCAAGCTGATTTGGTTGACATGCGTGAATATTCTGTGGATAATGATAATGTTAGGTACTTATTGACATGCATAGATGTGTTTTCTAAGTATGCATGGGTTAGGTGCCTTGAAACCAAGACAGGACGGGCTGTTGCTGAGGCTTTTGGTGATATTCTGAGAGAGGGCCGTGTGCCTGAAAAACTCCAAACAGTTTTAGGGAAGTAATTTTATAATAAACATTTTAAAAAAAACTAATGGAGCAGTATAACATCACACATTTTTCAACCTTTAGTGAAATGAAATCATGTGTGGTAGAGCGTTTTAACCGCACCTTAAAGGGGAAAATGTGGAAATACTTAACATCAGTTAACTCGCGAAGATATGTTAATGTGATCCAAGATCTTGTACAGTCCTATAACCTGTCTTATCACAGCTCTATCAAAATGACCCCCACCGAGGTGTGCAAAGATAATGTGAAAGCAGTCTTTAACACCCTGTACAAAATGAAACCCCAAAAACTGGTGACTTTTAAATTTAATGTGGGCGATACGGTGAGAATATCTAAACTACGAGGCATATTCTGAAAGGGTTACCATCAGACCTACACAGACGAGTACTTTACCATAAAGGAGCGTTTAGGAAGAGACCCTCCCGTATACAAACTAGAGGATCTGACAGGAGCTGCAGTGAAAGGTGTATTTTACGAACCTGAGATACAGCAGGTGACTATTGACAAAAATAAAAGTTTTAAAATAGAGAAAATACTTGGCAGAAAAAAGAGGACCGAAAAAAAGTTAGTGCTGGTCAAATGGCTCGGTTGGCCTTCTCATTTGAATTCATGGATCCCTGAAAAAGACATCATTGAAGTGTGATTAACAGAGACGCCGCAGCTCTGCATACTTTCATTCTGCACTAGACAAAGACTGAGGAAGGAAGGAAGGAAAGGATAAAACGAACAACAACAACGCAGGCTTTTATGTGAGCCTCTTCTCGAATGCTTCAGCACATGTTTATCCAGGCAATAAGATATCTAATTTTAGAACAAAGCTAGCAAAACCTATTGTTTTAAATGAACCGTATGAGGTTGGTGTTATAGAATTTCAATACCCAAGACTATGGTTGTCTTTTCCGCAATCAGATTCACAAGTGGAAATTTATGATCCAGTCAAAGATGGAGCATTGTCCATAACCGTGATTGAGCTGTCTGTGGGGCATTATGCATCTGCAGATAATAAACGAATTAAATTTTAAATGTCAGCAACATCAAGCCACTACCAACATTAAAACACAATACAGTGAAGTTAGTAACTATGTTAGTGTTATGGGCCCTACGGGCACAGTTCTCACCTTTAGAGGGAGACTGGCAGAAATCTTAGGATTCAAATCAGAAGACCCGTTTGTACTTCATTATAAAAACACATACGCACCACATCCTGCAGACATATACGGTGGAAAATATAACATTTTTATTTATGCAGATATCGTTGATTACCAGCTTGTGGGTGACGCCCATGCGCAGCTATTAAGAGCAATAAATATAACAGACGATGACCGTCGGGTAGCCATTCTTCAATTTGACAGCCCACACTACACACCAGTCTCGAAATCCTTAATCGATGACATAGAAATTGATTTGAAAGACGACGAAAATCAACACATACCCTTTTTATACGGGAAGGTGTTTGTCAAACTCCACTTCCGACCCATAACACACCATTTTTAAAAAATAAGGATGTCTGTCTACAACACAGATGAAGCAAAATATGTAAGATATTATTTAAACCAGGCTGGTGGCGAATTGAATGGTTATATTGGGACTAGCACGCAATATGGCGCAGGTCTGGGAGGTTTGTTCCACAGCCTGTTTAGATTTGCTGTACCGTTGTTTAAAAAAGGAGTCAGCATAGTCAAACCCCACCTAACAACAACAGCATCAGGCATAGTGTCTGATGTGATATCCAACATAACCAAGCCAACATCTACTAAGCAGGATGGCAACGGATTGTATGTGTATACACCCAAACCTTCTAAGACCCCTCCCACTGCACGCATGCGTGATACAGCGCCACCTAAAAAGCGTAAAATAACAAAACCTGCCAGGAAAGCCACCAAACAGAGTGAAAAGACCCAGAACCAGTCGTTCAAAAACTACAGCATTTGACATCTTCTAAATGGCTCTGTTACACAACCAATCAGGAGAATGTCTGAAAACAGAGCTCGATCTTTTTACTGTCCCATACACACAAACGTCCATAGAGAAAACGACGTTTATTGAAATTCTGCCAGTTTCTGCAATCACGGACGGAGGTCCAATTGAGTTTTCCATCTCATCGTCCGGAGAGGATTACCTGGATCTAAACGATTCCTATATCTACACACGAGTAAGAATCACAAATGCTGACGGCACAAACTTAGGCAGGGATGCAAACGTGGGACTTGTTAATTATCCAGGTTGCACCTTATTTAGTCAGGTAGATGTAAATTTGGGGGATCGCTTGATTAGCCAATCATCCAACACGTATCCATACAGAGGCATAATAGAATGTCTTATCAATTATAATAAGGAGACTTTAGACACACAGTTCAGCAGCGCTTTATTCTGTACAGACACAGCCTCGCACATGAATGATACATGTATAGAAGGGGAGAACCAGGGTCTGGTGACCAGAGGTACTTATACAGCGAATAGCAGTATTGTTGAATTGATTGCTCCAGTACACGCAGACCTGTTTTTTCAAGAAAAATTATTACTTAATGGAATCGATCTGTCGCTGAAATTTGTGCGCTCTAAAGACGAATTTGCTCTCATGACTGGAGCTAACACCGCGTATAAAGTTAAAATTGTCTCTGCCAGCTTATTTGTGAAAAAAATCAGTGTCTCACCAAGTGTCAGGCTGGCACACGGCAAGGCACTGCATCATGCAAATGCAAAATATGCTGTAGACAGAGTTTCTTTAAAGACCTTCTCCATACCTGCTGGGGCAAGAATATCAACTAATGACAATTTATTTATGGGCAGGTTGCCTAAATTTGTCATCATCGCCTTTGTGCATAACAAAGTTCATCCTGGTTCTTTTACACGTAATCCATTTAATTTTGAAAACTGTGATATAGAATTCATGTGTTTATATGCTGATGGACAGTCGTTTCCGGCCAAACCATTCCAGCCAAATTTTCAGAGAAAACACTTTACCAGAGAATTTTATCAGCTGATACAAACCACTGGAAGACATTTAAAGGATAGACCATTGACACGTGAGGACTTTGGTAACGGCTACACATTATTCTGTTTCAATCTGGAAGCTGATGAAGGATATTCAGGGAATGTATCGTTAGTTAAAACTGGGAACGTGAGGCTGGAAACCCGTTTCAGAAATCCGCTACCCTGAACAATGAACCTGGTGTGTTACTCTGTATTTGATTCAGTCATCGAAATATCTAATATGAGACAAGTGCTGCTGGACTACTACTAAAGATTCAAAATGAATACAATAAAACTAACCAGCATTGTTAAAAGGATTAGTAACAGGGCTCATCTTCTAGGCGTCTTAGCATGTGACCAGCTGCCAACAAAGACCATCAGATATCCATGCATGGGCATTGTGAATACAGATCCATCAGACTTACCTGGGAAGCACTGGCAGGCGTTCTATATCACAAAAGACAAGCAAGGGTACTTTTTTGACAGCTTCGGTAACTCACCTGATAAGTTTTCACCCGAGATAAAACTTTTTCTTTTAAAAAACACCGCTCGGATATTGTATTCTGGGAGACAGGTTCAGAATGACTTTTTGGTAACCTGCGGACAACAATGTGTCTTTTTTCTATATCATGTCCAAAAAGGAGCGTCTTATTCAAGACTAATTAATATGTACAGTGATAACCTTGTTTGTAACGATGCAATGGTTTGTCATTTTGTTAACAAAATAAGACCTGTTTCTGTATGTTTTGAAAATAACTTTGATTGTGTACAGTGCAGATACTGATTCAAGTAACAAATAATAAAAGATAACAGAAGAGAATATCGTTTCATCTAATATTTATTTTCACCTAATTGTTAAAAACATTATTTAGTAATAATACAATCTTTAAACATCAGCATAAAGTTCAAAAAGTAGTAAAAATGGTAAAACTGTCATCTGTTTAACAAAACAATATAGACATAAATAAGAAAGAAACACATAAGTAGTAGTATATAAAAAGGGAAACAAATGTGAGGGTAAATGATATTTTTTTCAAGAATAAGAAAAACAAACATAATTTTAAAATTCATTAAAAATCGATCCACCCGCTTCTACTCTGCCTTGATTTTTTATGTGGTAAATAAGCTTTGATCACTCTTGTGCAAACCATTTGTTTCAACACTCGGGTCGCTAGTGTCGCCTTTATATTGGCTAATAGTCCTCCTCACCTCAGCATTAGGAAAAGCAGACAGAGGAACATTTAAGCGGGCGAGTGTTTTTAAAAATGTCGGCCACCCTGCAGGCCATGAAACATCTGTTGCTCTACGTGTTGCTGTTGCACTTTTGATCAAATCATAGAGATGCGAACCTCTGATTCTCTGGTTGTCAATAATAATCTCACCTCTATCATTCCAAGAAACTCCTGACGCACGAGTGAGCGCTGTTAAAATAAGCTCTGCATTTTTTCTGCTCCTTTTTGCCATTTAGGACAAAATCTCATCCGCAAACATGTCTTTTTGTCTGTCGCCACCAACATTGCTTTAGTGGTCAGATGCATCCTGACCGGTTTCAGAAGGCAAAGATAGTGTTAGCACATTTTTTTCACTCATGCCTTGTTTCACAGGTGAACGGTATCTCTGAAGAATGGCAGAATACTTTTTAGCCTTCTCATCCAAATCTGCAGCTGCAGCACTTCAACCATAGCTTTGTCTAGCTCGTTTTGTGCTACATGTCTGACGGAGCCTGTATGTTGTTGCTGCTGATGGTTTAACATGTCCAACTGATGCTGCAGGACCAAAAACATTTTCTGTGTGTGCTCCATTTTCACCTATTTGCTATAAGACTGGTGATGAAAGGTATGGCAGCCCCTAATAACGGTAGCAAAAATCCTCCAGATTGGTTGATGGATCTTCTCTTTTTCAACATTTTGACCTTTTTCTCTGCAACCAGTCTGATTACTTTTTTTTTTTCTTTTTTAGTTGTCTGTACTGTTGATCAGTCAGCGGGATAACACCTTTCAAAACATTGAGCGATATCTCACACAGAGCGTTAATAAAATCCATGCTTGCACTACAAATAATATTCCTCCGTACGCTGGGTGGGGATTTATACAACAACTCCAACAGTGCAATGTTTCTTTGCATCCGTGAATACGACATCCTTTTTACCGCTTTAGCCGTTTTTTTGGGATATAAACAACTTGACGATCTGACAACAAATTGGTTCTGAGTCTTAAATAGTCAGGCGTCTCAGATTTATAATCGATTAGAAGATACCCATATGGGGTGGATGTGGCATCATTAAAAGCTTCTAAGAAGTATTTTGTATTACCTGGAAACATCTGTCTACCTAAAACTGAAATTTGATATTTATCTCTAGGGTTGTTAAACAGAATTAAATAATTAGTGTTCAACGAAATTGTTGCATAAACAAATTCTGAACTAAATACTTGCAGCTCAAGTTCCTATGATGAACGTATTGTGTGAACACATTTTGAACTTCTATGCTGTTAGACGCAGTGTTCATCACATCGTCGATAATGAGCAAGTTGTTCTTATCCGCAGGTAAAAGGACATCGTCACTCAGAGACTCCGGTATACCGTTCACAAAGGTGATTTTTCTTATCTGAAGAAGTTGATTGTATAAAGGTTGCCAGCAGGAGTAGATGTAAACAATATTGTCAATTTTGGCTGAAATAATAGTGGATGCTTTTTCAATGATGCTTTTGACAAAGAAAGTCTTTCCACAATTACTCGGCCCGCTAATAACTAAACTAAAAGGGTGCTGGAGCCTCCCATCAAAGGCTTGATCCTGATCAGTATCCATAAGGGAGTGTTGTATAGTCAGGCAACACCCTTCTCTTGTTACAGACCACCTGAACTTTTTTTTTACAACTGTTTCATTCCTAAGATGAAACCTCTTCTTATTGCGTTTGATGGTGTCAGACTCTGCAACTAAATGTGCATCCCTGTTGGCCACAAATGCCTTGACTAAGCCTTTCAACGATTCGTGGGTAACAACTTTAGAATTAACATCATTGAGTGTTACACCTTTACACTTAACCTGAGTCTTGCCCTGTTTTGTGTAATAAGCATAGCATTTTGGACCTCCAGAGACAAACTCAGTAATGTGATCATCCTCTCCAGACCCGCCATCATTGAGCTCATCAGTCAGCTCACCGAGGTATGGTCCTAAAGGGGGTACCCACTCCCCTGGATGAGAGGTGAAGATAACTGAATCTGTGTCACAGTAAAGACGTTCGTGCAGCTTGTCTAACAAGTCATACAGAGTGAGCCTCGCATAGGTCGTAGTCATAGCACTGACAAAGACATTCACATCCTTCACCCGCGACCCTCTACCATCAGCGTGACACCACTGAACCATTGCAACATCATCAGACATGAAACAAAACTGGCGTACGTCATAATGGTCACTGAACATCAGCTGTGTGAATCTGGCAGGGTCTGTAATCAGCTTGCAAGATGGTATATTTGTTCGCATGCAGAATCACCCCCAGAGAGAGTTCAGAAGCAGTTTATTACAACTTCTGATTGCTTTGTTTACACAAATCTTAGCAGGGTCAAGTCTGATGCCTTCTCTCTCAGAATAGTCTGGAACAAACTTCTGCTGCTCCTCAGCTGTTTTGACATTTTTCGGGTATCCAGATGCCTGCTGCTTGAATTTCAAAAATGTTTTGACATACGGCTTAAACAGTGTGTCAGTCTTATTAGGGAAGTGCCAGACTTCAGTGATGCAGACAATCTGATACCCTTTTTCACCAGCCTTTTCAAGCTCAAAGGAAACCCAAGTACCTGACAGCTGCCTCTCACTCTCAGCATGCACACAATCACTGTGCTGGCGCTGCTCTTCAGCACAAGTCCTGCAGAGAGGAAACATCAGCTTATTGTGGCACTTGTAGGGCAGAACAGGATGAAATAGACCCCTTGGAGGAAGCACAGTGCACTTAACAAACCCAAAATAATTTTTAACTCTGTCAAAATTGTTCTATATGATCTGAGGGTGACCTATTGGATAATTTTCCGTGCACTGAACAGTATCTGATCTTTTCATCTCCACCATCATCAACCTTGTGGTACAGTTTCATCGCATTAGTCCTCCCCCCAAACAACGCGTCTCTAGGGTCCAGAGGCTCAGGCTTTTTGTAAAAATAATAAAGTCCTTGACTGACTGATCAGTTGACTTTAATGATGACCAATCACACCCCCACATGACCACGACATTAAGACCATAATGCATTCTTAGAGCATTAACCTTCTCACAACTCGCCATATGACAGCTTGGCGGCAGGGTTAACATCACTCTCCGGGTAGCAGCGGAGACAACCGTGATAGAAACACCCAAAGAATTCATATGCAGTTCTGCTGGAAGCATCAAATCCATCCACAAAATAAGGTCCTACTTTTTGTTCGCCGCCTCTGAGAACATGCTTGATAACAATGTTTTATTTCGTATTGAAGCCATTCAAGAGACACGTCTGAAAATGTCTTATTATGATCAACATACGCACCGTGATGAGTCAGTGCCAGGGTGTCTTTTGGAAGAAACAAGGTTTTGAAAATCCCCATGCAGTATGATGCCAGGGTGGCGTGTGAAAATGGATCAATCTGCGTGCACTCCATCAAGGTCTCGCGGTATATTTTACAAGCCATTCTCAACACTTCGACATCATCAATGCAGGACTTACGCATTTCAGCCTGTAAATCAAATGGTTTCTCGCAGGCAGGCTTGTACCACGCCATAAATTTCTCCTTTTCAAATTCAGACATTTTTTCATACCCGTAAAAAGACGGGTCAGGATAAGGATCTACATAGAATTCGTCAGCCCTTGTGTTAAATGTGTGCGGAAAGAAGCCTTTTTCAAGGTCCTCGAATCCCAAGGCAGAAGGTGTTTTGGCCAAATGCATGGGCAGAAAGCTAAATGAGTCTATCCATCTCTGATCATAGGATTTGTCATACATTAGAACGACACGACTCCCTCTCATTGTTACACCCGGAGCAATACCCTGTTTAACGAGGTATTCCAAGAGAATATAGCTGTCGAAACCTGAAGAATTATGGTAAATGGTAAATGGCCTGTATTTATATAGCGCTTTACTAGTCCCTAAGGACCCCAAAGCGCTTTACATATCCAGTCATCCACCCATTCACACACTGGTGATGGCAGCTACATTGTAGCCACAGCCACCCTGGGGCGCACTGACAGAGGCGAGGCTGCCGGACACTGGCGCCACCGGGCCCTCTGACCACCACCAGTAGGCACTGGGTGAAGTGTCTTGCCCAAGGACACAACGACTGAGACTGTCCAAGCCGGGGCTCGAACCGGCAACCTTCCGATTACAAGGCGAACTCCCAACTCTTGAGCCACGATCGCCCCATTTATAGCCCAATTATGGGCTATAAATGTATAGCCACGGTATTTAGGCCTTCTGTATTGCCCAACGAATGCAGACACACAATTTAATGTGTTGAAACAGAATTTTTTCCCATACATATCCATTGTGCACACAAAAACGGCCTCATGCTTTCCGTCATGATACCAGGTCTCAAAATCATATATTATGTATTTTTCATGAGGTTTTTTCATTTCAGCAGGCTGAAGAAAACACTCGTGATTCATGCCAGTGTCTACCAGGCGTTCTCCACAGAGTGTACATGCACTTGGGGCACATTTGTGTTCTGACTTGTTTGACTTCCTGTATACCATACCACATGTTTCACAGTATTTCATACAATCACACGGTATTAGATTATGTAGCGGTTCTACTAGTTTGTGCTGATGGTAGCAATGCTGCGACTTACAGATACGTTGACAGTCTGCACATTTCACAGTCTGTGTTTTGAAACACTGTAGGTATGATGGAATATAACGATTTTAACATTTAGCTGTTTTTCAAAACTGCTGACATTGGTAAAAGAAACCTGTTGCCTGGGGTCGAGCCCTGCATCAATGTGTAGCTGCTTTGCACAGAGTAGTTTCTCATCCTCAGACACCTCAGCATTGAGAGCATGCGCCAAGCACAGACAAAAACACAGGTTGTTATTACTATTTTGAGGATTATACAGATGTCTCCCTTTTTTAGCAAGATGTCGTCATAAATCACTTTCCCTAATCTCAAACGAACACCGCCGCTCCTGTTGTGAGCAACTGTGGCGATAAATTCAAGTTCGTCTGATGATATAGACTCGTCATTACTTTGAAGCACTTGCATGATTTCCTCAAGGAATAAATCTGTATTATAATCATCATCTGATTGTAATACACACTGCACATCACTGGCTAGGGATGGTCCTCGTAACACAGCATTCAACATGCTCCCTGATGGGGCATCTTCTAAGGCTTGGTCAATTAAATTAGCTAAACTCTCTCGCACCCTGCAGGGAACCTGTTGCAGATTATCTAGACCGATCTCTCTAAAATCAAGACGCTGACGCAGTTCTCTGAAATTAAAATGAGGCATGTCCCTACTCCTAACCCCACCGCTACCATCACCACTGCTGCCACCAATCTGCACAGTGTCACTTTCATTCGTATTATCTAATACATCAACAGCTGCATCAAAATCATCGCTAGGAGAAGGCGGATGCTCATGAGTGTCAAAATGGTCAGCAGAGGACACAACATCAAGACTACCAATTGCATCAGAATGTGCAGTAGGTGACGATAGGAGGTCGTCATTAACACTGTCAATTGCTTGATACCATAGTACAGATTGTGAAAGAAGCTCATCACTGTCAAAATGCTCTGCAGAAGGTGTGGCATCAATATCACCAATTTCATCAAACCATTCTGTAGAGGATGGTGTGTGATTGCATTCACCGCGGTCATCACCCACATTATTAGCATTGCCAACATGAGAATTAACAGCACCGTTACTTCGCATAAATTTTCAGTTAAAATTTTAAATAATTAAAACAAAAATACGCGGCACTAGATTGATTGACAATGGTCTACAGCAATCAGAACGCACAACACAATGTGCTGTTAAAGAAAAAATAAAATCAGTGAAACAGCGAGTCCGTGAAAGGTGAACCACGTTACAGTGAGGGACCACTGCACAATAATTTCCAGTAGCACTGCTGATATATGAAATGGTGAGTTTTGAGGTTGTCTTCAAACAAGTGCATTGTACTAGAAAAGGGTGTTTGAAGGATTAAAAATGTAAAAAGTAATGGCTATTTTATATTTGTGAAAAAACTTTATGCAGAAAAAGTAGCAAAGAAACAAAAACATAACACATGGACACTTTTTGGCCATGAACAAGCTGAAGGGATGGTGATTCTTTAAATAAACCCAGATTGTTAAAAAAAACACTTAGAATCAAATTTATTTATCAGCAGCATCAATAGTAACAAAAATACAATTTAGTTTTCACTGTCAAAGTCAATTTAACTGAAGTGAGGTGTTCCCGGTTACTGTGGAGGTCGCTCCCCTGTGGCTGCAGCCAGATGCTCTTGTCTACTAGATGAACTTGTGACACACATCTGCAGTAGAGGCTGAGTGGCTGCTCTTACACCTGGAGCATCCAAATCGACCCACAAACACGTTGAAAGATGCAATGCCATCAATGTGGATTATCAAGACTGAGAGACCTCTTCCCTCTGACCTCTCCCCAAACCCTCAAACCCTCCTACCCACCTCGACATACAAACTCTGTGTGGCTTCACGTGTTCTGTTGATGTTTACATGATCGAAATAACTTGAACACAAACACAAACAAACAAAGAGGAAGACCGCACCGGAAGGAAAAAACTACAAGTCCCAGCATCCTCTGTGTTTAGGGAGCAGCAGTGAAAGTGAAAGTATTGAGCCTCCGTTCAGAGCAGCAGGAGGAGGAAGGTGGAGCTGAGGCAGGTGAGTGTTAACATGAATATGTTTCTTCTTATGACATAAAATAATTCCACGCTGTTCATGTCTGTGGGTGAAATGTGAGGCCGGTCGGCTCCTCTGAGCTGGTTTCCTGTAAGTAGAGAAGAAGTGAGTTTAGCTGAGCCTCCGTTTAGTGTGAGAGAGCAGGAGGAGAGTGAGAGCTGTGCTGAGGCAGGGTGAGTGTTAACACCGCTCTGACATTACTGTGTCTCTGTGGCGAGAACAACAGGCTCCGTCAGTGGAGGCAAAAATAATCAGACTTTGGTTTTTCAAAGGAAACAACTTTATGTCGGAAGTTCCCGCCCGCTCATTGGATAACGATGTGTCAATCTCGAGCTATTAGCCAATGAGCGTGCGGATTCAGAGAAAGACCCGCCTTTATTACGGGACTTTTAAAAAACTACAATGGCGACAGAAACTCCGTGAGTGGACTTCAGGGTGACGTTATGAAACTGTGACGTTTGAGCCACTTCCTGTTCTCAGTCCCAGCGTCCTGATCACTGAGGTTTCTGTTGCTCTGATATCTGATATTGATTATATTGGTAAACAGGCTGTAGCATAAACATCAGGTCTGTTCTGAAAACTAGCTTTATTTTTTCAAAGTAAGGGAATATCTGTGGTCTGATACCGCGGGCTCATGGGCTAAGGACTTGGATTGACAAGTCAAGCGCAGATGATTGTGTTGTTTCTTATAAAGGCTTGCGTGTGTGTGCCTTCCTGTGTGTGTCCTTGTGTCAGTGGAACTGAATCAGTGTGTTAGAGAAAGTGCTCCTCTGCTGTGCCGTCATCGTGTGGATGCCCTCTTTTAAAGTTGGAACTCATGTTTTTATGATCTGCTTCATTTCATTGAACCTTTATTTCTAACCATGAAGTCCCTTTGAGGTTACAGCCTCCTGGTTAGGTTTAGGCTGTTATTGTGCTTCAGGCTGAAATATGAGGAGTAAGGAGTGGGGCTGGTTCGCCCTCATGACCCTCACCATAACACATACGTCACAGGACAGTGTTTACCACAGAAACTCCATGAAATGATCAATGAGAACTTTAGAAACCCGTCAGTGTGATGCTTCCATTACAACAGCACCTCTGAGTGTGTGTGTTTACCTCTCAGACTAACTCCACCCTGACATCAAGAAGATGGAGGAAGAGGATGGAGCAGGATCTGCAGCATCCAGCTGTGTGTCTGTGAGGAGTGACCGGTCCAAAGGACAACCTCTAAACTTCAGTAATGAACCTGCAGCAACAATGTAAGAGAGCTGCTGACTCATTTATTCAGTGTAAATAATGATTTTTGATGCAATGGAAAAATAAAAATGACAAAAACTGTTTTAAAAATAAGGATTAAAATATTACAAACTATATTTTTGAGTTTCCTGATGTAGTACAAAAATATATGAACATAACTGTATATAGGACAGATATTTTACGGTTCTTTTAGGCAGCACCAAAAAAAAAAAAGACTATTTTTAAGCTGTCTGAGGTAGTGAGTCAACATGTCACACTGGGTCAAAGGTCAGGGATTAAATGTGTGTTTTAAAGGAGGTTTAAAAGCAGCGAGTGAAGGAGACTGTCGAGGTAAATCGTTCCATAACTGATCAAATTGAGTTGGTGGACCTCTGTGTGAAATCAAGCATTTGTTTCACAGAGAGGATAACCCTCAAATGGGCTGTACAACATTATATAGGGAGACAAAAACAGAGATTATCGTAGCCATCGCTCTCTCGCATGGACGTGGCAGTGTTGCTGTCTGCTGCGAATCCTCCCCGTAACTCCGTGACCTCGTCTGGTATCTGCTCCCTCCTCTGTAAGAGACGGTAAAGGAAAACACGTCTCTGCCTAGTCTTGAAAATATAATCTTATCATCCATTGTTCTTCTAGGGCCTCTTCTTCTCGTGGCCTCAGCTAACTGCTAATGTTTAAATGGCTAACATTAACATGTGTGCCAGCCAGGTTAACATTTATGATGAACTATGATGAATTAACTGATGTTGAAACTGGAGCTTTACTGACCTCTGAAATTCCTCCTAAAGTGTTATTCAGTGTTGTGACAGTCAGCTGCTTCAGCTGCTGCTGGGATGGGCTGTGGCAAAGAGAACAGAGAAAATCTAAATCAGAGTTTTTCTCTGAGTTAAAAGCAAGGAAACAACAATATATTCTACATGGTGAAACTGATGGTTTATGGTGTTTGGGTCTGTTTTTCTGTATTTATGCAGATAAAGTTTAAACTCAGATGAATTATACCATCAAATGTTAAAGGAAAATATCAGGATGAGTGTCTGTGAGCTGAGAAGGACGTGAAGCGGGCAGTTTATCCCAGAGCTGAAGCTGCTCTGTGTGCAGAGATGAGCTCAGATTCCTGCTGTGATTGATCAACAGTCACAGAAATGTAGACTTGTAGTTATTACTGCAGTATGGTCACAGCAGATACAGATAAACATGTATTATGAGGATGGATGATCAAGTTTGTCACTCTCTCCTTTTAATCTCAGTTTTTTTCTTCTTCACAGTTTACCTGTTAATTTATTAATGAATAACACTGAAAGAGTTTCTGTTATATTTCCCCTTGAACATCACCTTATTAGGGCGGCATTAGGAAATAGCCCCCCTCCAAAGAATGAATAAATGAATGATAATAATAATAAAATGATTAAAAAGCAGAGCTCAGAGTGGTAGAATGGTCAAACATGGATCCACGGGTGGTTCAACTGCATTTGGTGACGTGACTAAAGCAAATCTTTCAAATAATCCCACCACCAACGGGATGTTGTCTCCTTTACTACGGTTACTTTACTTGGTCACCGTGTGAATTTCTTTGAAATGAACCAAATTCTTTTATTTGTTGGTTGTTGCATATTTAACCTCTACAGTCAGGAAAGGAGGAGATGAGGCCTCAACAATGTTGGGTTGTAGCTGTGGTTCAGGTTAGAGTGAGTGTCCATGGAATAAATGTAAGTCAGTGAACTGGAAACATGACTGTGTTAAAACTTTGTTTTCCTTTTTATACTGAGTCTAATCAAAGGTGTACAGAAGTATCTCCATTTTGACTTTTCTGTGTGACCATCAGAGCTTCTGCACAGTGTCATCAAATCTGGATGTTTGTCACTAACAGTAAATGTTTTTAGTGATAAAAAAATGTGTTTACAGAGGGAGGAAGAGGAAGAGGAGTGGTGTTTGTGAGGAGGAGCAGCTGTCCTGCTGTGCTTTGTGTCAAGATGTCTTGAAGGATCCAGTCTCTACCAGCTGTGGACACTGGTTCTGCAGACAGTGCATCTCCTCATACTGGGACCAGTCTGCTTCATCAGGAGACTCCTCCTGTCCCCAGTGTGGAGAAAGATCCAGAAGCAGAGCTGGACTACAGACAGCCAGTCAGAGCAGCTGTGTACAAAGTAAGACTGAACATCTGTCTGCTGATGGACTCATTTCTGAAAACTGGACTTCTTGTGCTGTTCAGACATTGAAGAGTTTTCTTTCTCTTTAGTCTCATTGTTTTTCTTTCTTTCAGCAGATGTTGGTCTGCAGGAGGTTTTAGATGAACATAAGATCAGTCTGAGGAGGAGATGTGAACGTGTGACTGAAGGAAGTGATGAAACAGGAAGTAGAACCCTCCTCAACAGGATCTACACTGAGCTCTACATCACAGAGGGACAGAGTGAAGAGGTTCATACCCAACATGAGGTGAGGCAGCTGGAGACAGCTTCCAAGATGGACGCCATCCATGACGCTCCAATCAGGTGCCAGGACATCTTTAAAGCCTTACCTGACCAACAGAGACCCATCAGAGTGGTTCTGACCAACGGCGTGGCTGGTGTTGGAAAAACCTTCTCAGTGCAGAAGTTCACTCTGGACTGGGCAGAGGGCTTGGAGAACCAACATGTCAGTGTGGTGGTTCTGCTTTCATTCAGGGAGCTGAACCTGATCAGAGATGAGCAGTACAGTCTTCTGGAGCTGCTCCATGTTTTCCATCCAACATTACAGAAGGTCACAGCAGAGAAGCTGGCTGTCTCTCAGCTTTTGTTCATCTTTGACGGCCTGGATGAAAGCAGACTTTCGTTGGATTTCACCAACAGGAAGCTGCTGTCTGATGTAACACAGAAGTCATCAGTCAGCCAGCTGCTGACAAACCTCATCCAGGGGAATCTGCTTCCCTCTGCTCTCGTCTGGATAACTTCCCGACCCGCAGCAGCCAATCAGATCCCTCCTACATGTGTTGACAGGCTAACAGAAGTACAAGGCTTCATTGACGCCCAGAAGGAGGAGTACTTCAGGAGGAGATTCAGTGATGAAGAGCTGTCCAGCAGAATCATCTCCCACATGAAGACATCCAGGAGCCTCCACATCATGTGTAGTATCCCAGTCTTCTGCTGGATCACTGCTACAGTTCTGGAGCACATGTTGACTACAGAGCAGAGAGGAGAGCTGCCCAAGACCCTGACTGACATGTACTCACACTTCCTGCTGGTTCAGACAAAGAGGAAGAAGATCAAGTACCACGAGGGACATGAGACGAGTCCACAGGAGCTGACGGAGGCTGACAGGGAAGTTCTTCTGAAGCTGGGGAGGCTGGCGTTTGAACATCTGGAGAAAGGAAACATCATGTTCTACCAAGAAGACCTGGAGCAGTGTGGTCTGGATGTGACAGAGGCCTCGGTGTACTCAGGAGTTTGTACAGAGATCTTCAAAAGAGAGTGTGTGATCTTCCAGAAACCAGTCTACTGCTTTGTTCATCTGAGCATTCAGGAGTTTCTGGCTGCAGTCTACATGTTCCACTGTCACACCAACAGGAAGACAGAGGTGCTGAAGAACTTTCTAAAACCAAAATCTTTAATCAAGATGATTTCCATTTTTCTTGATAACAAAGATCTCCAATCACTTGATGTATTTCTGAGGAGAGTCATGGAGAAATCCCTCCAGAGTAAAAATGGCCACCTGGACCTGTTTGTTCGCTTCCTTCATGGCCTCTGTCTGGAGTCCAACCAGAGACTCTTAGTAGGTCTGCTGGGTCAGACAGAGAACGGTCCAGAAACCATCCAGAGAGTCATCAACAACCTGAAGGAGATGAACAGTGATAAAATCTCTCCTGACAGAAGCATCAACATCTTCCACTGTCTGATGGAGATGAACGACCTCTCGTTATTTCAGGAGATCCAAGAGTTCTTGAAGTCAGAGAACAGATCAGAGAAGGAACTCTCTGAGATCCAGTGCTCAGCTCTGGCCTTCATGCTGCAGATGTCAGAGGAGGTTATGGATGAGTTTGACCTGCAGGAGTACAACACATCAGAGCGGGGACGACAGAGACTGATTCCAGCTGTGAGGAACTGCAGAAAGGCTTGGTGAGTCCAGATGTGATCATTAACATCATTGATCAGTGTAGGTTAGTAGTTTAATGTTGAAAATAAAATCAGATTGTAACCACAAAGTGTTTGTGTCCGTACGCTGCAACCTTCCACACCATTCCTTTATTGTACAGACTCAGCAGCAGCTCCATGGATCCCAAATCCAAGAGTGGAGAACAGATTTGAAGTGTGTCACATCCATGCAGTCACAGCTGTTTCCACCATGTTTCCACTGATATTAATCCTGTTCAATGACACGTTTCATATCAGTGAATATGTTCTTTAGGACGTCCACTGACATGTTTAAGTGTTCTCCTGAAAATCACTCAAATCATCCATGAAATCCATGAAAAATCCTTTTAGTGTTTCTAACTTCACCCTCTGTCCTCTCTCTCTCTCTCCATCCTCCTCACTGCTTCTTTCACTGATAATCACACAAACATCGTATTCAGCTACAAAATAACACAATAATATCATCTGATGATCATTATTATAAGAGCAGGATCCATATTTGATATCAGAGTAACACACTGCTTGGTTATGTGCAGTCATCATCAGTGACTGTGGGTCAAACAGAAGCTCTCTGATTGGTTGCTGACCTTGGTCACCTGTCCACTCTCACCTGTTTGTGTTTGCTCTCTCTTTGCTGTCTCCATCCTCTCTCTCCTTTCTCTCCCTCTCTGTCTTTGTACCGTCACTCAGGTCCAATGGAAACAGTGACATTTACAAACCAATCAAAGACAAACTGATCCATGTCAGGTTATAACAATATTCAAAGTGAATACAGGCTGCTGCTGGACACAGACAGGTAACATCATTTTGACTTGCTGTCACCTGGATCTGGACTCATAAACACTGAAGCCCTGAACAGGAATACAAATCATTTTCTGCCAACTAGCGACACAACAGCAGATAATGGCTCAGAAAGCTAAAATGAGCCAATCATTTCTGTGTTTGGTTCCCCTGAAATCGGATCTGATATCAGCAGCTCTGAGTTCATTCATCATTATTGTCCAGTGATGAGCATTCTGCTCCGTTTGGTAACAGTCAGCAGGTTTTTCCTGCGTGTGGACGTGAACAGTCGTACCTGACAGCAGGTAGCAAACAGAGATCATCTTTCCAGCTGGAACTCTTCACTGAGCTGAACTCATTCAAAATGTTCTGGAGTCAAAACAGGAAACAGTCCAAATGTGTGTCTTCAATCTGACTCTGGATCAGATCTCAGTGACAGACTGTGGACATTATGGAAGCCTAAATGTGACACCATCTTCCTCCTTCATCTGCAGATTAAAGCCAAACAAAGATTCTCATTAAAAGTCTGCAGGTCTGAGAGAGATTCAATCGTTGTGAAATGTCAAACACAGTAGATGGAGCTGAAGCACAGATGTGAAGAGCAGATTCATCAGATTATGACCTCACTCTGTTTTGTCTTCATATACATTCAGTCTGTGTTTATAATGCAGATTTTCTGCTTTTATAATAACACATTTGACATTTTCTATCATCACAGACTGACTCAGTGTCGACTCTCAGAGTCTCACTGTGAAGTTGTGACCTCAGCTCTGAAGTCCAACCCCTCCCATCTGACAGAGCTGGACTTGAGTGGAAACAACCTGCAGAATTCAGGGATAATGCCTCTGTGTGCTGGACTGGAGAGTCCAAACTGTCGACTGGAGACTCTGAGGTGAGTTCACTGACTGCGGCTGTTGTTGTTTTTCTATATATCAGGTCTTTGATTGATGTTTGAAACTTTCTTTAGTTCCTAAATGTTCAGGATGTGTCTGAAGACAAATGTGAAGAAGTTTGAGTGCTTTCAGAAATGTTGTCTTTCCAAACGACTGAACAACAGTTTTTCCTTTTGGCTCCAAACAGAAGTGACAGACTTGAGCAGGGTTCATTTAAAGGCTGACAGAAGTGGAGTGGTGACGGGGAGATGTTTGACAGGACAGTGTTTCAGCCTCCACAAGTTCATGTTGTGCTCCATCAATCAGTGAAGATGAAGTCAGTGCTGATGAGGCTGTAGAGTGTGTGAGGGATGTGAATGAGGATGATGATGATCTGATGATAGTAGATAAAAACAGGCTGCAGAGACTTTGAGCCATACAGGGCACACAGTGTGTGTACAGAACAGCTGAAATCATTATGGAGGCCTCACTGGAATATGGAAGCATCACAGTACAGCTTCAGTGAAGCATTAAAGTCTCTGATATGAAATGAGAAATGAAGCAGCCAGAGCTTTTTCATGAGTGGAAATCCACTGTGACTGTGAGCTGCTGCTACAGCCTCCAGATTAGCCAGCAGCTCATCCTGCTCAACATTTTCTCACCAACTTTAATGGAAGTGTGATGTTTTCAGCTGGAGGGATGGTCAGGTTGGCCTCCCTCTCCTCTTCTTCTCCTCTTCCTCTTTCATTTGTAAAGCCACTTCTGCTGCTTTCATTCATTTTGAAGTACTGTAGCTGAGTTTGGGAGAGACTAACAGCCTCGGCAGCAGAGGGGAGAAAGACTGTAACACCACCACTTTACTCTGTTCTACCTGTCACATCATTTTATCAGGAAACAAATATGCTCATGTTTTTACTGTTTGTCTTGAAGATGTAAGAAGATCACATGGTGCTTTTTATTATTGTGTTGGTTTGTTTCCTGTCTCTTGGATGGAGCCCAGCTGTGCGTGGCCCCTGGGCCTGTGGTCAGAGTGTGTGCTGGATAATCCGGCCCAGGATGAGGCCAAACTGACATGGGATGAAATGTCTGTCACATAATTGAGCTTAGTGTAGTTTCATTTCTGCACAATTTAAAAACAACCAAAACTTTGTTCTGTCTTTTCTATGTTATACTGTAGACTTTCTTTGATACTGTGTCAAAAAGGAGCAGCTTTTACTTTAAAGGGGAGGCGTCTCTGTTTCCTCTTCAGGTTGGATGATGGAAACAAATTAGTGTGTGATGTTCTTTCAGTGTTGCACTTTGTAGACGCTCCCTGAGCACTGGTATCACAGCCAGCTGCACATAGAGACCAGTGTTGTTAGTCCAGGTCAGAAGATGACTTGTTGGAATGAAAATGAGCTTGTAGTTTGTCTGCTTTAATAATGTGACTGGAAAAAGGTGTTGGACTTCAAATATGTCCATTTCTTTCACACTTCACCTTTAAAAGTGAAGCCTTGTGGTTCCTGGAAGGAAAAACACGACTTTTTCAAGTCTTTGTCCTGTTTTTATGATAAATGTACGACTTTAATGTGAAACATTCAGAGTTTTTTCTCTTGTTGTGTTTGTTTGAAGCTGCTTCCTGTTGGCTTCAGCTGTTTGGAGTTTCCATTTTCTAAACTTCTACATTCTGAACCTTCTTCAGCTCTGAACAGATGATGAAACACTGAATGATTTCAAGCTCACACTTTGTCTAATAAACTTACATCTTTCATTCTTTATACAAATTGATGAACTGTGGTTTGTCAGAGATCAGCTGTGATTATCTGGCAGAAGCACTGAAGTCCAACCCCTCCCATCTGAGAGAGCTGGACCTGAGCATCAACAGCTACAAGCTGCAGGATTCAGGAGTGAATCATCTGTGTGGTTTCCTGGAGAGTCCAGGATGTGGACTTGAAACTCTGAGGTCAGTCAGCATGTTTTAGTTGTGCTGAGATGAATATGATGTGAAAGTTGTGCTGACACTAAACTGCAGACATCAGGCTGATATTATACTGATCCACACTGAGGATCTTCATGGTAAAGTCTGTTTTCTTCTTTTCTGGTTTAGTCCATTGACTGCAGCAGAACAATGTTCACATTTCAAACAGTGATACTCAACGTATGGCCCGTGGCCCACACGCGGCCTGCCCACCTTTCCTGATTCAGAGAGAGGGGACCCTGATTAACTGTGTAGTGTTCTTCCTCACAGTTCTAAGTATCAGACACAACAATGAATAATCCACAGCTGACTGTCTTTAGCAGGTCAAAGGTCACGGCACACAGCAGACAGTGGGAAATATTATAATTCTGATCATTTATCAGCACATATCCATATGTATAAAAACAAAGCTGACACTGTGAGACTTGATCAGAGGTGTGATCATCACAGCAGAGGCCTTTGTGTCAAAGTCACTGAGGATCAAACAGAAACACATGAAGCAGATTTTCCTGTTCTGGCTTTTTATAGCAGATAACCTTCAAAATATTCTGCAGTCGATCAAAAACTGAAGCAAACCATGAATCAACATGTGAACATGACCTGATGCTGCTGAAGTGAAGCAAAGTTACAGAGGTTTGATTACAGACACAGCTGAGAGTTTGTAATCTGTCATCATTTTAAAAGGTTTAAATTTCTTCAGTATTGAACAGCAGAAATGAGGCTTTGTTTTCAGAGGCCGACAGCAGTGAACACAACAGCAGACTGGTGCGTAATAAGCAGTGAATAATGCAGAAAACAGATTTTTGAAGGTAAACTGTTCTTGAAGTACACTGAGAGAGAGAGAGCTGTGCAGGAAGTAAACGTCAAAGTCAGAGAGAATTCATGACGATGTTCATCAAACGTAAAGCGTAGTTTGGATCTTCTTTTGCTGCTGGTTCAGTCAGTTTTTGTTGGAGACAGATGAAACCTGCAGCTTCAGGATCTGTGAGCTGTCCACTTTCAGCCCCGACGGCGTGTCCGTGTACGTACCGTCGAGTGAACGATCCACGCTCTGTGTTTCCATCTTTGTGTGTTTAGCTGCTCTCATTTACTGTTTTATCTGTTTGGTTGTTGTTGAAATACTTTTGGGAGCTTTAACCTGAGATTCTGGCAAAATACACTTATATTCAAAATCGATTCGGGATTGAATGAATCAACATCGCTTTATTCAAATTAAAACCATTTAAATAGGAAAATCCATTTTTTTACACCTGCCTCTAATGCTGGGTAATGTCAGCTGGTCCATGTGCAGCTGGCTGTGAGGCTCAGGGAGGGTCTAGAAAGTGCAACACTGAAAGAACATCATCCATAAATATTGAGTAATAACTGGACTCTCATACAGCGACACTCAAATGCCTTTAAACATCAGCTTATCCTGCTGATCCAAGTCCAGCACTGAGTTTGTAAAAACTTGTTTGTCAATCATTTTGTTTGGTTTCTGAGGAAAATGAGTCAATAACTTGCTGCTAATACACAACATTTCATCATATTTCCTCATAACCCTCTTTTGTCTGACCATTTGATCCCATTTGAATTTGCAATAAAGGATCCACAGAGTTTGTTGACAATAATGACAGTAGATGTTTGTGTGAAAGTGCTGGAAACAAATTAGTGTGTGATGTTCTTTCAGTGTTGCACTTTGTAGACGCTCCCTGAGCACTGGTCTCACAGCCAGCTGCACATAGAGAGCAGTGTTGTTAGTCCAGGTCAGAAGATGACTTGTTGGAATGAAAATGAGCTTGTAGTTTGTCTGCTTTAATAATGTGACTGGAAAAAGGTGTTGGACTTCAAATATGTCCATTTCTTTCACACTTCACCTTTAAAAGTGAAGCCTTGTGGTTCCTGGAAGGAAAAACACGACTTTTTCAAGTCTTTGTCCTGTTTTTATGATAAATGTACGACTTTAATGTGAAAGATTCAGAGTTTTTTCTCTTGTTGTGTTTGTTTGAAGCTGCTTCCTGTTGGCTTCAGCTGTTTGGAGTTTCCATTTTCTAAACTTCTACATTCTGAACCTTCTTCAGCTCTGAACAGATGATGAAACACTGAATGATTTCAAGATCACACTTTGTCTAATAAACTTACATCTTTCATTCTTTATACAGATTGTGGGACTGTGGTTTGTCAGAGATCAACTGTGATTATCTGGCAGCAGCACTGAAGTCCAACCCCTCCCATCTGAGACAGCTGGAACTGAGAGGAAACAACCTGAAGGATCCAGATGTGAAGCAGCTGTCTGATTTTAAGCAGAGTCCAGACTACAGACTGGAGACTCTGGGGTCAGTAGAGTAATGGAGTGAGTGGGTGGTGCTGTCAGCAGTATTGTACTAAACACAGTCAGTATGAAACAAAGATCCAGTGTTTCCTGTAAAGCTGCAGCTTCTCAGTGAAGCTGTGAGAGGAGAATGGTGACAGGCTTCAGGATTGGACACAAACACTTCCTGTTTCTGACCTTTATGGTCACCATAGTAACGACTGACATGCTCTAATCAAACGCTGTCAACAGCCAATCAGCTCTCTGAACAAAGCAGCACGCAGACCAATGACTGCATTCATTTCCAAGTTTAAAGCAGTGAAGAACACAGTCTGTAGGTGAGGAAGAATTTAGTGAAAGCAGATGTTTGGATGGAATTCCTCCAGTTAACAGCTGGAACCGTCCATCTGGATTGTTGGGCTTGTTGTTGGTGTTCCTACAGAGCTCAGAGTGGACACACCAAGGTTCTTCTAATGAATGAAAGTCCAGACTCAAACTAGGAGGGAAAAACATTTTCATCAACTTCAATAAAAATCCAAAGATTAGAAAAAGTGAAGCAACAATGAGTCCTAGTACAGTCCCAGCACTGAAGTCCCTGCTGCTCTTTATACTGGATGTGCTGCATCACTGACTGACAGCTGATGAAGAGTCTCTGGAAACACTCGTTTATCTCCTCTGCTCTTTCTTCTTCTCTCTGCAGGTGGAGGATATGATGGTAAACAGGACGGTGTGTGTGCTGAGAGAGGGGAGCTGTGTCCTGATGATCCAGAGAGGTTGAAGCAGCAGCAGCTTGTGTGTAGAGACGCTCTGACTGGGCCATGTTACTGGGAGGTGGAGAGGAGAGCTTCATCCAGCAGTGACTGACCGAGGAATGAGAAGAAGTGCAGATGACTGTCAGTGCTGCAGAGTGAACTGCTCTGAGAACAGCTCCACTGTCAGACACAATGTAGAGTCCAGCATCATCCCTGTGTGTCCCTCTGGATCTGACAGAGGATCATCAGTGTATCTGGACTGCTCTGCTGCTGCTCTGTCCTTCTACAGTCTCTGCACAGTCTCTGTCTGACTCTGGCTTCAGATCCTCCTGGATCAAACTCACCTGGAAAGACTTTCAAACATCACTCAATAGATTTGAATACAGAATATATTTGATATATACTGTAGATGTACTGTAGAGTTGCATTTTGTCACTTGTAAATACAGTCTGTGAGCAGCTATGAGCTGAAAGATCTTTCTAGAAACACGAAATGTTTTCACACTTCTGTTGCTTTTTCATATATTTCCACAACATTAATATTGATCCCACCTGTCTCACCTCTTTCATGCTTTTATACATAATAACAGGACACGTGTGATCTGAGCACTGCTGTGGTTGCTGTGCTGCACGTCTTCATTTAGATAACAGAGACATCTAGTGGTTCAGAGGGAGAACTGCAGGAGGTGGAGCTGTGTTTTAGCATGGAAAACTTTTTATCTTTAAGGCGCAGATACAAATGTGACAAGTATCAGTGTAAGATACAAAAGGTCACATCAGTTAGCAGAGGGAACAGTGATCACACAGCAATGTAAGAATAGAAACATAACAGTGAATCTGGACATGTATACAGATGGAAGCAAACAAACAGGATGTAACACTACATTAAAACCACAAATGGGAAGAAAACACACCCAAAGGAAAATATATTTGATCTCAGGAATCCAAATCAGATGCTTTAGAGCAGGGGTCAGCAACCCTGGGCACGCGTGTCACAGCTGGCACGTGAAGGGTTAACTGATGGCACGACCATAGCTGGACTGGCCATCGGGCATACCGATGGTGATTTTTCGTTTCATTTCATAACGGTATAAATGATGGAAGGTGGTGGATTGGCCGGATGCTGGTCGATGTATAAAAAAAAAGTCAGTTGTTTGGTGGTGGCTATGGTGGAGCTTCCACAGAGGCAGCAGGTGGATGAGGGAAAGGGGAGGCAGGAGGAGGAGAGACCCGAGGCGGCCGCCGGTCCGAGTGTCAGGTGAACTGAACTTCAGGTAAGAAGTTATGACCTGCAGTCTATCTGGGTCAGATATAAACCAAGATTAGGTGGAGTTTATTTTCCTTGTGCTGACTTTTTACCGTCAGTTACAATAACTCGTACTGCGTACTAGCTAGCATGACGGAGTTTCTATACAGCTGGGTGGGTGCTATGATTTTACTGATAGTGAACTTTACAGTGGCTTGCAAAAGTATTCGGCCCCCTTGAACTTTCCCAAATTTTGTCACATTACAGCCACAAACATGAATCAATTTTATTGGAATTCCACGTGAAAGACCAACACAAAGTGGTGAACACGTGAGACGTGGAACGAAAATCATACATGATTCCAAACATTTTTTACAAATAAATAACTGCAAAGTGGGGTGTGCGTAATTATTCTGTCATGGAAAAACACACTGCCATCAACTTCTGTTTTGTTTTTGTCAAAATCACTGTTTTGTTTTTGTCATATAATCACTGTACCTTTATAAACATGCGACTTATATTAATGCTGCTTCCCTCTTGCGGCCTAAGTGTAATAATGTTTTTGTTATTAGGGAAAACATTTGAGAGTAACATGCCAAATGAGTCAGCACTTTGGCTTTAGCTTAAGAAATCCTAATTTTTATGTCATCAGTTATAGTTGCATGTATTCATTATCATAATTTAACCGTTTAATATTGATGTCTTAAATTTATTGCTGGGTGGGTGCTATGATGTTACTGATAGTGAACTTTATTTTAGTAGAGTTTCCAACCGTCCTGTAAAAAACAGAATCGTCTCGTATTCAGAGAAAATATATAAAAATAAATAAATAAAAAAAAGAGGGTCCGGCTTTATTTCCTTCTCCTGTATCTGCTCAAAGAATTTCTATTGAAACTGTGGCCTCGTACACATACCTCGGTATTGTGATTGATGACAGTCGTTCCTATAAGCCACACATTGAACATCTAATAAAGACACTGAGGCTGAAGTTGGGCTTCTCTTCCAGGAACAGATCATGTTTCACAGGAAAAAGCTTGTTGCTGCCACCTTTTTTTTACCCGCCCTGGATTACAGTGACATGATTTATATGAATGACTCTGCTCGCTCTCTTCATCTGTTGGATTTTGTCCATCATGGGGCATTAAGATTTATAACTGTCTGTAAACCTTTAACACACCACTGTACTCTGTGTTCTCTGGTTAACTGGTCCTCATTGGTCTTACACAGGATGGTCCATTAGTATTATTTTATCTATAAATCTGTTTCTGGTTTACTGCCTCCTATTTATCAGAGTACATGTTAGGCAAACAGTTTAGTCATAGCCTGCAGTGTCAGGACATCATTACATTCACTGTTCCATCAGTTCATGCAGAGCTTGGGAAGAAGGCGTTCTCCTTTTCTGCTCCATCTTCATGGAAAACATAACCGAAGGATTTAAGGCTCTCAGTTGATTTCACTTGCAGACTTCAAAAGACGTACACGTGTTTTTGTGAAACCATCTCCGGGAACTTGTTCTCGTTTTTAATATGACTGAGTACATTACACACACTTTTCTTTTACTGTTGTAATTTTAATATGTTTGTCTGGAACAGGTCTCGCTTGTAAATGAGACACTGAGTCTCAATGAGCCGAATTGTATAAATAAAGCTTCAATTACAAAGTCCTTTGTTGAAAAGTTCCTTCAGCTGCCAGTGGGAGGTGCTGTGGCACTATCGGTCGCTGAGCCTTTATATTGTTAGTAGGGATGGGTATCGAAAACCGGTTCTCAACAAGAACCGGTTCCCACTATTTCAATTCCTTGGAATTGTTTGCCATTTTTGCAAACGATTCCCTTATCGATTCCAGTCGCCCCGAATGACGTCACCACATTGCGGAGCATCATTTACTCGGCAGGAAACAGGGCGCCTAACGCTCAAAAGTTTGATTATACTTTACGAGAACAGATGACAACGGGACAACTTGCAATACTTGCAAAGTAGATATTTCATTTAAGGGAGGAAATACTACGAATATGCAAAAGCATTTGCTCACAAAACACGCGATGACCTTAAATGAATGTCGTGTTTTTAATTCCGCTTCGGACTCGTGAATCTCAACCCAGCAGCAGTGGTAACGTTTGCACGTCCTCTCCCGTTAATGTGGCAGGTAAATAACCAACTAACAGTGCATATTATGTTAGCGCGATCTGCCTTATTACAAAACCTGCCATTAATGTGCATTTAGGTGACCATGATGAGAGAGACAGAGTCTGGCTCAGATGCTGGCATTTCTCGCTGCAGTCTACCGGTAGCGTCTCCTTTCAGGCCAGGATAGACTAATGTCACCGAGCAGTGACTACGTTTGTGGCCATTTGCCACAGCAGATGCCCCGATTTTCGGTAAGTAAATGTGTTTAATTGTAGGCAGGGACATTACTGGATATTCTTGTGTAATTGCTACAGAATAATATTTATTTTATTATTTTACATTAACAATGTTTTATCCTGAGGACCCTGTGACACCCCATTGAAGAGCCGTAGGCTGTGGATCTCTTAAGATCTCACTGTTGGGTTTGTAAGGCCATGTTACTCCTAAATTGTCTGTCTTGTTCAAAGAGAATATATAAAAGAAAGTTCTAAGCTAATCGACCTTAGTGTTCTCCTTTTTAAAAAGAATCGATAAAGAATCTAATCGTTAAACAGAATCGAAAATGGAATCGGAATCGTGAAAATCTTATCAACACCCATCCCTACTTGTTAGTTAGACTACAAATATAATGGCTCACTGTATTTCAGAATCAGAGAAACTTTATTAATCCAGGAGGAAACTGAGTTATCATAGCAGCAAATATACAAGAAACAACAAGCACTCATATAAAGTGAGTGTAGAAACAGAGTTATGATGGATAAATCTTCAGATAAATAGAAAAATACAGAAATATAGGTATAAATATACATACCAGTATAAAAAGGACAAGTTTCAATAAACCTTGGACACACACAATTAACAGGAATAACATCCCCCACTAATCTGCCAACACGGACGATGATGCAATTCTACACTGCAATCATCGAGTCCATCCTCACCTCCTCCATCACCATGTTGTACGCTGGAGCCACTATCAGGGACAAACAGAGACTGCAGCGTGTTGTGCGCTCTGCTGAGACGGTGATTGGCTGCAGACTCCCATCTCTGCAGGACCTGTACACCTCCAGGACACTGGGGCATGCAGCTCGGATCACAGCTGACCCTTCTCACCCTGGACACAGTCTGTTTGACCTGCTCCCCTCAGGCAGGAGGCTCCGGTCCAGTCGCACCAGAACCTCTCGCCATAAGATCAGTTTCTTCCCTTCTGCTGTTGGACTCATGAACAATAACCGTATGACTGTTCCTACCACTAACACATGACCTACGCTGTGTTCACTGCATCATTCCATGTTTGGCACTGATCACCACATGCACTCATGTATATATCTATCTACTTAGTGCTTTTAATTCTTATTCTTATTTTTATGTCTATTTAAGCGTTATATGACAGTATGTTTGCACTAAGTACTGCAGCAATTTCCTAATGTTGTAAACCTGCTCAACATTTGGCAATAAAACCCTTTCTAATTTCTGATTTTCTAAACCAATTTCTAAATCAAATTAATGACGTTCCTTTCAATAAACCTTGGACACACACAATTAACAAGAGTAACATCCCCCACTAATCTGCCTGTTAAACCTAACTAACTCAGCCTAGTCTTCCGTACATACTGGCGATGGGTATTTATGTACCTCCATACCGTCAGCTGTGAGGAAAACAAACTGTCTTAAACACAAACTGCGGCGGTACTCCCAAGCCAATGACTTCAGCCGCCTGATGCACAATAACTAGAAAGCAAATCAGTACAACGCCTAATGCAGGTGAAACTGCTGAAACCTAACAGGGGAATAAGACTCCTGATTGAAACCAGCTGTGTGAAGCCACAGGCTTACTCTAAAAGGCACCAGCAAACCATAAAACTCTCACCGATAAAACTATATATAAATAATCCAATAAAACCTACAAACTCTTCTGTTGACAAGTTGTTGTGGCTCCTCCAGCAAATGGCCGCAGCAGGCTAAACATGAGGACGCTGATGACGACAACAATAAACACATGAGATGCACTTCTGCACTATTTGCTCCTTTAATTCCACATGTTACTGTCCACTATACAAATCAGCACATCAAACTATTAAACAAATGCACAGACTGCACAAACACAATGACTGCAACTCACAAAGAATTACACCAATTACTACACAAAACTACAACATCAGCCTATGGCATCAATTAGTGCATAAAACATACATCAAGTTACAGTCAAAAATGCATCAAAATGACTCAAGCTGCGGTCAACAGGTTTCCCCTCATGCTCACCCGACCTTTCTGCTCATCAGGTGCGGTGAACAGGTGAGTGCAACCACATTTATCACCTAACACGCCCACGAGTCACGCCCCACACCCGTGCACCAATACAAGGTGTGCATTTAAACCAACCCTCTTATTATATATATTAAGTATATATATATATATATATATATATATATATATATATATATATACATATATAGGGATGATAAGGGAAGTGGAAACACATGAAGACACAGCAGGAACAAATTAGATGTGATGAGAAAGGAGAAAGCAAAACTGAACACACTGAACACAGGACACGAGACTGTCCAAATAAAACAGGATACAAACAAAGAGACACGGCTCGAAACACAGGGACCGGGGACGAAACAGACATGGGAACACTGAATGAATCACAAGGAGGAGAAACATCAACAAACCACAATGATGTGACTATGGCGACTATGGAGAAAGACCAAATACAGACGGGAAATTATTTTTGATAAAAGTAATATTAATTTGACTAATGGACAGGCAGTGAGAAACAGCAAACAAACTGCTTAGCTTTACAGTCTTTGTTTTATCATCTGCAACTCCTGCAGTGTGAAACAGTCTTGGTATGTCAAACATAAAAACCTTTTAGATACCGCTTCATCAGGTTGCATATATATACCGTATTTCTTCATCAGAGAATCTATAATGTATTAAACTAAAAGTGTATGCCTGGTTTAAGGAGTATTAACTAAATAAGAATGTGACAACTTTCAGTCATTAATGTAGCAGAGACAGAGTCTGACTAAAGGGACATCACAGTGAGACCTGTTTGATCTGCAGACACAGTCTCTCTCTACTACGAGTATGTTTGACTTTAACTTTCACACAAAATGATTCAGCTCCTCTAAACCCTCCAACAAACATTTACAAATGCTTAGAAACATTTTGTGTTTCTAATTACTAATCTTCCCCAGCCCCAGCATTCCCACAAATCTGTCTGTTTCCTTTTTTAAGTTTCACTTTCTGTCTTCTAAACTTCGCTGATGCAGCTGGTCGTCTTTGTGTGAATCTCCGTGTGAAGGTAATCGAATCAGTATGTATTTTTTTCTGATAATATCAGCTGTGTGCAGCTTCGCTCCAGCACAAATCATAGCATTGTTCATGATGACAGATATGAACGAGGTTGACTTGTAACACCGCAGTTCTGTGAGCCGTCATTTGTAAGCCTCTTAAACTTTCTTGCACTTTTACACAAAGTTTTATGGTACTGCTTCTTCTTCTTTGGGGATTTTTGTTCAACAGACTAAAAAAAGCTGTAATATATATTTGAAATATATTTAAATTGGTATTTAAAGGACTATAGGATATTCTAATTAGATTTATGATACTGTGTTAAGACAGTAAAATTGTGCATGTGTGTGTTCGTGTGTCTGTGTCTGAATTTTGCTGGTACTGCACTGATTGATGATCGTTGATGATCCACCTGACTAGTATAAATTACAGTTTTATATGACAGAACAAATTTGATATCTGTAAAAATATTTCACTAAATTTTTAACTGATTTCTCTTCTGGGACACCCACACTGTGTGCAGTTTCATCTCAGCCCACTGTGGGATTCCACATTAAAGGACATTTCTCCCCAATTTCAATAAGCTCAGTGGATTATCATAACAGCGTATCAAAAATTCATTTATGAAATCCTTCTTAATTATTGTCATGAAAATCTCAGTGGATTCTTGATTTTGCTCGTCTACTCTACAGCCTGGATAGTTTCATTTCAAACTGCTGCCGTGTTTCTGCCAAATTAAAAAACAGTTCTCCTCAAATTTAACAAGGTTCGGTTAATAAACATCCATCCATCCATTCGCTTCCGCTTATCCTTTTCAGGGTCGCGGGGGGCGCTGGAGCCTATCCCAGCTGTCATAGGGCGAGAGGCGCGGTACACCCTGGACAGGTCGCCAGTCTGTCGCAGGGCCAACACACAGGGACAGACAACCATTCACACTCACATTCATTCGCGCATTCACACCTAGTGACAATTTGGATTATCCAATTAACCTATCCCCACAAGCTGCATGTTTTTGGACGGTGGGAGGAAGCCGGAGTACCCGGAGAGAACCCACGCAAACACGGGGAGAACATGCAAACTCCACACAGAAAGACCCCAGCCTGATGTTGGAATTGAACTCAGGACCTTCTTGCTGTGCGGCAACAGTGCTAACCACCGTGCCACCGGTTAATAAACAATGATTAACAAAAGATTATGTTCATATTTCATTATATAATTCTGATCCATCAAAGATATTCCTTCTTAGAATAATCCTTTCTCTTATTGAAGATCGATTTATTTTTCTCATTTTGGTCATTCCTATTAACCCAACCATTTTAAGTTTGTGTTATGTTTTTATTTTCAAGTACTTTATTTAGTATATTGAGTATTGTTGAACATTTACGTTGCCTTTTTCCTTAATTAATCCCACACCACCACCCCCAAAACCTTGGGAACACAGAGCAAGGAAAGCACAGAGTAAAGCAGAAGATGAGGACAATAAATACACACTGGATAATGAGACGAGAGGCAACAGGTGGGAGACATGATGCAGGAGAAAACTACAATAGTCACAGGAAGCAACAGTTAAAACAATAAAACAGGAAAACATGGAGAACAAGTGTTAAATTACATAGAGGAAAAGACTGGACAGGGGAACATGAGATAGATAAATGCAGACGAGACTGAGACACTGATGGGAGAAAATCATTAACCAAATGGGGGAAGTAAAACTCAAAACTAGGTACACAAGACATGAGACGTTAAAAAAAGAGGAAATGATACACATGACATATGCAAAACACAAGACAAAGACAAAAAGGCATCACAAAACCCTGGGAAAAAAACAGCGATCCTCCATCCATCCATTCGCTTCTCTTTTTCAGGGTCACAGGAGCCTATCCCAGCTGTCATAGGGCGAGAGGCGGGGTACACCCTGGACAGGTCGCCAATCTGTCGCAGGGCCAACACACAGGGACAGACAACCATTCACACTCATATTCACACCTAGTGGCAATTTGGATTATCCAATTAACCTATCCCCACAAGCTGCATGTCTTTGGACGGTGGGAGGAAGCCGGAGTACCCGGAGGGAACAGCAATCCTAACAAATAAGGTTGGAGATGAAACTTTGCTGACATGTAGTAAATGGACTGATACTTACATAGTGCTTTTCTACTCTCCTGGAGTTCTCAAAGTGCTCTATACAACAGGCCTCATTTACAAGTGCAAACTAATCTACATTCACACTCCGATGGACGCATCAGAGGGCAACTTGGGGTTAGTATCTTGCCCAAGGATATTTGGCATGCAGGCTGGAGAAGCCAAGGATCGAACCACCAACCTTTCAATCAGTAGCTGATCTGCTCTACCACCTGAGCCACAGCCACCCACCCATTACAAGTGGGTGAGACTGGTTCTGATATGGTGCTTTTCTACTCTGAGCATTCAAAGTGCTTTATACAAATGACTCATTCAAGGACTTTTCCTGTGCAGAAGAGTTTTCTATCTTGGGGTTAGTATCTCCTATCAAACAACCAATCTTCCAGTTAGTACGTGACTTTCTCTACAGACAGAAGAGGAGTTTGTTAAGAATTTTATGACAACTGTCAAAGTTTTTTTTCTATTGTTTATTAAATTAATCTTATTAAATTTGAGTAGAACGTTCCTTTTATTTCTCTGAAACATTGAAGCTTTTGGTGGTTAAACTGCAAATATATAGAGAAGGTAACCCAGAGGAAGAATGCACAGAGACTTTTAGGTCAGCTATCAAGAATCATTTTTATGCATTTTGATGCAATGTTATGATATTTGATGTTGAAATTGATTAGAAATGACTAATTTCATTTCTACAGAATTATGCAGTGTGGGTGTCCAAAAGGTGAATTCAGAATTTCATGTCAACTATCATATATGATTTAATACAGAACCTTCATACACCTACCTGAAACCATTTAAATGACATTATTGAGTTCCTATGAAGTTTCTCCGTTTGAACAGAGTTGTTATTTAATTTCTCGTGTCTCAAGCAGCAGTTTGAGGTGAAACTATGGATGCATGAAAGAGCAGCTGAACCAAATAACAACTGAATTTCAACTAGAAAGGATGATTTTCAGAAATTTTTCAATAGATTTGAATGAATCATGAATAAAGAAGCATTACCAGAAAAATTAAGAAGAAAAGACAACTTGAGTGAAAAACAAATGACACTGGGGCTTTATTTCTGTTAATTTCCTGAAAATCATGTGTTTTGTTATGTGTGTGATCAGCAAAAAGGGATAAGAAGCAGCACTACCGTAAAACTTAGCGTTGAAGCGCAAGCTTGGCAGATAACGGGTGGCAGGCGTGGCTCACACTTGAAACTCTGAGCTCCGGGTTTTTATAATCACTCTGCGGAGCTCACAGAGACTGCAGGGAGGACAGGAGGGCAGAGCAGACTTTGTGTATTATTTTTTTATCATAGATATAATATAAATTCAACACAGGCCTCTGAGGAAAAGGATCGTGCTACAAACTTTTGTGTCTCTTCCAACAGAAAGCAGAGGAGTGGAGTTACTCAGAGACTGACTGGATTAAACACACCAAAGGTTTATATTCCAGTTGGACCGTATCTCTTACCAAGGTCTGCACCACGTATCAGGATTTGATCTTATTCAGGTAATATCAGGGTTCTTATAGGGTTTGTTCACAATAGTAACTTATGCAGCCATTTTTCAATCTCACTGACCAAACTTTTTACAACATGCCGCATTTTTAATAGTAAACTTCTCCTCAGTGCTTTTCCTGTCACACACTCATACATGTGTTTTGTCTGCAGCAGCTGTGTTGTTGTTGTTAGCTTGTATTATCTGTTTAATCTCTTCAACATGGTTTTAGCTTTCTTTGTAAAGTCAGCAGCTCTGTCACTTCTCTGACTCCTCTTCTGCTCGACACTCAGCTGACACTCAGTTTCATTTCCACATTCATGATGTTGTTGTCAAAGCGAATCATAGACTCCATGATTGGTCAGCAGACTTTGTCCAGGCAGACAGGTTGAAGAAGAAGAACAACAGATTTATGTTTGATTACGCCCGTTTTCAATTCAGTTCCACTCATTCCTGGCCCCAGGAGGTTGATGGGGGTGGAAGATGGGGGGCAATGGGTTGTAAGTACAATGTAGATGAGTGGAGGCTTATTGTACTTAAACTTCCAGACACAGTGAATCAGTGTGTGTCAGTGAATGCATCATGTGTGCTTCATGGCTCCATCTAGTGGACAAATAGTAGAAGTAGAGCAGCTGATGGCAGCTTCCTCTGCCTCACACTGCTGTCTGACTGCATTCAGCTGATATTTGGACAGCACACATGGTGGAAAGGAGGATTTCAGTTGATGTGCACATGAATGATTTGTGTTTTCTCTGCAGGTGAAGGTAGAAAGTGTGTGTGAGCTGATGTGAATTGAGCAGCATGGATCAGTGTGAGGACAGAGAGGAGGGAGTCCCTCCCTCTAAAAGCACTCTGTGTGGGGAACATGAGAGCCAGACCAAAACTCAGAGGTGAGATGACCATCTCTAACTGTCCATGACTCTTCTCCATGTCACAGCTCAGCACTCACATCACTGCTCCATCATTATTCACACTCATACCTCTGTTTTTATTTTATTGTAAACTTTAACAAAAGACTGTTATGTGACAAAGAGTAAGTACATTATTTTTATGAGATTGTTCATCATGTCTTTCATTTAATATTTCCAGTTTTTCCTTCCTATCTCATGAAGCTGTTACATTTATTGTTTTTCTTTTAGGATCAATAAGAGGCCAGAATCTCCTGGACCTGAACCCAGCTGTGTTTCCTTAAAGAGCAACATGTCGAAGGATATTGTTGTAAACTTTAAAGGATGTTCTTCTGCTGCTGAGAGGTAATGTGTGTCTAGATGTTGTTGCTGACTCTGTATTTTTGAATAAATCCTCATGTTTAATATCAGCTCAGCTCTTTTTCACACACATTTCTATGTTGGTATGTGAAGCAGTGTGTGTTGGAGTGTTTCCACAAACACAGCAGTCAGAGTGGAAAGAGTGGATGTTGTAGGAGGTGTTTGTGTAGTGAAGAGGCTGAGTGTCTGTAGGACTCCAGCTGCTCCAGCAGGTGTCTCCTTTGTGCTTTGCTTCAAACACAGTGTAGGGAGGAGCTTCCACTCAGGTGTTTCAGGTGTTGCTGGATGGAGGAGGACAAATAGTTTTTCCCTTCAGTGACACTTCAGCAGCTCAATGTTCTGGGGAGATGTTTGTCTTCATGAAGGTTTATGGATTATTGTTCTTACTTTGGTTAAACTGAACAATACATTTTCCATCTAACATTTAAAGTAAATTTCCAGGTGGAAAAAAAAGATCTGCAGCTGCAGCCTCTGTGATGTTTCACAGTCTGAAAGTAACAAATTCAACCAGAGTTCAAACAAAGGCTTAATATACGTGTGTATTTGATATAATGCCAACAAGTACAAATAGGTGTTCTTACAGGTCTTAATCATAGAGGTCTGATAAGTCTGGTGACTTTCACAGTCAGCAATTTTGCTGCCTTTTATTTTATATTGGCCTTTTTAAAGCCCTTCAAATGCTCCCACATTCATACAGAGCTTTTAATAGCAAACTCCTTTACAGTCCTTCTCCTCTCACACACGATCACACGACTGATTTGTCTGCAGCAGCTGTGTTACTGCTAGTATTTTATTATGTGTGTAATCTCCTCATATTGTTCCTGTGGTTTAGTTTGACTTCCTTCTGCAAACTCAGCTGCTCTGTTGCTGATACACGTCTCCATGAATATGATTGATCAGATGCTGCCAACACCATGTGTTTCATGTGAACGCTCAGCTGAAACCCTGGGTTGACTTATCGAGTTAATAACAAGCTTCACGTGACTGTGAATGCTAAAGTGAATCCAGATAAAGGAAAGAGACCCTGCTAATGTTGGACTCACTTCTTAGTGTAGATCCCAGGAGGAAGTTCAACATAGCCAGCCATTCTTTGTGCTAGCTCGACCAAACCTGAGACCACAGTGCAGGATGATGATTATCATCTGTCTCTGTCAAGGACATTTAAAATCCACAAATAACAAAAATAATTATATTTGATCAGTAAAAATATGTTTTCACTTAAAAAAGCATGAGCACACTGGTGGATTACAGAAACATGAAAACTCTTTAACAGTAAAGTTAATTTAGGCCTAAACAAAGTGTCAAACATACTTAAGTAGAAGGACTGATGTTTGTGTTAAAATACCCTCTTAAAGCTGAAATACTGATTCAACTTCTTTACTCAAGTAAAGGTAAAAGAGTACAGGCTCTGAAATGTACTCACAGTATTAAAGTAAAAACTTCATCTTTGAAGGAAATTTGTGCCAGTTTTTGTGCAAAGTTACCTGAATTTCTACCTCCAACATTAATATGAGAAAATTATCTGAACTTTTATTCTAATGAATTTAATCAGCTTGAACATTTTGTAGCACAAAAGTAGAAAAACCCCAAAGGGAATAAAAATAGCTCCATTTGCTGTTGCCTGCATTGTAGATGGACGGCTTTGCCTCAACACCTAAACAGGAAAATGAGTTTAGTCAAGTATTAAAGTGGGATTGAAGAGGTCAGGAAACCAGAGATCAGGTGTTGTGGTGCAGCATGGTCACAAGAATCATTTAGAAATGGGTCAAAATATTTTCTCTTCTAGATTGTTTGCACACAGTCTGATGTGCTGCTGCTCTGAGGTTTACTGCTCTCTGTGTACTTAGAAAACTGTGAGGTACAAGTAGATTTGACACAAGTTATAATGGCTGATTTCCATATAACGGTGGAATACAGGGACTTAATCGTTAAGTAAGAAGAAAGTTTGAAGCCTAACAATAATAACAATCAACACAAAACTACTGAGTCCACAGACTCGGGACATACATCGGGTCAAACTGTGGTCATAAATATTTTGTACTTGTAAATCAGACTGTGTAGTTGTGAACTGAGTTTTGTAACATTGTAAAACAAAATATCTGAAAAGTTTGTTTTTGTGTTCATTGATTTGTGTGTGTAAAAATGTAATAAATGTAAGAAACATTAGAACTACTTTTGCTGACACAAAGTTTGGCGAGCACTGCAAGTTGTCACTTTAAACCAGTCACTGATATAAAGAGAGCACCTTGTTCCAGGGCATCTGAGCATGGAGGGAAAGCTTTATGCAGGAGATGGTAAGAGCTGTTGGGACTAAAGAAACTGAGCAGGAAACTACAGACATCTGGAAACTGAGCTGTTAATTCTCAGTGGGATCACCAGGACTAACAAAGCTTCACCATGACAGTCATCTGATTGACTGAACCCATCCAAACATCACTCCATGGACCTTTAGCTTGTGTCTGTGTGTGGACAGACATAACATGAGCTAATTATTCATTACTCCTCCACAGAGTGGACCAGGAGAGAGCAGAGGTTTCCACTGGTCAGTCTGCACAGCAACATCAAACACACCTGGACTCTGTGGTTACGGTTTGTAGTACTACGTTTACATTTGTTCTTTTCAGTCACCTCTATGCTGCACTTTGTGGACCAGATGATTGTCAGTGTGTCCAACATAAATCACAGTTTGGGCTCCATGATTTCAGTCAGATTGGGGTGACTGTAGCTCAGGAGGTGAGCAGGTCAGCTACTAGTCAGAAGGTTTGTGAATCAAACCCTGGCTGGCAAATGTACTGGGTAACGTACTAAACCCAAGCTGCCCTCTGATGCATCCATCAGAGTGTGAAAGAAAGTATTTAAACATAGAACAATGTGCTTGGTTGAATGAGGCATGTTGTATAAAATGCTTTGTTTTCACAGAGTATCAAAGAGAGCTATATAAGAACCAGTCCATTTACCACTGGGTAATTCATATAGTCTTCTTTTCCAGCTGCTGGAGGAAAACATCACCATGTTTGTGAAGAACGAGCTGAAGAAGTTCCAGAAGGTTCTGAGTCCAGATCACCCAGAAACTTTAAAGAGCCAGATGGAGGATGAGGAGATGTTTGAAGGTGAGGAGGAAGATGAAAGAAAGAGCTGCAGAGAAGCATTTCTGAAGATCACACTCCACTTCTTGAGGAGACTTAAGCAGCATGAGATGGCTGACCATCTGCAGAGCAGTAAGAGAATTTCTCTAAAGACTGAATATTGATCTTTCCTAATAGCTCAAGAAATGGACCAATAGACATTCATTCTTTCAGGGTACTGAAAGGCTATGATATTTATTGTGTAATATTTTTTCTGAATTTCTTACCTTCAGAAATATTTGCTTCACTCCGTAAACGTGAACTTAAAGCCCAACTGAAGAAGAAGTTCCAGTGTGTGTTTGAGGGGATCGCTAAAGCAGGAAACCCAACCCTTCTGAATAAGATCTACACAGAGCTCTACATCACAGAGGGAGGGACTGCAGAGGTCAATAATGAACATGAGGTCAGACAGATTGAAACAGCATCCAGGAAACCAGACAGACCAGAAACAACAATCAGACAAGAAGACATCTTTAAAGCCTCACCTGGAAGAGATGAACCAATCAGAACAGTGCTGACAAAGGGAGTGGCTGGCATTGGGAAAACAGTCTTAACACAGAAATACAGCCTGGACCTGGCTGAAGACAAAGCCAACCAGGACATCCAGTTCATATTTCCATTCACTTTCAGAGAGCTGAATGTGCTGAAAGAGGAAAAGTTAAGCTTGGTGGGACTTGTTCATCACTTCTTTACTGAAACCAAAGAAGCAGGAATCTGCAGCTTTGAATACTTCCAGGTTGTGTTCATCTTTGATGGTCTGGATGAGTGTCGACTTAATTTGGACTTCAAAAAAACTAAAATCCTGACTGAAACAAGAAAGTCCACCTCATTGGATGAGCTGCTGACAAACCTCATCAGAGGGAACCTGCTTCCTTCTGCTCGCCTTTGGATAACAACACGACCTGCAGCAGCCAATCAGATCCCTCCTAAGTGTGTCGACATGGTGACAGAGGTCAGAGGGTTCACTGACCCACAGAAGGAGGAGTACTTCAGGAAGAGATTCAGAGATAAGAAGCAGGCCAGCAGGATCATCTCCCACATCAAGAAAGCTCGAAGCCTCCACATCATGTGCCACATCCCAGTCTTCTGCTGGATCACTGCTACAGTTCTGGAGCGTGTCCTGAAAACCAGAGAGGGAGGAGAGCTGCCCAAGACCCTGACTGAGATGTACATCCACTTCCTGGTGGTTCAGGCCAAAGTCAAGAGGATCAAATATGATGGAGGAGCTGAAACAGATCCACACTGGAGTCCAGAGAGCAGGAAGATGATTAAGTCACTGGGAAAACTGGCTTTTGATCAGCTGCAGAAAGGAAACCTGATCTTCTATAAATCAGACCTGACAGAGTGTGGCATCAATATCAGAGCAGCCTCAGTGTACTCAGGAGTGTTTACGCAGATCTTTAAAGAGGAGAGAGGACTGTACCAGGACAAGGTGTTCTGCTTCGTCCATTTGAGTGTTCAGGAGTTTCTGGCTGCTCTTCATGTCCACCTGACCTTCATCAACTCTGGACTCAATCTGCTGGAAGAACAACAAACAAGCTCTCAGACAGAGAAATATTTTTATCAGAGTGCTGTGGACAAGGCCTTACAGAGCCCCAGTGGACACCTGGACTTGTTCCTTCGTTTTCTCTTGGGTCTGAAGACTAATCAAACTCGTTTGCAAGGCCTGATGACACAGACAGGAAGTAGCTCACAGACCAATCAGGAAACAGTTCAGTACATCAAGGAGAAGCTCAGTGAGAATCTGTCTGCAGAGAAAAGCATCAATCTGTTTCACTGTCTGAATGAACTGAATGATCGTTCTCTAGTGGAGAAGATCCAACAGTCCCTGAGTTTAGGAAGTCTCTCCACAGATAAACTGTCTCCTGCTCAGTGGTCAGCTCTGGTCTTCATCTTACTGTCATCAGAAAAAGATCTGGATGTGTTTGACCTGAAGACATACTTTCCTTCAGAGGAGGCTCTTCTGAGGCTGCTGCCAGTGGTCAAAGCCTGTAAAAAAGCTCTGTAAGTCATAAAGTTTCTATTATTTAATTTATTTTAACTTTATTTATGATGATTTATATCTTTTTTTAGTCTGAATAGCTGTAACCTGTCAAAGAGAGCATGTGAAGCTCTGTCCTCCTCCCTTCAACTAGAAGACTGTGAGCTCAGAGCTCTAGATCTGAGTAACAACAACCTCCAGGACTCAGGTTTGACAAGACTGTTTTCTGGACTGAAGACTGGAAACTGGAAACTGGAAACACTCAGGTCAGATATTGTTGTTTGTGATTTGACTTGAAATTTGCAACTTAAACACTACATTTATTTTTATACTGACATATCCTTACTTTGAAATCTCTTTCAAAGGTTTTTCTTCTAAAACCATTTAAAACCAGATTTTTAGTCAGTGTAACTACTGTGAATCAGTGAGATTTAACTATCAGCTGCTAACAGTCTACACTTGCTTGTGCAAGAAGTTGAGAAAGTGTCAGAAATGAACAGATAAATAACTACAGGGCAGGATAGATAAACTTGTTGCAGTTTATCTATCCTGCCCTGTCACATGCCATGCCATGCCACAGGTAGTTATTTTACTGTGGGGTTTGATAAAGATCTGGTCAAGTTATTCACTTCTCAAAAGGAGGAACTACAGGGAAAAAACTACCAAGAAAAATTAGTTGTGATTGGTTGGTAGATCTGTCATGGAAACACACTGCCATCAACGTCTGTTTTGTTTTTGTCAAAATCACTGTAATATAATCACTGTACCTTTATATACATGTGACTTATATTAATGCTGCTGCCCTCTTGTGGCTAAAGTGTAATTATGTTATTGTTATTAGGGAAAACATTTGAGAGTAACATGCCAAATGAGTCAGCACTTTGGCTTTAGCTTAAGAACTCCTCATTTTTATGTAATCAGTTATAGTTGCATGTATTCATTATCATAATTTAACCTTTAATATTGATGTCTTAAATTGATTTTGAGTAAACTAGCAATAATTTTATGGTTGTATTAAATAAATACATCACTAATGAATTAATTATTTCAGTAATTAATTTAAAAATGTACATAATCAATTAAAAATATATATTGATAATGAATTATTCATTTATTTCATTTAAAATGTTTCATTATTTATTTATGTACAATTCTAATTAGTTAATTACATATTTAATCAATTATTGGTTTGTTTTCTATTTTAATTATTTTACTGACACATTTAATGAATTATTTAATGATGTATTTATTTAATTCACGTTGCTACTCCTGGCCCTGCATCGCTGTTCATAAATACATTTTATTTGTCATCTTCACCCATCAAAGTTAGGGGGCGGGGTTAATGCTGATCAAGTCAAAACCATTGCTTTGGTCTGGTGGGCGTTCTTTTTTTTTTAATGTTTATTTATAAGATTTTAAGTTCGAAGTTACATAAAATCACACCAGACAAAGGACATAAGATACAAAAACAATAACATTCAAGCGCAGGAAAAAACAAAAACAAAAACAAAAAAACCCAAACAGGAAAGAAAAGAAAAAATACACCGGTTAGCCAGTACAAATCAAAAGATCTAAAGAAACACCAGTGTCCAAAGAAGATGATCTTCTGTGTGAGGTTAGACAACAACAGAGAGTTCACCAGATGTGGGGGACAAGTCCAGGAAGGAATCAGGGTCCGGCAGAAGTGCAGTTTCACACAAACACAAAGTGCAGTCAAACGGGTTAAAGTTTATGTTGAATCCCTGTTAATATGATTGAGAAAAGGGCCCCAGATTTCGACAAACTTAAAATGAGTGTCAGCCAGATGATAATGAACCTTTTCAATATACAAACATGCAATCATCTCACGTAGCCAAACCCTAAACAATGGAGGAGATGGTGATTTCCAGGCTCTAAGAATAAGTCTTTTGGCTACAATCATGCCAAACATTAAGGCTTTCTGAAGAGGACGTCTGAGTGCCAATGAGGTTAGGGAGTGGTGGGCGTTCTTTTAGTGGGCTTTTCTCAAAACTATGTAGGCCTACGCACCAGGGTTTGGACATGTGTGGACCCAAACTATACTTAAACTTTACCCATTTTTGTGTGTCACCAAATACACTTTAATATTTTCTAGCCAAGCATGTAGTAGCATAATCTTTAAATATCTGCTCATTTTATCAAAATGAACCTAATCATCTCAGATGATTTCAGTGATGTCTGCCAGCTCACCTTGCAAGTGATCGAGCTTGTATACCGCTGACAATGTGGCACACAACTCACATTACCCCCTGCTGACTATCACCTCCCGAGTTATTTATTTATGTTAGTTTCAACTGTTCCTGCAAAAAGTAAGCACGTGTTACTGATAAAAGGTCCAATAGAAGCAAAGTCTAAAATGTGAAAACAAACATGAGGGACAAACAGGAGCCTTTTTCAAGGCACAGGTTCAACAAACTGAGTCTAGCCACAAACTAGAGTTGGCAGCTGTGAGTTTTTGGTTCATGAAGGTCTGACCTGAGTTACTTTGAGTTAAGACTATGCTTCTGAAACAAGCATTAAATTATTAAAACTAACATTAAAAAGATGTTTAAGGAGGAAAGAGAGCATTTTCACCACAGCATGTTCATGCTGTTATTAGATAGTGAAGACTGCTGTTCAGCCTGCTCCAGAAATTATTAAACTCCCTTAAAAAAAAATATTATTAAACTGTATTCTAAAATAAAGTCTGATTAAGATCTGATCTTTGTTGGGGGGTTTTCAATAAGCAGTGTTACCTGTGTATATGCATGTTTTAATAAAAGAGATAATGTTGCTGTTTCAGTTAACTGTACAAGGCTTGTTAGACATAATGTCTTCTAATGTCCACAAGTCTGTATGATGTGTTTCATAGTTTCTAACAAGCCTTTTAAACTTAAGTTACTGCATTGCTGAAACACCAACATCTGCTTATTGAACAAAGAAACAACAACAACAACCAAAGACCACACATCTGATTTTATTTATTTTTGGTTTTATTTTAATAGACTTCCAAAAGTTATACCATATATCAGATTTCCAGTCATTAGAGCAGATAAGTGGCAGAACTATATTACTGAGGTACATGTTTACTTATTTAATTGATGTCTGTCAATAAATCTATTTAATTTAAATGCAAATAGCCCAAATCTGTATTAAAGCAACAGGTTCACTTATAAAGTATTCTGTAGTTATCTTAGTGTCCATCGCCCTTTCTTTTGAATCCCCTTTTTAAACCAGATCGGTCACTTTGAGGGTAAGCACAAGCTCCAGCAGCTGTGCGCTGACGAAACTAACTTAACAAACTTAACAAACTTAAAATCGTGTAATTTTATCAAAGATCGACAGTGCGCCTGATAATCCAGTGAGCCTTATGGTCCGAAAACTATGGTACATTTGCAAATTATGTGCACAGTATTGGAACTAAATAATTTTATATTGACAAACAGCGGCCCACATTAAACTGTGTCTCATTATTCATGTTACCGAAACACAGAGGTACGAGACCAGGCAGAAGACTTTCTGATTATTTGTTTTTAGTTAAAATAATTCCATTGTTGTCTAGTGATGGTGTGGTAAAGCTCTGTGAATGTGTCCAATTTTTCCGTCTTTGTTGCTTCACCCAAAGGCAGATCACACAAAGCCTCGTTTAACTGCTTATTATGAAGAACTGACATCTGCTGGTCATTTAATGTTCAGCAGCACTGCTGTGAGAATACCTGTAGGATACATACCAGTGGATATGTAAGCACATGCACAGCTGCAGACTTGAAGGGCCCAAATGAATTAAATAAATAGATTCTTAAATAATTAATTAAATGTGTCATTAAGTGATTAATTAAATATATTTAAAAATCAATAAATTTGTAATTAATTTATTGGAAATTACTTGGCATTAAATCAGTGATGTATATATTTAATTTATTAAGTATTTTGAACTTAATTCGTAAATGACATTTAATTAATTATTTAATGATGACTAATTGATTGATTATTGATGATTAATTAACCCTCCACATGATTTAACCTCTATAGAGATGATATTTTATCTAGATCATGTATTTTTCAAAGGTTCAGAACTGAAAGTTTAACATTATTATTTTTCTCTTTATTGTCTCTTCAGATTGAGTGTCTGTAATCTCTCAGAGGGAAGCTGTGAAACTCTGTCTTCACTACTCAGCTCCCAGCCCTCCAGTTTGAGACAGCTTGACCTGAGTAACAATGACCTGAAGGACTCTGGAGTGAAAGTTTTGTCTTCTGGACTGAAAAGTCCATATTGTGAACTGGAAACACTCAGGTCAGCGTTCTCAAAATGTTCAGTAGATGAGGTTTAGAGGTTTACATGTCTTTTTTAAATTCATTTTTGGCTGTAATTTCCTGTTTGCATTTAGCTATTTTTCTCTTCTCTGAGAGTATTTGTCATGTCTGCAGGCTGTCAGGCTGCCTGATCACAGAGGAAGGTTGCAAGTCTCTGGTCTCAGCTTTTAGCTCCAGTTCTTCCCATCTGAAAGAGTTGGACCTGAGTTACAATAACCCAGGAGAGGCTGCAGTGAAGATGCTTGAGCAGCTACGACTGGACACTCTGAGGTATGTAGATGGCCGTTACAGCCACAAACAGTGTCTGATAGATGAGGAAACTGGCTCTGTCTGATTACTTAATGCTGGAAACCAGTGTTATTTGAACAATCACACATTTCTGGTCTAACATAAACAGTAGATGTCTGTATGTGGTCTAAAAGAACAAAATCTCTGTCAGCAACAACGGTGCAGCCTGTTCAAACTGATCTCTGGAAAGGAACTGACATTTTCACTCTCTTTATTTATTTTAAGTTTTCTCTGTGTGCAGAGACCATGTCCAGGAAATGTTTAGCCTGGCCCAGCATAAACTAGAATTAGGGGGAAGTTGTTTCCCCAGCTTAGAAAAACATATTAGTAAAAGTAAATGGATTACTAGGTCACTCAACTTAACTAACCACCTACTAAAATGGGCTATTTTGCACTGCTAGTTTGCTGCTTCTGAGCGTTTACTACTGAAACTTGTTTGTGCTAAAATATCAAATTGATCTTCTGGACTTTGTGATAATAGTTAGTAGAAAACAACAGAAAAATAGAATGCAGTCAAAGTGAATTAGCTTTGGTCGATCAACCTTGAAATTCAAAGTCAAATTCTAATATAATGAGTGCTGTCAACATTAACGTGTTAAGCTGCATTAACGCTTCAACGCCGTGTAACCCCTCATCGGGCTGATCTGCGTTAACTTGTTAATGAGGATTTGCCGCGTTAACGCCGTAATTACGGGTTAATGTTGACAGCACTAAATATAATATAAATCAATCATTCAAATCAGTCATTCATTGCTAACAGAAAGCAAAGATTAAGAAACAAAGGGATGGAGCTGGTGGAGGAAACCAGGTCACTGGTTGGGTGTTGGGCCCAGACCAGTGGGTGTTTTTGACTGTAAAGCCAATCTAGCAAGGACAACCACTGGTCCTGTTACCCTGCAGCCTGCACTGCAGGATATGTGCTGTGCCACTGAGACCACGTCTACACTAGCCCAGATGGATTTGAAAACGGTGTTTTCGTCTGAAAATGCTCCGCGTCCACACTATTGTTTTCAGTCGTTTTCACAAGGTTGTGTGTCCACATTGAAACGGCCGAAAAACGCTTATGTTGCAGTCCTGCGCATGCATGAAACGCAAGAAGATCCGGCCTGCCTCATTTCTGTCTGACGTCTATTCACTTTCCGGCTCGTTGAAACGTCGCAGCAAAATGAGGAAAAGCACAGAGTTTTTAAATGGACTAACAATGAGGTGGAGTTGTTGCTGCGAGTAACACAAAAGTACAAAGTTGCAAAAGCGAGTGAGAGTTACAGAATTTAAAGAAAAGTTATCTGGAGCATGTACAGACTGATATTAACCTTTAATAGGGCTGTCAAAAATGAGAGCAAACAAAACAACTGTTTTATAATGCCCTATCTTTGTTTAATTGGTCACATGACTGCATCACATGACTAAAAAGGTGTCATCGTTTTCAAGTCTGCGTTTTTGCTTTCCACACTGCGAAGGGAAAGCACCGTTTTCAAATGTATGCATTTTCGAGAGCGTGTTCAAAACACAGCGTTTTCCTTGAGCGAAAACGCCTCCCTGGGAAAGTCTATGCCAGGGTGTTGGAGAGGAGAGTCCGACCATTAGTCGAACCTTGGTTACAGGAGGAACAATGCGGTTTTCATCCTGGTCTTGGAACACTGGACCAGCTCTTTATCCTCTCATGGATACTCGAGGGCGCATGGGAGTTTGCCCAACCAGTCTACATGTGTTTTATGGACTTGGAGAAAGCATTCGACCGTGTCCCTTGGGGAGTCCTGTGAGGGGAGCTCCGGGAGTATGGGGTGACTGGCCCATTGCTATGGGCCATTCAGTCCTTATACGACCGTTGCAAGAGCTTGGTCCGCATAGCCGGCAATAAGTCGGACTCGTTCCAGGTGGGTGATGGGCTCCGTCAGGGCTGCCCTTTGTCACCGATTATGTTTATAATTTTTATGGACAGAATTTCTAGGCGTAGCCAAGTGGTTTCACTTAGGTCAGGGGTCGGCTCCGGAGCCGCATGAGGCTATTTAGTCCTTATAGTGCGGCTCCGGGAAAATAAATTAGAAGTATTTAGCTGAAGTGTATTTTATTTATGTTAGTTCTTTTTTAACTTGTAGTTCTAAATTGGAAGATTATTGTGATATTGAAGTATAAAAATAAAATTATATTCTATTATTTCTTCATCGCTCAAAATAAGTGTCACACTCGCGAAAGCCGGTGTACCCGCCGAAACGCCACGCATTTATCGAGACTTTCAACCCAGGCAGGACAGTTATAGATCTTCGGATCCACATTATGTCAGCAGCTGTTCTCCACCATGAACTATGTGAAAAACAAACACCGCTCACGCCTCACAGATGACAGCTTACAGTCCTGCGTAAAGATGAAAGTGACTTCGTACCGCCTCGATTTGCAGACGCTGTGACCAGAAGTCCCATTGTAAACATATCACGGCAGACCCGACGATGTTTGCATGAACACGCTTTTCAGCTTCTCTTTATTGACCACTTTTCACACACGGTTGCTGTACGCACACAGCCGGCTGTAGCTTTTCAGCTCACAGCCCGACACACACCAACACAACAGCAGAGAGAGCACAGACTTTAAGGTGGCGAGGCGTGATTGCGGGTGCTGCTCAGGTGCGTCCGCCTCCCCTGCAGCGCCGCTGCAGACCACGCCCCACCACACACATTAACCAGGATCTCATTAACCAGGTAAAATACATATTTAGGCAGAATTTTGCAAATATCTATTTTTCATCTTTTAGCAGCATAGAGCTTTTTTTCAAATTACTTTTTAAAATTCAGGTCAAGGCTCCAAAAGCCCAAAGGCGATATAAGGGTGGCTGCTCACAGCAGTTTTTGTTTGCTGGATCATTTTAGTTCAGCTGGGTGTCTTTCCTTTTGTTATATTTCTTTAAGAGTTCAAAATGTGTTACTTACATAAATAAATTGTAATTTTCTCTGTAGCACTTCATGGATTTAAGCAACACACCTTAGTTGTTCACACAAATCATAAAGGTAAAACACAATATTCAGTGTTATCTTAATTTTAGATGTCAAAAAGCATTTACGGCTCCCAGTGTTTTCTTTTGCATGGAAACTGGGTCCAAATGGCACCGGGTCCAAATGGCTGCTGACCCCTGACTTAGGTGATCTCAGGATCTCATCTCTGCTTTTTGCGGATGATGTGGTTCTGTTTGCTTCATCGGGTGAAGGCTTCCAGCTCGCCTTGGAACGATTCGCAGCCGAGTGTGAAGCGGTGGGAATGAGAATCAGCCCCTCCAAATCTGAGGCCATGGTCCTCACCCGGAAAAGGGTGGAGTGCCCACTCCGGGTCAGGGTCGAGTTCCTGCCCCAACTGGAGGAGTTTAAGTATCTCGGGGTCTTGTTCATGAGCGATGGGAGAAGGGAGCAGGAGATCGACAGACGGATTGGTGCAGCGGCTGCAGCGATGAGGACGCTGCACCAGTCCGTCGTGGTGAAGAGAGAGTTGAGTGTAAAAGCGAAGCTCTCAATTTACTGGTCGATCTACGCCCCGACCCTCAGCTATGGCCACGAGCTGTGGGTAGTGACCGAAAGAACGAGATCGTGAATACAAGTGGTGGAAATGGGCTTCCTCTCAAAGGTGGCTGGCCTCTCCCTTAGAGATAGGTTGAGAAGTTTGGCCAGCTGAGGTGGTTCGGGCATCTGACAAGGATGCCTCCTGGGTGAGGTGTTCCGGACATGTCCCACCGGGAGGAGGCCCCGGGGCAGACCCAGGACGCGCTGGAGAGATTATATCTCTCGGCTGGCCTGGGAACGCTTTGGTGTTCCCCAGACAAGCTGGAGTAGGTGGCTGGGGAGAGGGAGGTCTGGGCTTCTCTGCTTGGGCTGCTGCCCCCGCGACCCGGCCCCGGATGAGCGGAAGAAAATGGATGGATGGATGGAAAACACCGTCTCAGTGTGGACGGGAGGCCAAAACGGAGAGAAAACGAGGTGTTTTCAAACTAAAACGTGTTAGTGTGGACGTAGCCGGAGAGCTCCAGAAAGAGCCTTCATGGTGGCCCTGCAGCCAACCAGCACTTCAGTCAAATGCTGTCAAAAGTGGTCCCAGAGACACTGTTAGCTGTAACCATCAATGACCAAGAATTGTGTCATTTAATTCAGGGTTTCCCTGTATTATTGTTTGATATCATTTCTGAATAAATAAATCAAGATGACGAGCCTTTAAATGCACTTATGTTAGTATAAATATACAAAAATAAAAGATCATTTTCCTGTTAGGAGAATAAGAAATAAATATATTCATCACATGCATCAAATCTCAACCTCCTCCTGCAAGAGTGCAGCATTGTGATTGGTTGATGCTGTTTCCATCATTTATGTTTGTTTACCTTCAACAAATTTGCTCTACAGAGCATTTATTAATTAGAAGGATTATTAATAAACATCTTTCTCTGCTGCTTTTGGTGGAGTGAAACAATAACTCCTATCTCCAGAGGTCCACAGGTCCACTGGCACCTGGTCCTAACTTCACCCATGTCTGCACCCTCAGACATCCCACTGTGGAGGCCTCCTCGCCTGGACCAGTGGCTGCCCTTGTGAGAAGACTTTATGGTCACAAACAGCCCTAATCTGAGAATGAAGGCTCCTTTACATAGAAAGCAGTATGTGGTGTGATGACCGCTGCATTAGCTCAAAATATGTGATGCACTGGCTGCTGCACTCTACCTGTACTGGATCAGTTTTTGTAGCCAGTCCCAGTCTTTACATTTAATATGCAGCCACTCCCTGACAGCATGAATGTCACAGTGTGTTGACCCTTGACTGTGGCACATGTCAATGCTCCCTGGACATCGTGCTTAATAAAGGAGATTAAATGTGATGTGATTATGAGTTTTGCTCTTTTGAAGTTGAAACATTTATGTGTCAAAATGTTGGACTGTTCCTTTATCAGTGTGTAACAGTGTGTGTATGAGAGCCATGTAATGTCCATGTGTGCATGCTGACTGTGCTGCTCTGACCCCCCTCCTCCTTTCAGGGTGGAGCCTGCTGGAGTCCGATGGTTGAGACCAGGTCTGAGGAAGTGTAAGTGTGTTTTTAATGGGATTCATGAAAACAAAGCAGCACACATTCAACCATCTTCATCATGTCAGGAGTCATCATCAAAGTGTCAATCAATGAACAGATGATGGATCAATAACTGCAGCTGGATTGTGTTTGTTCTCTCCATCAGATTCCTGTCAACTCACAATCGACACAAACACAGTGAACACAGACCTCCAACTGTCTGACAACAACAGGAAGGTGACACATGTGGAGGAGGTTCAGTCATATCCTGATCATCCAGACAGATTTGACTGGTATCCTCAGCTGCTGTGTAGAGATGGTCTGACTGGTCGCTGTTACTGGGAGGTCAAGTGGACGAGGAGCGCTTTGATATCAGTGAGTTACAGAGGAATCAAAAGGAAAGGAAGGAGTGGTGAGTGTGTGTTTGGTAGAAATGATCAGTCCTGGAGTCTTTTCTGTTCTGATCATTATTCCTCTGTGTGGCACAATAACAGAGAAACACCCATCTCCTCCTCCTCCTCCTCCTCCTCCTCCTCCTCCTCTGTCTCTAACAGAGTAGCAGTGTATGTGGACTGTCCTGCTGGCACTCTGTCCTTCTACAGAGTCTCCTCTGACTCTCTGATCCACCTCCACACCTTCAACACCACATTCACTGAACCTCTTTATCCTGGGTTTGGGTTCTGCATTCCATCGGCTGGTTTGACTGTTTTGGAGACTGTAAGATTATTGGGAAGCTCTGGGTCAGTGACTCTGTGTAGTTAGTCTTACCTGTTAGAGAAACAGTTCAGTCTGTACATGTCTGTGTCTTTCACTCAGAAACACATGATGAGATTCATGGATTCAGTCAGTTGATGTTTTAAACTAAATGATTCACAAATTATTCTTCAACACAAGTTTGGTGAGCAGCAGGGCTCATCCTGATTTCTGTTTTTGTGCATTATAATGATGAAATAACTTTGTCATGTCTGTGGTGGCCTTTGGAGAATTAAACCATCCTGTAGAAACTAGATATAAATGTCATATTTTCCAACATTGATATTTTTCTGTGTTTCAGACGACAATGAAAAGATAAAGAACAGTCTGTAAATCATAAGTTATCAATTCTAATGATTATTAAAGCCACAAGAGAAGCTTCCTGTTATTTGTACCACTCACCTGGTCATGTGATCCAGCTGTGCAGCCAATCATAACTGACATCACTTTCTACTTTGATGTTTCCATGGTGAATGGACTGATTCTTGTTTAACACGTTCATACTCTGATGGATGCATCGGAGAGGGTTAGTGTCTTGCTCAAGGACACTTTGCGTGCCAGCTGGAGCAGTCAGGGATTGAACCACCAACCTTCTGATCATTAGATGCCTTGCTCTATCTCCTGAGCTACAGCCATCATCAAAGCTCTTTCTTAAATCCTCTCTGAGAGGAGCTCAAACACGAGGAAGAGACGAAAGTGAGGGAAGAGAGTGGACTCATTAGTAAAATGAAAAACAGCCAGCGTTGATGTTTAAGACAAGTGAGGTAACAGAAATACTATATATGGCAGCGGTCACCATGGCAACATCAATGTCGGTTGCTACGTATTGTATTGATCCTGATCTGTGAGCCTCATATCTGGATATGCTGTTGTTTGTATTTATTTACTTTTTTTTTTAACAAACTACTTTTATCTTGCCATCGTTTGTCAGAGAGTCAAACTAAATTTGGTTCATCTTTCTACAATAAAAACATATCTTCATCTTAATTATTGTATGTGCAGAGTTGTAGTTACTCACAGTGACCACTGGAGGCATGTGATCCTGATAGTTTCCCTGGAACCGTCCAGTTCATCCACATTAATGAAGCTGTTGGTGATTAACGCTCATCTGTACAACTTTAACAACAATATTAAACATTTAATCGCTCTACAAACAGTTTGTCTGATGTATAAACTGTGTCTTAAAGGATCAAAGTAAATGTCACATTGAAAGCAGATTTCACTGTAATGTACTCTGTTTGAAATATTCCAAATATCATCTGGCTTGGTAATGATTTACTCATATATTGTCCACGCAGACTAAAGCAGTAGGAGATGAGATGGAAAACAATTAGAAGAATCTTTACTCTTTAATGTCACAAATTCCTGTTCCTCTTTGTATGTAACATAACAACATACATGATACAGCTGCAGCAACTGAGGCGAGGAGAGAGGCAGCAACAAGAAAACTGGAAGAAGGAGACCAACAACACCACCTGTGGAAATCTTTCCCCAATCAAGCGTCATCATATCAGCATTTCATCAAAAGCACACATGCTCCGACCTGACAATGCAGAGGTGTGGCAAAATCATTGAAATCATTTATTAAACAAATGAGTGCATCAAAAATAAGAGTGGAGCTGCAATGAAAGAGAAGTGAACTTTCTTCAGTTAACACAAAGTTTTCCCTAACAGGTGACATTTAATTAAAGTGACTTTATTACCACACACACATTCAGAGGCAGTCTACAGGAGCAGAGCTGCCAGCTATTCAGCAAATGTCTCCCTGCAATCCTCACTGCAATACCTACATTTGAAAATGAAACCACCTCTACTGTTCACACATGAAAAGTCGTGTGAAGAACCAGTTTTCCTCAGATCTCTGTTTTAGTAACTCTGAAGTCTGAACTTTTGATTTTTGCATTCTGTTTGTACTGATAACTGTCAGTGGATTATTTTGATCCCAAAGAAATCTTTAACACACATGTAGTGATGGGACGTGTGCACTGAAACAATGGTTAGGAAACAGAAATCGCCTGAGAATCTGCTCATGTTTAAGATTTCTTCTTTACAAACATTTTCTATGGCTGTTCCCAGTATGACCAGTGATACAAAGCATGGAAAATGGGGATTAGTTCATTCAGACAAATACACTTTTTAAAATGTAAAAATAAGGAAATGAATCAATAAAATAAAAAGTCAAAGAAATAAAAAATAAGGGTCTGAGGCGTCTGTCTCACTGTATCCATGGCAACAATTGACTTTCTGTTCCTTCATATCAGAACCACATCTTTGAAATCAAAAACATTTAAGATTCAAATTCAACCACAGATGTGTTCAATTAAATATTCAATGAAGCAGTGCAATGTTTTTATCACTATCCAAATTTGAACTCTTAAGTAGAAGATTTAAAAAAGCAACACACACACACACACACACACACACACACACACACACACACACACACACACACACACACAGTATACAGACATGATTTAGGTGGTGATAATATAACGACTGCACATACCCGTGGGATGATTCATGTCCTTTTTCTTACTGTATGCAATGATGAACTTCTTGCTTCAGGACCTTCTTGATGAATTTGTTTTCTAATCCACAGTTTTCTACCTGATCTGTGTGTTTGAAGTAAAATGTGTTACTTCAAATGTAAAAGTTAAACAGACAGAAAGCATCAACGTGGACTTCAATCAATGTTTTGTGTTCATACAGGTCAGCTGTTGCACACAAAGGTCCTGGATTTACACTGTGCCCTGGTTCCTGTGTTTCTGTATGTAGTTTAGTCTAAAGTGGATCCTCCTCATGTACAGACTGAATTATCTGTTCAACAATCAGCATTTCTGATTCATGGATTTCATTTGTTTTTACTTGCTAGTTTTGACTGAGATTTCAACATATCTGTGGTGGCATCTGTTCAGTGTTATGGAAGTTTTACAGCACTAATCTCACTTCACTCTGTAACATAACAGTGAACAATATTACTATTAGAAAGATTATTAGAGAAGCCACAATCAGATGATCCCCTATGAGGTGTCCTTGGTTATAGTGTGAAGTCATCTGAGGGGAGAGAGAAGAAAGAAACACTTCAGTGTTAATGAAAAAGTCATCAGTCTTCTTATGGGAAGAGACCTCCACCAGACCAAGACAGGTAACCATCCAACACGTTCTCATCCCAAAACCTAACATACCGATGCCATGTGACAAATCGATGCTATGTGACTATTAAATTCCATCCATCCATCCCATCCATCCATTCGCTTCCGCTTATCCTTTTCAGGGTCGCGGGGGGTGCTGGAGCCTATCCCAGCTGTCATAGGGCGAGAGGCAGGGTACACTATTAGCAGGGTAGACTATTAAATTCCCTTCTTTTGAATTCTTTTGGCGACAGAGAAAGACTTCCGACTCAGAGTGGTCAAGTTCAAAAAATGATCTTTATTGTACATTTCCAGAAACGGAGACCTGTACCCACTAACACACGCTCAGGTCTGAAAGCATTAGAAGCCAGAATGGGTATACATAGTTCTGCTATAGGTCACACACACACACACAGTTTCCATCAAAACAACTCCTTCTGCTCTGACTAATGTGTGTGTTACTTAGTTCTGCTTTTTCTGTCTGGTTTCCTGTATTTTATTAATATGCCTCTGCAGCTCTGCACTAAACTTCCTGTTTCTTAACCTCCCCTTACTAAAGCCTCTGTTGCTAGGCAACCTATCACCCTCTGACCTCTCTCACAGACTTTATTACAAAGTACAAAAAACAATATAATCAGAAAATAAGCACTAAGAATATATATTTATTTCGTAACAGTCTCCCCCTTTTGAACTCATTTTATGAGTTAACCTAATTAACTGACTCCCTCAATAACTACTGTGAACTAAAAACAGATATAATTAACTTTGTCCTGGTAAAAAGGTCCAACATTACTTTTGTCAGTCTATGGAAACGATCTCTACACAGTTAACCCGTCTCCTCTTTTAAACATTTACTCCTGGTTTCTAAGCACACACTTACAGTTCACTTCATTTGTCCCTTCGCCCCCTTTAACGGGTGGAGCATATCCGGTCTGAACACTGTGTTTGGGCAAAATCACATAAAAATCATACAAACTATTACTAAAGCTAATCCTCCCATTACCCTTCATTACTTTGTGCTCACATTATAACCTCTGTCTAACAAGCTTTTAATCTTCTTTTCAATCTAAACAACACATTTTCTGAGAGGTTTCTCTGAGCTCTGTGCTTCTTTTGGGTGCCCCTCCTCTTGGGTCCTGGATTCTCACCAACCCCTTCGTGGTTTTGCTGTGGTTCTGGAATCTTCTCCTGTAAAGGACAGAAAAGGAAAACACCTCTCTCTGCTGCACCTCAATAATCTAATATGTTCATCAATTCTTCTCTTGATTATTCAAAGTTGGTTCAAAATTTCACATTCGGGTCTCTCTAATCTAAAGGATTAGCCTAATTATTATTTCTGTGTGTAAGCGTGTTTGCATTCACCCCTAAGCACTCTGAGTCCTTTTCCTACCATATTTCAATCCAGACAGTCACGCTGAACGAAGCTCATGACCTTCACAAGACTGAGTGGCAACTCCTATCAGTGCAATTGCAATGTGTGTATGAAAAATGATTATAAGCGCTTGTTCTAGTAAAAGAAATCATAAAGAAAACAAACATTTTCAATCAGTTAAGCTTAAGCATAAAAGCAATTACTTATGCCTAAGTTTTACCGTAGCTAAATGATCAAACACACAAAAAGTCACACACTGATCATATAATCCATTGTTTCAAATTAGACCTAAAACTCCCCCTTTTGACACATCTTCATGTGTCAAACAAAACCACAACTAGAAAATTAAAAGAAAAAGGTTCATCATATCATTTCTCAGAAAACCTCAGCGATTCTCCTCTCGAGTATATTTGTTCCGGGCCTGCAAACCTGTGTTTAAATAATAAAATCAGTTTAATTATCATGTTCGATCTTTTCAACTCCTGGCTCAACCCAGAGCCTGCATCCCCAGAACGACCTAGAAACAAAACCTGTATATTAGCATCAACTTCACATTTAAAACTCAGTTTCCCCCCCTGTCCTTCCCTCACTGTGATCCACTCTGTGCTATAAGAAACTAAACTTAAAACACAACCAGTGGCGGTCCTAGCCTGTTTGGCGCCCTGGGCGAACACCCCCTCTGGCGCCGCCCCCCCCCCCCACACACACACACACACACGAAGAGAGAGACAGAGTATGCATTGTATGCAAACGTTGTATGCAAACGTTGCAATGCAAATGGCTACTAAACAGACATCATAATTCGTCATACAATGAGAGCAGGACAAATCAACAATTGACACTGACTAATTAATATTATATTATTGTATATATTGTTTGGAGTTTAGTCTGTTACTGTTACTATTTTTACCATTTCTTCTTGGAGGAACTGTAACCCACATAATTTCCTTAGGGATTAAGAAAGTATCCTGATTCTTAATGTTTTAGGATATATGACCTGCCATTATCCAATGACACATGTGCTTACCTGTATCTTTTGCTCGTTTCTCCTTGTAGGAGCAATAATTAAATGTATTGAATTTTAATGATCACTGGGTTTTCATTTGTTTGGTTGCTTAGGTGATGTGTAATGGGAGTCACGTGGGTGGTAGCGGTGATATTAAGAGGGCGTTGTCAGTCTGTCTTTCACTGGTTTGATTTTGACAGAGAGGAGGGCTGGGTAGCCGTAGTTTTTGTTGACCGCAGCATTGTTGCATTAGAGCCTGTGATGTTTTAAGAGTTTGAGCCGATCACATTGCTCTGTAAACTTTTCAAGCACTTTAATAAACAAGCAAGCAATTCCACCTCTCGCATTATTGCATAAAGTTGACAGGCAAATAGGCAGGCTCAGTCCCACAGTCGCCTCTAGCGACTGTGGAAGTCGCTACACTCCTCCTCTTCTTTTCACTTTTTTTTAAGAGTTTAAAAACGGGTTGTGTGTGAGACTTTAAATCAACAAAATATAAAATATACATTTTAAATTGTTATTGATCCCTTTACCCCTGGTCCTAAAGTTTATATTTATTTTCTTACTCTTCTTATATTTATAGTTTGTTTACTTGCACTGCTGTAACTGGAGCCTCGTCGTCTCGTCTCTCTATATACTGGACTGTATGTAGTGGAGATGACAATAAAGTTTATGTCCGAAAGTCTCCTTATATTTCAATCGCATCGCTATGAGTGCAATGTTAATTTCTGCCGATAAGTTCCACTTTGTTCTTACTGTTTGCTGCGGTGATGACGTCACATGCTTTTACGACGGTCCTGCCGTATCACGAGTCGGAGGAGCACTAGGCATGTTTTTCTCCATGAGTGCGGGGGAATAGCGATCTCCAGCCGTGTGCGTTCCTGTGCAAATGTGAGTCAAAATCCCTCCAGTTCTACGAGTCTATTTCCACTTATAGCACGGGTTGTACTTTGATGTTAATTACAGGGGGTTTATGCTAGGAGATTTATCGAGATTGGTAGAGGCATGTGACTTACCACCGTAGCATTTGTTGCGGGTTGGATCTGTGTACCGCGGTTGTGTTATTTAGCCACTAGAGGGCACTGAAGACCATGTAATTACTGACATTTCCTAATTTGGGGGCATTAGGTCTTTTCTGTTGCCTGAGATATGCAGATATTCTTGTTTCCTGCCTGTTCAAATGGGATTGTGGGACTTTCTTATGTCAGGGCATTCAGCTGATTATTTGTGTTACAGTTCATTATATTGGCATAATGTTGGGAAATAACAATTGTTATATTTACATGTGAAAATTGTTTCTCCTTGTTTCTTGTTATTCAGAACCACACGTCTGTCCATCCCTCCCACATCCGTTAAGTATGCCTACTGCTGTACTGTTGAGCTGCTGTTAACTTACATTAAAGTATATCCGGACATCACTCTCTGTGCCCCACTCTCTGACCGGAGTTTAAGTCCTGAGGGAGCTATCATCCCAGCATCCCAGAGATAACTCTCTAACAGTTTACTTTGGCTACGTTCACTCTGCAGGTCTTGATGCTCAATTCCGATTTTTTGATCAAATCCGATTTTTTTGTCTGCTCGTTCACACTACAAATAAAATGCGACAGCAAACGCGCTCTGTTTAGACCCAGAGCAAACAGTATTGTTTGACAGATGGCCGTTAATACAAAGACTTCGGACTTTACGTTTCCCAATTTTTGCTTTAAGGTATTTTGTTATTTACATAATAATGTAAATAACCTAATAATGATCCTTATTGCTGTTTTAGAGAGGAGCGGTGCTTCAAAGGATAGTTGCAGATTTCTGTCAGAATCTGCAGATTATGCAGTACAAATAAAATGTTCACGTTTCTCCAACGTTGTCTTCCCAACAGTTTCACTGGATGGACAGGAAGCGTTCGCGATGTCTTCTCCTGCGCTGATAATTGGCGTCTGTCTTGTGTCAGTGACGTAAAAGACAGATTTAATGCGACATGACCATCAAACAGCAGCTTTCTAAAACATCGGATATGTATCAGATTCAGTACCACATACGAAAGTGACCCAGATCGGATTTGAAAATATTGGATTTGTGCCGTTCACACTGTCATACCATGATCGGATATGGGTCGCGTCAAAAAAATCGGATTTGATGCGCTTTCGCCTGCAGTGTGAACGTAGCATTTGACTTCAGCAGCAAGCAGGCGCACCGAGGGCTCTCGCGCTCACTTTTCCCGTATAGAATTTTTAAAAAACATCGGTGCAAATTATAAGTCTGTATCATGATGTCTGGTGTTTTCGTGTTTGCTGGTTTGTTTGTAATTTGTTTTATTTTGCCAGTTGGTAATTTTTGCTGTTCCAGCCAGCCAGAGCATCCCCCGCCGCCCCGCCCTCTCCTCCCTGTGCCGCAAGCAGCAGGCGCACCTCGCAAATGGAGGGCGCCCTTACTCCCAGCAAATGGGCGATAGAAAACCAATGCCATTCCCAATATGCGCTGGCATGATGTCGGGGCAGCATGAGAACAAGCCGTGATGCCGCCCCCACCACGATGCCGCCCCGGGCAACCGCCCGTGTCGCCCGTATCTAAAACCGCTACTGAACACAACAGTTATCAGTCTTGTGCTTCATACAAAATTTGCGTATGTTTTAGTTTCACGTTGATCCTCTGAGTGTCATGGTACTTCTTTTAATTTGACTTTATCAAATCGAACCAAAATAGGTTTGCTGTCTTTACTTTGCTCGTTTTCCTCCAGCACCACCTCGTATCACATGCCCTTTCCCTTGGACCAGTGTTTGTTATTCCATAACTGGATTTGGAATGTGACAAGTCTACCAATCCCCTATATAACTCCTACATTTTGCTTTGGTTCTATTTTCCTTCTATAAAATGTCATTGACTTCTACAGTGGCCTGCTTTGGTTAATGGTAGCATCAGTAATATCAAACATTTTCTCCCCTTTAGCATTTGGCATTTTCCCAACAATATAATGTGATACCATCATCTAAACCCAGTCAATAAAACAACATTTTCTTAAAGCAAACATCAGCAACCCAAAATTAGCCGCCCAAGGGTCGAGTCTGCAGCTCCACACTCTCATGTGAACCTTTCGGTCTCCCTCTCTCTCTTGTGCTCCTGCTCCTGCCAAAAGCAAAGCAAAGCAAAGCATCCACCCTTTTCTTACCGGCATCGTGAAATGTTCGTCAACATCTACTCATCCTAACGTTGGTCCAGTCTTTGTCTCAGTGTCAAGTCAGTCAACACTTTAGTCCACATGGACAGTCCAGTCACAGTCCAGTCACACACATCATGCACACGCATTCACACTAGATCTTGCTGATAGTGGAGCCTCACGCGCAAAGGATCAGATTCTCCACCCTCATCAATATGAGCTCATTTATTTGTTCTTTCTTTTGTTTTTAGAAAAAGAGTTCTTTATGATCTTGGACTGGATTGACTCGCTGCAATCCTTTTAGACAGGAACTCGCAGGTTCCCACAGGTGACCTTTTCCTCAGCCCATTGTAATCTGGAAAAGCTCACCTTACATTTGCTCTCACAAAAATGTTTTACAGCGCTGTTAATTCAATCTTGCAGGCCTGCTTAGAACAAAAAAGGAGAAAAAGAGAGCTGATTATTAGCTCATCAGAGCACAAAACATCATCACCAAAGGGGGCGACACCTGACAGTTTTCTCTAAGTGCACTGTTACAAAAATAATGAGCCCCTCCTCGACATGTCCATGTTTAGTAAAACTCCCTCTATTGAAATAAGAAAACAAGCCAAACCTAACTGACAGAATTAACCCATCACTAAAACAACAACCCCAAAAATCTTCATCACAGAAAAGTTTTGCTTACTAATCTAACAATATGTTGTGGGAATTAGAACTTTCCGGGCCATAAAGCTTTTGCCCGACTCTTGGCTTAACTAATACTTACATAGTCTGAAATCAGACTTAAAATCACTCCCTCTGTTCATTTTGCCCACATCATATTTCAGTGGTTGGCCTCAGGTTCTTCAGCTTCCTGACAGTCTGAAGTCAACTGACAGAGTTTCACCTGCTAAATACACAGAAAATCTTGTTAAAAGCAGCACAGTTTGCCCAACAGTAATATTCCCATTAAGCCCTTTCTAAACACTTTATAACAATGTGTCATCACTAAATTATAAACTTCTTCTGCAAATCTGCACGACTGCACTTAGTCACAGACTTTATTTAATTGTCCTGCGGCTGCTATCATATATTTGACCAAACAATTCTTCTCACACAGTCACAGATATATTTCTCTCAATGCAAACTTCACTCATGTCTCAGACAGGAAACTTGAGTTTTTCTTTTTTCTTTTTTTTCTGTCCCCACTAGTTCAACTAATTTGCATATTGAGTCACATCTCGAGAAGTTGCCCTGACAACAGAAATGCATATTCAAAACATTGCCGCATAATTCTATTATTATTATTTTATTTTTATTTCTACAGTCGTCACTTCTTTTGCTCAATCAGCTGGAAACCACTTCTAATTCACTATTTTAAACCTGCTTTAAGCTTCTAATCACTGGTTGGTCCTCCCAGTCTCTTTTTCCTTTTCACAAAAGTCACTCTATTGTCCTGCAACTTCCTGAGTTATTCCTCAGCTTCAGCCTTTAAGTGTGTTAAATCTACACCATTTAGCATGTATGTCATGTATTCACATTCATGACTGTAAGCGTGTCTTCATTGTGTGTATGTTGTGTATTCATATTAATATTGAGTGTAAGCTGGTCTTCGTTGCCTCGATGTGTTTTTATAATCAGATTTAATTCCTGCATCTTTGCGCTGAACTGTGGATTCAAACTGTCTCACTTCTGATTCTCTCCAAAAATAATTTCACATGTGACAATTTCTACATGTGTGTTTTCTACTTTTCTATTCATTTATGTATTCTTAGTTTATTTATTTCTTTATCTCTCTCTTTTTCTTTTTGCCTTTACCTTTCTGTTGTGATGCTCTGGATGTTTCTAAACCCACAAATTCAGCCTCATTGTTCAACCCAATTTTCCTATGCTGTCACTTTAACACGTCCAGCCTTCACCTCGTCCCCTCTTCTCTCAACTTCCTGTGTGGCCTCCCAAATCAAACACAGGCCCAAATCAGCTGTTTCTTCTTCTCTCTTCATTCTCTCTTCCTCTTTTCAGTCTTTTCTTGGTGCTTAACTCCCAGCATGGCAAATATGAACTCAGACAGTCCCATCCAGTGGTTTCACACAGTCATGTCACTGGTACACTTTCCAGCTTGTAATTCAGAGCGCATGTTTCCATCAACATACATGCTGCTGGACCCTTCAGTGTTTTAGGTCAGTTGTCTTTTTGCCTGCTGTTAATTCTTCAAGTCCACGGTGTTGTTCTGTCTGTCTTCTGTCTTCATCAGGAGATTAACTGTCCTTTAAGCTTCTTCTCAGGATAAGGACAGGATGAGAGGTGAAGCTGTGGAATTTTAAACCAAAGCCTGTTTTCATCCCAATTCTGTTAATCTATCACTTTTCTGCTGTATTCTTCCAGGAGGTTGAGCAAGTCCATGGGCGCCTGTATTAACACACTAAGACATTTATTTAATATCATTTTCATTACTATTACTTAGCACTTTCATTCTCTAATTCCTCTGTTTTCATTTTGAAACGTCTCTCACAAGCTCACAAGCTATATTCAGACTTCCTGCTTCACTTCCTGCCAGACACACACACACACACACACACACACACACACACACACACACACACACACATACTTTACTTTGCTGGATTTTCATCCGTTTCTACAGCCTAATCGAGCTCTTATTTTATGTTCACACTCTGACCTAGTTCTTTCTCACATCTGGGCTTGGTTTATAAAGGCCTCTCTTATTAAAATACATAAAACAATCAAATCATAAAATAAGCACTAAGAATATATATTTATCTTGTAACATTGTTTAAGTTAATGAACAATTGTGTTGAAAACTGAGATTACAATATCAATCAAGATAATTATAATTGTGTTTTTTGCTGTAATTAAACAGTCATGCAGAAATGTGTCAACCACAGAACTTTAGAGGCCTTTTGTTCAATTATGTGTGGACTGTTTCTTTAGTCTCATACACAAATTGTTCTCAGTGTCTATGAGACTGATGAAATATCCATGTGTGCTGAAAGAGACTGTGCTGGTCTGACCCCCTCAACCTAGGTATTGTGGGTAATGAAAGAGCAGATAGGTTGGCTAAAGCAGCTGTTAAAAAAGTAGACATAGATGTGCAGATACCATTGTTGAAATCTGAGGGGAAAGAATAGTTTGGACACAAAGTAAGAACTTCTGGAGAATGGCATGGGATAATGGAACAAAAGGGAGACATGGGGTACAAAACACAATAGAAGTTAAGAGGAGTAGTGGGTTAAATAGGCAGCAGGAGAATACAAACAGGTCATTGCTTTCTGAATGGTTCTCTTTTTATGATGGGGAAACATCCGACTGGGTTATGTGATGGTGTAATGCTATGGAGACGGTTGAACATGTGGTTATTAGTTGCAGGAAGTATAGAAGTCAAAGGAGAGTTTTGAGGGTGGGAACTGGTGGTGAAATGAAACTTACGTTTGAAAAAGTGGTTAATCAGTTAAGTCATGATGAGGTGAAAGGAGTGGTTTTTCATTTTTGAGAAATACTGATGTCATCAAGAGGATCTGAGGATCTGGAAGAGAAGTAAGAGTAAAAGCCAGGAGATGGCAGTAGTGCAACATCTTTGGATGCAAGCTGCTGTTAAAAATGACAGAAGAAGAAGTTTGCTTGATCATTCCTCAGCTCGTCTGTGTGAAGCTGAGTGTAAAGAGGCTCCTGCTGTTAGAGAAACACTCTGACTGTTTAACAGAGTCAGACATGTTCAGACTGAATTTCAGTCAGAAACTCAGCATCACATTGATGAAGCTGCAGATTAATTGTGGTTAATTTCTGATTAATTTCTTTGTTATTTAAAAGAAGGATTCAAGGTTATTGGGTTTTTTGAACCCAAAGATTTCACATGAACGTATATGAATTGTATGATATGTCTCTTCTATTTTTCCATCCATATGTTCACTTCCACATATCCTTTTCAGGGTCGTGGGGGGTGCTGGAGCTGTCATCTTCTTCTTCTATTTTTCTATGATCATATTTTGATGTTGATTGTGATTGGTTTTATTTGTTTCTACGCTACACGGCATCCAGAAGACCATCAGGGTGTACAACCTCACCCCTGGCGCCGTTGCCCACCTCTCAATCTTAAATCCACGTAGACATTGAGGCCTATCAGGAGGGGCTCTGCGCTTACCTGCTGCTGAGTAATTGCATATGAGAGCATGAGGGTGGGAATGGATGTTTGTATCTGTGTGTGCCTGTTTGTCTGTGTCTATATGTCAGGTCAGGTATCAGACGCCACCTCTCTGGGGACATCTCAGGCCCTCCAAGGTATGGAGGCCTATCTCCCCCCACCACTCCCCCTGCAAATGGCAGACGCCCTCAGACATCGGTGCATTGGTGGTTCTTTGTGTCCGGGGATGGGCGTCCAGGTACGCAGCGGCTCACTCCTGGTGGCTGCTTGTCGGGGCCTGGAGCCTGGGGCTCGCTCGGGCTCCTTCGGGGGTGGGGTGCCTTTGGCCTCTCAGCCTGGGGCTCGGTCACTCTGGCACAGCTGGCTGCAGGCGGAGCTCACGGGCACGTCACGTTTAAATCATGCTTTTTATCTGTTTTTGTTTTTTATTATCTCTGTAAAGAACTTGGGATCACCTTGTTGTTGAATTGTGCGATATAAATAAACCTGCCTTGTATTTTTGCTGCTACCTCAAAGCACACTGTGCGCTGTCAATCTTACGTGCTGCACAATAATATTCAATATTTAGTATTTACAGTTATATTCACATAGATCATCGCGATGATGTTGTTTATTATATTGCTCTCTTTTGTTTGCTTGTTTTCTCTTTTTTCTTTCTCAACAGGTGATCCAGGTGATTGATATATGGATTTTTTTGTCTATTTGTTTTGTTGGCTTGGACAACTTCCTACCAGACCCATGGAAGTGGAAGCTTCAGTGAAGAAAGATTCCTGCTCCCAGCCATTCATTGGCTCGGCATTTTAAACCCCTAAAGGGTCACCTGGCCTGTAAATAAACAGGGCCAATAAAAAAATCACAAGAATAATACAAACATTTCAGCCAGTTTATCTTATTACATTAACTTATTCTTGTGTACACAGTAATTCATAAATAAATAATGTATATTATCAATAAAGATTGATCTAAACAGTTTAACTGCTATGTGCAGATAAAGGTTGAATAGCTTTAAAACATTTGCTATCCAGCAAATATCAGTCAAACTCAACACAAAAGGTAACATAACAATCGTTCAAATTGTTTGGACCGGTGATCCAAATCAACTGGCGTTGGTCAAACAGATGTGTGGTAGACTTACTTTGAAGGAGCTGCTACCGACAAACCAGCAAATAAACACCAAATATTTCATCGGTGACATTTGTGAGGTTTCCTCAAACACACTCCGTCAGTCTTGTTGCTGTTGAATGACAAACTATTTAAAAATGTCGCGGGTTTACCTGGTCATATTCTCATTCACGGGGCGATCGCCAAAACAAAAGCAAACAATTAACACCACGCCGATGCTGTTCACAGGACAGCAAGAGTAACGATCAGGAGCATCTTGTCTTCGTTATCGTTCCCCTCGTACGTGTTATTACTGCGATTTCAGCATTTTCGCTTCACAACTAAAGTGTGCAGTTTACTTTGTGTGCACTCAAATGGAGTCAAGTCATTTAGTGCCACCTGTGGTCAAGTGCCATAGCCTACAGCCAGATTAACTTGTGACACACATCTGAGCCACGTTTGAATTCCTATTTCATGCACAATACATTTGTTACTTTTTCTTTTTTCTTTTTTTGTGTCTTACAAATAAACCTTTAAACTGATTGAAATGATGTTATGTATTTTGACCTATATATCTACGGTGGCCCTGAGAGGCCAAACGGACTGCAACTTAAGAAAACACCAGCAATATAAAAACGCTGCAAAAGCACAAAAAACACAATTGAAATAGGAAAAAAGGAAACACAAATACAAAAAACGAAAACACAAATAGGAAAAAACAAAACGGAAGTGTTTCTGGGGAGACAACAGTAATTAGTAATAAACAGAGCCAGTGTGACTAAGTGGAGCTTGTGAGAGTGAGTGGATTGAAGAAAGTGAGGGACTCAGATGTGTCAGTTGGTTTGTCTTTGTTTTTGAGTGTGGAGGAGAGTTAGATTGGGTTGGTTTTAAAGCTAAGTTAAGAATATTCTGAATTTCAATTCAATCTTATTTATATAGCACCAAATCACAACAACAGTCGCCTCAAGGCGCTTTATATTGTACAGTTTAATTTCCAAAACTTGCATATGATCTACAGTTTGCAGCTGGACTATCACATAGCAGCTGGAGCAGTCTCAAATGGAGGCCAGTCCACTGCTGCCACCTGTGGCCAAGTGCCATAGCCTACTACTAGATGAACTTGTGACACACATCTGCAGTAGAGGCTGAGTGGCTGCTCTTACACCTGGAGCATCCAAATCGACCCACAAACACGTTGAAAGATGCAATGCCATCAATGTGGATTGTCAAGACTGAGAGACCTCTTCCCTCTGACCCCTCCCCAAACCCTCAAACCCTCCTACCCACCTCGACATACAAACTCTGTCTGGCTTCACGTGTTCTGTTGATGTTTACATGATCGAAATAACTTGAACACAAACACAAACAAACAAAGAGGAAGACTGCACCGGAAGGAAAAAACTACAAGTCCCAGCATCCTCTGTGTTTAGGGAGCAGTAGTGAAAGTGAAAGTATTGAGCCTCCGTTCAGAGCAGCAGGAGGAGGAAGGTGGAGCTGAGGCAGGTGAGTGTTAACATGAATATGTTTCTTCTTATGACATAAAATAATTCCACGCTGTTCGTGTCTGTGGGTGAAATGTGAGACCGGTCGGCTCCTCTGAGCGCTGGTTTCCTGTAAGTAGAGAGGAAGTGAGTTTAGCTGAACCTCCGTTTAGTGTGAGAGAGCAGGAGGAGAGTGAGAGCTGTGCTGAGGCAGGGTGAGTGTTAACACCGCTCTGACATTACTGTGTCTCTGTGGCGGGAACAACAGGCTCCGTCAGTGGAGGCAAAAATAATCAGACTTTGGTTTTTCAAAGGAAACAACTTTATGTCGGAAGTTCCCGCACGCTCATTGGATAACGATGTGTCAATCTCAAGTTATTAGCCAATGAGCGTGCGGATTCGCAGAAAGACCCGCCTTTATTACGGGACTTTAAAAACTACAATGGAGACAGAAACTCCGTGAGTGGAGTTCAGGGTGACTTTATGAAACTGTGACGTTTGAGCCACTTCCTGTTCTCAGTCCCAGCGTCCTGATCACCGAGGTTTCTGTTGCTCTGATATCTGATATTGATTATATTGGTAAATAGGCTGTAGCATAAACATCAAACACAGCTGAAGCAGTTTTTGGATGGTTGGCTTCAAATGATCCAGTGGTTTGAAAAGTAAAAACAATTTTAAAAATAGGTGAAGCTGATGCAGGGTGAGTGTTAACACCAGGACTTTAGAGGGAAGAAGAGTCACAGCTCAGCATGTTGTTGACGGGTTGTTGTTCAATCGGGGGAAGACATCTGAATCATTGCAGGGGGAATGGCTTTCACAACATTAATGAATTTACTCTGAGTACATGATATGCCATAATTATCTCTGAATTTGTTATATGTTTACACATTTCCATCATTGTCTAAAAGGTGTAAAACCGTCCAAATTCCATGATCCATCCAATCCTTATAAAAGATGGATTTTCTTTTATCGTATACATCTGTTGTTCCAAATCGAATTTGTATGTGGAGAAAAAATATGCTTGTAAATCATTTTCCAGTACTGGAGAAACTGTTTTTGAAAATTGGATAATTTAATTAGGAAATTTCAAAGTCGCACTTTATAAGAAATTCAATGCCACCCAGCTTCTCCAAAATTACTTTGGGGAAATAAAACCAAATACCGTTTGAATTATTTATGAAAGATTGCAACCATTTGAGTTTGATGGAACCATCATTGCTTCAAAATCAATCGCATTCAAACCTCCTTCTTCAACTGACTTCACTATATCATTCTTCCTAACATAATGTTGCTTGTTTCTCCAAATGTAATTGAAATTAATTCGATTTACATTATTTATTAGACTATTGGAAACATATAAACATTGTGATGGATAAATCAATCGAGAGATACCTTCTGTTTTAGTAAGCAAGATGCGTCCAAAGATGGAGAGGTGTCTTTGTAGCCAGCTGTTTAAAATCTTTTTAGATTTCTGGGTAATATGCTGAAAATTTAGATTTTCTCTATTATTTGTGTTCTTTGACATTATAATACACAAATATTTAATGTCAGTTTTAATAGCTATGTTAAGAGAGCTATGAGGTCACAATCATGAATAGTTAATAATTCGCATTTTCTAATATTCAGGTACAAACCAGAAGCCTTTGAGAAAAGTGAAATTTAAATCATGTTCTATAAAAACTGACGGATTCCTCGTCTAACATTAAAGCGTTTAGATGTTCCAAAATGTAAAGAAACAGAACTATTGAGTCAGAGTATAATAAAGAAATTAAATCTATGAAGTTTTTTTTTACCAAAACCAAAATAGGGTAGAGCTTTTAAAATAAAAGGATGTTCGACCGTATCAAATGCCCTATAAAAGTCTAAAAAAAGAATCACACCATCATCTTCAATTAAGTGATTAGAATCCAGTAGATCTAAAACCAATCTAATATTATTGGTTGTGGATTATCGATTAGTCTTTTATCTTTACCGGGTTTGGGAATAAGGGAGATAAGACCCTGTTTCATTGTCGTTGCTAACATTTCATTACTAATGATTTCAGTAATAGTTTTGAAGAAAAATTATTTTATTTGAAGGAAACAGCTGCAGTATTAAAAACTGCTTCACTGTCTACAAATATATGAACTGAATGTTTCTTTCAGGCTGTAAAATCTTATTTATCCTTCATTACAGTCCTGCATTCAGAGGATTACTTCTGTTATATTAGTACATGTATTTTATTCTGATGAACACATGAAACTCTGAGCTGGATTGAATCCATTGAATCAGAGTCCAGGACTCAGACTAAACACACTGAATGTGTCCTGAGCTCGGCCGCTGTTCCACAGTAACTGCTGTCAGAGTCACTGTTACTGAGTTAGCTTAGCTAGCAGAGCAGCTAGCAGTTAGAGTATGAACTCTGTAAGCAGTCAGCTCGGTCCTGGACATTGTTACTGACATAAAGCTGCTCTCTGCAGCCATGTTTGACCTGCTGCTTTGTAGGACTACAGTAATGGAAGATTTGGAGGCTGAACTCGGCTCTGTGACACTTTTTGTAGTGAACTGATGAAAGCTGCGTCTCAGATGGATGTTAGTCCAACACATCAGACACGACCTCTGCAGCTCTCAGTTGATGTGCACATGAATGAATTGTGTTTCCTCTGCAGGTGAAGGTAGAAAGTGTGTGTGAGCTGATGTGAATTGAGCAGCATGGATCAGTGTGAGGACAGAGAGGAGGGAGTCCCTCCCTCTAAAAGCACTCTGTGTGGGGAACATGAGAGCCAGACCAAAGCTCAGAGGTGAGATGACCATCTCTAACTGTCCATGACTCTTCTCCATGTCACAGCTCAGCACTCACATCACTGCTCCATCATTATTCACAGGAACCAACCTGGACCTCCACCCAGAAGTGTGTCCTCTAAGAGCAAACGGGTGAAGGATTTCTTTCGTAATTTAAGGCGAAAGAAGTCATCTGACGAAAAGTAAGTTCATGTCAGTATTAAAATGTTTGAAATTTTAATCAGCTTTTTACTATTTAATGATTTAAATAATATACTATTTACATACTTTGTTTATACTTTTTATGTAATGTATTGGACGCATTGTATGTGACACGTTTCATGTTCTCTTACTTTTAGCGTCAATCAGAAACCATCCAGCTCTGTGTCCTTACAGAGTGACCAGTCTAAAGATGTCTTCATTGAGTTTAAAATGCATCTCTGTAGCAGAGCAGTGTCTCCAAGGACACACAGGCTCAGCTGTAACTGTCAGTTTATCTGGTTTTAAGACACATTTGGACACAATTGGCTGTTTTTAACTATGTATTTTAATCAGAGGTGTAAATTTAGACCTCACACATCTGGATCCTAAACTATGATAGAAACAGCTGCTAGCAGTGGGTAGTTTGACTTTGATACGCTGCTCTAGAAAGCAAACAAAGGTGTGTGCAGCTCCTCTTCAGAAAAGTGTTCAGAGAGCAGCTGCTGTATTAGACAAAGGCTCGTCGTGTGAGCCCAGATGTGTGTAACAGCTGGATGAAGGAGAACCATCACAGTCACGTCTCCATCCCGCCTTTATTAATGAACTTCCTGTTGCTTGCAGATGACAGGAACACAAAGTGTTTGTGCCACGTGATGCTGCAGGATTTGTTAACATGTCCATGATGGTAACATCTCCTCGTCTAACTGCAAACACATGAGCGCTCCTAACGGCAGCTATCACAGCCACACAGGCAGACTGTGTCTCACTGTTGCATTCAGGGACATTTGTTTTCCTGTAAAAAGCTGAACTCTAATCTAAGAGGACTGTTACTGACAGGAAACAGCTGCATTATCTGCAGTCTGTGTGATCACAGCTGTTCAATCACTTTATCAGAGAATTGATCATTGAATAAAACATGTTTGTGTCTCCAGAGGTCAGAGGTTACAGTCTGCAGGATCCAGCTGTCCGTCTGTGAGGAGTGACTGGTCCAAACATCACCCTCCAAACTTCAGTGATGAACCTGGAACAACGAGGTCAGAGACCTGTGATGACTCCTTTACATGTTTATGTTTTCCTGGATAAATATGACCAAAGATTCATTAAAAAGATAAAAATATTAGACTTTGTCCTGTAGCGCTGTGTGGCAGGCAGGATTGGACCCAAACACAACAGGAAGAAGTCAAAGAGGCAGCTTTATTTCAGTTGTGAACATGCAAACAGCAGAAATAAGAAAACATAACTGTAGGTTTGCAGTGAATGAAGCCTCAGCTCGACGCTCCACTTTGTCCCTCTTTTCCTTCTCCAAACAGCCACATCAGGAGTCTTTGATGGAGTTTTAAAATATTTAATTACAAATTTCCAAAGATGGGTTCAGGATACCTGAATCCACAATTATTAAAGCTAAAATAGTTCACAGGGTTTGGACTTTGTTAGGTGACGAGAGAACATCAAAGTGTTTTTTATCTTTAAACAGTATTTTTATCACTTCAGTTGCTCTCACAGCCCTGTTTGTTATTTTACCAGAGCTCTTATGTTTCACTCAGTGCTCCCACCAAACACCTTGGAGGACACATTAGTGTGATTTAGATTTCATTGGTGGAAACACCAGTCACACAAGCTAACCCATGGAGGCAGCAGCAGGCTTTGTGTTTGGTAAAGTCTGTTGGCTTAAACTAAGAGAGTTTAGTTTGTTAGCACAAAGAGCTGTCAGCTAAAGCCCCGAATGCACTTTGAATACAGATGAACTGAGAACAACACTTTAAATACAGCAAACAGTCAAACTGACAACATCTTTTTCTGCTGATCATCCACAGCAGTACATTTAGCATTCATGCTAGCAGCAGGCTATGACTGTCCACTGAGCACCAACACAGGTAGGAGTGAGCAGTGATGAAGCAGGACTGTGGGAAAGTTTGAGCTACAATCCTATTGGCTTCTCAGTTTCTCCAAAGAAAAGGGGAAAAATTCTTGGTGTTGTGAAGATGTGAGTTGGTCTTGTTGTCGTGGGGCTGGAAGGATGCTGGCAGTGAGAGGCTTTTCATACAGTGTTCAGTAACAGAATGAGAAGAAAGCCACTGCACATGAAACAAGGTGCTCGCAGTGTTTGTTTACTGTGTTTGTGCCACAATGTCAGATTAGTTGTAGATTCACATGCAGACTTGTCCAGTGAAACCAGTGCAAGTACTGCAGTACAGAGCAAAGAGTAAGCAAGGGTGTTATTGTAAACTTTAACAAAAGACTGTTATGTGACAAAGAGTAAGTACATTATTTTTATGAGTTTCAGATTGTTCATCATGTCTTTAATTTAATATTTCCAGTTTTTCCTTCCTATCTCATGAAGCTGTTACATTTATTCTTTTTCTTTTAGGATCAATAAGAGGCCAGAATCTCCTGGACCTGAACCCAGCTGTGTTTCCTTAAAGAGCAACATGTCGAAGGATATTGGTGTTCACTTTAAAGTATGTTCTTCTGCTGCTGAGAGGTAATGTGTGTCTAGATGTTGTTCCTGACTCTGTGTTTTTGAATAAATCCTCATGTTTAATATCAGCTCAGCTCTTTTTCACACACATTTCTATGTTGGTATGTGAAGCGGTGTGTGTTGGAGTGTTTCCACAAACACAGCAGTCAGAGTGGAAAGAGTGGATGTTGTAGGAGGTGTTTGTGTAGTGAAGAGGCTGAGTGTCTGTAGGACTCCAGCTGCTCCAGCAGGTGTCTCCTTTGTGCTTTGCTTCAAACACAGTGTAGGGAGGAGCTTCCACTCAGGTGTTTCAGGTGTTGCTGGATGGAGGAGGACAAATAGTTTTTCCCTTCAGTGACACTTCAGCAGCTCAGTGTTCTGGGGAGATGTTTGTCTTTATGAAGGTTTATGGATTATTGTTCTTACTTTGGTTAAACTGAGCAATACATTTTCCATCTAACATTTAAAGTAAATTTCCAGGTGAAAAAAAAGATCTGCAGCTGCAGCCTCTGTGATGTTTCACAGTCTGAAAGTAACAAATTCAACCAGAGTTCAAACAAAGGCTTAATATACGTGTGTATTTGATATAATGCCAACATGTACAAATAGGTGTTCTTACAGGTCTTAATCATAGAGGTCTGATAAGTCTGGTGACTTTCACAGTCAGCAATTTTGCTGCCTTTTATTTTATATTGGCCTTTTTAAAGCCCTTCAAATGCTCCCACATTCATACAGAGCTTTTAATAGCAAACTCCTTTACAGTCCTTCTCCTCTCACACACGATCACACGACTGATTTGTCTGCAGCAGCTGTGTTACTGCTAGTATTTTATTATGTGTGTAATCTCCTCATATTGTTCCTATGGTTTAGTTTGACTTCCTTCTGCAAACTCAGCTGCTCTGTTGCTGATACACGTCTCCATGAATATGATTGATCAGATGCTGCCAACACCATGTGTTTCATGTGAACGCTCAGCTGAAACCCTGGGTTGACTTATCGAGTTAATAACAAGCTTCACGTGACTGTGAATGCTAAAGTGAATCCAGATAAAGGAAAGAGACCCTGCTAATGTTGGACTCACTTCTTAGTGTAGATCCCAGGAGGAAGTTCAACATAGCCAGCCATTCTTTGTGCTAGCTCGACCAAACCTGAGACCACAGTGCAGGATAATGATTATCATCTGTCTCTGTCAAGGACATTTAAAATCCACAAATAACAAAAATAATTATATTTGATCATTAAAAATCTGTTTTCCATTAAAAAAGCATGAACACACTGGTGGATTACAGAAACATGAAAACTTGTTAACAGTAAAGTTAATTTAGGCGTAAACAAAGAGTCAAACATACTTAAGTAGAAGGACTGATGTTTGTGTTAAAATACCCTCTTAAAGCTGAAATACTGATTCAACTTTCTCCAAAAGTTGATTCTGTTCATCTGGACGTAGAGTTTTGTGGGAGAAACGTTTCGTCATCATCCAGGTGACTCCTTCAGTCTCAGCTGACTGCAGGTTTCAATCTTATAAACAGTAAATTTGCATAATGACTGAAACCAGCCCACTGAAGGAACAATGGGCTGGGAGGTCAGTTCCTTAATCTTAATTATGCAAATGCTCATGACCATTGATCAACAACCACTGATCAATGGTCATGAGAATTTGCATAATTAAATTAATTAATTAAATGTTTTTAGTGATAAAGAAATGTGTTCACAGAGGGAGAAAGAGGTCTGCAGGAGGTTTTAGATGAACATAAGATCAGTCTGAGGAGGAGATGTGAACGTGTGACTGAAGGAAGTGATGAAACAGGAAGTAGAACCCTCCTCAACAGTATCTACACTGAGCTCTACATCACAGAGGGACAGAGTGAAGAGGTTCATACCCAACATGAGGTGAGGCAGCTGGAGACAGCTTCCAAGATGGACACCCTCCATGACGCTCCAATCAGGTGCCAGGACATCTTTAAAGCCTTACCTGACCAACAGAGACCCATCAGAGTGGTTATGACCAACGGCGTGGCTGGTGTTGGAAAAACCTTCTCAGTGCAGAAGTTCACTCTGGACTGGGCAGAGGGCTTGGAGAACCAACATGTCAGTGTGGTGGTTCTGCTTTCATTCAGGGAGCTGAACCTGATCAGAGATGAGCAGTACAGTCTTCTGGAGCTGCTCCATGTTTTCCATCCAACATTACAGAAGGTCACAGCAGAGAAGCTGGCTGTCTCTCAGCTTTTGTTCATCTTTGACGGCCTGGATGAAAGCAGACTTTCATTGGATTTCACCAACAGGAAGCTGCTGTCTGATGTCACACAGAAGTCATCAGTCAGCCAGCTGCTGACAAACCTCATCCAGGGGAATCTGCTTCCCTCGGCTCTCGTCTGGATAACTTCCCGACCTGCAGCAGCCAATCAGATCCCTCCTACATGTGTTGACAGGCTAACAGAAGTACGAGGCTTCACTGACGCCCAGAAGGAGGAGTACTTCAGGAGGAGATTCAGTGATGAAGAACTGTCCAGCAGAATCATCTCCCACATGAAGACATCCAGGAGCCTCTACATCATGTGTAGTATCCCAGTCTTCTGCTGGATCACTGCTACAGTTCTGGAGCACATGTTGACTACAAAGCAGACAGGAGAGCTACCCAAGACCCTGACTGACATGTACTCACACTTCCTGCTGGTTCAGACAAAGAGGAAGAAGATCAAGTACCATGAGGGACATGAGATAAGTCCACAGGAGCTGACGGAGGCTGACAGGGAAGTTCTTCTGAAGCTGGGGAGGCTGGCGTTTGAACATCTGGAGAAAGGAAACATCATGTTCTACCAAGAAGACCTGGAGCAGTGTGGTCTGGATGTGACAGAGGCCTCGGTGTACTCAGGAGTTTGTACAGAGATCTTCAAAAGGGAGTGTGTGATCTTCCAGAAACCAGTCTACTGCTTTGTTCATCTGAGCATTCAGGAGTTTCTGGCTGCTGTCTACATGTTCCACTGTCACACCAACAGGAAGACAAAGGTGCTGAAGAACTTCCTGGAAAATAATCCAGATGATCCTTACTATTACATTTCATTTTCTGATGATTTGCTGATGAGAGCCATGTATAAATCCCTCCAGAGTAAAAATGGCCACCTGGACCTGTTTGTTCGCTTCCTTCATGGCCTCTGTCTTGAGTCCAACCAGAGACTCTTAGTAGGTCTGCTGGGTCAGACAGAGATCAGTCCAGAAACCATCCAGAGAGTCATCAACAACCTGAAGAAGATGAACAGTGATGAAATCTCTCCTGACAGAAGCATCAACATCTTCCACTGTCTGATGGAGATGAACCACCTCTCATTATTTCAGGAGATCCAAGAGTTCCTGAAGTCAGAGAACAGATCAAAGAAGGAACTCTCTGAGATCCAGTGCTCAGCTCTGGCCTTCATGCTGCAGATGTCAGAGGAGGTTCTGGATGAGTTGGACCTGCTGAAGTACAACACATCAGAGCGGGGACGACAGAGACTGATTCCTGCTGTGAGGAACTGCAGAAAGGCTGGGTGAGTCCAGATGTGATCATTAACATCATTGATCAGTGTAGGTTAGTAGTTTAATGTTGAAAATAAAATCAGATTGTAACCACAAAGTGTTTGTGTCCGTACGCTGCAACCTTCCACACCATTCCTTTATTGTACAGACTCAGCAGCAGCTCCATGGATCCCAAATCCAAGAGTGGAGAACAGATTTGAAGTGTGTCACATCCATGCAGTCACAGCTGTTTCCACCATGTTTCCACTGATATTAATCCTGTTCAACGACACGTTTCATATCAGTGAATATGTTCTTTAGGACGTCCACTGACATGTTTAAGTGTCCTGCTGGAAATCACTCAAATCATCCATGAAATCCATGAAAAATCCTTTTAGTGTTTCTAACTTCACCCTCTGTCCTCTCTCTCTCTCCATCCTCCTCACTACTTCTTTCACTGATAATCACACAAACATCGTATTCAGCTACAAAATAACACAATAATATCATCTGATGATCATTATTATAAGAGCAGGATCCATATTTGATATCAGAGTAACACACTGCTGGGTTATGTGCAGTCATCATCAGTGACTGTGGGTCAAACAGAAGCTCTCTGATTGGTTGCTGACCTTGGTCACCTGTCCACTCTCACCTGTGTGTGTTTGCTCTCTCTTTGCTGTCTCCATCCTCTCTCTCCTTTCTCTCCCTCTCTGTCTTTGTACCGTCACTCAGGTCCAATGGAAACAGTGACATTTACAAACCAATCAAAGACAAACTGATCCATGTCAGGTTATAACAATATTCAAAGTGAATACAGGCTGCTGCTGGACACAGACAGGTAACATCATTTTGACTTGCTGTCACCTGGATCTGGACTCATAAACACTGAAGTCCTGAACAGGAATACAAATCATTTTCTGCCAACTAGCGACACACCAGCAGATAATGGCTCAGAAAGCTAAAATGAGCCAATCATTTCTGTGTTTAGTTCCCCTGAAATCAGATCTGATATCAGCAGCTCTGAGTTCATTCATCATTATTGTCCAGTGATGAGATTTCTGCTCCGTTTGGTAACAGTCAGCAGGTTTTTCCTGCGTGTGGACGTGAACAGTCGTACCTGACAGCAGGTAGCAAACAGAGATCATCTTTCCAGCTGGAACTCTTCACTGAGCTGAACTCATTCAAAATGTTCTGGAGTCAGATTCAAAACAGGAAACAGTCCAAATGTGTGTCTTCACTCTGACTGTGGATCAGATCTCAGTGACAGACTGTGGACATTATGGAAGCCTAAATGTGACACCATCTTCCTCCTTCATCTGCAGATTAAAGCCAAACAAAGATTCTCATTAAAAGTCTGCAGGTCTGAGAGAGACTCAATCGTTGTGTCATGTCAAACACAGTAAGAGCAGCTGAAGCACACATGTGAAGAGCAGATTCATCAGATTATGACCTCACTCTGTTTTGTCTTCATATACATTCAGTCTGTGTTTATAATGCAGATTTTCTGCTTTTATAATAACACATTTTATATTTTCTATCATCACAGACTGACTCGGTGTGGACTCTCAGAGTCTCACTGTGAAGTTGTGGCCTCAGCTCTGAAGTCCAACCCCTCCCATCTGACAGAGCTGGACATGAGTAACAACTACAACCTGCATTATTCAGGTGTGAAGCTTCTGTGTGCTGGACTGGAGAGTCCAAACTGTCGACTGGAGACTCTGAGGTGAGTTCACTGACTGCAGCTGTTGTTGTTTTTCTATATTTCAGGTCTTTGATTGATGTTTGAAACTTTCTTTACTTCCTTAAATGTTCAGGATGTTTCTGAAGACAAATGTGAAGAAGTGTGAGGGCTTTCAGAAATGTTGTGTCTTTCCAAACGACTGAACAACAGTTTTTCCTTTTGGCTCCAAACAGAAGTGACAGACTTGATCAGCGTTCATTTAAAGGCTGAAAGAAGTGGAGTGGTGACGGGGAGATGTTTGACAGGACAGTGTTTCAGCCTCCGCAGGTTCATGTTGTGCTCCATCAGTCAGTGAAGATGAAGTCAGTGCTGATGAGGCTGTAGAGTGTGTGAGGGATGTGAATGAGGATGATGAAGATCTGATGATAGCAGATAAAAACAGGCTGCAGAGACTTTGAGCCATACAGGGCACACAGTGTGTGTACAGAACAGCTGAAATCATTATGGAGGCCTCACTGGAATATGGAAGCATCACAGTACAGCTTCAGTGAAGCATTAAAGTCTCTGATATGAGATGAGAAATGAAGCAGCCAGAGCTTTTTCATGAGTGGAAATCCACTGTGACTGTGAGCTGCTGCTACAGCCTCCAGATTAGCCAGCAGCTCATCCTGCTCAACATTTTCTCAGCAACTTTAATTGAAGTGTGATGTTTTCAGCTGGAGTGATGGTCAGGGTGGCCTCCCTCTCCTCTTCTTCTCCTCTTCCTCTTTCATTTGTAAAGCCACTTCTGCTGCTTTCATTCATTTGGAAGTCCTGTAGCTGAGTTTGGGAGAGACTAACAGCCTCGGCAGCAGAGGGGAGAAAGGCTGTAACACCACCACTTTACTCTGTTCTACCTGTCACATAATTTTATCAGGAAACAAATATGCTCATGTTTTTACTATGTTTGTCTTGAAGATGTAAGAAGATCACATGGTGCTTTTTATTATTGTGTTGGTTTGTTTCCTGTCTCTTGGATGGAGCCCAGCTGTGCGTGGCCCCTGGGCCTGTGGTCAGAGTGTGTGCTGGATAATCCGGTCCAGGATGAGGCCAAACTGACATGGGATGAAATGTCTGTCACATAATTGAGCTTAGTGTAGTTTTATTTCTGCACAATTTAAAAACAACCAAAACTTTGTTCTGTCTTTTCTATGTTATACTGTAGACTTTCTTTGATACTCTGTCCAAAAGGAGCAGCTTTTACTTTGAAGGGGAGGCGTCTCTGTTTCCTCTTCAGGTTGGATGATGGAAGCAAATTAGTGTTTGATGTTCTTTCAGTGTTGCACTTTGTAGACGGTCCTTGAGCACTGGTCTCACAGCCAGCTGCACATAGAGACCAGTGTTGTTAGTCCAGGTCAGAAGATGACTTGTTGGAATGAAAATGAGCTTGTAGTTTGTATGCTTCAATAATGTGACTGGAAAAAGGTGTTGGACTTCAAATATGTCCATTTCTTTCACACTTCACCTTTAAAAGTGAAGCCTTGTGGTTCTTGGTCCTGTTTTTATGAAAAATGTACGACTTTAATGTGAAACATTCAGAGTTTTTTCTCTTGTTGTGTTTGTTTGAAACTGCTTCCTGTTGGCTTCAGCTGTGTGGAGTTTCCATTTTCTAAACTTCTACATTCTGAACCTTCTTCAGCTCTGAACAGATGATGAAACACTGAATGATTTCAAGCTCACACTTTGTCTAATAAACTTACATCTTTCATTCTTTATACAGATTGAGGGGCTGTGGTTTGTCAAAGATCAGCTGTGATTATCTGGCAGCAGCACTGAAGTCCAACCCCTCCCATCTGAGAGAGCTGGACCTGAGCTACAACTACTACCTAGAGGATTCAGGAGTGAAGCATCTGTGTGGTTTCCTGGAGAGTCCAGGATGTGGACTTGAAACTCTGAGGTCAGTCAGCATGTTTTAGTTGTGCTGAGATGAATATGATGTGAAAGTTGTGCTGACACTAAACTGCAGACATCAGGCTGATATTATACTGATCCACACTGAGGATCTTCATGGTAAAGTTTGTTTTCTTCTTCTCTGGTTTAGTCCATTGACTGCAGCAGAACAATGTTCACTTTTCAAACCTTCAAAGAAGAAGAAAAATCCTCCACTGAAATCCAAAGCAAAATGTGTGTTTGCTTTACAGACAGCAGCCCAACACAAACATACACACATCATCCAAAACACAGTCCAACATCCAAATCTCCTCCACTGCCAGCATGAATGATGGGAAAGAGAAGGAGGAACACTCTGACATTCAGGGTTAGAATGAGTTTCATAAAGCAGACTGTGAAGATCAAAGCTGCATTAGAAAGTTTACATGAATGAATGAGTGGACAGAAGTGGACAGAGATCATCTGAAGCACTTCAAAGGCTTTAAATCAGCACATTTCTCTTTATTCTTTATCAACTCTGTTAGTTTCTCTCAGTTTTCTGTGGAATGAAGCTAACAGCAGGCTAATAAGATGCTGACCAATAGGTTTCTATTAAAGGTTGTAATTTGGATATGAAAAAGTGCTTTGGCTCAGCAGGGATCAGCTTACAGGTAGAATAAAGCTGCTGGATGGGATTAGCATGTCATAGCTATCTACCAAACTGCTAACTGGGGAATTTCAGGTCATCTATGAATCATTTTTGCTAACTGTTTATTCAGCTTAGGCTCACAGGGCTGGAGCCTGTGCCCTAGTTGTCATAGGGCAAGAGGCGTGGTCCACCTGCACAGGTGAGCAGTCCATCACAGGGCCAACAGAGAGAGACAGAGAAGCACTCTCTCACATCCACACCTTCAGCCAATTTAGAAGCACCAATGAACCAAAGCAGCATTTCATTGGACTGTGGGAGAACATCCAACCTCCACAGAAAGGCCAACAAGCTTCAACTTACAACCTTCTTGCTTTAAGGCACTAGTGCTAACCACTTTTCCCCATTTCAGCCCAAATCCTGCATCTTCCTGTTTCTGACTCCCGGCCAGCTCCACTAACACTTTCTCATCAGACACTGCCACCTAGTGGAGGAAGGCTTAGTTCCATTTGAAGCTTCAGATTACAGTTAGTTCCTTTACAAAGAGGTGGAGGTGGTGGGGCCACAGCACCATCATCACTGAGTGCCATAGGACACTTAACCTTTGTTTCCATATGCTGGGAAATTCCTGTTGCTCCAAGGAGGACTGGAAAATATGTGAAAATCTCCCAGTCAGTTCCTCACAGCACACTTCAATCATTTCCCTCCCACAGCATCAGGACCAGGGCTTTTTCTCTCTTTGATCCCACTAAGAGATTTCCACACAAACACCTCATCAGTGGGACTCTCAGAGCTACCAGCCCTTTGCTACAATCACAAAGCTCTTCATTTTAATAAATGATATCAAAGCTGGAATCAAATGAGTCCAAGTCTTCTGCTGATTCAGCATCACATTCATCTTTGCTCCTTGTTCTGCATCCCCACCATGGACTTCATTCCTTTCCAAGCCAGCCTTGAGTGTCCTTTATTCAGCTCATCCTCTGCTTTACTTTTACACCTGATTTTAGCTGCTTTATCTCTCTTTCAACAAGTTTCTGTGCCTCAATCTTTTTCTTCTCTCCCTCATAACAAGACAGCTTCTTCTGCCTGAGAACATGTTGGAGTGATTTACTAATCCAGGGCTGCTTATTGGGGAAAATACTTCCTGTTTCCAAGGTAATCCCAATTTTTCCCAGAAAGAAATGTAAGTAGAAATTGATGATCTAAGTGAGAACATGAGCCTTTAAAAAGTCCAAGTGGGTGCAGTCAAAGCAGTCCCTCAGTCCCAGTATAGAGTCTTTGGTCCAGACTGGAACAACTGTGTGCCCAGTTTGAGCTCTCTTCAGTCCTGTGACCTGACAGACCCAGAGGGGCCATCACATCACATTTAGAAGCTCCCCTAATGGAGCCACAACACATGTCCAAGACTTAGTCTGTCTTGTTGGACCAACTGGAAGAAATGATTCAAGGACTTAGTCACAGAACAGAGATTCAAATCTCCAAAATCCAACTGGCTGCATCAGGACATATAGTCTGAAACTCTGCACAGTTTCCTGTTTGAAGCTGCTTCCTGTTGGCTTCAGCTGTTTGGAGTTTCCATTTTCTAAACTTCTACATTCTGAACCTTCTTCAGCTCTGAACAGATGATGAAACACTGAATGATTTCAAGATCACACTTTGTCTAATAAACTTACATCTTTCATTCTTCATACAGATTGGAGGACTGTGGTTTGTCAGAGATCAGCTGTGATTATCTGGCAGCAGCGCTGAAGTCCAACCCCTCCCATCTGAGCGAGCTGGAGCTGAGAGGAAACAACCTGAAGTATCCAGATGTGAAGCAGCTGACTGATCTTCAGCAGAGTCCAGACTACAGACTGAAGACTCTGAGGTCAGTAGAGTGATGGAGTGAGTGGTTGGTGCTGTCAGCAGTATTGTACTAAACACAGTCAGTATGAAACAAAGATCCAGTGTTTCCTGTAAAGCTGCAGCTTCTCAGTGAAGCTGTGAGAGGAGAATGGTGACAGGCTTCAGGATTGGACACAAACACTTCCTGTTTCTGACCTTTATGGTCACCATAGTAACGGCTGACACACTCTGATCAAATACTGTCAACAACCAATCAGCTCTCTGAACAAAGCAGCACGCAGACCAATGACTGCATTCATTTCCAAGTTTAAAGCAGGGAAGAACACAGTCTGTAGGTGAGGAAGAATCCAAACTCAAACTAGGAGTGAAAAACATTTTCATCAACTTCAATAAAAATCCAAAGATTAGAAAAAGTGAAGCAACAATGAGTCCTAGTACAGTCCCAGCACTGAAGTACCTGCTGCTCTTTATACTGGATGTGCTGCATCACTGACTGACAGCTGATGAAGAGTCTCTGGAAACACTCGTTTATCTCCTCTGCTCTTCCTCCTTCTCTCTGCAGGTGGAGGTGATGATGGTAAACAGGACGGTGTGTGTGCTGAGAGAGGAGGAGCTGTGTCCTGATGATCCAGAGAGGTTGAAGCAGCAGCAGCTTGTGTGTAGAGACGCTCTGACTGGGCCATGTTACTGGGAGGTGGAGAGGAGAGCTTCATCCAGCAGTGACTGACAGAGGAATGAGAAGAAGTGCAGATGACTGTCAGTGCTGCAGAGTGAACTGCTCTGAGAACAGCTCCACTGTCAGACACAATGTAGAGTCCAGCATCATCCCTGTGTGTCCCTCTGGATCTGACAGAGGATCATCAGTGTATCTGGACTGCTCTGCTGCTGCTCTGTCCTTCTACAGTCTCTGTACAGTCTCTGTCTGACTCTGGCTTCAGACCCTTCTGGATCAAACTCACCTGGAAAGACTTTCAAACATCACTCAATAGATTTGAATACAGAATATATTTGATATATAATGTAGATGTACTGTAGAGTAGCAGTTTGTCACTTGTAAATACAGTCTGTGAGCAGCTATGAGCTGAAAGATATTTCTAGAAACACGAAATGTTTTCACTCTTCTGTTGCTTTTTCATATATTTCCACAACATTAAGATTGATCCCACCTGTTTCATGCTTTTATACATAATAACAGGACACGTGTGATCTGAGCGCTGCTGTGGTTGCTGTGCTGCACGTCTTCATTTAGATAACAGAGACATCTAGTGGTTCAGAGTGAGAACTGCAGGAGGTGGAGCTGTGTTTTAGCATGGAAAACTTTTTATCTTTTAGGCGCAGATACAAATATGACAAGTATCAGTGTAAGATACAAAAGGTCACATCAGTTAGCAGAGGGAACAGTGATCACCCAGTGGGATGGCATCAGCCACACAGAGGAAAATTAGTCCATTTTTTACTTTATTAGTTTGCTTTGCAGTTTTCTTCATTAATCATTTGGTTAAACCCAACACTGGTATTATGAGGCGCGCACATAGTAACATTGTGTGGTTTTTCTAAAATGTTTTGTTATATTAATTATGTTTCTCTTTCTTTGAGTTACCTGGGTTTGGCCGGTGGCTGTTTCCTGTCTTTTGCCTGGCAAATGGCGTGGCTGAGGACTCGGGAACAAAAGTGCCTGCTCAGCTGGACCAACCATGGGCTTACCAGAAGCAGGGGTGTTTTAGGTTTAGTTAGGCTATTCTGTGCTTAGTTAATATTAGTGTGTTTTTGTTTTCCCCCCTATTGTGTGTAAATGGTTTGGCCAAATCATTATAAAAGCTACCCTCATGTGTCTTTGAAATTAGGTCAGTTTGTGAGTTAAGTTTTGTCTCACTTTCTTTTGTTTAAGTTTCTGGAAATTCATTTTGGTAGAGTTATATTTAGTTGACCGCTTTTATGGGCCTGCTACGTATGGTTTTTGAATTTTGTTAATTTTGGAATTTTCGAGGGTTAAAATAAAGAACCCTTTTTGAAGATATTTTTCTGCCTGTGTCCTCTTTGTTTTGGCTGCTTTGTCCCGTACACACAGCAATGTAAGAATAGAAACATAACAGTGAATCTGGACATGTATACAGATGGAAGCAAACAAACAGGATGTAACACTACATTAAAGCCACAAATGGGTGTTGAGCTGAGAAGGAACGCAGTTTGTCCCGGACTTCAGCTAGAATAGAAAAGACACAAAGCTGGATTCATTCTGTGTCTTTACACTGTCATTATCTCCCCTCCTTCTCCTGTTGCTACTTCAATCATGAAACTGATCAATAATCTCTCTGATTTCTCTCTTGTTTTTTTATCGCCCACTTTGCGCCAGAAAGAGGAAACCAGCAGCTGTCGCCCTAAACAACAGCAGCACGTTTAAGCTTGATCAGCTGTTGTTAGAATTTATTTAATATTAATTTCTAGTATCAGCTGATGTTTGCTGGAGCCACAGCTGTAAAGCTGCTGGTCATGATGTCGGTTTGGATATGTGGTGAGAGGGAATCATGAAGATGAAACCAGGAGATGTCCTTACTGAATCATCAGAGCTGAACAGATGATGGAGAAACAGGTTTACCTTTTAGGTGACAAGAATGAGTTAAAGGGAAGTTATGAACTGTTTCTGAGAGACAAATAACACCAGGATCCTTTTCTACGTAGCTGACAGCTGGTAACTGTGCAGGGGCGGGTCTAGCAAAGTTTTGCCAGGGGGGCAGGTAGGGCATTAACAGGGAAAGGGGGGCACAAAGAAATACTTTTCTTTCTTATTCTCATTTAAAATGTCTCGCTTTTAACAAATAATTATCTGAATCTTACAACCAAAGTTTTCTTCTGATGTAAAATGTATAGAAATCATACATATGCCAACAAGACTGTACATCACTGTCACAACAGTGTTTGTTTTCATTCAAAGGCTTTATGGCTTTAATACCTGGTGGGCCGGTCTCTAGTCAAAATGCCCGGGCCAATTTTTTGTCCCAGTCCAGCCCTGGGCACAACACGCAGTGAAGTAATCTGGGAAGGTGCATTAAAAAATAAATGGCCGGGCCAGCGGTGCACATCGCAAATCAGCTCACATAGACACATTAGTTGTGCCGCTTCTTAATGACGGTATCTTAGCTAACAACCCCAACTGATGGGGTGGCTGTAGCTCAGGTGGCAGAGCAGACCACTAATCAGAAGGTTGGTGGTTCGATCCCAGGCTGCCTTCTGGCTGCATGCCAAATATCCTTGGGCAAGATACTAACCCCATGTTTACCTGCTGGTGGTGGTCAGAGGGCCCAGTGGCGCCTGTGTCCGGCAGCCTCGCCTCTGTCAGTGCACCCCAGGGCAGCTGTGGCTACAGTGTAGCTTGCCATTGCTAGTGTGTGAGTGTGAATGGGTGAATGACTGAATGTAGTGTAAAGCGCTTTGGGGTCCTTAAGGACTAGAAAAGCGCTATACAAATGCAGGCCATTTACCAACTACCAGATTCAACTTGTAATTGGCTAAAAATAACTTAGCCTACCGGTGAGAGGGACGTTGCTAGCTGTCAGTTTTTTCAAGCAATGTTGAAAGTTCCACATTCAGACACTTCAAAAGCTTCAGGAGCATCAGCACCACGTAAATACTCGGATACATCCGGATACTCGAGACAGAATTCACAATGTGTTTTTGGGACTTTCAGGTGTTTGGACCAATGTTTTCTTTTCTGATCAAAGCGGAAAGCTTTAATGAGCAGCTGGATTTGTGTCGTATCAACTGGCTGGACACAGAGGACATCGAAATGCAGCTGATTGAACTGAAAAGCTCGACTCTGTGGGGTCAAAGTTTGCAGAACTACGAACACAGCTGGAATCCACAGCTGATGTTTTCTTTAAGTCATTTTACAGATTTTCTCCATAATTTCAATTCCTTGAATAAAACAACAAACTTAGGGGATGATTTTGTAATCCGACTTTATGTATGAAAGATTTGACTAAACATAAAACAATCTTCCAACTCAGTCGTCATTCTTATCTTGTGAAATCAAACCAAATGTTCTGTTGTCTCTAAATCAGGGATTGATGAAATCTTTGGTTTCATCCATTTATGAACATGTTCTCATTCATATTAAATCGTAGTCTAAGTCATTCTTTAGAGGGATAAATGTCATTCATTATCTTCAAATGTGTTTCTGTTGTTTTGGGGGGAAGTTTGAAGTCCATTGTTCAAAGTCTGTTAATGAAACTTTATGAAGTTTATGTAGGATGTTTTTCCTATTTTGTATTTGTTTGAATTATTATGTATTTTTGACTCTTTCTGCCATGATGCCAGGTCTCTCTTGAAAACAACATTTTTAATCTCAATTAAATTTTCACCTGGAGAAATAAAGGATGATAATAATAATTTTGTCTTCAGGGAATCATTTCTCTGTAAAACAGCTTCTTCTGAAACTCTTGTTACATTTCTTGTTTATTGTTTGCTGGTTTTAGAAAAATGTCATCGTCTCTGTGTGAACTTAAACTCTACATGTGGTGTCAGCTGTAATACGAGCTCTAGAGTCTAATAACGATGCTTTTATTATTGTCTGGTATCCAACCTAACCCTGGGCCTCTGGCTGAATGTGAAACACCAGCAGATGTTAAAAACTGTCTGGGTTACACATGCATCACATCGTGTGCTTCCTGACATGGATATGATTGGAATCTGGGCCTGTTCAACCGGTGCTGGTATCATTGTTGTTTCTGAGACTTTCCAAATCTTTACTGGATAAAAACGTAGCAACTGATGGATTTAACATTTAGCACTCAGACTGTCCCAGAAAAGGCGGAGGTCTGGAAGTTTATGTGAAGGTCTGTCTTGCTGCTCAAGTCTTGTTCTCTCGATCTGCACCTCAGCAATTTGAAATCTTGGCCTTAACTATTGATCTCCTTGGAAATCAGACTGTTGTTGGCTGCTATCAGCCTCCATCTGCTTCCCCCAGCACATCACCGTCTCTGGTTCAACTTTTATCTGAACTGCATTTTAATGACGTCTTTCAGATGGATGATTTTCATTGGGACTGGCTTTCTTCTGTGTCTGATGATTTTAAGGCACGCTGCTTGTTTTTAAAACTGACTCAAATTATTTAAAGCCTCACACGCCTTGATCCTAAACACCCAGATAAATCTGCTCTTATTGACCTTTTTTAACTAATATGCTGCGTAAGTTTTCCACATCTGCAGTTTTTGCCAACGACCTGAGTGATCACTGCATAGTTGGTGCTGTGAGAAACACTAAACTCTCACGCTCCGAGCCCCGCATCAGTTTGAACTTGGGTCGTATTAAACAGGCTGACGATGTCAGTTTGGGAATATTTACAGGAGAGTTGTGTCTACTTTGTGGACAGACACGCCCCTTTTTGCCAGGTCAGGGTGAAAGGTCGGGACAGGCCTGGTTTGGTTCAGTACCGGCCGATCTCCTACATGAGAGAAACCAGGCCTGGGCAGGAAGTCTGTCTCTGATGCTGATTGGCTACGTTTTCATTAGCTGTGTAATCGGATTACTGCCTCCATCATCAAGATCCAATGTGACTATTTTTTACTTTAACGACTGACAGTCCAAACGACCGTAGGAGGTTTTGGCAAACTATAAAGTGTCTCTGCCAGCTGTGACTCCTCAGAGCTACCTCCTCACTTAAATATCGACTCCACTCCTGTGTCAGACAAAACTGAAATGTTGCTTTAACAAACACTTTGTTGCTTCTTGTTCTTTGTTCAGCACAGTATCTGATGGTAAACCTCTTGCACACAACTCTGCTCGTAGTTCCTGGTTACTGAAACCTTTTCCTTCACACCTGTCACAGTAGAAGAGGTTTGTAAGGCTTTGAATAGCCCCAACACCAGAAACTCGGCCCATCCTCACAATCGTTCTCCTTCCTTCTTGCACTTGGCTGCAAATATCATAGCTGAGCCAGTGTCTTATATTTTTAATCTTTCTCTACAACAGAAGGCTTTACCACAGATGTGGAAGTGTGCCTCTGCACTCCCCCACTGAAAGCTGGTGATTCCTCAACAGTTAATGATTACAGGCCAATTTCTAAACTCTGTGTCTTATCTAAGGTTCTTCAAAGGCTGGTAAATAATCAACTTCAAAGTTATCTGGATGAAAATATGATTTTATCTCCCTTCCAGTCTGGTTTTAGGAAACTGCACAGTACTGGAAGTGCTTCAATAAAAGTTCTCAAAGACATCTATGAAGCGCTGGATGCAAAGAACTACTGTGCAGCTCTTTTTATTGATCTATCAAAAGCCTTTGACACTGTTGACCACAACAAAAAAATCTTCTGGCACAACTTCACCTACTTCCAAGTTGCGTGGAGAGGATGAGGATCTAACAGCACAGGAACTCCAGCAACACTCAGTAGCAGCTGCTCCCAGTCCCTTGGTTTATGAGCTGAGCTGCTGACCACAGAATTTTATGTCATAGATTACTGGAAATAGGCCTTTCAGACCGAGCAGCTGGCTGCTTCTCTAATGTTCTTTTGGACATCAGCAGTGCGTTCAGCTCAATGGTCTCTCTTCCAGCTTTTTAAATGTCACTAAACGTCATCCAGCCCTGAAACATCGGTACTGTTCAAGGCAGCATTGCTGTCCACACGTCCATCAGAGTGTTAGAGGTGGCTGTCACGGATGTTGCAGTCTGCTCTCTGTTTCCATGAAATAACCACACTTGAAATTATCATTAAAGCTACCTGTACTAAAGGAAGCTGAGAACATGGCAGATGTGGGACTGACTGTGATCAGACTGTGACGATTGTTCTTGAGCAGATCTACAGGTCAGCTGTTCCACATCATGTTTCTAGGATGGAGCCGTTTGGAATAATGCCGCCCTCTGCTGGACAGATATCGTGTTGTCCCTGAGTCCTTCTGATCCTCAGCACTTTCTATCAGGAGACAACGCACCCAGGTCCCATTTGACGTTGTTCACTTGATGTTCTGAAGCCCAGTACGGACCTTAACATGGGCTCCATGTGGAAATATTAGATTAACTGTTTTTTAAGACCAGTTTCTTGAATTACATGACGGTGTGATTTTTATTTTGTGCTTTTAGTGCAGAGAGAGTCTCTGTGGAGGTTGGATGTTCTCCCTGTGTTTGTGTGGGTCCTCTCAGGGGACTCTGGCTTCCTCCCACAGTTCACAGACATTCAGGTAGTGGGGTTAGGTTAACTGGTGAATAAGTGTGAGCGTGAACGGTCGTCTGTCTCCTCACCCTGTGTTAGCTGGGATCCACTCCAGCTCGTACATGCCCGTCAGGCACCATCCTCATACCTGTTCTGGTAAATCCAGTCCTGGAAGACACAGCTCACCTGGAATCTGTGTTCATATTATAAAATGTTACATTTCATTAGAAGTTGGTTGTATTCCAGTTTTATGTTGCAGTTTTCACTTTTGAAAGGGAAGGTTAGTCCAGCTCAGTCAGATGCTGAATGCTCTCTTTCAGTACGTTGTTGTATTAAACGATGACTCAGCAGACGACACATTGTAGCCATGTTAAAAATCATGCAACAGACCCTTGGTCACGATGTCATTGTGGGGATGTCTAAAGGCTGGGTTCCTTCTAATAACCGTAACAAGTGTTGATGGCGCTCCTTGTGATGCTGGGTAAAAGTTCAGCCTCTGAAGACCTCGACGTGTTTGAAGTTATCCACAGGGTGCAAGATCCACTTCAAAGGTGTTCTGTGTTCTATGTTGGTCAGGTTAATCAAAATGGAAACTGTTGAACGTTTCAGAAGTTTACACATTAACCAACATGGTCCAGCACTAAACATCGTAAAGCCTTTAGTTTTTGGAGAGAGGATGCTGCCATCAAATTCAAAATGGGCTAATATTTTTCTTTAAATGTTTCATTTTCTCACTTTATTTAAAATACTGGTTTATAGGATTTGCAAATGATTGCATTCTGTTCTTAATCATATTTAACACAGCGGATCAAATGTAGGGAAGTGGGTGTTATATTCAGATTGTGGGATAAATTTAGGAAATGTAAAACTTTTGATGTTAATGTTGTTTATTTGCAGGGTTTAAAAATAAATGTGTTTACTGTTTGAAACTCATACTTGGCCTTCTACTCTTCATGGCTACTTAACCAAGCTAACAGGGTGGACAGTCTGAGGAGCTGGGAAAGAAAAGCGTCTGAACTGCTTTAAGTTTCTTGAAGACGTTTTATCCAAGAAGTTTCTTCAGTTCTGAGAGCGACTGGTGGAGAATCCCAGGTTTAGGTCCCGTGTGAGTGTCCCCCTAAGAGGGTCATGGACTCCCTATTGATCCTCTGCCTAATCACACGAGCCAAGGAGAGAATTGGAGAATTAAACCATCCTTTAGAAACTAGATATAAATGTCATATTTTCCAACATTGATATTTTTCTGTTTCAGACGACAATGAAAATATAAAGAACAGTCTGTAAATCATGAGTTACCAATTCAAACATTATTAAAGCCATAAGAGAAGCTTCCTGTTATTTGTACCACTCACCTGGTTATGTGATCCAGCTGTGCAGCCAATCATAACTGACATCACTTTCTACTTTGATATTTCCATGGTGAATGGACTGATTCTTGTTTAACACGTTCATACTCTGATGGATGCATCGGAGAGGGTTAGTGTCTTGCTCAAGGATACTTTGCGTGCCAGCTGGAGCAGTCAGGGATTGAACCACCAACCTTCTGATCATTAGATGCCTTGCTCTATCTCCTGAGCTACAGCCATCATCAAAGCTCTTTCTTAAATCCTCTCTGAGAAGAGCTCAAACACGAGGAAGAGACGAAAGTGAGAGAAGAGAGTGGACTCATTAGTAAAATGAAAAACAGCCAGCGTTGATGTTTAAGACAAGTGAGGTAACAGAAATACTATATATGGCAGGGGTCACCATGGCAACATCAATGTCGGTTGCTACGTATTGTAGTGATCCTGATCTGTGAGCCTCATATCAGGATATGGTGTTGTTTGTATTTGTTTTCATTGTTACCATTTTTGTGTCTTTTTTTTAACAAACTACTTTTATCTTGCATTCGTTTGTCAGAGAGTCAAACTAAATTTGGTTCATCTTTCTACAATAAAAACATATCTTCATCTTAATTATTGTATGTGCAGAGTTGTAGTTACTCACAGTGACCACTGGAGGCATGTGATCCTGATAGTTTCGCTGGAACCGTCCAGTTCATCCACATTAATGAAGCTGTTGGTGATTAACGCTCATCTGTACAACTTTAACAACAATATTAAACATTTAATCGCTCTACAAACAGTTTGTCTGATGTATAAACTGTGTCTTAAAGGATCAAAGTAAATGTCACATTGAAAGCAGATTTCACTGTAATGTACTCTGTTTGAAATATTCCAAATATAATCTGGCTTGGTAATGATTTACTCATATATTGTCCACGCAGACTAAAGCAGTAGGAGATGAGATGGAAAACAATTAGAAGAATCTTTACTCTTTAATGTCACAAATTCCTGTTCCTCTTTGTATGTAACATAACAACATACATGATACAGCTGCAGCAACTGAGGCGAGGAGAGAGGCAGCAACAAGAAAACTGGAAGAAGGAGACCAACAACAGTACCTGTGGAAATCTTTCCCCAATCAAGCGTCATCATATCAGCATTTCATCAAAAGCACACATGCTCCGACCTGACAATGCAGAGGTGTGGCAAAATCATTGAAATCATTTATTAAACAAATGAGTGCATCAAAAATAAGAGTGGAGCTGCAATTAAAGAGAAGTGAACTTTCTTCAGTTAACACAAAGTTTTCCCTAACAGGTGACATTTAATTAAAGTGACTTTATTACCACACACACATTCAGAGGCAGTCTACAGGAGCAGAGCTGCCAGCTATTCAGCAAATGTCTCCCTGCAATCCTCACTGCAATACCTACATTTGAAAATGAAACCACCTCTACTGTTCACACATGAAAAGTCGTGTGAAGAACCAGTTTTCCTCAGATCTCTGTTTTAGTAACTCTGAAGTCTGAACTTTTGATTTTTGCATTCTGTTTGTACTGATAACTGTCAGTGGATTATTATGATCCCAAAGAAATCTTTAACACACATGTAGTGATGGGACGTGTGCACTGAAACAATGGTTAGGAAACAGAAATCGCCTGAGAATCTGCTCATGTTTAAGATTTCTTCTTTACAAACATTTTCTATGGCTGTTCCCAGTATGACCAGTGATACAAAGCATGGAAAATGGGGATTAGTTCATTCAGACAAATACACTTTTTAAAATGTAAAAATAAAGAAATGAATCGATAAAATAAAAAGTAAAAGAAATAAAAAATAAGGGTCTGAGGCGTCTGTCTCACTGTATCCATGGCAACAATTTACTTTCTGTTCCTTCATATCAGAACCACATCTTTGAAATCAAAAACATTTAAGATTCAAATTCAACCACAGATGTGTTCAATTAAATATTCAATGAAGCAGCGCAATGTTTTATCACTATCCAAATTTGAACTCTAAGTAGAAGATTTAAAAAAAGCAACACACACACACACACACACACACAGTATGCAGACATGATTTAGGTGATGATAATATAACGACTGCTTGTTCTGTCTGGTTTCCTGTATTTTATTAATATGCCTCTGCAGCTCTGCACTAAACTTCCTGTTTCTTAACCTGCCCTTACTAAAGCCTCTGTTGCTAGGCGACCTGTCACCCTCTGACCTCTCTCACAGACTTTATTACAAAGTACAAAAAACAATTTAATCAGAAAATAAGCACTAAGAATATATATTTATTTCGTAACAGTCTCCCCCTTTTGAACTCATTTTATGAGTTAACCTAATTAACTGACTCCCTCAATAACTACTGTGAACTAAAAACAGATATAATTAACTTTGTCCTGGTAAAAAGGTCCAACATTACTTTTGTCGATCTATGGAAATGATCTCTACACAGTTAACCCGTTTCCTCTTTTAAACATTTACTCCTGGTTTCTAAGCACACGCTTACAATTCACTTCATTTGTCCCTTCGCCCCCTTTAACGGGTGGAGCATATCCGGTCTGAACACTGTGTTTGGGCAATTGACATAAAAATCATAGAAACTATTACTAAAGCTAATCCTCCCATTACCCTTCATTACTTTGTGATCACATTATAACCTCTGTCTAACAAGCTTTTAATGTTCTTTTCAATCTAAACAACACATTTTCTGAGAGGTTTCTCTGTGCTCTGTGCTTCTTTTGGGTGCCCCTCCTCTTGGTTCCTGGATTCTCACCAACCCCTTCGTGGTTTTGCTGTGGTTCTGGAATCTTCTCCTGTAAAGGACAGAAAAGGAAAACACCTCTCTCTGCTACGCCTCAATAATCTAATATGTTCATCAATTCTTCTCTTGATTATTCAAAGTTGGTTCAAAATATCACATTCGGGACTCTCTAATCAAAAGGATTAGCCTAATTATTATTTCTGTGTGTAAGCGTGTTAGCATTCACCCCTAAGCACTCTAAGTCCTTTTCCTACCATATTTCAATCCAGACAGTCACGCTGAATGAAGCTTATGACCTTCACAAGACTGAGTGGCAACTCCTATCAGTGCAATTGCAATGTGTGTATGAAAAATGATTATAAGCGCTTATTGTAGTAAAAGAAATCATAAAGAAAACAAACATTTTCAATCAGTTAAGCTTAAGCATAAAAGCAATTACTTATGCCTAAGTTTTACCGTAGCTAAATGATCAAACACAAAAAGTCACACACTGATCATATAATCCATTGTTTCAAATTAGACCTAAAACTCCCCCTTTTGACACATCTTCATGTGTCAAACAAAACCACAACTAGAAAATGAAAAGAAAAAGGTTCATCATATCATTTGTCAGAAAACCTCAGCGATTCTCCTCTCGAGTATATTTGCTCCGGGCCTGCAAACCTGTGTTTAAATAATAAAATCAGTTTAATTATCATGTTCGATCTTTTCAACTCCTGGCTCAACCCAGAGCCTGCATCCCCAGAACGACCTAGAAACAAAACCTGTATATTAGCATCAACTTCACATTTAAAACTCAGTTTCCCCCCCCTGTCCTTCCCTCACTGTGATCCACTCTGTGCTATAAGAAACTAAACTTAAAACAGAACAGTTATCAGTCATGTGCTTCATACAAAATTTACGTAAGTTTTAGTTTCACGTTGATCCTCTGAGTGTCATGGTACTTCTTTTAATTTGACTTTATCAAATCGAACCAAAATAGGTTTGCTGTCTTTACTTTGCTCGTTTTCCTCCAGCACCACCTCGTATCACATGCCCTTTCCCTTGGACCAGTGTTTGTTATTCCATAACTGGATTTGGAATGTGACAAGTCTACCAATCCCCTATATAACTCCTACATTTTGCTTTGGTTCTATTTTCCTTCTATAAAATGTCATTGCCTTCTACAGTGGCCTGCTTTGGTTAATGGTAACATCAGTAATATCAAACATTTTCTCCCCTTTAGCATTTGGCATTTTCCCAACAATATAATGTGATACCATCATCTAAACCCAGTCAATAAAACAACATTTTCTTAAAGCAAACATCAGCAACCCAAAATTAGCCGCCCAAGGGTCGAGTCTGCAGCTCCACACTCTCATGTGAACCTTTCGGTCTCCCTCTCTCTCTTGTGCTCCTGCTCCTGCCAAAAGCAAAGCAAAGCAAAGCATCCACCCTTTTCTTACCGGCGTCGTGAATTGTTTGTCAACATCTACTCATCCGTAAGTTGGTCCAGTCTTTGTCTCAGTGTCAAGTCAGTCAACACTTTAGTCCACATGGTCAGTCCAGTCACAGTCCAGTCACACACATCATGCACACGCATTCACACTAGATCTTGCTGATAGTGGAGCCTCACGCGCAAAGGATCAGATTCTCCACCCTCATCAATATGAGCTCATTTATTTGTTTTTTCTTTTGTTTTTAGAAAAAGACTTCTTTATGATCTTGGACTGGATTGACTCGCTGCAATCCTTTTAGACAGGAACTCGCAGGTTCCCACAGGTGACCGTTTCCTCAGCCCATTGTAATCTGGAAAAGCTCACCTTATATTTGCTCTCACAAAAATGTTTTACAGCGCTGTTAATTCAATCTTGCAGGCCTGCTTAGAACAAAAAAGGAGAAAAAGAGAGCTGATTATTAGCTCATCAGAGCACAAAACATCATCACCAAAGGGGGCGACACCTGACAGTTTTCTCTAAGTGCACTGTTACAAAAATAATGAGCCCCTCCTCGACATGTCCATGTTTAGTAAAACTCCCTCTATTGAAATAAGAAAACAAGCCAAACCTAACTGACAGAATGAACCCATCACTAAAACAACAACCCCAAAAATCTTCATCACAGAAAAGTTTTGCTTACTAATCGAACAACATGTTGTGGGAATTAGAACTTTCCGGGCCATAAAGCTTTTGCCCGACTCTTGGCTTAACTAATACTTACATAGTCTGAAATCAGACTTAAAATCACTCCCTCTGTTCATTTTGCCCACATCATATTTCAGTGGTTGGCCTCAGTTCTTCAGCTTCCTGACAGTCTGAAGTCAACTGACAGAGTTTCACCTGCTAAATACACAGAAAATCTTGTTAAAAGCCGCACAGTTTGCCCAACAGTAATATTCCCATTAAGCCCTTTCTAAACACTTTATAACAATGTGTCATCACTAAATTATAAACTTCTTCTCCAAATCTGCACGACTGCACTTAGTCACAGACTTTATTTAATTGTCCTGCGGCTGCTATCATATATTTTACCAAACAATTCTTCTCACACAGTCACAGATATATTTCTCTCAATGCAAACTTCACTCATGTCTCAGACAGGAAACTTGAGTTTTTCTTTTTTCTTTTTTTTCTGTCCCCACTCATTCAACTAATTTGCATATTCAGTCACATCTCGAGAAGTTGCCCTGACAACAGAAATGCATATTCAAAACATTGCCGCATAATTCAATTATTATTATTTTATTTTTATTTCTACAGTAGTGACTTCTCTTGCTCAATCAGCTGGAAACCACTTCTAATTCACTATTTTAAACCTGCTTTAAGCTTCTAATCACTGGTTGGTCCTCCCAGTCTCTTTTTCCTTTTCACAAAAGTCACTCTATTGTCCTGCGACTTCCTGAGTTATTCCTCAGCTTCAGCCTTTAAGTGTGTTAAATCGACACCATTTAGCATTTATGTCATGTATTCGCATTCATGAATGTAAGCATGTCTTCATTGCGTGTATGTTGTGTATTCATATTAATATTGAGTGTAAGCTGGTCTTCGTTGCCTCGATGTGTTTTTATAATCAGATTTAATTCCTGCATCTTTGCACTGAACTGTGGATTCAAACTGTCTCACTTCTGATTCTCTCCAAAAATAATTTCACATGTGACAATTTCTACATGTGTGTTTTCTATTTTTCTATTCATTTATGTATTATTAGTTTATTTATTTCTTTATCTCTCTCTCTTTTCTTTTTTCTTTACCTTTCTGTTGTGATGCTCTGGATGTTTCTAAACCCACAAATTCAGCCTCAATGTTCAACCCAATTTTCCTATGCTGTCACTTTAACACGTCCAGCCTTCACCTCTCACCGGTCCTCGTCCCCTCTTCTCTCAACTTCCTGTGTGGCCTCCCAAATCAAACACAGGCCCAAATCAGCTGTTTCTTCTTCTCTCTTCCTCTTTTCAGTCTTTTCTTTGCGCTTATCTCCCAGCATGGCAAATATGAAACTCAGACAGTCCCATCCAGTGGTTTCACACAGTCATGTCACTGGTACACTTTCCAGCTTGTAATTCAGAGCGCATGTTTCCATCAACATACATGCTGCTGGACCCTTCAGTGTTTTAGGTCAGTTGTCTTTTTGCCTGCTGTTAATTCTTCAAGTCCACGGTTTTGTTATGTCTGTCTTCCCTCTTCATCAGGAGATTAACTGTCCTTTAAGCTTCTTCTCAGGATAAGGACAGGATGAGAGGTGAAGCTGTGAAATTTTAAACCAAAGCCTGTTTTCATCCCAATTCTGTTAATCTATCATTTTTCTGCTGTATTCTTCGAGGAGGTTGAGCAAGTCCATGGGCACCTGTATTAACACACTAAGACATTTATTTAATATCATTTTCATTACTATTACTTAGCACTTTCATTCTCTAAGTCCTCTGTTTTCATTTTGAAACGTCTCTCACAAGCTCACAAGCTATATTCAGACTTCCTGCTTCACTTCCTGCCAGACACACACCCACCCACACACACACACACCCACACACACACTCTTCACTTTACTGGATTTTCATCCGTTTCTACAGCCTAATCGAGCTCTTATTTTATGTTCACACTCTGACCTAGTTCTTTCTCACATCTGGGCTTGGTTTATAAAGGCCTCTCTTATTAAAATACATAAAACAATCTAATCAGAAAATAAGCACTAAGAATATATATTTATCTTGTAACATTGTTTAAGTTAATGAACAATTGTGTTGAAAACTGAGATTACAATATCAATCAACACAATTATAATTATGGTTTTTGCTGTAATTAAACAGTCATGCGGAAATGTGGCAACCACAGAACTTTAGAGGCCTTTTGTTCAATTATGTGTGGACTGTTTCTTTAGTCTCATACACAAATTGTTCTCAGTGTCTATGAGACTGATGAAATATCCATGTGTGCTGAAAGAGACTGTGCTGGTCTGACCCCCTCAACCGAGGTATAGTGGGTAATGAAAGAGCAGATAGGTTGGCTAAAGCAGCTGTTAAAAAAGTAGACATAGATGTGCAGATACCATTGTTGAAATCTGAGGGAAAAGAATAGTTTGGACACAAAGTAAGAACTTCTGGAGAATGGCATGGGATAATGGAACAAAAGGGAGACATGGGGTACAAAACACAATAGAAGTTAAGAGGAGTAGTAGGTTAAATAGGCAGCAGGAGAATACAAACAGGTCATTGCTTTCTGAATGGTTCTCTTTTTATGATGGGGAAACATCCGACTGGGTTATGTGATGGTGTAATGCTATGGAGACAGTTGAACATGTGGTTATTAGTTGCAGGTGCAGGAAGTATAGAAGTCAAAGGAGAGTGTTGAGGGTGGGAACTGGTGGTGAAATGAAACTTACGTTTGAAAAAGTGGTTAATCAGTTAAGTCATGATGAGGTGAAAGGAGTGGTTTTTCATTTTTGAGAAATACTGATGTCATCAAGAGGATCTGAGGATCTGGAAGAGAAGTAAGAGTAAAAGCCAGGAGATGGCAGTAGTGCAACATCTTTGGATGCAAGTTGCTGTTAAAATGACAGAAGAAGAAGTTTGCTTGATCATTCCTCAGCTCGTCTGTGTGAAGTTGAGTGTAAAGAGGCTCCTGCTGTTAGAGAAACACTCTGACTGTTTAACAGAGTCAGACATGTTCAGACTGAATTTCAGTCAGAAACTCAGCATCACATTGATGAAGCTGCAGATTAATTGTGGTTAATTTCTGATTAATTTCTTTGCTACCAGCTGAAATTTAAATGTAATTTAAAAGAAGGATTCAAGGTTATTGGGTTTTTTGAACCCAAAGATATCACATGAACGTATATGAATTGTATGATCCGGGTATCACCGCTGCCTACAACATGGGACTCACGACGGGGGACATGGACCCGTACAGAGCCGCGTCATATAACGTGCGGAAGGTGGTGAAAGAGGCGAAGCAGCGCTACGGGAGGAAACTAGAGTCACAACTCCAACAGAGTGACTCTAGGAGCCTGTGGCGGGGACTAAGGACAATAACGGATTATAAAGCACCAACAACCGGTATGACGAACACGGCCGTGACTCTGGCAGATGAGCTGAACACTTTCTATGCTCGCTTCGAGGCTGCAGCTAAGGACTCCAATGATGCTAGTGCTAGCGGTGCTAACGGCTGCAGACAGGAAGATACTGCCAGCACCGGAAACGTGCTCGTCATCTCCGAGCATGAAGTAAGGAGAGCCTTCAAGAGAGTGAACACCAGGAAAGCAGCAGGACCAGATGGCATCCCAGGTCGTATCCTCAGAGACTGCGCATACCAGCTAGCTTCTTTGTTCACTGAGATATTCAACATCTCTTTATCTCAGTCGGTGATCCCCACATGCTTCAAAGAGTCCATCATTGTTCCTGTCCCAAAGAAACCCCACCCTGCTTCTCTCAATGACTATCGCCCTGTAGCCCTCACCTCAGTAGTGATGAAGTGCTTTGAACGCCTGGTCAGAGACTTCATCATTTCTTCACTACCAGACACACTGGACCCACTACAGTTCGCTTACCGTCCAAATCGTTCCACAGACGATGCCATCTCTCACGTCCTCCACACATCACTTACTCACTTGGACACTAGAAGGGGGAATTATGTTAAAATGCTCTTCATAGACTACAGCTCTGCATTTAATACCATAATTCCCTCCACACTCACCACCAAGCTGGAGCATCTGGGACTCAGCTCATCTATGTCTGAGTGGATCTCCAACTTCCTAACTGGCAGACCACAGGCAGTAAGGATGGGCGGACATGTCTCAGCCTCCACCACTCTCAGCACTGGAGCCCCCCAGGGGTGTGTTCTGAGCCCCCTGCTGTACTCCCTGTACACATATGACTGTGTGGCCACTACCAGCTCCACCACCATCATCAAGTTTGCTGACGACACCGTCGTGGTGGGCCTGATCTCTGACAACAACGAGACGCCCTACCTGAAGGAGATTAGGAATCTGGAGAACTGGTGCCAGAGGAACAACCTCCTTCTAAACGTCAGTAAGACAAAGGAGTTGATAGTGGACTTCAGCACTAAGCAGGAGAGGAACTACCAGACCCCCGTCATCAACGAGTGCCCAGTGGAGAGAGTGGACAGCTTCAAATACCTCGGAGTTCACATCACGCAGGACCTGTCATGGTCCTGTCACATCAACACCGTGGTGAAAAAGGCCTGTCAGCGTCTCTACCACCTCAGACGCTTGAGGGACTTCCGACTGCCCTCCAAGGTGCTCAGGAACTTTTACTCCTGCACCATAGAGAGCATCCTGACGGGAAACATTTTAACCTGGTTCAGGAACAGCACCATGCAGGACAGACGAGCTCTACAGAGGGTTGTGCGTTCAGCTGAGCGCACCATCCGCTCAGAGCTCCCTGACCTGCACTCAATCTACAGCAGGCGGTGCTGGACCAAGGCCAGGAAGATCGTGAAGGACCTCAGCCACCCCAACAACGGACTGTTCTCTCTGTTGAGGTCAGGAAAGTGATTCCGCTCCCTGAAGACCAACACAGAGAGACTGAGGAGGAGCTTCTTCCCGCAGGCGATACGGTCTCTCAATCACAGCACCACACAGTACTGACCCACACATATAGTTCTTACACACACACTGAACATTCTGGACATTGTTTTGCACTTCATCACTTAAACCACTTTAAGCATATTTGCACTGCACAAGACACTATATAATGTGGATTGCACAACACTGGACATTATATTCCTCATTTCCAGTTAATATTTGTACAGCTGCTGTTATTGTTTGTATATATATATTTATATTTATATTTCTTCATACATTCTTATATATTTCTATACTGTGTATTTTGTTGTACAGTTATTTTATTTTCAACTTTAATTTATATATTTTATCTTATTCTTTCCCAGTTAAATTTACCCTTCATTCTAATTTGTGTTGTACAGTTATCTCATTCTTAACTTAATTTTTATATTTTATTTTATTTTGTTCCTTCCTGGTTAAATTTACCCTTTTTTATTTTCATATTTATTTCCTATCTTATTCATAGCCTTCTCTTTTTTTCTTCAGGTCACGAGCAGTTGTCCAAGCATTTCACTGCATATCGTACTGTGTATGACTGTGTATGTGACAAATAAAAGATTTGAATTTGAATTTGAATTTGAATATGTCGGCACTACATATAACACAACACAACACGATATGACACATCACAACGCAACACAAACAACACAACACAGTATATTAACTTAGTAATAAAAAAGAAGAATAAGTGTATGTGTATTTCACACTGTTATTATTGCACATTAATTATTATTGCACCTTGTATATATATATAAATATTATTATTGTTATTGTTTTAAACATTATTACCTTCCCCATAAAAAAGTCCAGGGAGGTAGCCAATCAGGTCATCTATTTGCATTGATTAGGGGTGTTGCCATGTTGTAAAAGCTGTCCTTGAGTCTGTTTGTTCGGGACCTGAACCTCCTGCCAGATGGCAGCAGCTTAAACACCCGATGTCCTGGGTGTGTGCAGTCCCGTAGGATGCTGCGTGCCGTACAGGTTCTTCAGGGAGGGAAGAGGATGTCCAATGATTTTTTGGGCCATATTGATGAACCTCTGGAGTGTCTTTCTGTGTGCTGTGGTGCAGCTGGAGAACCACACACCGATGCAATATGTCAGCACACTTTCAATGGAACAGTGGTAGAAGATGGTCAGCAGCTCCCTCTTCAGGTCCATTTTTCTGAGGATTCTCAGAAAGTGGAGATGCTGTTGGGCCTTCTTTAAGACCGCAGAGGTGTTAGAGCTCCATTAGAGGTCTGTGTCTATGTGCACACCCAGAAACTTGAAACTGGAGACCCTTTCCACGCACTCCCCGTTGATGCTGACAGGCTGCAGCTCGGACTTCCTCCTTCTGAAGTCAACTACCAGTTCTTTTGTCTTGGTGGTATTAAGGTCCAAGTTGTTATCTACACACCAATCTGACAGCCTCTGAACTTCAGCTCTGTATGCTGTCTCATCTCCCCCTGAGATGAGCCCCACCACGGTGGTATCATCTGCAAACTTGATGACTGTGTTGTCTGGGTGGGAACTAACACAGTCATGTGTGTACAGAGTGTACAGTAGGGGACTCAGTACACAGCCTTGTGGAGAGCCAGTGTTGAGGCTGAGGGCTGAGGAAAAATGAGGCCCCACTCTAACTCTCTGTACACGGTCTGAGAGGAAGTCTCTGATCCAGCGGCAGGTGGATCATCTCATGTAAACAATAATGTGGCGCACAGCGTGACGTGAAAAAAGGCACATACCATTGACATTGCGTGACGAACTCTGTATTCCTCGTCCACACATAAACGCAAAAAAGGAGTTTTAAAAAATCTCAGTTTTTGGTTATTCGAAACGCCGTTTACGTGTGAACGAAACAGCTGCGTTTTCAAAAACACCCATGTACGTGCGGACGTAGCATAAGAGTTAGTAGTTTATTTTATTACTACCTGTAATTTATTGCAGATTACTTGTATTTGCTTAATTGTTTACTAAATGTTTGAGGTGTGAAATAAACCGCAATGGAGTAAAATATGGGCGTGTGTGGTTGGAGGATGTGTTTGTTTGTGCACGCGCGGGAGGTGGGGGGGGGCGCGAACATTTTTCTTGTAAAACAAAGGGGGGGCCTAGCAAAAAAAGTTTGGGAACCACTGGCTTAAGGGAAGTCACCGATTACATTAATGTTGACTGAGTACATGGGATGATCCATGTCTGAGGCAAATTATGGTAATAATTGTAGTTTACTGATTTGAGAAAACCTGCACATGACACTTGTCTTGCTGATGCTAAATGCTTCATTACTCTTATGATACAATTGTTTATAAGTGTGAAGTTTGATTTCACTTTCAGATCTTGTTTTCCAGGCCATGATGGTGTGTATGCAGGCTCCTGGCAGAGCCAGTTTTTAAGCAAACTTAATATGCAAAACCGACTGACATCTTTTATTGCATGATTGTAGGTCTGGGGTGGTGCTGCTCCAGAGGAGGAGATGCCCTGATGTTGCCTGGGACATGATCTAGTTAACCTTTTTCTTTAAGACAGGAATCTAGGTTTGATGAGTTGATTCATGGGAGTGTCCATGCGTCAAGAGGAGGGGTCCAGGATTAACATGAAACAATGTTTTTTATGATTTTTGCAGTGATTTGTGTGATTAACAGTTCATTTACGGGTATTAAACCTATGCAAAGTGGTGCATCCAGGTTCAGATGAGGCTTTGATGGTCCATAAATGAAGCTCACTGAACTAAAGAATGTGGTTTGATGATTGTTGACATGCAGTGGTTGAGGTCAAAGGTCGAGCTGTTTGGGGCCCATCATGAGATCAGACTTTGGAGCCACAGCAAGGAACACGAAACTGCGTTGGAATGAGAGCTGTGCCAAGGGGGATTTCCAGTGGCCAACAGAGGAGATTGTGGACAACAGACGGGCACCTGAAGGATGAGGGGAGCATGCCACGCTCCATCGACAGCGCAGGGGGAGTTTGAGGATGGCATCATGATTCTGTGAAAAGCACATGAACCAGACGCTATGGTGGTGATGACAGCAGTTTCCTATGAACATCACCTAATGCTGTGTCACTGTACTGTGCATACGATGACACTCTGAAGACTGCTGGGATCATAACAGCAGTAAGACAACTGGATCCAACACCCTTTCCACAGAGGGGTTGCAGAGATGAATGGACAGTAGAGGAATTATAAGTACCCCCCTCGCAGGACGAAGGCCTGAAGTGAGGTGATGGGGGTTGTATCTTTGAATTTCTATTCTACATACATTTGGACTCTGGTCCTATGGACAGTGATGGAAACAACTGAAAGAGACATTCATGACGCCCTGCTGAACTAAAACCACTCTGCACAGATGATGGGTGATCACCGCAGAGCTGGGATGTTTTTGAAAATGTTAATTTCTCTTTTGACCATTAACAATTCATTTGTTTGCTCGTAGGATGCAGTTTGCCATTGGATGAGATCAATGAGGAATGGGATAACTGCTAATAAAATGCTAACTGTAATTTAGGGTGATTTGACATATGCTGTGTATAAAAATGTTTGCATTGACACTGTCAGACATGAGGTGATCATAACTGGGAACTTTTCTAGCATAAAGGTCAAAAAGGGGGAATGTTTGGTTTTGATTGTTTACTGTCATTTATGCTTAGAAATATTTAACCATATATGCTTAGAGGTGTATAATCGATTGTGTAGTGATAGGATGTGTGATCTTTAATAGTCTGCAAAGGCTTGGTGCACATTCCAGAGTGTTCTGGCTTTCACACCCACACTCTGGGAGCATGGGAGAGGTCGTACCTTCTCTTATTGTTTTATGGTAGGATAAACGCGTCTATACAGTGGGGCAAAAAAGTATTTAGTCAGCCACCGATTGTGCAAGTTCCCCCACTTAAAATGATGACAGAGGTCAGTAATTTGCACCAGAGGTACACTTCAACTGTGAGAGACAGAATGTGAAAAAAAAATCCATGAATTCACATGGTAGGATTTGTAAAGAATTTATTCGTAAATCAGGGTGGAAAATAAGTATTTGGTCAATAACAAAAATACAACTCAATACTTTGTAACATAACCTTTGTTGGCAATAACAGAGGTCAAACGTTTACTATAGGTCTTTACCAGGTTTGCACACACAGTAGCTGGTATTTTGGCCCATTCCTCCATGCAGATCTTCTCAAGAGCAGTGATGTTTTGGGGCTGTCGCCGAGCAACACGGATTTTCAACTCCCGCCACAGATTTTCTATGGGGTTGAGGTCTGGAGACTGGCTAGGCCACTCCAGGACTTTCAAATGCTTCTTACGGAGCCACTCCTTTGTTGCCCGGGCGGTGTGTTTTGGATCATTGTCATGTTGGAAGACCCAGCCTCGTTTCATCTTCAAAGTTCTCACTGATGGAAGGAGGTTTTGGCTCAAAATCTCACGATACTTGGCCCCATTCATTCTGTCCTTAACACGGATCAGTCGTCCTGTCCCCTTGGCAGAAAAACAGCCCCATAGCATGATGTTTCCACCCCCATGCTTCACAGTAGGTATGGTGTTCTTGGGATGCAACTCAGTATTCTTCTTCCTCCAAACACGACGAGTTGAGTTTATACCAAAAAGTTCTACTTTGGTTTCATCTGACCACATGACATTCTCCCAATCCTCTGCTGTATCATCCATGTGCTCTCTGGCAAACTTCAGACGGGCCTGGACATGCACTGGCTTCAGCAGCGGAACACGTCTGGCACTGCGGGATTTGATTCCCTGCCGTTGTAGTGTGTTACTGATGGTGACCTTTGTTACTTTGGTCCCAGCTCTCTGGAGGTCATTCACCAGGTCCCCCCGTGTGGTTCTGGGATCTTTGCTCACCGTTCTCGTGATCATTTTGACCCCACGGGATGAGATCTTGCGTGGAGCCCCAGATCGAGGGAGATTATCAGTGGTCTTGTATGTCTTCCATTTTCTGATGATTGCTCCCACAGTTGATTTTTTCACACCAAGCTGCTTGCCTATTGTAGATTCACTCTTCCCAGTCTGGTGCAGGTCTACAATTCTTTTCCTGGTGTCCTTCGAAAGCTCTTTGGTCTTGGCCATGGCGGAGTTTGGAGTCTGACTGGTTGAGGCTGTGGACAGGTGTCTTTTATACAGATGATGAGGTCAAACAGGTGCCATTCATACAGGTAACGAGTGGGGGACAGAAAAGCTTCTTACAGAAGACGTTACAGGTCTGTGAGAGCCAGGGATTTTCCTTGTTTGAGGTGACCAAATACTTATTTTCCACCCTGATTTACGAATAAATTCTTTACAAATCCTACCATGTGAATTCATGGATTTTTTTTTCACATTCTGTCTCTCACAGTTGAAGTGTACCTCTGGTGCAAATTACTGACCTCTGTCATCATTTTAAGTGGGGGAACTTGGACAATCGGTGGCTGACTAAATACTTTTTTGCCCCACTGTATCTGTTTTAGGCTCAGTGCCTTTTGTTTAGATGAACTGCTGGATTTCCAGAAGCAGGTTTAGGGAAGTCATTTATGGGATCACACTCTGACCACACACGCACGCACGCACTCACACACACAGGCAAGGTACTGTTTGTGTGTATGTAGACGCCATATGTTAATGAACCTATGTATATTCATGTAACCTCAATAAAAGAGCAGTGTTACGGGGGAGGGGACAAGAGCGACTGGGGTCAAGCGAAGGAACGGCGTTTGTCCGGTTCTCTCCCTCATGCATGAGTAACACGAAGAACTTTGCCTACTTGGTATTTAATGCTTTTTGCTGTGTAGTTGAATTGTCCTTAACATTCCAGCGAATAGGTTTATGCTACAAACCTATCAGTAACAACACCTGTTTGGTTGTTAGTAACTGACTTTATTAACCATGTTGTGGAAAGGCATAGGCATATCAATGCGCACATACACCACACTTGGTGTTCTCTACTTAACCACAAAAATATAAACTGATTTTACTAAATACATAACAGCTCCTCCCATCCAGCTTTGATGAACATAATAAGTATCAAACAATCGAGATATTTTCAGGTAAATGCCGTAACCCAATAATTGTACTTAAACTGAAATATGACACCTACTCAGTGATTTACAACATAGAGGTAGGTTGTTTCCTCTTAAACATTTTAACTGCTTTCCTTACAAAATGAACTGGAAACCTATAAGTTCAATCTCTGAGGTGCTCTGCGATTTCCCTCAGGGTAATGTCTGCCTGTTTGGTCAGAGTCCATAGTGCTCTGTGTGGAAAGTTCCGGTGTTTGAACATTGGTGGTTTCACGTAAACCCTGAACCTCAGGTGGTGAAGCGAGGGCAAACTCTTCTGAATCTTGAGGTTCAGATGTGTCCTCTCAGGTTGCTCTGGAACCACGTGACATTCTGCATCTAGAATCTGATCAACATGTCTACGCCAGACTAAGTTGGCTCCAACATTTATGGTGTATATCAGCGGTCCGGTCCATGAACGAATTGTACCAGACTGCCATTTCCGACTTGGGTCTCTGTAGTCTCTGGTGAGAGCTTTTTTTCCAACATTGAAGAATCTGGTTTTGTTTCTTGTTGCTTCCACCATGGAAGACTGTTTATCTTGGACATCCTTGCGAATGTCTGGTTTCAGCAAATCTAGACGTGATCTCAGATCCCATTCCATGAAGAGCATTGCAAGTATGTGTCCAGTTGTTGCATGAGTGGTGTTCCTGTAAGACAGTAAGAAATTGTCAATTTTCTGTTGTAGTGGCTTCCCCTCTGTGTGACTGGCTGGTTCAGCTTTGTTGCAGGATGATGGTGAGCTGAAGTGATATGTCGTATGCCGTTACTCCCAAGGAAACACTGGAACTCCTCTCCAGTAAACTGACGACCATTGTCACTTACGAGCTGTTGTGGTGGACCTGTGCGTGCAAACGATGACCAAAGACTATTGATCGTGCTGGCAGCTGTTGCTTGCTTTAAGATTTCTGGCCACTTTGAGTGGGCATCAACCACAACCAGGAACATTTGGTCCGTAAAAGGGCCAGCATAGTCTATATGAATGTGTTGCCATGGAGTGGATGGCCACTCCCACGCGTGTACAGGTGCTGTTTGAGGCTGGCGCAGCATCTGCTGGCAACCAATGCAGGATTTAGCCATATTCTCTATTTCACAATCAGTGCCTGGCCAGCAAACATGGCTTCTAGCAAAACTTTTCATCTTAACAACACCCAAATGTCCATCGCGCAGTGAGTCCAGTACCTTTGTATGTAGTTTGGGTGGCAGGATAACACGAGTTCCCCACATGACACATCCTTGGCAAACGGATAGTTGGTCTTTGCGGATGGAGTACGCAGAGAACTGAGTGTCACTACAGGAGGGCCAACCATTCACAGTAAGATCGTATACTTTGGACAAGATTGTGTCTCCGCTCGTTTCTCTTTTCACCTGAGCACTTGTGACAGGTAGGGGTTCCATTTGTGTAACATGAAACACAGTAGCTGGATCAGTCATTTCTTCAGTGGGTTGCATGTGTGGAAGACGTGAAAGTCCATCTGCATTTCCATGTAGCTTTGTCCCTTTGAACTCAATGGTGTAGGTGTGTGCACCCAGGAACAAAGCCCAAGCAAGCGTACACAAGCTATGGTTGGAATACCTTTCTGAGGGTTAAAAATGGAAACCAGCGGTCGGTGGTCTGTGATCAGGGTGAAGTGTCGTCCATATAAATACTGATTAAACTTCTTCACTCCCCACACTAGACTGAGTGTTTCTCTGTCTATCTGCGTATAGTTGCGCTCGGCTGCATTTAGGGACTGTTGGTTGAGAGACTATGACAGCGTCCTTATGTGCCGACATCGGTGTTTTAGCTAGCAAAGCGGCGTGGCTGATGTGGAGTGATACATCTCCTGTTGTCAGGCCTGCAGGTATCAGGCTGTTGTTCTCCTTTATCTCATAGTGGACAGAAATTATTTTTTGCAGTGGCACAAATAATTTGTGTGGCACCAGATTTGATGCAGAACAGCTGATTGTTCTGTAAATAGTTTGAAATGTTTATTTTAAAAACGTCTTGGCTGCATTTTTAGGTAAACAGCTGCAAAAAACTTGTTGTTTGCATAACTCACATAACTCATAACTCAAACATTACAAAATCCAAACGCTGAACTGCACCTATGCCACAGAGCTTCATTCCAACACATCAAATTAATGATGTTCCTTTCAATAAACCTTGGACACACACAATTAACAGGAGTAACATCCCCCACTAATCTGCCTGTTAAACCCAACTAACTCAGCCTAGTCTTCCGTACATACTGGCGATGGGTATTTATGTACCTCCATACCGTCAGCTGTGAGGAAGACAAACTGTCTTAAACACAAACTGAAGCCAATGGCTTCAGCCGCCTGATGCACAATAACTAGAAAGCAAATCAGTACAACGCCTAATGCAGGTGAAACTGCTGAAACCTAACAGGGGAGTAAGACTCCTGATTGAAACCAGCTGTGTGAAGCCACAGGCTTACTCTAAAAGGCAACAGCGAACCATAAAACTCTCACCAATAAAACTATATATAAATAATCCAATAAAACCTACAAACTCTTCTGTTGACAAGTTGTTGTGGCTCCTCCAGCAAATGGCCGCAGCAGGCTAAACATGAGGACGCTGATGACGACAACAATAAACACATGAGATGCACTTCTGCACTATTTGCTCCTTTAATTCCACATGTTACTGTCCACTATACAAATCAGCACATCAAACTATTAAACAAATGCACAGACTGCACAAACACAATGACTTCAACTCACAAAGAATTACACCAATTACTACACCAAACTACAACATCGGCCTATGGCACCAATTAGTGCATAAAACAAACATCAAGTTACAGTCAAAAATGCATCAAAATAACTCAAGCTGGGGTCAACAGGTTTCCTCTCATGCTCACCCGACCTTTCTGCTCATCAGGTGCGGCGAACAGGTGAGTGCAACCACATTTATCACCTAACACGCCCACAAGTCACGCCCCACACCCGTGCACCAATACAAGGTGTGCATTTAAACCAACCCTCTTAATCCAAAACAAAAAGGAACAACTCATATGGCTCCTACACTTGTGCTAAAGAACTCAGTCCTATATTTTAGGTTATTCTGAATAAATCATTCATGCCCTCTCTTTGGAAAGAAGCTGTTGTGGTTCCTGGTCCTAAATCTAGTCGTCCAAAAGTTCTAAACGACTTCAGGCCTGCTGCCCTCACCTCAGTCTTTGAAAAAATCATCAGAAATGTGATTATGGAAGACACTGAACTTCAGCTTGATTCAATGCAGATTGCACATAAGCCCAATAGAGGAGTGGAGGACGCGCTTTTGATTCTACTTAACCTGATTGTCAAACATGTAGAGAGTAAAGGACTTCAGTTCATCGATTTCTCTCCTGCTTTCAATAACACAGCCCCAGATTTGAATCAAAAGACTTTTAGAACAGTTTGAAATCCAGACAAACCTGAGCAAGTGCAGTCATATAAATATCTTGGGGCCATTGAGTCTGTTTTATCATGAGAATGATGCAGGACAAAGTCTTATAAAAACAGCTTTGTCCCTGCTGCCGTCACTAAACTTAATAACTAATAACTGTTTTTCTGATTTGATTCATCTCGTCTAATTTCCAAATATGTGTCTGTCAGGTTTAAATCGATGTGTGTGTTTGTGAAGGGATGACAAATGCTATTATTTTTCTGTAAAGCAAATTGACCTAAAAGTAAAGTAACCTTGATATGTCAGGATGTAGATGTCCCACCAACAACGTCATCCAGCCCTGAAACATCGGTACTGTTCAAGGCAGCATTGCTGTCCACACGTCCATCAGAGTGTTAGAGGTGGCTGTCACGGATGTTGCAGTCTGCTCTCTGTTTCCATGAAACAACCACACTTGAAATGATCATTAAAGCTACCTGTACTAAAGGAAGCTGAGAACATGGCAGATGTGGGACTGACTGTGATCAGACTGTGACGATTGTTCTTGAGCAGATCTACAGGTCAGCTGTTCCACATCATGTTTCTAGGATGGAGCCGTTTGGAATAATGCCGCCCTCTGCTGGTCAGATATCGTGTTGTCCCTGAGTCCTTCTGATCCTCAGCACTTTCTATCAGGAGACAACACACCCAGGTCCCATTTGACGTTGTTCACTTGATGTTCTGAAGCCCAGTACGGACCTTAACACGGGCTCCATTCGGACATATTAGATTAACTGTTTTTTTAAGACCAGTTTCTTAAATTACATGACGGTGTGGTTTTTATTTTGTGCTTTTAGTGCAGAGAGAGTCTCTGTGGAGGTTGGATGTTCTCCCCGTGTTTGTGTGGGTCCTCTCAGGGGACTCTGGCTTCCTCCCACAGTTCACAGACATTCAGGTAGTGGGGTTAGGTTAACTGGTGAATAAGTGTGAGCGTGAACGGTCGTCTGTCTCCTCACCCTGTGTTAGCTGGGATCCATTCCAGCTCGTACATGCCCGTCAGGCACCATCCTCATACCTGTTCTGGTAAATCCAGTCCTGGAAGACACAGCTCACCTGGAATCTGTGTTCATGTTATAAAATGTTACATTTCATTAGAAGTTGGTTGTATTCCAGTTTTATGTTGCAGTTTTCACTTTTGAAAGGGAAGGTTAGTCCAGTTCAGTCAGATGCTGAATGCTCTCTTTCAGTACGTTGTTGTATTAAACGATGACTCAGCAGACGACACATTGTAGCCATGTTAAAAATCATGCAACAGACCCTTGGTCACGATGTCATTGTGGGGATGTCTAAAGGCTGGGTTCCTTCTAATAACCGTAACAAGTGTTGATGGCGCTCCTTGTGATGCTGGGTAAAAGTTCAGCCTCTGAAGACCTCGACGTGTTTGAAGTTATCGACAGGGTGCAAGGTCCACTTCAAAGGTGTTCTATGTTCTATGTTGGTCAGGTTAATCAAAATGGAAACTGTTGAACGTTTCAGAAGTTTACACATTAACCAACATGGTCCAGCACTAAACATCGCAAAGCCTTTAGTTTTTGGAGAGAGGATGCTGCCATCAAATTCAAAATGGGCTAATATTTTTCTTTAAATGTTTCATTTTCTCACTTTGTTTAAAATACTGGTTTATAGGATTTGCAAATGATTGCATTGTGTTCTTAATCATATTTAACACAGCGGATCAAATGTAGGGAAGTGGGTGTTATATTCAGATTGTGGGATAAATTCAGGAAATGTAAAACTTTTGATGTTAATGTTGTTTATTTGCAGGGTTTAAAAATAAATGTGTTTACTGTTTGAAACTCATACTTGGCCTTCTACTCTTCATGGCTGCTTAACCAAGCTAACAGGGTGGACAGTCTGAGGAGCTGGGAAAGAAAAGTGTCTGAACTGCTTTAAATTTCTTGAAGACATTTTATCCAAGAAGTTTCTTCAGTTCTGAGAGCGACTGGTGGAGAATCCCTGGTTGTTTGTTTAGATGTTTAGATGCAGTGACAATTGCACATTTGGAGTCGTGGTCATATGTGGTTTTTATATACAGGGTATTATTTCTTTTTTAATTGTATTTTTTTTTCTCCTTTTCTTGTTTGTTTGCACATCATTATTGTGTGCATATTGCATATGTAACATTATTTTTATTGTTAATATTATTATTAGATACCAAAGATACAATTTGATTAAGGGTTTTCCTGTCAAAATTTCTATAAAAATGCAATTACACGCGTGAACAATAGGATCAAAATACACTTTTAAAAAGTCTGTTGATCAAATACTGATTTTCAAAACATTCTAGAGGAAAATAGAGATAAAATAATCTGAATACTAACAGTGATCTTAGATGATGATGGAGGCTTGAATGGATTATTCTGTTTCAATCAATAGGTTCATATCGATGACAATAATTTGATAAGTTTAACAGGTTGGTTTAGGCCTGGCAATACAGCAAATATTCACAAACTTTTGTTTTTGAAGAATGTTGATCTTTTTTGGGATGAAGCTATCTGGCAACATGACACAGCCCTTTAACCTCATCTGTATGTCTATCATGTGGCTATGGTACTGGGTTTTGGTTTGATGCATATGCAGGTTACAGCTGGGGAATGGCAGTATGTTGTGCATTGATTTGGCATGTTCAACCACTGTTACACCAAACTATCTCACTTATAACATGATCAAGGCCTCTTACCCAGTGTCATGGATTTTCTGTAGTTTTGGGTGCACAGGTCCAAAGTCTGAGGCAGTAAGTCAGATCAAAGAAGGCAATGATTCTAAAATGGGAGTTTACTCGTGTTATTGTATATATCCAGGAATATGTGCCTGAGGATACTTGTCATGAAATCAATATTAAATCAAAGTATTCCTTAATTACCACAGCTGGCATGAGTTCTCCAAAGCTGCCTGCTGTCTCAGGATCTGTCTCCAAAAAGAACCAGGGAGCGCTAACATGTTATGTTCTAAACTGATGCAGAAAATGAACATTAAACATAGTATAAACTTACTATGTTAAGTAATGTGAAGAGGATGCCTTTAGCTCCTATTGGGTTGGTTCCTTGATCAGTGCAATACAGAATCATTCATCTGGTTTGATGTAATGTCCTTAAAACACGTCAAAATGAGGCTCTGTAGTCTGTGTGGCCTCCACATGCCTGTATGACCTCACTACAACACCTGGGCATGCTCCTGATGAAGTGGCAGATGGTCTCCTGATGGATCTCCTCCCAGACTCCAGGACTAAAGCATCTGCCAACTCCTGGACAGTCTGTGGTGCAGTTGGTGGATGGAGTGAGACATGATGTCCCAGATGTCCTCAAATGGATTCAGGTCTGGGGAATGGGCGGGCCAGTCCACAGCATCAATGCCTTCGTCTTGCAGGAACTGTTGACACACTCCAGCCACATGAGGTCTAGCGTTGTCTTGCATTAGGAGGAACCCGGAGCCACCCGCACCAGCATATAGTCTCTCAAGGGGTCTGAGGATCTAATTTCAGCACCTAATGGCAGTCAGGCTACCTCTGCCGAGCACATGGAGGGCTGTGCGGTCCCCCAAAGAAATGCCACCCCACACCATTAGTGACCCACTGCCCAACCATTATGCTGGAGGATGTTTCAGGCAGCTGAAGGTTCTCCAATATGTCTCCAGACTCTGTCACAAGTACTTAGTGTGAACTTGCTTTCATCTGTGAAGAGCACAGGGCGCCAGTAGCAAAGTTGTCAATCTTGGTGTTCCGAGACCATTTCCAGGAGTGGTTGGTGGCTGAGGATTCTCTTGTACACGTCCTTTACTTTGAGCATTTCAGTTTTCAGTTCACTTTGTTTTTTTAAACCAGGCTATGGAGTCCTTTCTGTGCATCCTCTTACATGCCAACAAGAGAGGCTGTAAAAACAACAAAACTATTAAATATAAGTAAAACAAACAAACAAACAAAAAAAACCTCACCTGATAAACACAAGGAATTAGGATCATGTAATTAAACTTTTTTTTAAGGGAGAAGGCAGTGTTAGCTAGCAACCCAAATATAGGTAAAAGATCCAGTAAGACTTTAGCATCTGCTATTATTTTCAATCAATTCATCACCAAATGTATAAATAAATAAAAGATGTGCTTACAGTCTGAGGAGATTGTCCCCAACACCACAGATCACATTTGCAACACTGTCCAGTGATGCTGCATCTCCCTGCAAAGGATCATCTCCTCCTCTCTCAGGTGCCTCACAGCCATCACCTTCTCAAAGACCTTTCTCTTTGTCCGGAGGTCAGCAGCAGCTACAGTTTAACAACATCAGATGGGAAAACATAGTAGCATATTATGATTCAAGAACAAAACACTCAACTGCTGCTCAGATACTGGGAGTTTGTTTAAAAAGGATATTTAGAAATCAAGAGCTCACGTTCACTTGTGCTCTGCCAGGGCCAAACGTCGGTCTGCATGAGGGCATCACTGGATACGATTTGCTTTGTTGGTTCAGCGAGCTTGTTGTAGTCGTCAACAGCAGCCGCCAAGCGTTTCTTCTCATCTAAGATGACCTTGCGAATTCTGTGTCGCCTCTTGTTGCTATCTGTAAATAATAATAAAAATTCACACCTTCACATAATGCATATATTTACATTTTAATCTACACTCATCAATTTGTTTGCTAGAACAAATCACATCCAGCTTAAACAAACCTGGATCTGATTTTGTTCTGTTTACAAAGTAGCTGTACAAGCTGTACGAACTGAGCATCAAACGGTCCATTTCAAAGAAACTGTGACACCATTTTGTCTGTAAAGACTTTGTGTTCGCACTCTGATGATGACGACAAGCTCCTCTATTCGTGCCTGCAACGCTCCAAGGCTGCCATCAGTTTGATCCGTTTCTAAGTGAGAGGAATATTAATCAGAATACAGGATGAGTAACAGTCACCAAACTACAGTGGACTCTGTAATCACTGACTTGATGATATTCATTATAAGACATCTGGAGCCTTCATGTGCTGCATTATCATGAGATAACAAGTATGTTGGTGTTCAGGTTTATAAAACCAACTAGTACGACATCACTTCAACCCAGGTCCAATCCAATTTGATCAAACGCAACAACTCTGCCATCAATTGTGCTTTTACAAGGCTTATTTTTCATTGTTTGTTGACACTGTCAGAAAGATCTTAATTCTAAGTTCTTTAATGAGGCCATGGTGGGTCCTGTTGTTATACACGAGTGCATTATATTGAGACTCACCTTCAGCCCATTTCTGCACATCGGCCACCCATTGCTGCAGTGTGTCGTCATCCACACCCAGCTCATTTCTTGTCGCATTCAGGCTCTCCACTTGTTCTCTAAGGATCCTTATGATCTAAGAATACATTAATAAATGTCATTCATATTGACATTTTTAGAGTACTGGTGTTTTTCCCCCATTACCACACACATTAAAATGGGTGTTGAAAAAATGACCTTTAGATATCTCTGGCTCAAAGTGCGGCCCAGTTGTTCCACTTTCCTTTTGTTCCAGCCCAAAGCCAGGAGGCTCAGCATCAATGTTCCCTCTAAGCTGCGCACGTGCGCAATTGCGCACTGCTGGCACGGTCTCTGCGCACAGAAAATCTGTGTTGCGCATAAAAAAAATCTAACCTGAATTGAAATTAAAATTAATACTTTAACAATTCTGTTTTGCAGTGTTAGTCAGTCAGTGACTGGCTGCTCCCGTATGGGATTAGAACGATGCCACCTTATCCCATAGTCCAGCCAATGATGAGATTTACATTCGTATATACGCAGCTAATCAACGTCATTGACAGGCTATCACAGCGTCCTTATGTGCCGACACCGGTGTTTTAGCGAGCAAAGCGGCTGATGTGGAGTGAAGCCACGTTAATGACAACGTGTACAACCATTGGAGATGTGAGCAGGACAGACGGAACAACTGACGGAAAAAGTGTGGACTTTATACCAGTTTTTAAATTGTGTTGATCGGCCACGTAAAACCAGAGTTGTGATAAAATATATGCAGTGTTTGGTTTTCTTCCTTAATACTGTTGTTGTTTATATTTACTGCGGAAAGAAACGGTAAACGGCATTTTATAAGAAAATAGGCTCTCCGCCTGTGAGCAAAAACAAACTCCACCCCCTCTCCCTTTCCTATTCGTCCAAAAAGTACCATGTCGACCAATCAAAAAATGATATAGCAACATGGCATCTTGTTGTTAAGATACGGGGGGAAGTTTTAGGAGTGACGGCGGTGTCTTGAGATGTGAGAGATTTGAGACGTTTAGCGCAAATCTTGTGTAGTTAGTGTGTAGTGTAGTTTTGTTGTGTGTGTCAGAACAATGAGGCGACTGCTGAATGTTACAGGTGTTACAGCAGTGATACATCTCCTGTTGTCAGGCCTGCAGGTATCAGGCTGTTGTTCTCCTTCATCTCATAGTGGACAGAAATTGTTTTTTGGAGTGGCACAAATAATTTGTGTGGCATCAACTCTGATGCAGAACAGCTGATTGTTCTGTAAATAGTTTGAAATGTTTATTTAAAAACACCTTGGCTGCATTTTAAAAAAAATAGCTGCAAAAAACTTTGTTGTTTGCCAAACTGAGTTACTTTTTTGAAGAAGTAACTATATAATTAATTGCCCAGCACTGGTCATTATATACTATATTTTGCAGACAGGACTCTCTCCCAGGCCACAGACTCATGCTCATAATACAAGTCAGAGCTTTACAAAAAAAGAAGAAAAAAGTAAGTTGTGTTTTCGAAATTGGAGTTCAAATTATTTTTACTTCCAATAGTGTTAACATACTACACAGATCAAGATTTATTTTTTAAATTTTCACATTAAAATGTTTTTTTTAAAATTGGAGTCAGCACACCCATCATGATGACTTTTTCCTACGCCTTCCTGGAAAGCATCATGACCTTCTCCATCACCTGCTGGTCCCTCAGCCTTCATACAGGAACAGACTGCAGCATCAGTGTGCTCTAAAATCATTGGCCTGCCTGTCAGAACTCTTGCACAGGTTTTCAGCCAACAGGCTCTTAGACAGGCAGCCAAAATCATCAACGACCCCTCTCACATTCTTCACCCCGCATTTCAATGGCTCACCTCTGTGCAACGCCTCCGCTGCATTTCCTGCAGGACTGAGAGGAGGAGGAGCGCCACCTCTGTCCCCAAAGCCACTCTGCTTTTTAACTCCAGCTGATAAGAACATTGCCCACACCAGAAACATAAACTACACTCTTATACTACCAACACTTTACTCACTTTTAGTCACTTACAGTTATTTATTCACCTTCAGTCACTTTAATTTTAAAACTGTGTAATTTTAAAACTGTATATACTGTGTATTTATTATCTCACTCTTATTGTGCTTATCTTCAACGTCATGCTGCTCTGTTGTATGTTAATTGGCCCTTGGGGAAAAATAAAGTCTCTCTGATTCTGATTCTGATCTTCTTTTTATATATTGGTAGTTTGATAGGTTTTGTATTTGTATTCTTTTACATAATATTAAAATGTATAAATACATAGATTTAAATATATTTGTGTATTCATGTCTGGATTGTGTTTGGTTTTCTTTTATTTATTTCTGCAGTGGTTGTTGTGTATTACTATTTAGATTGTCTTTTTTTCCATTATTGTAATTGTGTATAAAGTTTGATTTGAATGAAAGTTACACTCAAATGCTTTCAGTGTTGCTGTGTTGAGTGTTTGCATGTTTAACGTTTGTATGGAAGACACAGAAAGATGTTTGGCTAAAGAAATCTGTGCTAGAGTGACTTTAAAAAAATAAATAAACAGAATGTAAATAATGATGTTTAGTATTTGAGATGGAAGCTGTTTCTACAGGATCCTGATGGACACTCAAAGGTTTATAAAATGTTCTCATTAGTTGTTTACAGCAGAATATCAACGTATGTAAATCAAAACAACAAAAGTGTGTGAGACTACAAATTCTAGAATCAGAACTGCTGATTTCATTACTCTGAACTTTTAAAGGCAGGTTTTGTATCTGAGAGCAGGGACACTTGCTGTGTTCAGTGTGACTCGTCTCTGCAGAAGGTCAGGGCTCTGATAGTTACAGTTAGTGGGTGACTTACTGGGCAGGTGGATCCTGAGTGTCTTTTGCAGTCAGGGTTCATTATGGTCCTGGTTGCTACTGGAAATAAAGAAACAAAAGGAGGGTGTGTTGTTCAGGAAGTACAGACTGTAGCTCAGCAGGTAGAATTACTAACTGGAAGGTTGGAGGTTTGATCCCTGGCTGCTCCAGTCTGCACGCCACGGTATCCTTGGGCAAGACATGGAACCCCGACTTGCTCTCCGATGCATCCATCATAGTGTCATTGTTAGAAAAAGAAGTGCTTGTGTGAATGAAGCACGCTGTATAAAATGCTTTGACTGCTCATATAGAAAAGCAGCTTATAAGAACTGGTTCATTTTCCAGATAATTCCACTATTAAGACAACAGACATTTGGGAGGCTTTCTCCTGAGAGTAACACTGAAAGTCTTGCTGCTCCTCCACAAAATGAACTCTTCAGTTTAGCTTTGATTAAAGACACAGCTCAGCTAAACACAACTCAAACTAATCTACACTATTTTTCTTTATTACGCAGCATTTCAATAACTATTTCCAGATGTTTCTAAAGATGAAAACAGAATTAAACTCCAGCCTGATCCGTTTCTGAGGTTCCTGACTCTGAACGTCCCTCAAACGCCTCTCTGATCGTTTCCTTCCGTCGCTTTTACTTTCGCTTTCGTGAATGTTGTGGCGCAGTTGATCGTCTCCATGTTAAGGTAACGTTAGCAGTCTGTACTGTTTTCCTGGCTAACATCAGCTGTGTGCAGCTTAGTTTCAGCATAAATCTGCTTCGTTTTATGTGAGATCAGAGTCTGGGAATGAGACAGAAACAGTTAGTTGATGATCAGCAGCTGAACTCAGAGTCGATGTTACTGTGGATCCACTGACTGATGACTGTAGGCAGCTTCTCCTGCCTCCATCAGTCTGTGGATGTTTGGGCTCAAATTGTGGTCATAAATATTTTGTACTTGTAAATCAGGATTTGTACTTTGCCAAGAAATACGTGTGAAACTCTGCACTCAAGTTTCAAGTTACAAGTACGTCCCTATTTTTCTTCCTTTCATCTGATTGGCCAATGTCATGTCAATCACAAATTTAACAATCCAATCAGAGAACAGGTGGGTTTGGCTATTGGAGGGGTGCTTTATGAAGCTTCGGGTCCTTGAATGGAATAAATGCTAGTGATGGGATTTCCGGCTCTTTTTAGAGATCCGGCTCTTTCGCTCGGCTCACTAAAAAGAGCCGGCTCTTTCGGCTCCGAACCGGCTCTTCAGGTTGTTTTGTTGCTTTAATTATTTAATCATTAACAATAATATAAAATTATGTAGAAAATGAATTACTAATGTTAAAAAAAGTGGTTTTATTTATATATGTTTATATATGGCCCCTAGAGACAAAGCATGTACAAACTCTAAAGCATATACAAACTCCAAAACACATTTCTAGCGTTAACTGAACTTCCAAAACAGAGCTACCCAGATCACTTAAATTACACAATTGAAAGCATGTGCGTATTGTTTGTGTATTTATAGACAAGCACTCATATTTATTCAAATAATTAAAAAAAAAAATCATTTATCTGTTACTACCACACACCAAATCCGGTTGTTGATACTTCCTGGCTTGTGTAGACACTAGGTAACAAAAGCTCAACACTGCGCCCTAGCATCCTGGAGCACTTCTGTTGTCTTTTGTACGTGATTCTGAGTTTGTACGTGCTTCTGAGTTTTTATGTGTTATGGAGTTTGTACGTGCTTTGTCTCTAAGGGCCACCATAAATATACTTTATTTATTCACTCCACATAAAATGTAATAAATAAATCATATAATACAAAGAACAACTATTTACATTTTAAACTTTTAACTATTTAAATTTTCAGCTTTTTCCTTTTAAACAAATTTAACGTGAAACAACACAAAACACTGCAAACCACAACACAATTAAATATAAATTAAAATATTAAAACAAAAAGAAGATGCACATTCTCTGTCATATGGGCCTGCATGATTTCTGAATCCTTTATCATCTGCAACTGAAAATAGCGGATGATTACTATACCTTTCTAATGTGATGTTGTTGTCCCTCGCTCTCTTTCTCTCTGGCTCTGTTCCTGTGCTACTGCAAGTGTAACTAACGCCCCTCCCCCCTCTGCCCAGCGCAAGGTACAGGCCGCGCGTGCGGAGTTTAGCGGAAAAAAGGGCGAGAGAGAGGGTGAGAGAAAGAAAAAAAAAAAAAAACCTCACGGCTCCCAATAAGAATCCGGCTCGCGTTGTTCACTTCAAAGAGTCGGCTCTAAGAGCCATTTCGTTCGCGAACGACCCATCACTAATAAATGCCCCTTTTTATGCCAGCCCAGCGTTTTCCTTCATCACTAGAAAGGAAAACAGTCTGTGGTTGTCCGAGTTTTATGATTTTTGTGTCACAGGATTACGTGCGTAACACAGGGAACTCCAGAGCACTCACAGGACACGGTGTCCCGCTACACACACACTGCACACAATGACAGCTGCAGAGTTTGTGTCTGATGTATTAAGTATGAAACACTGTTGGGCTAAAATCTGGTCAGAATGAATCCAGGTGCAGGTGTGTCAGTTTAGGACCACTGGACTAACATCCAAGTGCACACAATATAAAGTGTATTCTGTAGTAACATCCTGGTGTTGCAGCAACAGTCCCACATGGAAACGTCAACAGTCAAACTCAAAATCTCTTTTTGTCAAAAATGAAATGACAGCAGACCAATTTGAACAAAGTTGGTAAAATGCTTCAGAAAATAGTAAAATATTAAACAGTGTCTTGATGCTCAATCATCCAGGTAAGGGTTAGGTAATGCTGTGATTGCAGACATTCCCCAACTCTTTGTGAATGGGACTCATGTCCATTGATCAGTGGTTGTTGATCAATGGCCATGACCTCCCAGCCATTGTGCAAATGTCCTGTTTATAAGGTTGGAAACCTGCAGTCAGCTGAGACTGAAGGAGTCACCTGGAAGAGTCATGAAACGTTTCTCCCACTGAAAACATCCAGATGAACAGAATCAACTATTGGGGATTAAAACGTGTCTGAATTAATCAGTGGGTGCTGAGTGGATCAGTCAGTGTGTCTGCTGGGCTGATTTGTGTTTCCTCTGCAGGTGAAGGTAGAAAGTGTGTGTGAGCTGATGTGAATTGAGCAGCATGGATCAGTGTGAGGACAGAGAGGAGGGAGTCCCTCCCTCTAAAAGCACTCTGTGTGGGGAACATGAGAGCCAGACCAAAGCTCAGAGGTGAGATGACCATCTCTAACTGTCCATGACTCTTCTCCATGTCACAGCTCAGCACTCACATCACTGCTCCATCATTATTCACAGGAACCAGCCTGGACCTCCACCCAGCTCTGTGTCCTGTAAGAGTGACTGGTCTAAAGATTTCCTCATTGAGTTTAAAGACTCTGCTGCAGAGAGGTGAGCTGTTAGTAACATGAACTCTCTGATTTAAATGATTTTGATGTTTCCTGGTTTCTAAAATGCATCTCTGTAGCAGAGCAGTGTCTCCAAGGACACACAGGCTCAACTGTAACTGTCAGTTTATCTGGTTTTAAGACACATTTGGACTCAATTGGCTGTTTTTAACTATGTATTTTAGTCAGAGGTGTAAATTTAGACCTCACACATCTGGATCCTAAACTATGATAGAAACAGCTGCTAGCAGTGGGTAGTTTGACTTTGATACGCTGCTCTAGAAAGCAAACAAAGGTTTGTGCAGCTCCTCTTCAGAAAAGTGTTCAGAGAGCAGCTGCTGTATTAGACAAAGGCTCGTCGTGTGAGCCCAGATGTGTGTAACAGCTGGATGAAGGAGAACCATCACAGTCACGTCTCCATCCCGCCTTTATTAATGAACTTCCTGTTGCTTGCAGATGACAGGAACACAAAGTGTTTGTGCCACGTGATGCTGCAGGATTTGTTAACATGTCCATGATGGTAACATCTCCTCGTCTAACTGCAAACACATGAGCGCTCCTAACGGCAGCTATCACAGCCACACAGGCAGACTGTGTCTCACTGTTGCATTCAGGGACATTTGTTTTCCTGTAAAAAGCTGAACTCTAATCTAAGAGGACTGTTACTGACAGGAAACAGCTGCATTATCTGCAGTCTGTGTGGTCACAGCTGCTTCAATCACTTTATCAGAGAATTGATCATTGAATAAAACATGTTTGTGTCTGCAGAGGTCAGAGGTCACAGTCTGCAGGATCCAGCTGTCCGTCTGTGAGGAGTGACCGGTCCAAACATGAACCTCCAAACTTCAGTGGTGAACCTGGACCAATGAGGTCAGAGAACTGTTATGACTCCTTTACATGTTTGTGTTTTCCTGGATAAATATGACCAAAGATTCATTAAAAAGATAAAAATATTAGACTTTGTCCTGTAGCGCTGTGTGGCAGGCAGGATTGGACCCAAACACAACAGGATGAAGTCAAAGAAGCAGCTTTATTTCAGCTGTGAACATGCAAACAGCAGAAATAAGGAAACATAACTGTAGGTTTGCAGTGAATGAAGCCGCAGCTCGACGCTCCACTTTGTCCCTCTTTTCCTTCTCCAAACAGCCACATCAGGAGTCTTTGATGGAGTTTTAAAATATTTCATTACAAATGTCCAAAGATGGGTTCAGGATACCTGAATCCACAATTATTAAAACTAAAATAGTTCACAGGGTTTGGACTTTGTTAGGTGACGAGAGAACATCAAAGTGTTTTTTATCTTTAAACAGTATTTTTATCACTTCAGTTGCTCTCACAGCCCTGTTTGTTATTTTACCAGAGCTCTTATGTTTCACTCAGTGCTCCCACCAAACACCTTGGAGGACACATTGGTGTGATTTAGATTTCATTGGTGTAAACACCAGTCACACAAGCTAACCCATGGAGGCAGCAGCAGGCTTTGTGTTTGGTAAAGTCTGTTGGCTTAAACTAAGAGAGTTTAGTTTGTTAGCACAAAGAGCTGTCAGCTAAAGCCCCGAATGCACTTTGAATACAGATGAACTCAGTACATTTAGCATTCATGCTAGCAGCAGGCTATGACTGTCCACTGAGCACCAACACAGGTAGGAGTGAGCAGTGATGAAGCAGGACTGTGGGCAAGTTTGAGCTACAATCCTATTGGCTTCTCAGTTTCTCCAAAGAAAAGGGGAAAAATTCTTGGTGTTGTGAAGATGTGAGTTGGTCTTGTTGTCGTGGGGCTGGAAGGATGCTGGCAGTGAGAGGCTTTTCATACAGTGTTCAGTAAGAGAATGGGAAGAAAGCCACTGCACATGAAACAAGATACTCGTAGTGTTTGTTTACTGTGTTTGTGCCACAATGTCAGATCAGTTGTAGATTCACATGCAGACTTGTCCAGTGAAACCAGTGCAAGTACTGCAGTACAGAGCAAAGACTAAGCAAGCCAGGAGAGCTCTCCAACTTTCTGAAAGTATCAGGATATTTGAGTGATAAGAAAAAGTGGATCATGCAACAATGTCCCTCAGCACACAAAACAATCAAAGCAGAATAAATATAATGTTTTAGAAAGGCCAATCAAACACTTACAGGGACCTGAAGAGAGAGAAACCAACAAAATGTCATGGCTAACAGAGGAACTCAAGCACAGACTGAATTCTGACAAACAAAAAGGTGACAGTTTATTTACCAAAGGGGTGAACCACAGTGCTCTATATATGTACAGTGAGTTGGGGAGGGGGTCCAGGGCTCCAGGGAAAAAAGGGAAGGGAGTTCAGTCACTCTTGTCCTGCTCTCCACTCACACAGCCACACACGGGAGTCACAGGTAAGCGTCTGTAACCAGGTTCGGGGAAATATATACTCAAAGTATACACAAAGTTAACCCAGCTGTCGAATTTAGAGAGAGATTTCTTAGCAAGGAGCTGAGATCATGAACACAGGAGGGTCAATGTCTCAGCAACGAACTGCTCCATGCCGCAGCATTAAATGGTTACCGGTAAGCCCAGGTGAATCAGCAATAGGTGGTGTAATCATCATAACTGTGTGGACCAAGAGCGAGAGGCCATTACAAGCTCCACCCAGGCAGGCAAAACGCTAGCAGGAGAGAGCAAAACATAACAAAACCTGAAAAGCCATCATGAGCCAGCCAGAGAGACACAGAGTTTTATACTAGAAGAGAAACCTGCTCATCTTCATCATGTTTGTTTAAATGGAGAAAATCAGAAATCTCTGTGTGTCAGACCACGGCTCTACACGGACACTTCTAAGATGCTCCAGAGTGAACTGACCCAGATAATCTGCACACAGCGGCTGTAAAACAGTGAAAGTCATAACTGTCTCTCTCTGGTGGAAAGCTTTTATTGCGAAGTCAGGAAGTCTGCAGGAAGTGTTGAGTTTGTTTTCAAAGGAGTTTGCAAAGAAAAGCGTCTGGACTTCTTTAAGTTACTTGACGACGTTTCACCTCTCATCCGAGAAGCTTCTTCAGTTCTAAGGTCAAATGGTGGAGAGTCCCAGATATAAACCTAGTGGGAGTGTCCCCCCACAGAGGGACAAAAGGACCCCCTGATGATCCTCTAATCGCCTGAGCCAAGGTGTGAAACTGGGTGTGGGACCCAATCAGCCAGAGTTTCGGGTGAGTTCATTGTGAAACCTGGCCCCACCTTATCATGCGAATTCCTGAGGTCAGATGGCCCAGGATGTGAGTGGGCGTTAAGGCGTCTGGGAAGGGATCTCAAAACTGGATTATAGATGGCAGAGAGTTGGTGTCGTAAACCACTGCCTCTGTTCAAAGATGGTCGCTCACAGTGGACATAGATGGCTTCTTTCACTCCTCTTTCAAACCATCTGTCCTCTCTGTCCAAAATGTGAACATTGGCATCCTCGAAAGAGTGTCCTTTATCCTTAAGATGCAGATAGACAGCTGAGTCTTGTCCTGTGGAGGTGGCTCTTCTGTGTTGTGCCATGCACTTGTGAAGTGGCTGTTTGGTCTCTCCAATGTAGAGGTCTGGGCATTCCTCGCTGCACTGTACAGCATACACCACATTGTTAAGTCTGTGTTTTGGCGTTTTGTCTTTCGGGTGAACCAGTTTTTGTCTGAGTGTGTTGCTGGGTCTGAAATGCACCGGGATGTCATGCTTGGAGAAAACCCTCCTGAGTTTTTCTGATACACCGGCTACATAGGGGATGACAATGTTGTTGCGTCTGTCCTTCTTATCCTCCCTCGCTGGTGTCTGATCTTCTTTTCTGTGCCTCTTTGCTGACTTTAAGAACGCCCATTTAGGATAGCCGCACGTTTTGAGTGCTTCCTTTACATGTGTGTGTTCCTTCTTTTTTCCTTCAGGCTTAGAGGGAACATGTTCTGCCCGGTGGTGTAGGGTCCTAATTACTCCAAGTTTGTGTTCCAGAGGGTGATGGGAGTCAAACAGGAGGTACTGGTCCGTGTGTGTGGGCTTCCGGTAAACTTCGATGTTGAGGTTGCCATTCTCTTCAATGTGCACGGCGCAGTCCAGGAAAGGCAAACAGTCATCCTTTGTGTCTTCCCTGGTGAACTTGATGTTTTTATCCACAGCGTTAATGTGCGCAGTGAAGGATTCCACTTCTTGTGTCTTGATTTTGACCCAGGTGTTGTCTACATATCTGTACCAGTGGCTGGGTACTCTTCCTTTGTAAGAGCCAAGAGCCTTCCTTTCCACTTCCTCCATGTAAAGGTTGGCTACAATAGGTGACACGGGGGAGCCCATGGCACAGCCATGTTTTTGTCTGTAAAAGCCTTCGTTGTATTTGAAATATGTAGTGGTGGGGCAGAGGTTCTAACATTGTGCAGATCTGATCGGGTGTGAAGTTGGTCCTGTCCTCCAAGGAGCTGTCTTCTTGTAGTCATTTTCTGACAGTCTCCACTGCCTCCGTGGTGGGTATGCAAGTGAAGAGAGAGACTACATCAAAGGACACCATGGTTTCATCTGGATCCAGGGTAAGTTTCTGGACCTTGTCAGTGAAGTTGGTGGAGTTCTTGATGTGGTGTGGGGTGTTCCCCATGAGAGGAGCAAGGATGGTAGCAAGGTGTTTTGCAATGTTATAAGTGGCTGAGTTTATGCTACTGACTATGGATCTGAGTGGGACGGCTTCCTTGTGGATTTTAGGAAGTCCGTAAATGCAGGGTATGGCATCCCCTGGGTAAAGGCGGTGATATGTAAGGCGGTCAATGATTTTTTCCTTTTCAAAGTCTTGAAGGCAAGCTATAACTTTCTTTTTGTAGCTGCTTGTGGGGTCTCGCTTTAAGGCTTCGTAGGTATTGTTGTCACTGAGGAGAGTAGTGATCTTTGTATGGTAATCTGTAGTGTTTAGGACCACGGTGCATCTTCCCTTATCAGCTGGTAAAACAGTGATGTTGTGGTCTTTGCTCAGGGAAGCGACGGCCTTCTTTTCCTGTATTGTGAGGTTGGACGGAGGGACTTTGGCACTGGAGAGGGTGGCTGAGTCTTTCATCCTGATTTGCTCTGCTTCTGTCTGTGATAATTTATTGATCCGTATGGCAGATTCTGTGGCTGTGATGAGGTCCACTATGGGCAACTGTTGTGGAGAAATGGCAAAATTGAGTCCTTTGGCTAATACTCTCTTTTCAGGTTCAGTGAGATTCCTGTCTGAAAAGTTCTTAACCCATTTCTCCTGACTGTCTACAGGTGTGTTTTCTTCTCTGGGTTGTGTAGGTTCAGAATGAGGAGTGTGTGTTTTTGAAAGCAAGGTGTGAAATTTCCTGCGTTGTCTTTCTTTTCCTTTAGAGTGTTGGGCCCGCTGAGCCTTGACCACAAACTTGTAAACCTCTTCTAAGATTGGAGAAGGTAGAAGGGTCTGGCTGATCTTGATCTGGAGGGCATCTATAGTGAAATGGACCAGATATAAACCCACTAGGTTTATATCTGGGACTCTCCACCATTTGACCTTAGAACTGAAGAAGCTTCTCGGATGAGAGGTGAAATGTCTTCAAGTAACTTAAAGAAGTCCAGACGCTTTTCTTTGCAAACTCCTTTGACTACGATGACCTGGATGACTGAGAACCTTCACAGACATATTGAGTTTGTATTCATCACTCAGTGTTTAATGAGACAGGCAGACAGGAAGAGCAGTTCATTAGTGTTGATGAAATCAAAGGAACTGTAAGGAACTGCAGTTTGGTCAAATCTGGATGTTTTTCACTGACAGTAAATGTTTTTAGTGATAAAGAAATGTGTTCACAGAGGGAGGAAGAGGAAGAGGAGTGGTGTTTGTGAGGAGGAGCAGCTGTCCTGCTGTGCTTTGTGTCAGGACGTCCTGAAGGATCGAGTCTCTAGCAGCTGTGGACACTGGTTCTGCAGACAGTGCACCTCCTCATACTGGGACCAGTCTGCTTCATCACGAGACTCCTCCTGTCCCCAGTGTGGAGAAAGATCCAGAACCAGAGCTGGACTGCAGACAGCCAGTCAGAGCAGCTGTGTACAAAGTAAGACTGAACATCTGTCTGCTGATGGACTCATTTCTGAAAACTGGACTTCTTGTGTTGTTCAGACATTGAAGAGTTTTCTTTCTCTTTAGTCTCATTGTTTTTCTTTCTTTCAGCAGATGTTGGTCTGCAGGAGGTTTTAGATGAACATAAGATCAGTCTGAGGAGGAGATGTGAACGTGTGACTGAAGGAAGTGATGAAACAGGAAGTAGAACCCTCCTCAACAGGATCTACACTGAGCTCTACATCACAGAGGGACAGAGTAAAGAGGTTCATACCCAACATGAGGTGAGGCAGCTGGAGACAGTTTCCAAGATGGACGCCCTCCACGACACTCCAATCAGGTGCCAGGACATCTTTAAAGCCTTACCTGACCAACAGAGACCCATCACAGTGGTTCTGACCAACGGCGTGGCTGGTGTTGGAAAAACCTTCTCAGTGCAGAAGTTCACTCTGGACTGGGCAGAGGGCTTGGAGAACCAACATGTCAGTGTGGTGGTTCTGCTTTCATTCAGGGAGCTGAACCTGATCAGAGATGAGCAGTACAGTCTTCTGGAGCTGCTCCATGTTTTCCATCCAACATTACAGAAGGTCACAGCAGAGAAGCTGGCTGTCTCTCAGCTTTTGTTCATCTTTGACGGCCTGGATGAAAGCAGACTTTCATTGGATTTCACCAACAGGAAGCTGCTGTCTGATGTCACACAGAAGTCATCAGTCAGCCAGCTGCTGACAAACCTCATCCAGGGGAATCTGCTTCCCTCGGCTCTCGTCTGGATAACTTCCCGACCTGCAGCAGCCAATCAGATCCCTCCTACATGTGTTGACAGGCTAACAGAAGTACGAGGCTTCACTGACGCCCAGAAGGAGGAGTACTTCAGGAGGAGAGTGAGTGATGAAGAGCTGTCCAGCAGTATCATCTCCCACATGAAGACATCCAGGAGCCCCCACATCATGTCTAGTATCCCAGTCTTCTGCTGGATCACTGCTACAGTTCTGGAGCACATGTTGACTGCAGAGCAGAGAGGAGAGCTGCCCAAGACCCTGACTGACATGTACTCACACTTCCTGCTGATTCAGACAAAGAGGAAGAAGATCAAGTACCATGAGGGACATGAGACGAGTCCACAGGAGCTGACGGAGGCTGACAGGGAAGTTCTTCTGAAGCTGGGGAGGCTGGCGTTTGAACATCTGGAGAAAGGAAACATCATGTTCTACCAAGAAGACCTGGAGCAGTGTGGTCTGGATGTGACAGAGGCCTCGGTGTACTCAGGAGTTTGTACAGAGATCTTCAAAAGAGAGTGTGTGATCTTCCAGAAACCAGTCTACTGCTTTGTTCATCTGAGCATTCAGGAGTTTCTGGCTGCTGTCTACATGTTCCACTGTTTCACCAATAGCTTCACATCACTGGATGTCTTTTTGACTAAAGTCATGGAGAAATCCCTCCAGAGTAAAAATGGCCACCTGGACCTGTTTGTTCGCTTCCTTCATGGCCTCTGTCTGGAGTCCAACCAGAGACTCTTAGTAGGTCTGCTGGGTCAGACAGAGATCAGTCCAGGAACCATCCAGAGAGTCATCAACAACCTGAAGGAGATGAACAGTGATCAAATCTCTCCTGACAGAAGCATCTGTCAGTCTGATCTTCCACTGTCTGATGGAGATGAACGACCTCTCATTATTTCAGGAGATCCAAGAGTTCCTGAAGTCAAAGAAGAAACTCTCTGAGAGCCAGTGCTCAGCTCTGGCCTTCATGGTGCAGATGTCAGAGGAGGTTCTGGATGAGTTGGACCTGCAGAAGTACAACACATCAGAGCGGGGACGACAGAGACTGATTCCAGCTGTGAGGAACTGCAGAAAGGCTGGGTGAGTTCAGCTGTGATCATTAACATCATTGATCAGTGTAGGTTAGCAGTTTAATTTTGAAAATAAAATCAGATTGTAACCACAAAGTGTTTGTGTCCGTATGCTGCAACCTTCCACACCATTCCTTTATTGTACACACTCAGCAGCAGCTCCATGGATCCCAAATCCAAGAGTGGAGAACAGATTTGAAGTGTGTCACATCCATGCAGTCACAGCTGTTTCCACCATGTTTCCACTGATATTAATCCTGTTCAATGACACGTTTCATATCAGTGAATATGTTCTTTAGGACGTCCACTGACATGTTTAAGTGTCCTTCTGGAAATCACTTAAATCATCCATGAAATCCATGAAAAATCCTTTTAGTGTTTCTAACTTCACCCTCTGTCCTCTCTCTCTCTCCATCCTCCTCACTGCTTCTTTCACTGATAATCACACAAACATCGTATTCAGCTACAAAATAACACAATAATATCATCTGATGATCATTATTATAAGAGCAGGATCCATATTTGATATCAGAGTAACACACTGCTTGGTTATGTGCAGTCATCATCAGTCACCGTGGGTCAAAGAGAAGGTCACTGATTGGTTGCTGACCTTGGTCACCTGTCCACTCTAACCTGTTTGTGTTTGCTCTCTCTTTGCTGTCTCCATCCTCTCTCTCCTTTCTCTCCCTCTCTGTCTTTGTACCGTCACTCAGGTCCAATGGAAACAGTGACATTTACAAACCAATCAAAGACAAACTGATCCATGTCAGGTTATAACAATATTCAAAGTGAATACAGGCTGCTGCTGGACACAGACAGGTAACATCATTTTGACTTGCTGTCACCTGGATCTGGACTCATAAACACTGAAGCCCTGAACAGGAATACAAATCATTTTCTGCCAACTAGCGACACACCAGCAGATAATGGCTCAGAAAGCTAAAATTAGCCAATCATTTCTGTGTTTAGTTCCCCTGAAATCAGATCTGAGTTCATTCATCATTATTGTCCAGTGATGAGATTTCTGCTCCGTTTGGTAACAGTCAACAGGTTTTTCCTGCGTGTGGACGTGAACAGTCGTACCTGACAGCAGGTAGCAAACACAGATCATCTTTCCAGCTGGAACTCTTCACTGAGCTGAACTCATTCAAAATGTTCTGGAGTCAGATTCAAAACAGGAAACAGTCCAAATGTGTGTCTTCACTCTGACTCTGGATCAGATCTCAGTGACAGACTGTGGACATTATGGAAGCCTAAATGTGACACCATCTTCCTCCTTCATCTGCAGATTAAAGCCAAACAAAGATTCTCATTAAAAGTCTGCAGGTCTGAGAGAGACTCAATCGTTGTGTCGTGTCAAACACAGTAAGAGGAGCTGAAGCACAGATGTGAAGAGCAGATTCATCAGATTATGACCTCACTCTGTTTTGTCTTCATATACATTCAGTCTGTGTTTATAATGCAGATTTTCTGCTTTTATAATAACACATTTTATATTTTCTATCATCACAGACTGACTCGGTGTGGACTCTCAGAGTCTCACTGTGAAGTTGTGGCCTCAGCTCTGAAGTCCAACCCCTCCCATATGACAGAGCTGGACATAAGTTGGAACAACCTGCAGGATTCAGGAGTAAAGCTTCTGTGTCCTGGACTGGAGAGTCCAAACTGTCGACTGGAGACTCTGAGGTGAGTTCAATGACTGCGGCTGTTGTTGTTTTTCTATATTTCAGGTCTTTGATTGATGTTTGAAACTTTCTTTAGTTCCTAAATGTTCAGGATGTTTCTGAAGACAAATGTGAAGAAGTTTGAGTGCTTTCAGAAATGTTGTGTCTTTCCAAACGACTGAACAACAGTTTTTCCTTTTGGCTCCAAACAGAAGTGACAGACTTGAGCAGGGTTCATTTAAATGCTGACAGAAGTGGAGTGGTGATGGGGAGATGTTTGACAGGACAGTGTTTCAGCCTCCACAGGTTCATGTTGTGCTCCATCAGTCAGTGAAGATGAAGTCAATGCTGATGAGGCTGTAGAGTGTGTGAGGGAAGTGAATGAGGATGATGAAGATCTGATGATAGCAGATAAAAACAGGCTGCAGAGACTTTGAGCCATACAGGGCACACAGTGTGTGTACAGAACAGCTGAAATCATTATGGAGGCCTCACTGGAATATGGAAGCATCACAGTACAGCTTCAGTGAAGCATTAAAGTCTCTGATATGAGATGAGAAATGAAGCAGCCAGAGCTTTTTCATGAGTGGAAATCCACTGTGACTGTGAGCTGCTGCTACAGCCTCCAGATTAGCCAGCAGCTCATCCTGCTCAACATTTTCTCACCAACTTTAATGGAAGTGTGATGTTTTCAGCTGGATTGATGGTCAGGGTGGCCTCCCTCTCCTCTTCTTCTCCTCTTCCTCTTTCATTTGTAAAGCCACTTCTGCTGCTTTCATTCATTTGGAAGTCCTGTAGCTGAGTTTGGGAGAGACTAACAGCCTCGGCAGCAGAGGGGAGAAAGGCTGTAACACCACCACTTTACTCTGTTCTACCTGTCACATCATTTTATCAGGAAACAAATATGCTCATGTTTTTACTATGTTTGTCTTGAAGATGTGAGAAGATCACATGGTGCTTTTTATTATTGTGTTGGTTTGTTTCCTGTCTCTTGGATGGAGCCCAGCTGTGCGTGGCCCCTGGACCTATGGTCAGAGTGTGTGCTGGAAAATCCGGCCAAGGATGAGGCCAAACTGACATGGGATGAAATGTCTGTCAAATAATTCAGCTTAGTGTAGTTTCATTTCTGCACAATTTAAAAACAACCAAAACTTGTTTCTGTCATTTCTATGTTATACTGTAGACTTTCTTTGATACTGTGTCCAAAAGGAGCAGCTTTTACTTTGAAGGGGAGGCGGCTCTGTTTCCTCTTCAGGTTGGATGATGGAAGCAAATTAGTATGTGATGTTCTTTCAGTGTTGCACTTTGTAGACGGTCCCTGAGCACTGGTCTCACAGCCAGCTGCACATAGAGACCAGTGTTGTTAGTCCAGGTCAGAAGATGACTTGTTGGAATGAAAATGAGCTTGTAGTTTGTCTGCTTTAATAATGTGACTGGAAAAAGGTGTTGGACTTCAAATATGTCCATTTCTTTCACACTTCACCTTTAAAAGTGAAGCCTGTGGTTCCTGGAAGGAAAAACACGACTTTTTCAAGTCTTTTTCCTGTTTTTATGATAAATGTACGACTTTAATGTGAAACATTCAGAGTTTGTTCTCTTGTTGTGTTTGTTTGAAGCTGCTTCCTGTTGGCTTCAGCTGTTTGGAGTTTCCATTTTCTAAACTTCTACATTCTGAACCTTCTTCAGCTCTGAACAGATGATGAAACACTGAATGATTTCAAGCTCACACTTTGTCTAATAAACTTACATCTTTCATTCTTTATACAGATTGTGGCGCTGTGGTTTGTCAGAGATCAGCTGTGATTATCTGGCAGCAGCACTGAAGTCTAACCCCTCCCATCTGAGAGAGCTGGACCTGAGCTACAACTACAAGCTGCAGGATTCAGGAGTGAAGCATCTGTGTGGTTTCCTGGAGAGTCCAGGATGTGGACTTGAAACTCTGAGGTCATTCAGCATGTTTTAGTTTTGCTGAGATGAACATAATGTGAAAGTTGTGCTGACACTAAAATGCAGACATCAGGCTGATATTATACTGATCCACACTGAGGATCTTCATGGTAAAGTCTGTTTTCTTCTTCTCTGGTTTAGTCCATTGACTGCAGCAGAACAATGTTCACATTTCAAACCTTCAAAGAAGAAGAAAAATCCTCCACTGGATAATTCACTGTGAAACTCTCCAAGTCTTCATTCCACCTTAAAGTCTGTCTGACACTGAAATCCAAAGCAAAATGTCTGTTTGCTTTACAGACAGCAGTCCAACACAAACATACACACATCATCCAAGACACAGTCCAACATCCAAATCTCCTCCACTGCCAGCATGAATGATGGGAAAGAGAAGGAGGAACACTCTGACATTCAGGGTTAGAATGAGTTTCATAAAGCAGACTGTGAAGATCAAAGCTGCATTAGAAAGCTTACATGAATGAATGAGTGGTCAGAAGTGGACAGAGATCATCTGAAGCACTTCAAAGGCTTTAAATCAGCACATTTCTCTTTATTCTTTATCAACTCTGTTAGTTTCTCTCAGTTTTCTGTGGAATGAAGCTAACAGCAGGCTAATAAGATGCTGACCAATAGGTTTCTATTAAAGGTTGTAATTTGTATATGAAAAAGTGCTTTAGCTCAGCAGGGATCAGCTTACAGGTAGAATACAGCTGCTGGATGGGATTAACATGTCATAGCTATCTACCAAACTGCCAACTGGGGGATTTCAGGCCATCTATGGATCATTTTTGCCAACTGTTTATTCAGCTTAGGCTCACAGGGCTGGAGCCTGTGCCCTAGCTGTCATAGGGCAAGAGGCGTGGTCCACCTGCACAGGTGAGCAGTCCATCACAGGGCCAACAGAGAGAGACAGAGAAGCAGTCTCTCACATCCACACCTACAGCCAATTTAGAAGCACCAATGAACCTAAGCAGCATTTCATTGGACTGTGGGAGAACATCCAACCTCCACAGAAAGGCCAACAAGCTTCAACCTACAACCTTCTTGCTTTAAGGCACTAGTGCTAAAAACCTCTCCCCATTTCAGCCCAAATCCTGCATCTTCCTGTTTCTGACTCCAGGCCAGCTCCACTAACACTTTCTCATCAGACACTGCCACCTAGTGGAGGAAGTCTTAGTTCCATTTGAAGCTTCAGATTGCAGTTAGTTCCTTTACAAAGAGGTGGAGGTGGTGGGGCCACAGCACCATCATCACTGAGTGCCATATGACACTTAACCTTTGTTTCCATATGCTGGGAACTTCCTGTTGTTCCAAGGAGGACTGGAAAATGTGTGAAAATCTCCCAGTCAGTTCCTCACAGCACACTTCAATCATTTCCCTCCCACAGCATCAGGACCAGGGCTTTTTCTCTCTTTGATCCCACTAAGAGATTTCCACACAAACACCTCATCAGTGGGACTCTCAGAGCTACCAGCCCTTTGCTACAATCACAAAGCTCTTCATTGAAATCAATGATATCAAAGCTGGAATCAAATGAGTCCAAGTCTTCTGCTGATTCAGCATCACATTCATCTTTGCTCCTTGTTCTGCATCCCCACCATGGACTTCATTCCTTTCCAAGCCAGCCTTGAGTGTCCTTTATTCAGCTCATCCTCTGCTTTACTTTTACACCTGATTTTAGCTGCTTTATCTCTCTTTCAACAAGTTTCTGTGCCTCAGTGTTTTTCTTCTCTCCCTCATAACAAGACAGCTTCTTCTGCCTGAGAACATGTTGGAGTGATTTACTAATCCAGGGCTGCTTATTGGGGAAAATACTTCCTGTTTTCAAAGTAATCCCCATTTTTCCCAGAAAGAAATGTAAGTAGAAATCGATGATCTAAGTGAGAACATGAGCCTTTAAAAAGTCCCAGTGGGTGCAGTCAAAGCAGTCCCTCAGTCCCAGTATAGAGTCTTTGGTCCAGACTGGAACAACTGTGTGCCCAGTTTGAGCTCTCTTCAGTCCTGTGACCTGACAGACCCAGAGGGGCCATCACATCACATTTAGAAGCTCCCCTAATGGAGCCAAAACACATGTCCAATACTTAGTCTGTCTTGTTGGACCAACTGGAAGAAATGATTCAAGGACTTAGTCACAGTACAGAGATTCAAATCTTCAAAATCCAACTGGCTGCATCAGGACATATAGTCTGAAACTCTGCACAGTTTCCTGTTTGAAGCTGCTCCCTGTTGGCTTCAGCTGTTTGGAGTTTCCATTTTCTAAACTTCTACATTCTGAACCTTCTTCAGCTCTGAACAGATGATGAAACACTGAATGATTTCAAGCTCACACTTTGTCTAATAAACTTACATCTTTCATTCTTTATACAGATTGATGGACTGTGGTTTGTCAGAGATCAGCTGTGATTATCTGGCAGCAGCACTGAAGTCCAACCCCTCCCATCTGAAAGAGCTGGACCTAAGTAATGACTCCTAGTTGTCGTATAACAAGAACAACCTTCAGGATTCAGGAGTGAAGCATCTGTGTGGTTTCCTGGAGAGTCCAGGATGTGGACTTGAAACTCTGAGGTCAGTCAGCATGTTTTAGTTGTGCTGAGATGAATATGATGTGAAAGTTGTGCTGACATTAAACTGCAGACATCAGGCTGATATTATACTGATCCACACTGAGGATCTTCAGGGTAAAGTCTGTTTTCTTCTTCTCTGGTTTAGTCCATTGACTGCAGCAGAACAATGTTCACATTTCAAACAGAGATACTCAACGTATGGCCCGCGGCCCACACGCGGCCTGCCCACCTTCCCTGATTCAGAGAGTTGGGACCCTGATTAACTGTGTAGTGTTCTTCCTCACAGTTCTAAGTATCAGACACAACAATGAATAATCCACAGCTGACTGTCTTTAGCAGGTCAAAGGTCACGGCACACAGCAGACAGTGGGAAATATTATAATTCTGATCATTTATCAGCACATATCCATATGTATAAAAACAAAGCTGACACTGTGAGACTTGATCAGAGGTGTGATCATCACAGCAGAGGCCTTTGTGTCAAAGTCACTGAGGATCAAACAGAAACACATGAAGCAGATTTTCCTGTTCTGGCTTTTTAAAATTTTTTTTATTTTCTGCATCCATTTTTACAAAAGACAAATTGAACAATATGCCGTTTTCTTTTTGAAGAACATAAAACAATATGAAACATACACTCCCACCTCATAACTATAGGAGTACCAGTGGGTACAAAAAGAAAAAAGAAAGGATCCAATCTAATAATACGAATAGTAAACCCTGGAGTACAAGATAACAGTTCCTGAGTGTACAAGAGAGATGTGGGGAGTTTCAGAACCCACACCCCCACACAGGCACAGAAAAAACAAAACAAACAAACCAAGAAAAACAAAACAAAACACAAACACAAACATAATGAGTGGTCAGCTTAGTTGTAGAGATTAGTCAAATCTGTAAGAGAAAAGAAACATGTATAAAGTAGGTAAGTAAATGCCATCATAAAGCGCAGGCACAATAGAGTCAATATACTTAAACATAAGAGAAAATAAAATAGAATAAAGTCTGAGCTGGCTAATTGGGAGCGTTGCGGGACCGCAAAGTCTGAACAAGGTCAAAAAAGGGTTGCCAGATCTTAAAAAATTTGGCCATAGACCCACGCAGGGTGAATTTAATCTTTTCGAGTTTGCTAAAATGCAAAGCATCTCTGATCCAGATTTCAAAGGATGGGGGAGAAGGGGACTTCCAACATAACAATATTCTGCGTCTTGCCCATGAGGTGAGAAATGCTACCAGATCCGCTTGGGGCGTCGGCAAGACAACTGTATCAGGAAGAACCCCAAACAAAGCAGTTAAGGGCACAGGTTGGAGGGTTAGCTGGATGATCTTTGATAAAGTCAGAAAAATATTAATCCAGTATTGTTTGAGGGATGGACATGACCAAAACATATGTATTAGAGAGGCAGGTGTTTGATGACAGCGGTCGCAATCAGGGCTAAGGTTGGGGTATATTTGAGCTTGTCTGGCTTTAGTCCAGTGTACACGGTGTAAAACCTTACATTGAATTAACCCGTGTTTGGCACATAATGAGGAGCCATGGACCCAGTAAAGAATTTTATCCCAAGAGTCATCCTGAATCACACACCCCAAATCCTGCTCCCATGCCATTTTAATAGCCAAGGTTGAGGAGTTGCCAAAGGAACATATTCTCCCATACAGACAAGAGATCAGGCCCTGTTATCAAGGGGGAGTCATGACAAGGAGGTCTAGATGGGAACTGGGAGGATTTCTCCTTAACAAAACTCCGGATTTGTAAGTAGCGAAAAAAGTGACTTTTTGGAAGGCCAAATTTCAATGAGAGCTGTTCAAAGGAGGCAAATGTATTCTGAATATACAGATCAGAAAAAGACCTGATACCCAAGGAGGCCCACAAATAAAAAGCACCATCAACTAACGAAGGCTGAAAAGAGGGATTTTTCAAAATGGGTGACGGAAGGGAAAAAAAGGTCAACTTAAAATAACGACGATAACGATATTTTCAAGGTGACTTTGACAATAGAGTTATTATAAAAACCTGCACTCAGAAGCTGCTTTTGGGCATAAATCAGGGCTGGTAAAGAGGATAGGGCACAAGAAGAAATCTCCAAGCTCAGCCATGCCGGGGCATTATTCATGCCTTCCCCCTGTAGCCAGTACTTGAGAATACGAATATTACATGCCCAATAATAGAACATAAGGTTTGGTAAAGCCATCCCCCCCATCTTTTTCAGTCTTTGAAGATATGTCTTGCGTATTCTAGGGGTTTTTTTTGTTCCAAATGAACCCAGAGAGAATCTTGTCTAATTTAACAAAAAAGGAAATTGGAATAAATACAGGGACACACTGAAAAAGAAAAGAAAATCTTGGGAGGATATTCATTTTAATTGTATTTATGCGCCCTGCTACAGACAGATGGAGTAGAGACCATCTGTCCAAATCCTGCCTAACTTTCTCCACAAGTGGGTCGAAATTAAGCTTGAAAAGAGCATGAAATTGACTTGTAATTTTAACCCCTAAATATGTAAAGTTGTCCGATACAACTCGAAAAGGCAGTGCTGTACACTGATATTTCTGTGCAGCAGCATTCAGAGGGAACAGTTCACTCTTGGCGAGATTCAGCTTATAGCCAGAAATAAGGCTAAACTGTTCAAGTATTGAGAGCACCAAAGAGATATAATGAAGCAAATCATCTGCGTATAAGGAGACCCTTTGTTCTATACCATTTCTAGTAACCCCGGTGATACCTGGGTTTGATCTCAGCGATATGGCCAGGGGCTCAATTGCAATTGCAAAGAGCAACGGCGACATGGGACAGCCCTGCCTAGTCCCCCTAAACAGAGGAAAAAAGTCAGAACGTGTGCCATTTGTTTTGACAGTGGCAAGCGGGGAAGTATAAAGAAGTTTCAACCAGGAGATGATTATTTTACCAAAGCCGAATTTATCCAAAACATAAAAAAGGTATCCCCACTCGACCCTGTCAAAAGCCTTCTCAGCATCTAAACTGATCCCAAACTCAGGGCTGTTGGAGTTTGAGGGATTGTAAAGAACATTAAACAAACGTCTAAGGTTAGAGAAGGCATATCTCCCTTTAATAAAGCCTGTTTGATCCGGGTTAATTACAGATGGCAAGACTGCTTCCACACGCATCGCTAAAAGTTTAGCAAGGAGTTTATAGTCCACATTTAACAAAGAAATGGGACGGTATGAGCCACATTGTAATGGATCCTTATCCTTTTTTAAGATCAAGGATATAGATGCCTGCAGTAGAGAGGGTGGGAGGGATCCAACTTCCAGTGAATGCTTATACATATTTATCATGAGCAGGGCCAGTTTAGGCATAAATTTACGATAGAACTCAACAGGAAACCCGTCCTGTCCGGGACGCTTAGAACACTGCAATTTGCTGATAGCTTGCAGGATCTCTTCTACAGTTACTGGTCCCTCCAGCCGAAGACTGTGTGTCTGATCAATTGATGGGAGCTTAAGATGATTGAAAAAGGAGCCTCAGTGCTAAATGCACACTCAGACGCATAAAGAGATGAATAAAAGTCTCGAAATTGGTCATTAATTATTTTAGGATCCGTAGAAACACCGCTTGATGCCTGAATCCGAGGAATGGAATGTGCAGCTGCTGCACTACGAAGCTGATGGGAGAGCAGTTTACTGGCCTTTTCCCCATACTCATACTGGGAGTACTGACAGTTCAACAACATCTCTTCAGCCCGAGCATAGGACAGGTGATCAAACTCAGTTTGCAAAGACAGCCTGTCATTATAGACCTCTGGTGCCGGGCAGACAGCATACAACTCATCTAATTACGATATGCGTATTATGAGCTTGGATAACTTTGCTTTCCTTTGATTTGCCTCAAAACCAGCATAAGATATAATATGTCCCCTGATAAAAGCCTTAAACATTTCCGACAAAATGGAGGGTGATATTCCTGGTGTAATGTTTGTCTCTATAAATAAGTCTATCTTGGAAGTCACAAACGTGATGAACTTATTGTCTGACAGCAAGCGTGTGTTCAAACGCCATGGAACTGGTGGAGAACTTTGTTCCACTGCCAAATCTAGAGTCAACGGAGCATGATCTGAAATGACAATAGCACTATGAGAGCAAGAGCGAATCTGTGAAGTAAGTCGACTGTCCAGTAGAAAGTAATCAATACGAGTGTATGTATGATGAACAGGGGAGAAAAAGGTGTACTCTCTACGTGTGGGGTTGAGAAAACGCCAGGCATCAATAACAGAAAATTCTTCAAGGAACATATTAATAATTTTGGAAGAGTTGGATTGCGTACCAGGCTTATTTGAGGATCGATCCAGCGGCCCGAGCCAAAAATTAAAATCGCCACCAAGAACCAAATAGTGGGAAGACAAGTCAGGAATTTTAGTGAAAAAAGTGCTAAAAAAATTTGGATCGTCCCAATTAGGAGCATAGACATTGGCAAAAATGAATTTAGTGTTCAAAATACTACCACTTACAATAATGAATCTACCATTCTGGTCCGCTATAATATTAGAAAAAACAAATGGCACTGATTTGTGTATTAAAATAGCAGCACCACAAACTCTGGATTTAAATGCAGAGTAATAGAGTTGGCCCACCCACCCCTTACGAAGTCTAAAAGGATCTGAAATTTTTAGGTGTGTTTCTTGTAAAAACACAACCTGGGTGCCCAAAACTTGCAAATGATGGAGGACCTTGCTCCTTTTAATAGGTTGGTTCAGACCTTTACAATTCCAGCTACAGAACTTAAACGAGTGACCTGCTTGTTGATTATTAATATTTAATTGCGATACCATGTTAGAACATAGATTAAAAAAAACAAAAGCTGACCGATGAAAAACACAGAAAAAACAAAGTCAGTGTACAGAACAGTACAACATAAAAAACAGAGAACACCCAAACTTCCCCCTAAATGCTGAAGCATCTTCCCTAACAAGATGCGCGCACCCCCCACCAAACACACCCTTGAGCACTTCCTCCCAACCATTCGAAGTCCCAGTTGAGTTCAAGCTCCTTGCAATACAAGGCAGAGACAAATCAAGGATTGTATGAAAATATATTAGGACAAGACACATCCTATAAATCAAGCTCACCTCAAATAAACAAAAGTATGTTACTTAAAAAAAAATACAATAAGATACAATAAAAAATAAAAAAACAGTGAAGAAAGAGAAAACAAAATAGAATAAAATATTTCACAAAAATTAACCAAGATGGACATATCAGCCCAATGGGCTAAGACACTTATGTGCCCTGAGAGGCAGGGCCCCCCAGGATCTTATTGGCAAAGTCCGTGGCAGACGCAGGATCAATAAACTTACGTACAACTCCATCTGGAAGTGTCACCCTCAGTTCTGCAGGATAGAACAGGCCGAACACTGCAGGTGTGAAGTTTGGAAAGATGGAGATCCTTCTGCCCTGGTAAAGTAGAGGAGAGTTTGCCCCTGCAAGATGTAGCAGCTGTTCCTTGACATAGAAGTAGTGGACTCTAATGAGGAGTGGGCGAGGAGGCGCTCCCTCTCTGGGCTTTGGTCCAAGGGATCTGTGAACCCGATCCAACAGAGGTGCTTCATTCAGTTTCAGAAGATCTTGCAGGAGATCGGAAATAAACTCCCTGGGTTAGAAGTCTCCAAAACCTCGGGGATGCCAATAAGGCGAATATTATTGCGCCTTGATCTTCCTCCTAGATCCTCACATTTAGCTTGCAGTTGTCTGACCTCCTCCGTTAGGACACTTACAGCAGATTGAAGAGAGGTCAGGTCGTCACTGCAGGTTGTAGCTGAAAGCTCCAAATCTTTAATGGTGGTCCCTTGAGCATTAACGGTGGCCTGTAGGGTGGTTATAGCAGCTTTAAACTCAGCCTTCACAGATGATATTTCTGACCGCAGTGTATGGGTAACTGTATCAATCTTGCATTCAAGCTTGTCGCAGATGTCCCGTTTCAGAACCTCCAATGCTCTGGTAAATGTGACTTCGCCGAACGGTGCGCCCGCACCCTGCTCGTAGCTGCTCTCCGTGATAGCCGCGTCACGTGGAGATTCACGACCCAGCTCCGGGCTCTGTGAACCACCCGAGCCGGCCTGACCCCGTTTTCGACGTTGCTCGAAAACGTCGAAAACGGGGTCTGTCATTATGCAAAAAAAGAATAAAGGGCAAATTGTGGGACTTTTAGTGAGAGAACTTGATTGTCCGGATGCTACGGTCACCACAGCCAACCAGGAAGGAAACTCCTGCGGCCTTTCCCAGAAGTTGTCAAAAATAGGTTTCCCGACCTCAGAGAGTGAAAAAGTGAAAATAAATAAAAAAGTGGGCGCCCAGCGGCAAAAAGGGTTATTTAGATCCCACAGGGCTGATATAGAAAGTGCGGATGCCTCTTAAAACAATATTTTTGTCACTGCTTTGCGGAGCCACGGGAAACACGTCTTCACACCATAGTGTCTAACAGCGCGCCCCCCTGTTCTGGCTTTTTATAGCAGATAACCTTCAAAATATTCTGCAGTCGATTAAAAACTGAAGCAAACCATGAATCAACGTGTGAACATGACCTGATGCTGCTGAAGTGAAACAAAGTTACAGAGGTTTGATTACAGACACAGCAGAGAGTTTGTAATCTGTCATCATTTTAAAAGTAGTGCTGTCAGCGTTAGTCTCGTTAAAATGACGTTAACGCCATAACCGCATTAACACGGCAAATCTCCGTTAGTGAGTTAGCGCAGATCGTCCCGTGTGCGAGGCTGGACGGCGCTAATCCGTTAATGAGCTAAACTGAGCTAACCACGCTAACGCATTAGCGCCGTCCAGCCCCATGCACGGGACGATCTGCGCTAACTCACTAACAGAGATTTGCCGTGTTAATGCGGTTATGGCGTTAACGTCATTTTAACGAGACTAACGCTGACAGCACTATTTAAAAGGTTTAAATTTCTTCAGTATTGAACAGCAGAAATGAGGCTTTGTTTTCGGAGGCCGACAGCAGTGAACACAACAGCAGACTGGTGCGTAATAAGCAGTGAATAATGCAGAAAACAGATTTTTGAAGGTAAACTGTTCTTGAAGTACACTGAGAGAGAGAGAGCTGTGCAGGAAGTAAACGTCAAAGTCAAAGAGAATTCATGACGATGTTCATCAAACGTAAAGCGTAGTTTGGATCTTCTTTTGCTGCTGGTTCAGTCAGTTTTGGTTGGAGACAGATGAAACCTGCAGCTTCAGGATCTGTGAGCTGTCCACTTTCAGCCCCGACGGCGTGTCCGTGTACGTGCCGTCGAGTGAACGATCCACGCTCTGTGTTTCCATCTTTGTGTGTTTAGCTGCTCTCATGTACTGTTTTATCTGTTTGGTTGTTGTTGAAATACTTTTGAGAGCTTTAACCTGAGATTCTGGCAAAATACATTTATATTAAAAATCGATTCAGGATTGAAGGAATCAACATCGCTTTATTCAAATTAAAACCATTTAAATAAGAAAATCCATTTTTTTACAGCCGCCTCTAATGCTGGGTAATGTCAGCTGGTCCATGTGCAGCTGGCTGTGAGGCTCAGGGAGCGTCTACAAAGTGCAACACTGAAAGAACATCATCCATAAATATTGAGTAATAACTGGACTCTCATACAGTGACAATCAAATGCCTTTAAACATCAGCTTATCCTGCTGATCCAAGTCCAACACTGAGTTTGTAAAAACATGTTTGTCAATCATTTTGTTTGGTTTCTGAGGAAAATGATTCAATAACTTGCTGCTAATACACAACATTTCATCATATTTCCTCATAACCCTCTTTTGTCTGACCATTTGATCCCATTTTAATTTGCAATAAAGGATCCACAGAGTTTGGTGACAATAATGACAGTAGATGTTTGTGTGAAAGTGCTGGAAGCAAATTAGTGCGTGATGTTCTATCAGTGTTGCACTTTGTAGACGCTCCCTGAGCACTGGTCTCACAGCCAGCTGCACATAGAGACCAGTGTTGTTAGTCCAGGTCAGAAGATGACTTGTTGGCAAACTGTTGTTGGTCAACAGTAAAGCATCTCCAAATGTATTCAAATGTTAAAAATCTGCCTACGAAAATATGGTTCAAAAATGTCTTTTGAGCAATCTGTGTGAACCTAATGCTCCACGGGAAGCTCAACAGCAGTGACAAGCCTTTACTCAAAAAGCATCTCTAGACCCAGCAGTCTTAGCTAATTATAGGCCAATCTCCAACCTTCCTTTCATATCAAACATCCTTGAAAGAGTAGTTGTCAAACAGCTAACAGATCATCTGCAGAGGAATGGCTTATTTGAAGAGTTTCAGTCAGGTTTCAGAGCTCATCACAGAAAAAGAAAAAGCTTTAGTGAACGTTACAAATGATCTTCTTATGGCCGCTGACAGTGGACTCATCTCTGTGCTTGTCCTGCTAGACCTCAGTGCAGCATTCGATACTGTTGACCATAATATCCTATTGCAGCGATTAGAACATGCTGTAGGTATTACAGGTACTGCACTGCAGTGGTTTGTATCATATCTGTCTAATAGACTCCAGTTTGTGCATGTAAATGGAGAGTCCTCTTCACACACTGAGGTTAATTATGGAGTTCCACAGGGTTCAGTGCTAGGACCAATTCTGTTTACATTATACATGCTTCCCCTAGGCAGCATCATTAGAAGACATAGCATACATTTTCACTGCTATGCAGATGACACCCAGCTCTATCTGTCCATGAAGCCAGATAACACACACCAATTAGTTAAACTGCAGGAATGTCTTAAAGACATAAAGACCTGGATGGCCGCTAACTTTCTGCTTCTTAATTCAGATAAAACTGAGGTTATTGTACTCAGCCCTGAAAATCTTAGAAATATGGTATCTAAGCAGATTCTTACTCTGGATGGCATTACCTTGGCCTCCAGTAACACTGTGAGGAACCTTGGAGTCATTTTTGACCAGGATATGTCCTTCAACGCACATATTAAACAAATATGTAAGACTGCTTTCTTCCATTAGTGCAACATCTCTAAAATTAGAAATATCCTGTCTCAGAGTGACGCTGAAGAACTAGTTCATGCATTTATTACTTCCAGGCTGGACGACTGTAATTCATTATTATCAGGAAGTCCAAAAAACTCCCTGAAAAGCCTTCAGCTGATCCAAAATGCTGCAGCAAGAGTCCTGACAGGGACTAGAAAGAGAGAGCAGATTTCTCCTGTTTTGGCTTCCCTTCATTGGCTTCCTGTTAAATCCAGAATTCAAAATCCTGCTCCTCATGTACAAGGTCTTAAATAATCAGGCCCCATCTTATCTTAATGACCTTGTAGTACCATATCACCCTATTAGAGCACTTCGCTCTCACACTGCAGGCCTACTAGTTGTTCCTAGAGTATTTAAAAGTAGAATGGGAGGCAGAGCCTTCAGTTTTCAGGCCCCTATTCTGTGGAACCAGCTTCCAGTTTGGATTCAGGAGACAGACACTATCTCTAATTTTAAGATTAGGCTTAAAATTTTCCTTTTTGCTAAAGCAAATAGTTAGGGCTGGACCAGGTGACCCTGGATCCTCCCTTAGTTATGCTGCAATAGACGTAGGCTGCCGGGGAATTCCCATGATGCATTGAGTCTTTCCTTTCCAGTCACCTTTCTCACTCAGTATGTGTTAATAGACCTCTCTGCATTGAATCATATCTGTTATTAACCTCTGTCTCTCTTCCACAGCATGTCTTTATCCTGTCTTCCTTCTCTTACCCCAACCAATCACAGCAGATGGCCCCGCCCCTCCCTGAGCCTTGTTCTGCCAGAGGTTTCTTCCTGTTAAAAGGGAGTTTTTCCTTCCCACTGTCGCCAAAGTGCTTCTGATAGGGGGTCATATAATTGTTGGATTTTCTCTGTATCTATGAAGCACCTTGAGGCGACTTTTGTTGTGATTTAGCGCTATATAAATAAAATTGAATTGAATTGAATTCTTTCACACTTCACCTTTAAAAGTGAAGCCTTGTTGTTCCTGGAAGGAAAAACATGACTTTTTCAAGTCTTTTTCCTGTTTTTATGGTAAATGTACGACTTTAATGTGAAACATTCAGAGTTTTTTCTCTTGTTGTGTTTGTTTGAAGCTGCTTCCTGTTGGCTTCAGCTGCTTGGAGTTTCCATTTTCTAAACTTCTACATTCTGAACCTTCTTCAGCTCTGAACAGATGTTGAAACACTGAATGATTTCAAGCTCACACTTTGTCTAATAAACTTACTTCTTTCATTCTTTATACAGACTGAGGAGCTGTGGTTTGTCAGCGATCAGCTGTGATTATCTGGCAGCAGCGCTGAAGTCCAACCCCTCTCATCTGAGAGAGCTTGTCCTGTACAGAAACAACCTGAAGTATCCAGATGTGAAGCAGCTGTCTGATCTTCAGCAGAGTCCAGACTACAGACTGGAGACTCTGGTGTAAGTAGAGTGATGGAGTGAGTGGGTGGTGCTGTCAGCAGTATTGTACTAAACACAGTCAGTATGAAACAAAGATCCAGTGTTTCCTGTAAAGCTGCAGCTTCTCAGTGAAGCTGTGAGAGGAGAATGGTGACAGGCTTCAGGATTGGACACAAACACTTTCTGTTTCTGACCTTTATGGTCACCATAGTAACGACTGAAACGCTCATATCAAACGCTGTCAACATCCAATCAGCTCTCTGAACAAAGCAGCACGCAGACCAATGACTGCATTCATTTCCAAGTTTAAAGCAGTGAAGAACACAGTCTGTAGGTGAGGAAGAATTTAGTGAGAGCAGATGTTTGGATGGAATTCCTCCAGTTAACAGCTGGAACCGTCCATCTGGATTGTTGGGCTTGTTGTTGGGGTTCCTACAGAGCTCAGAGTGGACACACCAAGGTTCTTCTAATGAATGAAAGTCCAAACTCAAACTACGAGTGAAAAACATTTTCATCAACTTCAATAAAAATCCAAAGATTAGAAAAAGTGAAGCAACAATGAGTCCTAGTACAGTCCCAGCACTGAAGTCCCTGCTGCTCTTTATACTGGATGTGCTGCATCACTGACTGACAGCTGATGAAGAGTCTCTGGAAACACTCGTTTATCTCCTCTGCTCTTCCTTCTTCTCTCTGCAGGTGGAAGGACTGGTGATGGTAAACAGGGCGGTGTGTGTGCTGAGAGAGGAGGAGCTGTGTCCTGATGATCCAGAGAGGTTGAAGCAGCAGCAGCTTGTGTGTAGAGACGCTCTGACTGGGCCATGTTACTGGGAGGTGGAGAGGAGAGCTTCATCCAGCAGTGACTGACAGAGGAATGAGAAGAAGTGCAGATGACTGTCAGTGCTGCAGAGTGAACTGCTCTGAGAACAGCTCCACTGTCAGACACAATGTAGAGTCCAGCATCATCCCTGTGTGTCCCTCTGGATCTGACAGAGGATCATCAGTGTATCTGGACTGCTCTGCTGCTGCTCTGTCCTTCTACAGTCTCTGCACAGTCTCTGTCTGACTCTGGCTTCAGACCCTCCTGGATCAAACTCACCTGCAAAGACTTTCAAACATCACTCAATAGATGTGAATACAGAATATATTTGATATATACTGTAGATGTACTGTAGAGTTGCAGTTTGTCACTTGTAAATACAGTCTGTGAGCAGCTATGAGCTGAACGATCTTTCTAGAAACACAAAATGTTTTCACTCTTCTGTTGCTTTTTCATATATTTCCACAACATTAACATAACAGGACAATAACAGGACACGTGTGATCTGAGCACTGCTGTGGTTGCTGTGCTGCACGTCTTCATTTAGATAACAGAGACACCTAGTGGTTCAGAGGGAGAACTGCAGGAGGTGGAGCTGTGTTTTAGCATGGAAATTCTTTTATTTTTTAGGCACAGATACAAATATGACAAGTATCAGTGTAAGATACAAAAGGTCAAATCAGTTAGCAGAGGGAACAGTGATCACACAGCAATGTAAGAATAGAAACATAACAGTGAATCTGGACATGTATACAGATGGAAGCAAACAAACAGGATGTAACACTACATTAAAGCCACAAACTGGAAGAAAACAAAGCCAAAGGAAAATATATTTGATCTCAGGAATCCAAATCAGATTCTTTAGAGCAGGGGTCGGCAACCCTGGGCACGCGTGTCACAGCTGGCACGTGAAGGGTTAACTGATGGCACGACCATAGCTGGACTGGCCATCGGGCATACCGATGGTGATTTTTTGTTTTTATGAGCCGATGATGTTTTGTAATTTATTTTTTTTGTAACGGTATAAACAATGAAAGGTGGTGGATTGGCCGGATGCTGGTCGATGTGTAAAAATAAGTCAGTTCTTTGGTGGTGGCTATGGCGGAGCTTCCACAGAGGCAGCAGGTGGATGAGAGAAGGTGAGGCAGGAGGAGGAGAGACCCGAGGCGGCCGCCGGTGTTGTGCCAAACTAGTGGTGCAAGGTCCACTTCAAAGGTGTTCTATGTTCTATGTTGGTCAGGTTAATCAAAATGGAAACTGTTGAACGTTTCAGAAGTTTACACATTAACCAACATGGTCCAGCACTAAACATCGTAAAGCCTTTAGTTTTTGGAGAGAGGATGCTGCCATCAAATTCAAAATGGGCTAATATTTTTCTTTAAATCCTTCATTTTCTCACTTTGTTTAAAATACTGGTTTATAGGATTTGCAAATTATTGCATTGTGTTCTTAATCATATTTAACACATTGGATCAAATGTAGGGAAGTGGGTGTTATATTCAGATTGTGGGATAAATTTAGGAAATGTAAAACTTTTGATGTTAAAATTGTTTATTTGCAGGGTTTAAAAATAAATGTGTTTACTGTTTGAAACTCATACTTGGCCTTCTAGTCTTCATGGCTGCTTAACCAAGCTAACAGGGTGGACAGTCTGAGGAGCTGGGAAAGAAAAGCGTCTGAACTGCTTTAAATTTCTTGAAGACATTTTATCCAAGAAGTTTCTTCAGTTCTGAGAGCGACTGGTGGAGAATCCCAGGTTTAGGTCCCGTGTGAGTGTCCCCCTAAGAGGGTCATGGACTCCCTATTGATCCTCTGCCTAATCACATGAGCCAAGGTGTGAAAACGGGTGTAGGTCACAATCAGCTAAGGGCTGTTTCCCAATTCAGGGTCTGCAGCCTCAAAGGCCGCTTTTTAAGGCCGATTACATCACAGCGACGCGACGAAGGCTGTCCCAATTCAAAGGCTGCTCAAAATGCGGCCTTCAAATGCATCCTTCATTTCCCTGAATTTTAAGGATGTGGCGGTGTAAACTTCATGACCCAACATATCCCAGACTCCATAGCACGGCGGTAGGTGTGGATAATTTTGACGAAAAAAACGGTGGAAGAGGGGCAGCCGAAGAGTAAACTTTTAAAGTAAGCACTGAATATTATGTCACTTATTTATGTGCAAATGTTTAATAATGAAGAACATTAAAACATTACTGTTGGCCACATGTCGGAAAAGTTATGTGACATTAGTGATGTTTGTACTTTCAGCGTTTACTTGGTTTTAAAGCCTTTACTTTAAAATATACGCTGTTCAATAGTCGACCTTAATCTTACAGAGAATGTGATGATTTTATGGATAATTAAAGTCAGTCATATATCCACAAACACAACAAGCTGAAAGTCAGTGATGCTGCTCGGTTTGCAGTCCTGAATATCACGGCACAAGCAGGATTCACTGCACTGTTAATGTTAGCTAAGTTATATTGCTGCCTCTGTTTGGTGGTGTTGAGCCAAACAGACTTTAACGCGTGTTTGAAGAGCTGACGGTTCACTCGTTAAGCTGAAAGAAAGATGCTTTAATCACAGGAGTCACACATGTGTCCACTGTACCATCTGGGAACTCTTCTTGTTTAGTACTCGTAATAACACAAACACTAAATCCTCCTGTTTGTAGCAGTGTGTACACCTGAGACTGTCACCTGTCTGTCTGTCCTGAATCAGTCTTATTAGGTAATGTTCAAATAATGTTATCATCCCAGTGTTTTCAGTGTGGGAGAAAGTACTCAGGGCCTTCAAGTTATCAGAATGGAGCTTAAAATAAATGTTTGTTTCAGTTCTATGAAGCTTTGAGTATTTTGGATTAGTAGTACTGCTGTGTATGTTGCATCATATTGCTGTAATTGTTTATATGCTTTATATATTCTGAGGTAAGTTGATCTATAGTGTTACATCATATTCTATAAGGATGTTATGTGTTTGTATATTTTCTGCCCAGTTTGACCCATTTAGCAGAAGTCAGCCTGTTTAAGGCTCTGATATCTATTCTGTGTGACTTAAAGCAGTTATGACATGGTCTGATTTTCTCACCCAATAAAGGAATATTTCATATATCAGTCTACTCTTCATTCTATCAGACACAGTTTTCACAGCTCGTACATTTTGTTTTTACACATATATGTAAGCATTGAGCCAAATTTAGTAATGCCAACATATTAAAAGAACAATATTTGTCTCTTATATATGATACATCTATATACACACTGTCAAATATGCTTGTCTTTGAGTGAAGATTTTAGATGATAGGAAATATAAATAACTGCAACTTGAATCTTTGACACAGAGTTCATGCTTCAGAGTTCAGATGTTCAGAGTTCATAAACCGTTGAGGCTGCGAACTTTAAGGTTGCAGACCCTGAATTGGGACACAGCCCTCGACTGTGGAAACCTTGCAAGTGGATTGTAAAGGTTGTTACAGAGTCTTTCATGTCTAAATTTGCCGTTAATAATTCTATAATTGTAGGAATCATCTAGTTTGCTTACACTGATTACGTTGGCACTTTGTTAGCGCTACAACAACGGTCAGGCCCCCGAGGTATCTAAACTTTAGTAAGAATGTGCACTTTTGACACCTCTGGTTAGCATTTAGTGGTCAGTTTCAAACGTATTTGATTTTTGCTTGTTATGAACAAATTCACTTCACTGCTTTTCACGATCTGTAACATCAATGCACATTGTTCCATTTACTGCATATTGCACTTTATTCATGTCTCTCATTCCACCTGCAAAAACATTGTAAAGGTCGTCACAGAGAGTTTTATAGATGTATAAATACTAATATTCTCTATTCCATTCTGTTTTATTGCCCAGATGTTAGTTAGCCTTTGTTAAATTGTCTTTTATATGTCAATAGATACGTATGTCACAAATAAAAGTGTCTTTCAAATACTCAAATGCTTTCAGTGTTGCTGTGTTGATTGTTTTCATGTTTAAAGTTTGCATGGAAGACACAGAAAGACATTTGGCTAAAGAAATCTGTGCTAGAGTGACTTTAAAAAAAATAAATAAACAGAATGTAAATAATGATGTTTAGTATTTGAGATGGAAGCTGTTTCTACAGAATCCTGATGGACACTCAAAGCTTTTATAAAATGTTCATTAGTTGTTTACAGCAGAATATCAACTGATGTGAACCAAAACAACAAAAGTGCACAAGTGTGTGAGACTACAAATTCTAGAATCAGAACTGCTGATTTCATTACTCTGAACTTTTAAAGGCAGATTTTGTATCTGAGAGCAGGGACACTTGCTGTGTTCAGTGTGACTCGTCTCTGCAGAAGGTCAGGGCTCTGATAGTTACAGTTAGCGGGTGACTTACTGGGCAGTTGGATCCTGAGTGTCTGTTGAGTCAGGGTTCATTATGGTCCTGGTTGCTACTGGAAATAAAGAAACAAAAGGAGGGTGTGTTGTTCAGGAAGTACAGACTGTAGCTCAGCAGGTAGAATTACTAACTGGAAGGTTGGAGGTTTGATCCCTGGCTGCTCCAGTCTGCACGCCACGGTATCCTTGGGCAAGATATGGAACCCCGACTTCCTCTCCGATGCATCCATCATAGTGTCATTGTTAGAAAAAGAAGTGCTTGTGTGAATGAAGCACGCTGTATAAAATGCTTTGACTGCTCATATAGAAAAGCAGCTTATAAGAACTGCTTCATTTTCCAGATAATTCCACTATTAAGACAACAGACATTTAGGAGGCTTTCTCCTGAGAGTAACACTGAAAGTCTTGCTGCTCCTCCACAAAATGAACTCTTCAGTTTAGATTTGATTAAAGACACAGCTCAGCTAAACACAACTCAAACTAATCTACACTATTTTTCTTTATTACGCAGCATTTTTATAACTATTTCCAGATGTTTCTAAAGATGAAAACAGAATTAAACTCCAGCCTGATCCGTTTCTGAGGTTCCTGACTCTGAACGTCCCTCAAACGCCTCTCTGATCGTTTCCTTCCGTCGCTTTTACTTTCGCTTTCGTGAATGTTGTGGCGCAGTTGATCGTCTCCATGTTAAGGTAACGTTAGCAGTCTGTACTGTTTTCCTGGCTAACATCAGCTGTGTGCAGCTTAGTTTCAGCATAAATCTGCTTCGTTTTATGTGAGATCAGAGTCTGGGAATGAGACAGAAACAGTTAGTTGATGATCAGCAGCTGAACTCAGAGTCGATGTTACTGTGGATCCACTGACTGATGACTGTAGGCAGCTTCTCCTGCCTCCACCAGTCTGTGGATGTTCATTAACTGCTGACAGTGAGACAGGGGTGTCCTAAGAGTTGCTTTTCGGAAGTCGCTGCCAACATTTCATCTATAAAATGCATTTCTGTGCTCGTTCGCTATAGTCTGCTGTTGTATTTGTATGCAGGTTATTTTCCTTTTTCAGTTTAACTGGTGATATTCATTCGTGTATTGTAGGTGAATGCGCTGATGTTAGTTCATAAATTCTGCAGAGTTAGTAAACTGGCCGTTTTTGCTCAATGATTCCTGTTTCATGTTCAAACCATCAGACAGAAACTCTGCGTTTGTTTTTATGTTCTTCAGCCTGTTGTTCTTGAGGTAATCTGTAATGTGTTTAATGACCCTCCACATGTTCTGAGGGTCATTTGAAGAGAAACAGAACTTCATCTTTAGAGCATAAGTGGGTTTTTGCCCTCTTTATGGCCGCGGTCAGGCTCTGTTTATTGTAGTATAACACTCATAGGACACGGTGTCCCGCTGCACACACACTGCACACACACTGCACACACACTGCACACAATGACAGCTGCAGATTTTGTGTCTGATGTATTAAGTATGAAACACTGTTGGGATCAAATCTGGTCAGAATGAATCCAGTTGCAGGTGTGTCAGTTTAGGACCACTGGACTAACAATCAGGTGCACACTAGAGCAGGGGAATATGACCAAAAATATTTATCACGATATACATTTGAAAATTTGCGATAACAATATAACTGACAATATAATTGACACTAGACAAAATACTTTACAACTCCTCAACTTTATTAGTGCAAAAAAAACCATCAATGTATTTTCACTTAAACAAACAGCTTTTTTAAGTGCATTAAAGTTATATAAACAATTTACAGTGCAAATGTAAATTCCTTGCTGACAGTTTAACCAAAAGGCATTTCCAGTGGAAACTGGCCGACATATCCTCAGCATAACCATGTGTAATATCCACAAAACTTAAAAAGAGGTTAAACACACACAATACGGTAATATTATGTTGAAGCACAGTACGTATCACTCCGCGAGGCTCCTGCCTACGATAGCCGTAATGCGCCGACAATCCATCAAGCGGTGCGGCTTCGTAGCTTAGCAAAGTCGTACTGAAACATTTGACAGATTTCCGAGCGCCGTGTACATAAAATCGTTTCGAGGTCAGTAAACACAACCAGAATTCATACATAAGGCACACGGGATTATAAGGGGCTCTGTCGATTTTCAGAAAAATCAGAGGATTGATTTTAAGTGTGTCGTATTTTCCAAAAACACGGTAATAACGACGGCCCGCTAGCATGCTCTACCAAAAATAGTGCTTTGTTGTGTATCTGACGCCCATGCGCGTTTTACCCATATTCTTTCGTGATATTTCATTTTCCTATCATTGCCCAACATTACACCGGTATTATCGTGAACGGTATGATATAGCCCAGCCCTAGTGCGCACAATATAAAGTGTATTCTGTAGTAACATCCTGGTGTTGCAGCAACAGTCCCACATGAAAATGACAACAGTCAAACTCAAAATCTCTTTTTGTCAACAATAAAATGACAGCAGACCAATTTGAACAAAGTTGGTAAAAACATTCAGAAATTAGTAAAATATTAAAAAGTGTCTTGATGCTCAATCATCCAGTAAATCCCCAAAAAGTTGATTCTGTTCATCTGGATGTTTTCAGCAGCATGGATCAGTGTGAGGACAGAGAGGAGGGAGTCCCTCCCTCTAAAACCACTCTGTGTGGGGAACATGAGAGCCAGACCAAAGCTCAGAGGTGAGATGACCATCTCTAACTGTCCATGACTCTTCTCCATGTCACAGCTCAGCACTCACATCACTGCTCCATCATTATTCACAGGAACCAGCATGGACCTGAACCTGATACAGACTCTGATTCAGATTCCAGCTCTGTGTCCTTCAAGAGTTGCCGGTCTAGAACTTCCCCCATTGATTTCTATGCTGCAGAGAGGTGAGCTGTTAGTAACATGAACTCTCTGATTTAAATGATTTTGATGTTTCCTGGTTTCTAAAATGCATCTCTGTAGCAGAGCAGTGTCTCCAAGGACACACAGGCTCAGCTGTAACTGTCAGTTTATCTGGTTTTAAGACACATTTGGACTCAATTGGCTGTTTTTAACTATGTATTTTAATCAGAGGTGTAAATTTAGACCTCACACATCTGGATCCTAAACTATGATAGAAACAGCTGCTAGCAGTGGGTAGTTTGACTTTGATACGCTGCTCTAGAAAGCAAACAAAGGTTTGTGCAGCTCCTCTTCAGAAAAGTGTTCAGAGAGCAGCTGCTGTATTAGACAAAGGCTCGTCGTGTGAGCCCAGATGTGTGTAACAGCTGGATGAAGGAGAACCATCACAGTCACGTCTGCATCCCACCTTTATTAATGAACTTCCTGTTGCTTGCAGATGACAGGAACACAAAGTGTTTGTGCCACGTGATGCTGCAGGATTTGTTAACATGTCCATGATGGTAACATCTCCTCGTCTAACTGCAAACACATGAGCGCTCCTAACGGCAGCTATCACAGCCACACAGGCAGACTGTGTCTCACTGTTGCATTCAGGGACATTTGTTTTCCTGTAAAACACTGAACTCTAATCTAAGAGGACTGTTACTGACAGGAAACAGCTGCATTATCTGCAGTCTGTGTGATCACAGCTGCTTCAATCACTTTATCAGAGAATGATCATTGAATAAAACATGTTTGTGTCTGCAGAGGTCAGAGGTCACAGTCTGCAGGATCCAGCTGTCCGTCTGTGAGGAGTGATGGGTCCATACAACAACCACCAGAGTTCAGTGGTGAACCTGGACCAACGAGGTCAGAGAACTCTGATGACTCCTTTACATGTTTGTGTTTTCCTGGATAAATATGACCAAAGATTCATTAAAAAGATAAAAATATTAGACTTTGTCCTGTAGCGCTGTGTGGCAGGCAGGATTGGACCCAAACACAACAGGATGAAGTCAAAGAGGCAGCTTTATTTCAGCTGTGAACATGCAAACAGCAGAAATAAGAAAACATAACTGTAGGTTTGCAGTGAATGAAGCCTCAGCTCGACGCTCCACTTTGTCCCTCTTTTCCTTCTCCAAACAGCCACATCAGGAGTCTTTGATGGAGTTTTAAAATATTTAATTACAAATGTCCAAAGATGGGTTCAGGATACCTGAATCCACAATTATTAAAGCTAAAATAGTTCACAGGGTTTGGACTTTGTTAGATGACGAGAGAACATCAAAGTGTTTTTTATCTTTAAACAGTATTTTTATCACTTCAGTTGCTCTCACAGTCCTGTTTGTTATTTTACCAGAGCTCTTATGTTTCACTCAGTGCTCCCACCAAACACCTTGGAGGACACATTAGTGTGATTTAGATTTCATTGGTGTAAACACCAGTCACACAAGCTAACCCATGGAGGTAGCAGCAGGATTTGTGTTTGGTAAAGTCTGTTGGCTTAAACTAAGAGAGTTTAGTTTGTTAGCACAAAGAGCTGTCAGCTAAAGCCCCGAATGCACTTTGAATACAGATTAACTGAGAAAAACACTTTAAATACAGCAAACAGTCAAACTGACAACATCTTTTTCTGCTGATCATCCACAGCAGTACATTTAGCATTCATGCTAACAGCAGGCTATGACTGTCCAATGAGCACCAACACAGGTAGGAGTGAGCAGTGATGAAGCAGGACTGTGGGCAAGTTTGAGCTACAATCCTATTGGCTTCTCAGTTTCTCCAAAGAAAAGGGGAAAAATTCTTGGTGTTGTGAAGATGTGAGTTGGTCTTGTTGTCGTGGGGCTGGAAGGATGCTGGCAGTGAGAGGCTTTTCATACAGTGTTCAGTAACAGAATGAGAAGAAAGCCACTGCACATGAAACAAGGTGCTCGTAGTGTTTGTTTACTGTGTTTGTGCCACAATGTCAGATCAGTTGTAGATTCACATGCAGACTTGTCCAGTGAAACCAATGAAAGTACTGCAGTACAGAGCAAAGACTAAGCAAGCCAGGAGAGCTCTCCAACTTTCTGAAAGTATCAGGATATTTGAGTGATAAGAAAAAGTGGGTCATGCAACAATGTCCCTCAGCACACAAAACAATCAAAGCAGAATAAATATAATGTTTTAGAAAGGCCGATCAAACACTTACAGGGACCTGAAGAGAGAGAACCAACAAAATGTCATGGCTAACAGAGGAACTCAAGCACAGACTGAGTTCTGACAAACAAAAAGGTGACAGTTTATTTACCAAAGGGGTGAACCACAGTGCTCTATATCTGTACAGTGAGTTGGGGAGGGGGTCCAGGGCTCCAGGGAAAAGAGGGAAGGGAGTCCACACTCGCTCCTCTTCAGTCACTCTTGTCCTGCTCTCCACTCACACAGCCACACACGGGAGTCACAGGTAAGCGTCTGTAACCAGGTACGGGGAAATATATACTCAAAGTATACACAAAGTTAACCCAACTGGTGAATTTAGAGAGATTTCTCAGCAAGGAGCTGAGATCATGAACACAGGAGGGTCAATGTCCCAGCGACAAACTGCTCCATGCCGCAGCGTTAAATGGTTACCGGTAAGCCCAGGTGAATCAGCAACAGGTGGTGTAATCATCATAACTGTGTGGACCAAGAGCGAGAGGCCATTACAAGCTCCACCCAGGCTGGCAAAACGCTAGCAGGAGAGAGCAAAAAATGAAACCTGAAAAGCCATCATGAGCCAGCCAGAGAGACACAGAGTTTTATACTAGAAGAGAAACCTGCTCATCTTCATCATGTTTGTTTAAATAGAGAAAATCAGAAGTCTCTGTGTGTCAGACCACGGCTCTACACGGACACTTCTAAGCTGCTTCAGAGTGAACTGACCCAGATAATCTGCACACAGCGGCTGTAAAACAGTGAAAATCCTAACTGTCTCTCTCTGATGGAAATCTTTTATTGTGAAGTCAGGAAGTCTGCAGGAAGTGTTGAGTTTGTATTCATCACTCAGTGTTTAATGAGACAGGCAGAAAGGAAGAGCAGTTCATTAGTGTTGATGAAATCAAAGGAACTGTGAGGAACTGCAGTTTGGTCAAATCTGGATGGTTTTCACTGACAGTAAATGTTTTTAGTGATAAAGAATTGTGTTCACAGAGGGAGGAAGAGGAAGAGGAGTGCTGTTTGTGAGGAGGAGCAGCTGTCCTGCTGTGCTTTGTGTCAGGGCGTCCTGAAGGATCCAGTCTCTACCAGCTGTGGACACTGGTTCTGCAGACAGTGCATCTCCTCATACTGGGACCAGTCTGCTTCATCAGGACACTCCTCCTGTCCCCAGTGTGGAGAAAGATCCAGAACAAGAGCTGGACTGCAGACAGCGAGTCAGAGCAGCTGTGTACAAAGTAAGACTGAACATCTGTCTGCTGATGGACTCATTTCTGAAAACTTCTTGTGTTGTTCAGACATTGAAGATTTTTCTTTCTCTTTAGTCTCATTGTTTTTCTTTCTTTCAGCAGATGTTGGTCTGCAGGAGGCTTTAGATGAACATAAGATCAGTCTGAGGAGGAGATGTGAACATGTGACTGAAGGAAGTGATGAAACAGGAAGTAGAACCCTCCTCAACAGGATCTACACTGAGCTCTACATCACAGAGGGACAGAGTGAAGAGGTTCATACCCAACATGAGGTGAGGCAGCTGGAGACAGCTTCCAAGATGGACGCCTTCCATGACGCTCCAATCAGGTGCCAGGACATCTTTAAAGCCTTACCTGACCAACAGAGACCCATCAGAGTGGTTCTGACCAACGGCGTGGCTGGTGTTGGAAAAACCTTCTCAGTGCAGAAGTTCACTCTGGACTGGGCAGAGGGCTTGGAGAACCAACATGTCAGTGTGGTGGTTCTGCTTTCATTCAGGGAGCTGAACCTGATCAGAGATGAGCAGTACAGTCTTCTGGAGCTGCTCCATGTTTTCCATCCAACATTACAGAAGGTCACAGCAGAGAAGCTGGCTGTCTCTCAGCTTTTGTTCATCTTTGATGGCTTGGATGAAAGCAGACTTTCATTGGATTTCACCAACAGGAAGCTGCTGTCTGATGTCACACAGAAGTCATCAGTCAGCCAGCTGCTGACAAACCTCATCCAGGGGAATCTGCTTCCCTCGGCTCTCGTCTGGATAACTTCCCGACCCGCAGCAGCCAATCAGATCTCTCCTACATGTGTTGACAGGCTAACAGAAGTACGAGGCTTCACTGACGCCCAGAAGGAGGAGTACTTCAGGAGGAGATTCAGTGATGAAGAGATGTCCAGCAGAATCATCTCCCACATGAAGACATCCAGGAGCCTCCACATCATGTGTAGTATCCCAGTCTTCTGCTGGATCACTGCTACAGTTCTGGAGCACATGTTGACTACAGAGCAGAGAGGAGAGCTGCCCAAGACCCTGACTGACATGTACTCACACTTCCTGCTGGTTCAGACAAAGAGGAAGAAGAACAAGTTCCATGAGGGACATGAGACGAGTCCACAGGACCTGACGGAGGCTGACAGGGAAGTTCTTCTGAAGCTGGGGAGGCTGGCGTTTGTACATCTGGAGAAAGGAAACATCATGTTCTACCAAGAAGACCTGGAGCAGTGTGGTCTGGATGTGACAGAGGCCTCGGTGTACTCAGGAGTTTGTACAGAGATCTTCAAAAGAGAGTGTGTGATCTTCCAGAAACCAGTCTACTTTGTTCATCTGAGCATTCAGGAGTATCTGGCTGCTGTCTACATGTTCCACTGTTTCACCAACAGGAAGACAAAGGTGCTGAAGATGTTTCTAAAATCAGAATCTTTAATCAAGAGGATTTTCAGTGTTTTTGATAACACAGATCTCCAATCACTTGATGTATTTCTGAGGAGAGCCATGGAGAAATCCCTCCAGAGTAAAAATGGCCACCTGGACCTGTTTGTTCGCTTCCTTCATGGCCTCTGTCTGGAATCCAACCAGAGACTCTTAGTAGGTCTGCTGGGTCAGAAAGAGATCAGTCCAGGAACCATCCAGAGAGTCATCAACAAGCTGAAGGAGATGAACAGTGATGAAATCTCTCCTGACAGAAGCATCAACATCTTCCACTGTCTGATGGAGATGAACCACCTCTCATTATTTCAGGAGATCCAAGAGTTCCTGAAGTCAGAGAACAGATCAGAGAAGAAACTCTCTGAGATCCAGTGCTCAGCTCTGGCCTTCATGCTGCAGATGTCAGAGGAGGTTCTGGATGAGTTTGACCTGGAGAAGTACAACACATCAGAGCGGGGACGACAGAGACTGATTCCAGCTGTGAGGAACTGCAGAAAGGCTCGGTGAGTCCAGATGTGATCATTAACATCATTGATCAGTGTAGGTTAGCAGTTTAATTTTGAAAATAAAATCAGATTGTAACCACAACGCTAACCACCGTACGCTGCAACCTTCCACACCATTCCTTTATTGTACAGACTCTGCAGCAGCTCCATGGATCCCAAATCCAAGAGTGGAGAACAGATTTGAAGTGTGTCACATCCATGCAGTCACAGCTGTTTCCACCATGTTTCCACTGATATTAATCCTGTTCAGTGACACGTTTCATATCAGATAATATGTTCTTTAGGACGTCCACTGACATGTTTAAGTGTCCTGCTGGAAATCACTCAAATCATCCATGAAATCCATGAAAAATCTTTTTAGTGTTTCTAACTTCCCCCTCTGTCCTCTCTCTCTCCATCCTCCTCACTGCTTCTTTCACTGATGATCACACAAACATCGTATTCAGCTACAAAATAACACATCAATATCATCTGATGATCATTATTATAAGAGCAGGATCCATATTTGATATCAGAGTAACACACTGCTTGGTTATGTGCAGTCATCATCAGTGACTGTGGGTCAAACAGAAGCTCTCTGATTGGTTGCTGACCTTGGTCACCTGTCCACTCTCACCTGTTTGTGTTTGCTCTCTCTTTGCTGTCTCCATCCTCTCTCTCCTTTCTCTCCCTCTCTGTCTTTGTACCATCACTCAGGTCCAATGGAAACAGTGACATTTACAAACCAATCAAAGACAAACTGATCCATGTCAGGTTATAACAATATTCAAAGTGAATACAGGCTGCTGCTGGACACAGACAGGTAACATCATTTTGACTTGCTGTCACCTGGATCTGGACTCATAAACACTGAAGCCCTGAACAGGAATACAAATCATTTTCTGCCAACTAGCGACACACCAGCAGATAATGGCTCAGAAAGCTAAAATGAGCCAATCATTTCTGTGTTTTGTTCCCCTGAAATCAGATGTGATATCAGCAGCTCTGAGTTCATTCATCATTATTGTCCAGTGATGAGATTTCTGCTCCGTTTGGTAACAGTCAGCAGGTTTTTCCTGCGTGTGGACGTGAACAGTCGTACCTGACAGCAGGTAGCAAACAGAGATCATCTTTCCAGCTGGAACTCTTCACTGAGCTGAACTCATTCAAAATGTTCTGGAGTCAAAACAGGAAACAGTCCAAATGTGTGTCTTCACTCTGACTCTGGATCAGATCTCAGTGACAGACTGTGGACATTATGGAAGCCTAAATGTGACACCATCTTCCTCCTTCATCTGCAGATTAAAGCCAAACAAAGATTCTCATTAAAAGTCTGCAGGTCTGAGAGAGACTCAATCGTTGTGTCATGTCAAACACAGTAAGAGGAGCTGAAGCACAGATGTGAAGAGCAGATTCATCAGATTATGACCTCACTCTGTTTTGTCTTCATATACATTCAGTCTGTGTTTATAATGCAGATTTTCTGCTTTTATAATAACACATTTTATATTTTCTATCATCACAGACTGACTCTGTGTGGACTCTCAGAGTCTCACTGTGAAGTTGTGGCCTCAGCTCTGAAGTCCAACCCCTCCCATCTGACAGAGCTGGACATGAGTGGAAACCTCAAGCTGCAGGATTCAGGTGTGAAGCTTCTGTGTGCTGGACTGGAGAGTCCAAACTGTCGACTGGAGACTCTGAGGTGAGTTCACTGACTGCGGCTGTTGTAGTTTTTCTTTATTTCAGGTCTTTGATTGATGTTTGAAACTTTCTTTAGTTCCTAAATATTCAGGATGTTTCTGAAGACAAATGTGAAGAAGTTTGAGTGCTTTCAGAAATGTTGTCTTTCCAAACGACTGAACAACAGTTTTTCCTTTTGGCTCCAAACAGAAGTGACAGACTTGAGCAGGGTTCATTTAAAGGCTGACAGAAGTGGAGTGGTGACGGGGAGATGTTTGACAGGACAGTGTTTCAGCCTCCGCAGGTTCATGTTGTGCTCCATCAGTCAGTGAAGATGAAGTCAGTGCTGATGAGGCTGTAGAGTGTGTGAGGGATGTGAATGAGGATGATGAAAATCTGATGATAGCAGATAAAAACAGGCTGCAGAGACTTTGAGCCATACAGGGCACACAGTGTGTGTACAGAACAGCTGAAATCATTATGTCCTCACTGGAATATGGAAGCATCACAGTACAGCTTCAGTGAAGCATTAAAGTCTCTGACATGAGATGAGAAATGAAGCAGCCAGAGCTTTTTCATGAGTGGAAATCCACTGTGACTGTGAGCTGCTGCTACAGCCTCCAGATTAGCCAGCAGCTCATCCTGCTCAACATTTTCTCACCAACTTTAATGGAAGTGTGATGTTTTCAGCTGGAGTGACGGTCAGGGTGGCCTCCCTCCCCTCTTCTTCTCCTCTTCCTCTTTCATTTGTAAAGCCACTTCTGCTGCTTTCATTCATTTGGAAGTCCTGTAGCTGAGTTTGGGAGAGACTAACAGCCTCGGCAGCAGAGGGGAGAAAGGCTGTAACACCACCACTTTACTCTGTTCTACCTGTTACATCATTTTATCAGGAAACAAATATGCTCATGTTTTTACTATGTTTGTCTTGAAGATGTGAGAAGATCACATGGTTATTTTTATTATTGTGTTAGTTTGTTTCCTGTCTCTTGGATGGAGCCCAGCTGTGCGTGGCCCCTGGGCCTGTGGTCAGAGTGTGTGCTGGATAATCCGGCCCAGGATGAGGCCAAACTGACATGGGATGAAATGTCTGTCACATAATTGAGCTTAGTGTAGTTTCATTTCTGCACAATTTAAAAACAACCAAAACTTTGTTCAGTCTTTTCTATGTTATACTGTAGACTTTCTTTGATACTGTGTCCAAAAGGAGCAGCTTTTACTTTGAAGGGGAGGCGTCTCTGTTTCCTCTTCAGGTTGGATGATGGAAGCAAATTAGTGTGTGATGGTATTTCAGTGTTGCAGTTTGTACACGCTCCCTGAGCACTGGTCTCACAGCCAGCTGCACATAGAGACCAGTGTTGTTAGTCCAGGTCAGAAGATGACTTGTTGGAATGAAAATGAGCTTGTAGTTTGTCTGATTTAATAATGTGACTGGAAAAAGGTGCTGGACTTCAAATATGTTCATTTCTTTCACACTTCACCTTTAAAAGTGAAGCCTTGTGGTTCCTGGAAGGAAAAACACAACTTTTTCAAGTCTTTGTCCTGTTTTTATGATAAATGTACGACTTTAATGTGAAACATTCAGAGTTTTTTCTCTTGTTGTGTTTGTTTGAAGCTGCTTCCTGTTGGCTTCAGCTGTTTGGAGTTTCCATTTTCTAAACTTCTGCATTCTGAACCTTCTTCCGCTCTGAACACATGATGAAACACTGAATGATTTCAAGCACTTTGTCTAATAAACTTACATCTTTCATTCTTTATACAGATTGGAGAACTGTGGTTTGTCAGAGATCAGCTGTGATTATCTGGCAGCAGCACTGAAGTCCAACCCCTCCCATCTGAGAGAGCTGGAGCTGAGCTGGAACAACCTGCAGGATCCAGGAGTGAAGCATCTGTGTGGTTTCCTGGAGAGTCCAGGATGTGGACTTCAAACTCTGAGGTCAGTCAGCATGTTGTGCTGAGATGAATATGATGTGAAAGTTGTGCTGACACTAAACTGCAGACATCAGGCTGATATTATACTGCTCCACACTGAGGATCTTCATGGTAAAGTCTGTTTTCTTCTTCTCTGGTTTAGTCCATTGACTGCAGCAGAACAATGTTCACATTTCAAACAGTGATACTCAACGTATGGCCCGCGGCCCACACGCGGCCTGCCCATCTTTCCTGATTCAGAGAGAGGGGACCCTGATTAACTGTGTAGTGTTCTTCCTCACAGTTCTAAGTATCAGACACAACAATGAATAATCCACAGCTGACTGTCTTTAGCAGGTCAAAGGTCACGGCACACAGCAGACAGTGGGAAATATTATAATTCTGATCATTTATCAGCACATATCCATATGTATAAAAACAAAGCTGACACTGTGAGACTTGATCAGAGGTGTGATCATCACAGCAGAGGACTTTGTGTCAAAGTCACTGAGGATCAAACAGAAACACATGAAGCAGATTTTCCTGTTCTGGCTTTTTATAGCAGATAACCTTCAAAATATTCTGCAGTCGATCAAAAACTGAAGCAAACCATGAATCAACATGTGAACATGACCTGATGCTGCTGAAGTGAAGCAAAGTTACAGAGGTTTGATTACAGACACAGCTGAGAGTTTGTAATCTGTCATCATTTTAAAAGGTTTAAATTTCTTCAGTATTGAACAGCAGAAATGAGGCTTTGTTTTCAGAGCCCGACAGCTGTGAACACAACAGCAGACTGGTGCGTAATAAGCAGTGAATAATGCAGAAAACAGGTTTTTGAAGGTAAACTGTTCTTGAAGTACACTGAGAGAGAGAGAGAGCTGTGCAAGAAGTAAACGTCAAAGTCAGAGAGAATTCATGACGATGTTCATCAAACGTAAAGCGTAGTTTGGATCTTCTTTTGCTGCTGGTTCAGTCAGTTTTGGTTGGAGACAGATGAAACCTGCAGCTTCAGGATCTGTGAGCTGTCCACTTTCAGCCCCGACGGCGTGTCCGTGTACGTGCCGTCGAGTGAACGATCCACGCTCTGTGTTTCCATCTTTGTGTGTATAGCGTCTCTCATTTACTGTTTTATCTGTTTGGTTGTTGTTGAAATACATTTAGGAGCTTTAACCTGAGATTCTGGCAAAATACAGTTATATTAAAAATCGATTCAGGATTGAATGAATCAACATCGTTTTATTCAAATTAAAACCATTTAAATAGGAAAATCCATTTTTTTACAGCCGCCTCTAATGCTGGGTAATGTCAGCTGGTCCATGTGCAGCTGGCTGTGAGGCTCAGGGAGCGTCTACAAAGTGCAACACTGAAAGAACATCATCCATAAATATTGAGTAATAACTGGACTCTCATACAGCGAGACTCTAATGACTCACCTTCCTCAAAGTCCTCAACAACATGGAGATCGGTACCTCCCTGTATGATGAGGAGGGCGCCGGCATCGTCAAAGATCTGATGGCCAAAGCTGAGAAGAACAAAGTCAAGATCACGCTGCCCGTCGACTTCGTCACTGCTGACAAGTTTGACGAACATGCCGCCACTGGTACTGCAACAGTTGCTGCTGGCATCCCCACCGGCTGGATGGGTCTGGACTGTGGACCCGAGAGCTCTAAGGCCTACGCAGAGGCGGTCGGCAGGGCCAAGCAGATCATATGGAACGGTCCAGTCGGTGTGTTCGAGTGGGACAACTTCGCCAAAGGGACGAAGAACATGATGAACAAAGTGGTCGAGGTGACCAAATCTGGCTTCATCACAATCATCGGTGGGGGCATCACCGCTACTTGCTGCGCCAAGTGGAACACAGAAGACAAAGTCAGCTGTGTCAGCACGGGAGGTGGAGCCAGCCTAGAGCTGCTGGAGGGTAAAGTCCTGCAAGGTGTGGACGCCCTGAGTAACGCTTAAACCTTCATCAACTGGAGAGCAAGTGTGTGTACGAGAGGTGGTTAGCTACGCAGCCAGACTCCTGTTTACTCCCAGAACATCCCCAGAAGTGAAATAAGACAAATCCCATCTTTACCCTGCAGCCGTTTCATGTTCAGTCTTTGTTTTTGAAGTTGTGACTCGGAGGAGGAAAACGTCACCTCACACCTGCTGTCATTAATGAGTAGAGCGCCCTGCCTTACTTCTTTTTTGTCCTAACCTTAACGGTTAGGACAAAAAAGATCAACCTCATCAAGGTGGAAGTCGTTTCCTTTCTGCTGAAACACAAACGGCCTCTGCACTGACTGAATCTGGGTTCAAACAGCAACGTCTGCTTCACTGTAAACTTCCGTAGTGGCTCGTTTGTGTAAATGTTTTGCTGCGTCACTTTAACCTCCCTGGGAACGTCACTACACCACCCTGAGTGTGTATACATGCAGAGTATATATATTAAAATATATGAGAGAAATGGTAACTTGGTGTGTTACATTTTGTCTGTTGGCACTAACGTCTGCTCTGGTCGTCTGTCCTCTGTGGTGGTTGTTGGTTTCGAGCGGCTTCAGACTGAGATGTCTCGGCTGATCTGTTTAGGCTAATAAAACTGTCTCTGTGTTAAACAGAAGAGAGAGAAAATAGGAGGCTCAGAGGGCGCTGCTCTTGTGGCGACCTGCAGCAGGTGTTTATTGGCGTTTTCTTTCTCTTTTTTTCTTTTTGTTTTTAACTTTGTTTTAACTCTGTTCTTAACCGTGGTTTTAAATTTTTGCCGAGATGGAGATCTTCTACACCTTAGTTTTATTGTTGTTGGCGATATTCACCTGGAGTCATTCACTCTCACTGACAATCACTTATACACGCGAGGAACTACTTGGATTACGGTGGTCCTGTTTGTCTATGTACGACTCTTCTAATGCTCGGACAGATGTCATTCTTGGTGAGGATTTATTTGCCCAGTCAAAGACTAATTTTGGAAAGCCCCGCCGCTTGAGAAAATGCGGAAAGAAAGGCGGCGTGCATCAGCGTGTAAGAAAACTTCGGAGGAAGAATCGTGTTCCTCTGCCTTCTATGATTCTGGCCAATGTCCAATCTCTTAGGAACAAAACGGATGGATTACAAGGAAATGTGCTTCATCTACGGGAATACAGGGAGGCTTGCCTGATGGCACTTACGAGACATGGCTGACCGATGTGGACAGTGACACTTCACTGCGAATCAGCGGCTTTGGGACCCCTGTCAGATCGGAACTGTGGAGTAACACGCAAATCTCACGGAGGAGGGGTTTGTTTGTATTTCAACCAGGGCTGGTGTAATAACTTTACTGTGCGGGAGCGGTTGTGTCTTCCTGACATCGAGCTCCTTTCAGTATCTGTCAGGCCTTTTTACTTACCGAGGGAGTTCCCTCAAATTTTTGTCACTGTTGTTTACATTCATCCTAAGGCTGACGTTAAAGTTGCTGCTGACGCCTTTTTTAAAGTGGTACACAATCTGCAGACTCTCTCACCGGATGCTCCTAATTTTATTCTTGGTGATTTTAACAATTGTAATCTTAAGAAATCACTGAACAATTTCTTTCAATATGTCACTTGTCCTACAAGGAATAACAAAACGCTGGATTTGTGTTATGGACTAATAAAGGGGGCATATAAGTCTGTCGCTGGACCTGCGCTAGGTTCTTCGGATTACAATGTTATTCACCTCCTCCCTGCTTACAGATCTGTGATTAGGAGGGAGAAGGCCTGTGTGAAGCAGACTAATGTCTGGACAAAAGACAGTTGTGTTGCCCTTCAGGGGTGTTTTGATTGCACTGACTGGTCCTTGTTTCAAGAGAGCACTTCTGATGTGGTGTGTAGCTACATCTCTTTTTGCAAACACTCTGTGGTTCCAGTCAGAGAATTTAAGACTTTCCCTAATAACAAACCGTGGCTCTCTAAAGATATTAAGGATCTGATTCTTAAAAGGAAAATTGCTTTTAACGAGGGAGACGTTCCCACTATGAGAATATTGAGAAAGGAGGTGAGGGCTGCAATAAAGATCGCCAAGATGAGGTACAGAAATAAGATTGAGGCAGAACTCAGCAGTAACAACCTCAAAAGAGCTTGGATTGGTATGAAAACAATGGCAGGGCTACAGACGAAAGGTAAAAGTAGCATTACCTTAGAGGGGTTTACCTCTGACAAACATCTGGCAGATAGTCTTAACAGTTTTTACCTTCGTTTTGAGAACTATGACTGTTCTAGGCAGACCAGCACACTGAGGGAAAAGACTATCACTCCCCCATCAATTTGTATTGAGGAGAGGGGGGTAGCTAATCTTTTTAGACACACCAAAAGCAAGAGTCCTGGACCTGACAAGATCTGTGTACAGGTACTGAGAACTTGTGCTGATCAGCTGAGTGGGATTTCTCACTATATCTTCTCACTTTCTTTAGAGCTACAGACAGTACCTAAGATTTGGAAACATGCTATTATTGTTCCTGTTGCTAAGGGCAGTTCTCCTAAGGCACTGAATGGTTTTAGGCCTGTGGCTCTGACTTCTTTAGTGATGAAGACATTTGAGAAGATCATTAAGAAGGAGATTTTAATGCAGGTTGAACACCATCTTGACCCTTTCCAGTTTGCCTATAGAGCAGGGAGAGGTGTGGAGGACGCTGTTGTCACACTCCTGCATCTCTTGTATAAGCATCTTGAGGCCCCCCACACCCATGCAAGATTATTATTTGCTGACTTTTCATCTGCATTCAATACAATTCAACCCTTCTTACTTGCTGACAGGCTTTACAATCATTTCAAGCTTGACACTAGTCTGGTCGGCTGGGTGACAGACTTTCTGATCAATAGGTCACAATGTGTGAGGGTGAATCATGGATTTTCTGATGTGCTCTCCTCCTCTAATGGATCACCCCAGGGTTGTTGCCTCTCTCCCCTTATGTTCATTCTGTACACAAATGAGTGTCGCAGCAATTTCACAAACAGACACATCCTGAAGTTTGCTGACGACACAGTGATCGTCAGTCTTCTAGTGGGGGATGAGTCAGGCCATGGACACGTTGTAGATGATTTTGTGAATTGGTGTGATGAATCCTTCCTTTCACTTAATGTGTTAAAAACTAAAGACATGATTATTGATTTTAGGAAGTCCTCTTATAGCTCCTTACCCACTATCATTAAAACTGCTGATATTGGGATAGTTGAGAGTTATAAATATCTAGGTGTTGTGCTTGACCATAAACTGTGTTTTGAATCTCATGCTGATGCCACTACTAAAAAAGTTCAACAAAGACTGTTCTTTTTAAGGAAAATGAGATCTTTTAATGTCTCATCTGAGATGTTGTCTTTGTTTTATAGAAGTTTTATCGAATCTGTCATGTCTTTTTGTATCGCTGCCTGGTTTGGTAACCTGATGGTGAAGAATAAGAATCGGTTGGGACTTCTGGTAAAAACTGCTAGCAAAATTTCAGGGCGCTGGCAAGATGGACTTTTGGCCATTTACAATAGAAATGTGCTTAGATGGTAAATGGTAAATGGACTGGTTCTTATATAGCGCTTTTCTACTCTTCTGAGCACTCAAAGCGCTTTACACAACTTGTGCATTCACCCATTCACACCCATTCGCACAAGCACATTTCTCTAGGTGCTTTCTAGATAACATTCACACACATTCATACTCCGATGGATGCATCGGAGAGCAATTTGGGGTTAGTATCTTGCCCAAGGATATTTGGCATGCAGACTAGGGGAAGCCAGGAATCGAACCACCAACCTTCCGATCAGTAGATGACCTGCTCTACCACCTGAGCTACAGCCACCCCAAATAGAAAGGCTCATTCTATTATTAATTGTGTGAACCATCCACTTCACAGTGAGTTTGAGTTGTTGCCTTTCAGCCGCCGTTTTAGAATACCTGTGAGGAGGACTAAAAGACTCCAGGTCTCTTTTATCCCTACTGCGTCTTGTCTCCTTAATGGCAAATAATTTTCCTTGAACTTTCTATCATTATTATTGTTATTGTTATTTTATAGTATTGTTCTGTTTATTTTTATCCTGCTGCTAAACTAATTTCCCCTTGTGGGACAAAAAAGAAATTAAAAAAAATGCCTTTAAACTTATCCTGCTGATCGAAGTCCAACACTGAGTTTGTAAAAACATGTTTGTCAATCATTTTGTTTGGTTTCTGAGGAAAATGATTCAATAACTTGCTGCTAATACACAACATTTCATTATATTTCCTCATAACCCTCTTTTGTCTGACCATTTGATCCCATTTGAATTTGCAATAAAGGATCCACAGAGTTTGGTGACAATAATGACAGTAGATGTTTGTGTGAAAGTGCTGGAAGCAAATTAGTGTGTGATGTTCTTTCAGTGTTGCACTTTGTAGACGCTCCCTGAGCACTGGTCTCACAGCCAGCTGCACATAGAGACCAGTGTTGTTAGTCCAGGTCAGAAGATGACTTGTTGGAATGAAAATGAGCTTGTAGTTTGTCTGCTTTAATAATGTGACTGGAAAAAGGTGTTGGACTTCAAATATGTCCATTTCTTTCACACTTCACCTTTAAAAGTGAAGCCTTGTGGTTCCTGGAAGGAAAAACATGACTTTTTCAAGTCTTTGTCCTGTTTTTATGATAAATGTACGACTTTAATGTGAAACATTCAGAGTTTTTTCTCTTGTTGTGTTTGTTTGAAGCTGCTTCCTGTTGGCTTCAGCTGCTTGGAGTTTCCATTTTCTAAACTTCTACATTCTGAACCTTCTTCAGCTCTGAACAGATGATGAAACACTGAATGATTTCAAGCTCACACTTTGTCTAATAAACTTACATTTTTCATTCTTTATACAGATTGGAGAACTGTGATTTGTCAGAGATCAGCTGTGATTATCTGGCAGCAGCACTGAAGTCCAACCCCTCCCATCTGAGACAGCTGGACCTGAGCTGCAACAAAAACCTGCAGCATTCAGGAGTGAAGCATCTGTGTGGTTTCCTGGAAAGTCCAGGATGTGGACTTCAAACTCTGAGGTCAGTCAGCATGTTTTAGTTGTGCTGAGATGAATATGATGTGAAAGTTGTGCTGACACTAAACTGCAGACATCAGGCTGATATTATACTGATCCACACTGAGGATCTTCATGGTAAAGTCTGTTGTCTTCTTCTCTGGTTTAGTTCATTGACTGCAGCAGAACAATGTTCACATTTCAAACAGTGATACTCAACGTATGGCCCGCGGCCCACACGCGGCCTGCCCACCTTTCCTGATTAAGAGAGAGGGGACCCTGATTAACTGTGTAGTGTTCTTCCTCACAGTTCTAAGTATCAGACACAACAATGAATAATCCACAGCTGACTGTCTTTAGCAGGTCAAAGGTCATGGCACACAGCAGACAGTGGGAAATATTCTAATTCTGATCATTTATCAGCACATATCCATATGTATAAAAACAAAGCTGACACTGTGAGACTTGATCAGAGGTGTGATCATCACAGCAGAGGACTTTGTGTCAAAGTCACTGAGGATCAAACAGAAACACATGAAGCAGATTTTCCTGTTCTGGGTTTTTATAGCAGATAGCCTTCAAAATATTCTGCAGTCGATCAAAAACTGAAGCAAACCATAAATCAACATGTGAACATGACCTGATGCTGCTGAAGTGAAGCAAAGTTACAGAGGTTTGATTACAGACACAGCTGAGAGTTTGTAATCTGTCATCATTTTAAAAAGTTTAAATTTATTCAGTATTGAACAACAAAAATGAGGCTTTGTTTTCGGAGGCCGACAGCAGTGAACACAACAGCAGACTGGTGCGTAATAAGCAGTGAATAATGCAGAAAACAGATTTTTGAAGGTAAACTGCTCTTGAAGTACACTGAGAGAGAGAGAGCTGTGCAGTAAGTAAACGTCAAAGTCAAAGAGAATTCATGACGATGTTCATCAAACGTAAAGCGTAGTTTGGATCTTCTTTTGCTGCTGGTTCAGTCAGTTTTGGTTGGAGACAGATGAAACCTGCAGCTTCAGGATCTGTGAGCTGTCCACTTTCAGCCCCGACGGCGTGTCCGTGTATGTGCCGTCGAGTGAACGATCCACGCTCTGTGTTTCCATCGTTGTGTGTATAGCGTCTCTCATTTACTGTTTTATCTGTTTGGTTGTTGTTGAAATACTTTTGGAAGCTTTAACCTGAGATTCTGGCAAAATACATTTATATTAAAAATCGATTCAGGATTGAATGAATCAACATCGCTTTATTCAAATTAAAACCATTTAAATAGGAAAATCCATTTTTTTACACCCGCCTCTAATGCTGGGTAATGTCAGCTGGCTGTGAGGCTCAGGGAGTGTCTACAAAGTGCAACACTGAAAGAACATCATCCATAAATATTGACTAATAACTGGACTCTTAGTGTGTGATGTTCTTTCAGTGTTGCACTTTGTAGACGCTCCCTGAGCACTGGTCTCACAGCCAGCTGCACATAGAGACCAGTGTTGTTAGTCCAGGTCAGAAAATGACTTGTTGGAATGAAAATGAGCTTGTAGTTTGTCTGATTTAATAATGTGACTGGAAAAAGGTGTGGGACTTCAAATATGTCCATTTCTTTGACACTTCACCTTTAAAAGTGAAGCCTTGTGGTTCCTGCAAGGAAAAACACGACTTTTTCAAGTCTTTGTCCTGTTTTTATGATAAATGTACGACTTTAATGTGAAACATTAAGAGTTTTTTCTCTTGTTGTGTTTGTTTGAAGCTGCTTCCTGTTGGCTTCAGCTGTTTGGAGTTTCCATTTTCTAAACTTCTACATTCTGAACCTTGTTCAGCTCTGAACAGATGATGAAACACTGAATGATTTCAAGCTCACACTTTGTCTAATAACCTTACATCTTTCATTCTTTATACAGATTGAGGTTGTGTGGTTTATCAGAGATCAGCTGTGATTATCTGGCAGCAGCGCTGAAGTCCAACCCCTCCCATCTGAGAGAGCTGGAGCTGAGTGAGAACGACAACCTGAAGGATTCAGGAGTGAAGCATCTGTGTGGTTTCCTGGAGAGTCCAGGATGTGGACTTCAAACTCTGAGGTCAGTCAGCATGTTTTAGTTGTGCTGAGATGAATATGATGTGAAAGTTGTGCTGACACTAAATTTCAGACATCAGGCTGATATTATACTGATCCACACTGAGGATCTTCATGGTAAAGTCTGTTTTCTTCTTCTCTGGTTTAGTCCATTGACTGCAGCAGAACAATGTTCACATTTCAAACAGTGATACTCAACGTATGGCCCGCGGCCCACATGTGGCCTGCCCACCTTTCCTGATTCAGAGAGAGGGGATCCTGATTAACTGTGTAGTGTTCTTCCTCACAGTTCTAAGTATCAGACACAACAATGAATAATCCACAGCTGACTGTCTTTAGCAGGTCAAAGGTCACGGCACACAGCAGACAGTGGGAAATATTCTAATTCTGATCATTTATCAGCACATATCCATATGTATAAAAACAAAGCTGACACTGTGAGGCTTGATCAGAGGTGTGATCATCACAGCAGAGGCCTTTGTGTCAAAGTCACTGAGGATCAAACAGAAACACATGAAGCAGATTTTCCTGTTCTGGGTTTTTATAGCAGATAACCTTCAAAATATTCTGCAGTCGATCAAAAACTGAAGCAAACCACGAATCAACATGTGAACATGACCTGATGCTGCTGAAGTGAAGCAAAGTTACAGAGGTTTGATTACAGACACAGCTGAGAGTTTGTAATCTGTCATCATTTTAAAAGTTTTAATTTTCTTCAGTATTGAACAGCAGAAATGAGGCTTTGTTTTCGGAGGCTGACAGCAGTGAACACAACAGCAGACTGGTGCGTAATATCCATCCATTCGCTTCCGCTTATCCTTTTCAGGGTCGCAGGGGGCGCTGGAGCCTATCCCAGCTGTCATAGGGCGAGAGGCGGGGTACACCCTGGACAGGTCGCCAGTCTGTCGCAGGGCTAACACACAGGGACAGACAACCATTCGCACTCACATTCACTCACACATTCACACCTAGTGGCAATTTCGATTATCCAATTAACCTGCAAGCTGCATGTCTTTGGACGGTGGGAGGAAGCCGGAGTACCCGGAGGGAACCCACGCAAACACGGGGAGAACATGCAAACTCCACACAGAAAGACCCCAGCCTGATGGTGGAATTGAACTCAGGACCTTCTTGCTGTACACCAACAGTGCTAACCACCGTGCCACCGTGCTGCCACTGAGAGAGAGAGAGCTGTGCTGGAAGTAAACGTCAAAGTCAAAGAGAATTCATGACGATGTTCATCAAACGTAAAGCGTAGTTTGGATCTTCTTTTGCTGCTGGTTCAGTCAGTTTTGGTTGGAGACAGATGAAACCTGCAGCTTCAGGATCTGTGAGCTGTCCACTTTCAGCCCCGACGGCGTGTCCGTGTACGTGCCGTCGAGTGAACGATCCACGCTCTGTGTTTCCATCTTTGTGTGTTTAGCTGCTCTCATTTACTGTTTTTTCTGTTTGGTTGTTGTTGAAATACTTTTGGGAGCTTTAACCTGAGATTCTGGCAAAATACATTTATATTAAAAATCGATTCAGGATTGAATGAATCAACATCGCTTTATTCAAATTAAAACCATTTAAATAGGAAAATCCATTTTTTTACAGCCGCCTCTAATGCTGGGTAATGTCAGCTGGTCCATGTGTGGCTGGCTCTGAGGCTCAGGGAGCGTCTACAAAGTGCAACACTGAAAGAACATCATCCATAAATATTGAGTGATAACTGGACTCTCATACAGCGAGACTCAAATGCCTTTAAACATCAGCTTATCCTGCTGATCCAAGTCCAACACTGAGTTTGTAAAAACAGGTTTGTCAATCATTTTGTTTGGTTTCTGAGGAAAATGATTCAATAACTTGCTGCTAATACACAACATTTCATCATATTTCCTCATAACCCTCTTTTGTCTGACCATTTGATCCCATTTTAATTTGCAATAAAGGATCCACAGAGTTTGGTGACAATAATGACAGTAGATGTTTGTGTGAAAGTGCTGGAAGCAAATTAGTGTGTGATGTTCTTTCAGTGTTGCACTTTGTAGACGCTCCCTGAGCACTGGTCTCACAGCCAGCTGCACATAGAGACCAGTATTGTTAGTCCAGGTCAGAAGATGACTTGTTGAAATGAAAATGAGCTTGTAGTTTGTCTGATTTAATAATGTGACTGGAAAAAGGTGTTGGACTTCAAATATGTCCATTTCTTTCACACTTCACCTTTAAAAGTGAAGCCTTGTGGTTCCTGGAAGGAAAAACATGACCTTTTCAAGTCTTTTTTCTCTTGTTGTGTTTGTTTGAAGCTGCTTCCTGTTGGCTTCAGCTGTTTGGAGTTTCCATTTTCTAAACTTCTACATTCTGAACCTTCTTCAGCTCTGAACAGATGATGAAACACTGAATGATTTCAAGCTCACACTTCATCTAATAAACCTACATCTTTCATTCTTTATACAGATTGAGGAGCTGTGATTTGTCAAAGATCAGCTGTGATTATTTGGCAGCAGCGCTGAAGTCCAACCCCTCCCATCTGAGAGAGCTGGAGCTGAGCTCCAACAACAAGCTGCAGGATTCAGGAGTGAAGCATCTGTGTGGTTTCCTGGAGAGTCCAGGATGTGGACTTGAAACTCTGAGGTCAGTCAGCATGTTTTAGTTGTGCTGAGATAAATATGATGTGAAAGTTGTGCTAACACTAAACTGCAGACATCAGGCTGATATTTTACTGATCCACACTGAGGATCTTCATGGTAAAGTCTGTTTTCTTCTTCTCTGGTTTAGTCCATTGACTGCAGCAGAACAATGTTCACATTTCAAACCTTCAAAGAAGAAGAAAAATCCTCCACTAGATAATTCACTGTGAAACTCTCCAACTCTTCATTCCACCTTAAAGTCTTTCTGACACTGAAATCCAAAGCAAATGTGTGTTTGCTTTACAGACAGCAGTCCAACACAAACATACACACATCATCCAAAACACAGTCCAAAATCCAAATCTCCTCCACTGCCAGCATGAATGATGGGAAAGAGAAGGAGGAACAATCTGACATTCAGGGTTAGAATGAGTTTCATAAAGCAGACTGTGAAGATCAAAGCTGCATTAGAAAGCTTACATGAATGAATGAGTGGACAGAAGTGGACAGAGATCATCTGAAGCACTTCAAAGGCTTTAAATCAGCACATTTCTCTTTATTCTTTATCAACTCTGTTAGTTTCTCTCAGTTTTCTGTGGAATGAAGCTAACAGCAGGCTAATAAGATGCTGACCAATAGATTTCTATTAAAGGTTGTAATTTGTATATGAAAAAGTGCTTTGGCTCAGCAGGGATCAGCTTACAGGTAGAATACAGCTGCTGGATGGGATTAGCATGTCATAGCTATCTACCAAACTGCTAACTGTGGGATTTCAGGCCATCTATGGATCATTTTTGCTAACTGTTTATTCAGCTTAGGCTCACAGGGCTGCAGCCTGTGCCCTAGCTGTCATAGGGCAAGAGGCGTGGTCCACCTGCACAGGTGAGCAGTCCATCACAGGGCCAACAGAGAGAGTCAGAGAAGCACTCTCTCACATCCACACCTACAGCCAATTTAGAAGCACCAACGAACCTAAGCAGCATTTCATTGGACTGTGGGAGAACATCCAACCTCCACAGAAAGGCCAACAAGCTTCAACCTACAACCTTCTTGCTTTAAGGCACTAGTGCTAACCACTTTTCCCCATTTCAGCCCAAATCCTGCATCTTCCTGTTTCTGACTCCAGGCCAGCTCCACTAACACTTTCTCATCAGACACTGCCACCTAGTGGAGGAAGTCTTAGTTCCATTTGAAGCTTCAGATTGCAGTTAGTTCCTTTACAAAGAGGTGGAGGTGGTGGGGCCACAGCACCATCATCACTGAGTGCCATAGAACACTTAACCTTTGTTTCCATATGCTGGGAACTTCCTGTTGTTCCAAGGAGGACTGGAAAATGTGTGAAAATCTCCCAGTCAGTTCCTCACAGCACACTTCAATCATTTCCCTCCCACAGCATCAGGACCAGGGCTTTTTCTCTCTTTGGTCCCACTAAGAGATTTCCACACAAACACCTCATCAGTGGGACTCTCAGAGCTACCAGCCCTTTGCTACAATCACAAAGCTCTTCATTGAAATCAATGATATTAAAGCTGGAATCAAATGAGTCCAAGTCTTCTGCTGATTCAGCATCACATTCATCTTTGCTCCTTGTTCTGCATCCCCACCATGGACTTCATTCCTTTCCAAGCCAGCCTTGAGTGTCTTTTATTCAGCTCATCCTCTGCTTTACTTTTACACCTGATTTTAGCTGCTTTATCTCTCTTTCAACAAGTTTCTGTGCCTCAATCTTTTTCTTCTCTCCCTCATAGCAAGACAGCTTCTTCTGCCTGAGAACATGTTGGAGTGATTTACTAATCCAGGGCTGCTTATTGGGGAAAATACTTCCTGTTTTCAAAGTAATCCCCATTTATACCAGAAAGAAATGTCAGTAGAAATCGATGATCTAAGTGAGAACATGAGCCTTTAAAAAGTCCCAGTGGGTGCAGTCAAAGCAGTCCCTCAGTCCCAGTATAGAGTCTTTGGTCCAGACTGGAACAACTGTGTGCCCAGTTTGAGCTCTCTTCAGTCCTGTGACCTGACAGACCCAGAGGGGCCATCACATCACATTTAGAAGCTCCCCTAATGGAGCCACAACACATGTCCAACACTTAGTCTGTCTTGTTGGACCAGCTGGAAGAAATGATTCAAGGACTTAGTCACAAAACAGAGATTCAAATCTCCAACATCCAACTGGCTGCATCAGGACATATAGTCGGAAACTCTGCACAGTTTCCTGTTTGAAGCTGCTTCCTGTTGGCTTCAGCTGTTTGGAGTTTCCATTTTCTAAACTTCTACATTCTGAACCTTCTTCAGCTCTGAACAGATGATGAAACACTGAATGATTTCAAGCTCACACTTTGTCTAATAAATTTACATCTTTCATTCTTTATACAGATTGGAGGGCAGTGGTTTGTCAAAGATCAGCTGTGATTATCTGGCAGCAGCACTGAAGTCCAACCCCTCCCATCTGAGAGAGCTGGAGCTGAGTAATGAGTACTCCTGGTCTTCAACTAACCAAAACAACAACCTGCAGGATTCAGGAGTGAAGCAGCTGTCTGATCTTCAGCAGAATCCAGACTACAGACTGGAGACTCTGAGGTCAGTAGAGTGATGGAGTGAGTGGGTGGTGCTGTCAGCAGTATTGTACTAAACACAGTCAGTATGAAACAAAGATCCAGTGTTTCCTGTAAAGCTGCAGCTTCTCAGTGAAGCTGTGAGAGGAGAATGGTGACAGGCTTCAGGATTGGACACAAACACTTCCTGTTTCTGCCTTTTTGTCACCTTTATGGTCACCATAGTAACAGCTGACACGCTGTGATCAAACGCTGTCAACAGCCAATCAGCTCTCTGAACAAAGCAGCACACAGACCAATGACTGCATTCATTTCCAAGTTTAAAGCAGTGAAGAACACAGTCTGTAGGTGAGGAAGAATTTAGTGAGAGCAGATGTTTGGATGGAATTCCTCCAGTTAACAGCTGGAACCATCCATCTGGATTGTTGGGCTTGTTGTTGGGGTTCCTACAGAGCTCAGAGTGGACACACCAAGGTTCTTCTAATGAATGAAAGTCCAAACTCAAACTAGGAGTCAAAAACATTTTCATCAACTTCAATAAAAATCCAAAGATTAGAAAAAGTGAAGCAACAATGAGTCCTAGTACAGTCCCAGCACTGAAGTCCCTGCTGCTCTTTATACTGGATGTGCTGCATCACTGACTGACAGCTGATGAAGAGTCTCTGGAAACACTCGTTTATCTCCTCTGCTCTTCCTTCTTCTCTCTGCAGGTGGAGGGACTGATGGTAAACAGGATGGTGTGTGTGCTGAGAGAGGAGGAGCTGTGTCCTGATGATCCAGAGAGGTTGAAGCAGCAGCAGCTTGTGTGTAGAGACGCTCTGACTGGGCCATGTTACTGGGAGGTGGAGAGGAGAGCTTCATCCAGCAGTGACTGACAGAGGAATGAGAAGAAGTGCAAATGACTGTCAGTGCTGCAGAGTGAACTGCTCTGAGAACAGCTCCACTGTCAGACACAATGTAGAGTCCAGCATCATCCCTGTGTGTCCCTCTGGATCTGACAGAGGATCATCAGTGTATCTGGACTGCTCTGCTGCTGCTCTGTCCTTCTACAGTCTCTGCAGTCTCTGTCTGACTCTGGCTTCAGACCGTCCTGGATCAAACTCACCTGGAAAGACTTTCAAACATCACTCAATAGATTTGAATACAGAATATATTTGATATATACTGTAGATGTACTGTAGAGTTGCAGTTTGTCACTTGTAAATACAGTCTGTGAGCAGCTATGAGCTGAACGATCTTTCTAGAAACACGAAATGTTTTCACTCTTCTGTTGCTTTTTCATATATTTCCACAACATTAATATTGATCCCACCTGTCTCACCTGTTTCATGCTTTTATACATAATAACAGGACACGTGTGATCTGAGCGCTGCTGTGGTTGCTGTGCTGCACGTCTTCATTTAGATAACAGAGACAACTAGTGGTTCAGAGGGAGAACTGCAGGAGGTGGAGCTGTGTTTTAGCATAGAAAACTTTTTTATTTTTATCTTTTAGGCGCAGATACAAATATGACAAGTATCAGTGTAAGATACAAAAGGTCACATCAGTTAGCAGAGGGAACAGTGATCACACAGCAATGTAAGAATAGAAACATAACAGTGAATCTGGACATGTATACAGATGGAAGCAAACAAACAGGATGTAACACTACATTAAAGCCACAAATGGGAAGAAAACAAACCCAAAGGAAAATATATTTGATCTCAGGAATCCAAATCAGATGCTTTAGAGCAGGGGTCGGCAAGCCTGGGCACGCGTGTCACAGCTGGCACGTGAAGGGTTAACTGATGGCACGACCATAGCTGGACTGGCCATCGGGCATACCGATGGAGATTTTCTGTTTTTAATGGGCCGATGATGTTTTTTTAATTTTTTGTAACGGTATAAACGATGAAAGGTGGTGGATTGGCCGGATGCTGATCTATGTGTAAAAATAAGTCAGTTGTTCGGTGGTGGCTATGGCGGAGCTTCCACTGAGGCAGCACGTGGTTGAGGGAAAGGGGAGGCAGGAGGAGGAGAGACCCGAGGCGGCCGCCGGTCCGAGTGTCAGGTGAACTGAACTTCAGGTAAGAAGTTATGACCTGCAGTCTATCTGGGTCAGATATAAACCAAGTTTAGGTGGAGTTTATTTTCCTTGTGCTGACTTTTTACAGTCAGTTACAATAACTCGTACTGTGTACTAGCTAGCATGACAGAGTTTCTATACAGCTGGGTGGGTGCTATGATGTTACTGATAGTGAACTTTATTTTAGTAGAGTTTCCAACCGTCCTGTAAAAAACAGAATCGTCTCATATTCAGAGAAAATATTACACGTTTTGTGTTGAGCTGAGAAGGAACCCAGTTTTTCCCGGACTTCAGCTAGAATAGAAAAGACACAAAGCTGGATTTATTCTGTGTCTTTACACTGTCATTCTCTCCCCTCCCTCTCCTGTTGCTATTTCAATCATGAAACTGATCAATGATCAGCTGATCGGCTTTTCTCTCTTGTTTTTTTATCACTGAATTTGCGCCAGAAAGAGAAAACCAGCGGATGTCGCGTTAAACAACAGCAGCACTTTTAAGCTTGATCAGCTGTTGTTAGAATTTATTTAATATTATTTTCTAGTATCAGCTGATGTTTGCTGGAGCCACAGCTGTAAAAGCTGCTGGTCATGATGTCGGTTTGGATATGTGGTGAGAGGGAAACATGAAGATGAAACCAGGAGATGTCCTTACTGAATCATCAGAGCTGAACAGGTGATGGAGAAACAGGTTTACCTTTTAGGTGACATGAAGGAGTTGAAGGGATGTTATGAACTGTTTCTGAGAGACAAATAACACCAGGATCCTTTTCTAAGTAGCTGACAGCTGGCAACTGTGCAGGGGCGGGTCTAGCAAAGTTTTGCCAGGGGGGCAGGTGGGGCATTAACGGGGAAAGGGGTGCACAAAGAAATACTTTTCTTTCTTATTCTCATTTATAATGTCTCGCTTTTAACAAATAATTATCTGAATCTTACAACCAAAGTTTTCATCTGATGTAAAATGTATAGAAATCATACATATACCAACAAGACTGTACATCACTGTCACAACAGTGTTTGTTTTCATTCAAAGGCTTTATGGCTTTAATACCTGGGGGGCCGGTCTCTAGTCAAAATGCCCGGGCCAATTTTTTGTCCCAGTCCAGCCCTGGGCACGACACGCACTGAAGTAATCTGGGAAGGTGCATTAAAAAATAAAAGGCCGGGCCAGCAGTGCACATCGCAAATTAGCTCGCATACACACATTAGTTGTGCCTCTTCTTAATGACGGTATCTTAGCTAACAACCCCAACTACCAGATTCAACTTGTAATTGGCTAAAAATAACTTAGCCTACCGGTGAGAGGGACGTTGCTAGCTGTCAGTTTTTTCAAGCAATGTTGAAAGTTCCACATTCAGACACTTCAAAAGCTTCAGGAGCATCAGCACCACGTAAATACTCGGATACATCCGGATACTCGAGACAGAATTCACAATGTGTTTTTGGGACTTTCAGGTGTTTGGACCAATGTTTTCTTTTCTGATCAAACCAGAAAGCTTTAATGAGCAGCTGGATTTGTGTCGCATTAACTGGCTGGACACAGAGGACATCGAAATGCAGCTGATTGAACTGAAAAGCTCGACTCTGTGGGGTCAAAGTTTGCAGAACTATGAACACAGCTGGAATCCACAGCTGTGCGTGTTCATGGAGCTGCATTTCCACCTGCTGGACATCACTACCTGACAGGTTTAACTGACTTCAGAACATTGCAGAGGCCTTATTGACAGTATTTGGCTCTACATATCTGTGTGAGCAGATTTTCTCTCACATGAAGAGAGTCCTCAGGTCTGAATGCTGGACACTCGGAGACCTGTGTCTCTGAGTGGGAGACCAGAGATCACATTAACATGTGTGTCCCTGTATTAACAAACATGCCATATTGGCCCAGTTTATTTTTCTTATCATTGTTGTGAGGAGACCATAAATAGCATTTGTATTTTCTGTTGTACAGTTCATTTGCTGTTATGGATAAAACGTCTTTTTTTGTTTCAAAGTAGCTGATAACTATTTGCTGATAGCTGCCAACATCTGCGCACAAATATAATCCTATAAAGTGGTTCTATATAGTGTGTAATTTATTGCTAATGCAATCATATGGCACATTGACTTCTGAGGAAATTTTAGATGCACTCATCATCAGAAAGGTTGCCGACCAAAACCAGGGGGTTTAGAGTATCATAGAGTTTTTGTGGTTTGTTTTCTTTAAGTCATTTCACAGATTTTCTCTATAATTTCAATTCCTTGAATAAAACAACAAACTTAGGGGATGATTTTGTAATCCGACTTTATGTATGAAAGATTTGACTAAACATAAAACAATCTTCCAACTCAGTCGTCATTCTTATCTTGTGAAATCAAACCAAATGTTCTGTTGTTTCTAAATCAGGGATTGATGAAATCTTTGGTTGCATCCATTTATGAACATGTTCTCATTCATATTAAATCGTAGTCTAAGTCATTCTTTAGAGGGATAAATGTCATTCATTATCTTCAAATGTGTTTCTGTTGTTTTGGGGGGAAGTTTGAAGTCCATTGTTCAAAGTCTGTTAATGAAACTTTATGAAGTTTATGTAGGATGTTTTTCCTATTTTGTATTTGTTTGAATTATTATGTATTTTTGACTCTTTCTGCCATGATGCCAGGTCTCTCTTGAAAACAATATTTTTAATCTCAATTAAATTTTCACCTGGAGAAATAAAGGATGATAATAATAATTTTGTCTTCAGGGAATCATTTCTCTGTAAAACAGCTTCTTCTGAAACTCTTGTTACATTTCTTGTTTATTGTTTGCTGGTTTTAGAAAAATGTCATCGTCTCTGTGTGAACTTAAACTCTACATGTGGTGTCAGCTATAATACGAGCTCTAGAGTCTAATAACGATGCTTTTATTATTGTCTGGTATCCAACCTAACCCTGGGCCTCTGGCTGAATGTGAAACACCAGCAGATGTTAAAAACTGTCTGGGTTACACGTGCATCACGTCGTGTGCTTCCTAACATGGATATGATTGGAATCTGGGCCTGTTCAACCGGTGCTGGTATCATTGTTGTTTCTGAGACTTTCCAAATCTTTACTGGATAAAAACGTAGCAACTGATGGATTTAACATTTAGCACTCAGACTGTCCCAGGAAAGGCGGAGGTCTGGAAGTTTATGTGAAGGTCTGTCTTGCTGCTCAAGTCTTGTTCTCTCGATCTGCACCTCAGCGATTTGAAATCTTGGCCTTAACTATGGATCTGTTTGGAAATCAGACTGTTGTTGGCTGCTATCAGCCTCCATCTGCTTCCCCCAGCACATCACCGTCTCTGGATCAACTTTTATCTGAACTGCATTTTAATGACGTCTTTCAGATGGATGATTTTCATTGGGACTGGCTTTCTTCTGTGTCTGAGGATTTTAAGGCACGCTGCTTGTTTTTAAAATTAACTCAAATTATTTAAAGCCTCACACGCCTTGATCCTAAACACCCAGATAAATCTGCTCTTATTGACCTTTTTTAACTAATATGCTGCGTAAGTTTTCCACATCTGCAGTTTTTGCCAACGACCTGAGTGATCACTGCATAGTTGGTGCTGTGAGAAACACTAAAATCTCACGCTCCGAGCCCCGCATCAGTTTGAACTGGGGTCGTATTAAACAGGCTGACGATGTCAGTTTGGGAATATTTACAGGAGAGTTGTGTCTACTTTGTGGACAGACTCGCCCCTTTTTGCCAGGTCAGGGTGAAAGGTCGGGACAGGCCTGGTTTGGTTCAGTACCGGCCGATCTCCTACATGAGAGAAACCAGGCCTGGGCAGGAAGTCTGGCTCTGATGCTGATTGGCTACGTTTTCATTAGCTGTGTAATCGGATTACTGCCTCCATCATCAAGATCCAATGTATCTATTTTTTACTTTAACGACTGACAGTCCAAACGACCGTAGGAGGTTTTGGCAAACTACACAGCAAATCCAGCATGTCCAGCAATTAACACTGTCAGATTTGATTTCAACACTATTAAAGTGTCTATATGGGTCCACACCAGAGAGTGTTAATTTAACTCTTTTTGGAGAGTTGGTATGTTAACTCTGATTTAGTGTTAAACACCAAATCTCTCTGGAGTTGATAATTTAACACTTGGTGTTAAGAGTTTATATATTAACTCTCAAAGAGTATTTTAGTTTAACTACGTAAGAGTTATCTTCTAATTAATTCTAAAAAGCGGGAATTTTACTGTTCTGAACTTCTAGAAATTTCTTTTGGAAATAAACATTTACTAAAAAGACGCAATGGTTTTTGAAAAACATTTATTCTGAACTGTGCACCACAATTTCAAAACATTTTCTGAAAGATGTAACAGTGTACATGTTCTCACTTTCATTAGAATTTCGTTTATCAAAAGGTCTGACATAGGTGAGCTGATAAATGCAAATAACAGCATTCTCATCACTTATTTCAATAAATACAAAATACAATATACATGTCCTTATTTCATCACTTTGTGGAACTTCAACGCACTTCTGCTCTCCCCCATATTCCATCTTCACAAGCATATCCTATGTGGAGAGTGAATAAAAATTAGTTGACACTAATTAATGGCACAAATCAATTGCAGCACAGTAAAAAAAAGGAATCCTTTTTGAGCCATTACTATTTTTTTACTACTACTAGTATTTTCCCAAAAGACAAGGACACAGACAACAGGTAATACTGAACTAAATGTAAAACCTCAACCTTTTTCATTTTTACCTAAACCGTGTGCACAAAACTCTGGAGGAATCTAAGTGCCAACGTAGAACTCGGTCGGGACTCGGGACGTCTGCTACTGCTGTTTGCTCGTTTTTTTATGGGAGATCGTTTTCAGGCTTCAAGTAGCACCATTATATCAACATTTCACATTCTAGACATTGTTTTAAGTGTATTTGACCAAAGGTTTGACTGAAAATTCACCTGCTAGCTTTTTTCAAGGCTGTGGTATTTGCCCACAAACAATACCTTTCAGCTAGCTAAAACAGAATATTATGCTATCACCGAGCAACATGGCTAATGCCTTTCATACAGCTTTGTCTCAACTCCAAAGAGCCACAGAAGTAAAAGCTAATAACAATAATTGAAACAATCTTTGAAAACATGACTTACCAAGCATGGCAAACAACTCAAATATGTAGAGCAAAATGTTCTGAAACGGCTTCACTTCAGCTTCGATTGGAGCCGTGCTGGGGGCGGAGTCTGTGAATTTACTCTATTAGTGTCATAGCCCCTGTAGGAGTTCAGAGTTAAGAGGTCAAGAGTTAATGTTTCCATTGTAACACCTCCAGATTTGAAATAGAAACACTCATTTTTAACACTCGATTTTAACTACTATCATTTTACACCTCAGAGTTACATTAAAAGAATGTGACTCTACTTAGAGTAAAATTAACTCTAAGACTACTAACACCAAAACATTTAACACTTTTGAATTTGCTGTGTATAAAGTGTCTCTGCCAGCTGTGACTCCTCAGAGCTACCTCCTCACTTAAATATCGACTCCACTCCTGTGTCAGACAAAACTGAAATGTTGCTTTAACAAACACTTTGTTGCTTCTTGTGGTTTGTTCAGCACAGTATCTGATGGTAAACCTCTTGCAGACAACTCTGCTCGTAGTTCCTGGTTACTGATACCTTTTCCTTCACACCTGTCACAGTAGAAGAGGTTTGTAAGGCTTTGAATAGCCCCAACACCAGAAACTCGTCCTCACAATCGTTCTCCTTCCTTCTTGCACTTGGCTGCAAATATCATAGCTGAGCCAGTGTCTTATATTTTTAATCTCTCTCTACAACAGAAGGCTTTACCACAGATGTGGAAGTGTGCCTCTGTACTCCCCCACTGAAAGCTGGTGATTCTTCAACAGTTAATAATTACAGGCCAATTTCCAAATCTGTGTCTTATCTAAGGATCTTCACAGGATGGTAAATAATCAACTTCAAAGTTATCTGGATGAAAATATGATTTTATCTCCCTTCCAGTCTGGTTTTAGGAAACTGCACAGTACTGGAACTGCTTCGATAAAAGTTCTCAAAGACATCTATGAAGCACTGGATGCAAAGAACTACTGTGCAGCTCTTTTTATTGATCTATCAAAAGCCTTTGACACGGTTGACCACAACAAAAAATCTTCTGGCACAACTTCACCTACTTCCAAGTTGTGTGGAGAGGATGAGGATCTAACAGCACAGGAACTCCAGCAACACTCAGTAGCAGCTGCTCCCAGTCCCTTGGTTTATGAGCTGAGCTGCTGACCACAGCATTTTATGTCATAGATTACTGGAAATAGGCCTTTCAGACCGAGCAGCTGGCTGCTTCTCTAATGTTCTTTTGGACATCAGCAGTGCGTTCAGCTCAATGGTCTCTCTTCCAGCTTTTTAAATGTCACTAAACGAGTGCACAGGGTTCTGTCCTCGGCTACTTATGTCAACGGTGTGGCACAAAATCTAGATGCATCTGATCATTTTATACCATCAACATAGTTTTCAAACCATTACAGCAGCTGTTGATAGTATCCAGTCTCAGCTGGCTCAGACTGGCTTTAAATGTAGAAAAAAACAAAGTCATGTTGTTCACAAACAGAAAGAGGGTCCGGCTTTATTTCCTTCTCCTGTATCTGCTCAAAGTATTTCTATTGAAACTGTGGCCTCGTACACATACCTCGGTATTGTGATTGATGACAGTCGTTCCTATAAGCCACACATTGAACATCTAATAAAGACACTGAGGCTGAAGTTGGGCTTCTCTTCCAGGAACAGATCATGTTTCACAGGAAAAAGCTTGTTGCTGCCACCTTTTTTTTTACCTGCCCTGGATTACAGTGACATGATTTATATGAATGACTCTGCTCGCTCTCTTCATCTGTTGGATTTTGTCCATCATGGGGCATTAAGATTTATAACTGTCTGTAAACCTTTAACACACCACTGTACTCTGTGTTCTCTGGTTAACTGGTCCTCATTGGTCTTACACAGGATGGTCCATTAGTATCATTTTATCTATAAATCTGTTTCTGGTTTACTGCCTCCTATTTATCAGAGTACATGTTAGGCAAACAGTTTAGTCATAGCCTGCAGTCTCAGGACATCATTGCATTCACTGTTCCATCAGTTCATGCAGAGCTTGGGAAGAAGGCGTTCTCCTTTTCTGCTCCGTCTTCATGGAAAACATAACCGAAGGATTTAAGGCTCTCAGTTGATTTCACTTGCAGACTTCAAAAGACGTACACATGTTTTTGTGAAACCATCTCTGGGAACTTGTTCTCGTTTTTAATATGACTGAGTACATTACACAAACTTTTCTTTTATTGTTGTAATTTTAATATGTTTGTCTGGAACAGGTCTCTCTTGTAAATGAGACATTGAGTCTCAATGAGCCGACCTGTATAAATAAAGCTTCAATTACAAAGTCCTTTGTTTAAAAGTTCCTTCAGCTGCCAGTGGGAGGTGCTGTGGCTCTATCGGTTGCTGAGCCTTTATATTGTTAGTTAGAAACTACAAATATAATGGCTCACTGTATTTCAGAATCAGAGACACTTTATTAATCCAGGAGGGAAACCGAGTTGTCATAGCAGCAAATATACAAGAAACAACAAGCACTCGTATAAAGTGAGTGTAGAAACAGAGTTATGATGGATAAATATTCAGATAAATAGAGAAATAGAGAAATATAGGTATAAATATACATACCAGTATAAAGGATAAGTATGTGTGCAAATATATTGTGGTGTACAAAGTGACAGGCTGCATTGAGGTGTGATTATTTCTGTTCCACATGTGTGGATCTGACCCAAGTGGATGAATTGAAGAGTCTGAAGGCAGCAGAAGGAACGATCTCCTGTAACGTTCCCTCAGACAGCGGGGTTGAAGGAACCTGTTGCTGAAACTGCTGTGCAGATTGTCCAGTGTATCATGGAGGGGTGAGAGTCATTGTCCATGATTGACAGCAGTGTGTCACAGATCACCTCCTCCAGGTGGTCCATTTACCATCTGAGCCTTTGTAGAAAGTAAAGCTGGCTCAGACCCTTTTTGTAGGCAGTGTCCATGTTGGCAGACCACTCCAACTTGTGATCCAGATGAACTCCCAGATACTTGAAGGATGTGACTATTTCAACATCATTCCCACCAGTGCAGACAGAGGAGGGATCTGTTTCTGCCAAAGTCCACCACCAGCACCTTTGTTTTGGCCACATTCAGTTTCAGGTGATTCTCCTCACACCACCTCACGAACCGACCAATCACTCCTCTGTATTCCTCTTCCCTTCCCATTCCCTCTTTAATCCAGGATTTCAACCAGTTTGTTATGTTCTCTCTTATAACTTAACTGGTAAAGTAACAACACCTGTTTGGTTGTTAGTAACTTATTTTATTAACCATGTTGTGGAAAGGCACAGGCATATCAATGCGCACATACACCACACTTGGTGTTCTCTACTTTACCACAAAATATAAACTGATTTTACTAAATACATAACAGTTCCTCCCATCCAGCTTTGATGAACACATTAAGTATTAAACAATCGAGATATTTTCAGGTAAATGCCGTAACCCAATAATTGTACTTGTAGTGAGGTTTATTTCTCCAGATAAAATTAAAGTTTATTTGATTAATAGATTTTTTTCATTTATCTGGAATGACATTAGTGTGCGTTGGATTGATACATCTTGGTAAACTTTCCATTTTTGTTAGACAAATTCTCCCTAAATTGATAAATTGCTCTAAAGCTGTCATGTTGTGCTGTGTGCAGGCAGGCAGAAGTGGTGGATCCAAAATGCAGGACTGTTGGAGACGGGATTTAAACTGAAAACGCAGCTTTATTGCTGTACAAACTCCTCATAAAATAAAACTCACAAAAAGCAATGCAAAAACAAGCCGCTGAGGACCGGACATAACAAACACAGCAAGTTGAGGGTATGACGCGACAGAGAGCACAGGAAAACACAGGGTCTATATACACAGGGAAGTAATGTAATGTAATTTAATATTAATCCAGATGTCTTGGAGAGTTTTTACATTTTTCACCAGTTATTGGAACTTGATTTTTTTTATCTTGAAGATGGCTGTTATAAAGAGTGTGTGTGTGTGTGTGTGTGTGTGTGTGTGTGTGTGTGTGTGTGTGTGTGTGTGTGTACAGAAGACAGAAGAAGATGAACACATTAGGAGAAAAGAATGAGGAGGATGAGCAGACTGAAAAACAGCAAATCTGGTTTCATTAGTGCACTAACTTTGATCACCTGGCTCTGCTTTGTCAATCAAAGTGCGGGTTCATGAGTGTGTGTGTGCGTGCGTGTATAGAACATGAGTGTCCAGACAAGCCAGCCAGACCTTAATACCTTAAATTTGAAACAATGATACCTATACATGAATTCAATCACATTCAGCCAGTTTCAAAAATGTCATACAAGTGGCAGATTAGGAAGAAATAAGCTCCATTTCATGTGTGCTAGAGTAAGTGCCACACATAAACATACAACCTTTCATCAGTCCATATCTTTAATCAGATCATACAAGTGCTCTGCTTTTCAGAACATCTGCTCACTTAAATATTCTAGGCCAGTTTTCATTGATGATGACCACCACCTGTCCTGCATTGAGTGCGAGCTATTTGAACAGTCGTACTCTAGATCAACAAAACAGAGCCGCACAAAGCCCCGTGGCAGCAGGTGCTCCATCTGCTCTGGAAAAATGACTTCATCTTGCTGATAGTTGTTCCTGGGTTAAAGGTTTATGTGATAAAGTGTCCTGTTGATGTTCTCTGTGTGACCTTTTTATGGTAAAGAAATACACTTTGCTTTCTAGCAGGTGGCATGATGAATGGATCAATGAGAGTCTGTAACCAGGAGGCAAATAACTGATTTCTGGATCACCCTATATCATGAAAACCAAAACCTCCCTCATTAGTAATGAGTGCATCATCACAGCATCCAAAAGAAAATCTGAACTACATGTTTGTTAGAGGTAAGCACTAATCTCACCAGTAATAATCCTACTCAGTGTATGTAGAAGGTGGTACACATCTGCAACACAGGCACCGAGCACCTCTAACAGAGACAGACACTGCTGTTCTTCGGAGTACAGTGCAGAAGCTAAAATGCCAGTGGTGACACTGGCTACTAAATTATTTAATAGAGTGTGGTTACAGGCAATACATTTTATATTTCTGCCTATTATTTAAATATCCTTCCATGAGTTGATCTAATTATTCCTGTCACTGAACTGCAGGGGAAGAAATCTTGGAAATTAACACGTATGTATCAACAAATGTGTAATGTGCACAACACAAAGAGCTAAAAGCATCGATTTCGTCTCCCAGCATGGGAGGAACTGTTTCACACTCTAAGGGATTTTTGAACTAGACACTTCTTTGTTCTTCTTCCATATTTTTACATGCTTAAACAAACACCCATTTGCGCAGATGTATAAAGATCAATAGTTAAATCCCTGTCATCATAATCACCACAGCCACCTCTAGCATCTTAACATTAGCGTGTTTCCTCTCCAGATAAGAGAGCTGTCAGAACATCTATACTTGTGTCTAATCAGCCATGTTTCTGTTTCCGCCCCTGCCTGTGTCTGAATTAACTGGATGAAGAACCTGATTGAGCTCTCATTGCCTTTACAGTAAGAGCTGCTGTGGTGTAATAAAGTTGAGAGCACTTCTAATTCACTCAACACTGACGTGGAAACCAGTCTGCAATGCATGGCCCTGGCCTCCACAAAAATTAGACCTGGCATGCTGCCCTGGCCCCATTCTCACATCCTGCAGACAGAGCAGGAAGGAATTCTTGGTAGAGCACCTGAGTCAGGGAAATTAAAATTTTTGCGTGAGTTTGTTTTCCGTTTTATCACACACTCGATGTCAGTGTCACTGATGATTTGGATGTTTTTTTGAAAGAGAAATTAATGTAAAATACAAGTGAGCAAGTCTGTCACTTTGCAATTGCTTTTGTTTTAGCACAATTAGCAAATAGCAGTATATAAAAATGCTAAATTATATTTCATTTTAGCTTCACAAACAGACACACAGACAACTTATGTAAAAGAGAAAATATTATTATGCATAATTCACGTGTGTATGTGCGTATCTCCATATTAGTGCCTCTCAGTATTAAGAGTTATGAGGCTAGCCTCTGTAGAGTGTTACACATCAGTGCTTAGAGCCCCATCGAGTCTTGAACACAATAATGTATTACTATCAATCACTATGACTAATAGCAAATACCCTCTTATTTAATCACAGCTAATTCCATTTAGGCATACATTATTATTAAATATATTTTTCATGAGTTCCTATAGGTCATGTACCTGGTAGAGGTGGGAATCACCATACATCCCACGTTACGATATTATCACAATACTTAACGCACGATACGATATTATTGCAATTTTTAAAAATATTTTGCGATATGCAGATTCTGTACATAAAGGTAAACTTTATCAATATTCATTTTATCTAATATCAAAGTCTCACACTCAGTCTTTCTCTCATTTCAGTTTTATTGTTGATAAACTGAACGGTTTGTATTACAGTCTAGTCCAACTTAACTGAACGCAACCATCTGGTACAATTATAGCTATTCTGAACTATGCAGTTTATGAAAACTATGCAGCCCCTTCAGCAACTGAAGAATTTGAAAGTAAATTAAAACAAAATATAATTTTACATTAAATAAAAAAGTTTTAAACTTAATTAAAATAAAACATGTCTTAAATTAAAATAAGTAAACTGTCATGTTTATTGCTGCCAAAAAAAAGTTGAACACATTTGGACAGTGAAGGAATGTCAGGATTCTTGCTCAGAAAAAGTCCACAAAAACTTTTTTTGTAACAAAATATCGATTTTTGCTGTCCCTGTATCGATACATTATTAGCAAACAAAATATCAGGATACTACACAGTATCGATTTTTTCCCCCACCCCAGTACCTGGGAGAAAAACTATTGTGCTAAAAGCACAATGACCCAGTCAGCAGATCAATAAATATCAGCAGTAACTGAAGGTTTTCCTCTGCATGGCTGATCTTGGTGTCAGTGTGGCTGATTTAGTGTCTTGGCTCACTGGCCACAGTGTCCCTGTCTGACAAGCCTAATGAATCTGACATAAAAGAGAAATTGCCGCCTGCCAGGTTGATTATGTTGTCTGGCTCATCAGTCACACTATGCCTATCCCTGTACGACCAAAGGCTGTTTTTTACTATATACATGAACTTTGATTTTCTGGAGTTTCATCGAGCAGGAATATGCTAATATCATAGATCATTTGTTTTATTTAATGTCAAACAGAACTAAATGACCACCAGTGCAATAGACACAGCATGTCAATATGGTCAGTTCATGAGCAAAGACAAAGAAAATTACACATGCGTTAAAATAACTGGTAACACTCAATGCAGGCTCCTCTGGTTTATATTGTAAACTGACTAAAGGTTTAAGAAGAGCAGACAAACATGGTTATTTTAAAGAGACTTAAACTTGGTGGTTCAATGTTCAGCAATGTTGCGTCACAGAGAGAAGGTCCTGTGTGTGAATCCATCGGTCAGCTGGTTGAAATTATATGATTTTGGGGCCCGGTAGAGATCATGATCCAACGATATTTGTTGGATTGATATCTACTAATTAAATTTTCAGTTCATAATAATTCAATTGCCAACCCACTGTTTATTTCAGGCAGATGAAGACACATGAAAAACGTCTCTTTGCTTAAACACAGGATGAGACTACCTGGGGAAAAGGCGTCATCATTCATCAAGGGGTAAATAACATATTGTAAAGTAATGGTGCACACACAGTGCACAAGAGCCACTTAAGTACATATCCTTATTTGTTCATGCTGTTGTGATATGTTTTATAAGGTATTTCATATGTAGAAGCACATATAAAATGTATATAGCTCTAAATGTAGAGCTACATATCATACAACACGACTATCCAAAGGCTATCTTTATTTTTGCTGTCTTGTTTACTTGGAAAAACCACAGTAAACCTTTAGCTTGACTTTTTGGTAGAAACTGATAAACTACATTTAAATCAAAACTATTTTTTTAGCATGTTGTATTAAGTGTTAATATAAGTACGACTCACCCATCAAGAGCTGGTTTAAGATCCCGTCTAAGAAAAGAGCCACCTACCATGCTTTTCTCATCTGTTACTACAGAAAAACTCTTATTCACGATTTTCTTATCTTTTGATTCTAATCTTGTGATTTTTAATATGTTAATTCATTCATAAAAATGTTATAATTATGGAGCACAAGACAGAATTAAGACAGACTGTGTGGCCTTGGAACTTGAAATGGGCTCGGCTCACAGTGTAAATAAACAGCATGCTCGTAGAAGATGCTGCTGAACCTTAATTAGGATTCAGGAAAACACAAGAAATCTGTGTCCAAGTGTAGATTGGGCAAAGATTTTCTTAAACAAGACAAAAAAACCCACAACTAATGCACTGTATAAACCAATGAGTGGTTAAATGTCTCGAGGTTTCCAGGTTATGTATATAGTATCCACGTTACTGGAATTTCTATTCCTTTAGAGTATTGGAATCAATTTTTGGCTGTCTCACAGGATTACTCTTTTAATGACTACCTGGACTATAATCACTGCAAATTTTTACCATTAACCTTAAACCTGTTGAGGCATATTCTAGATTTCTAAGAAACCAGTAAACACAGGGAGGAAATGTTCCATTTCTCAGTCAACTTAAGACATATAATGCCTATCTATCAAAAGTTTACAGTGTGGAATCTCCTGGCACTAGTCCAAAAAGGTACAGACCAATTGCTCTGCATGACTGACCTGTCAGCTGGTCTGCTCCACTCACAGTTTGCAATGCTACATCCTCATCTATCTTCCCCTAATGTAGCACAGTCGGGGCCTGGAGCCTAAAGCAAAATGGATCTGCTTCTACACTGCAAGATAAATAAAAACAGTGCTGTCATTCCCTCTGGCTCTGTGCTTAACCAGCCATATCAATGACATCTCTGTCAATGTGGCCTAAAGCCCTTAAGAAACAACAGGGCCATCTGACACACTCAGGGACTTACCCCAGTTGTGACTCCCTTAATGTTAAAACTTTAACTGAAGACCTGGCCCTAAAACTGGCTTGTTGATTCTGTGGCAGACTTCAGGCGAGCCCTGCTGAGTAATTCTTTGACAAATAACTCCAAAACCATGAAACGCTAGTAACACTCTGAAGCAATGGGCAGCCAAATGATGCTTCTTCCTCACAGTATTGTCACTATATTTCCAATTTGCTAATCCCTCTCCCAACTGTGTCCAGGATTGTCACTCTGTAGTTCCTCAGTCAGAATTCTATATCACTGACAATACATCTATCATAAACCATGCCTTTAACACAACCCTCTCTAATCTCCGCATTTCCTTTCTGATATATTCCCATTTCAGCTCTGACAGTGCAGAGAATTGTTTGTCATCTTATACCGCTCAGCGCTAAATGAATGTAGCGCCTGTTGTGTGCACTGCTCACCATGTCGAAACAGTCCTCTGCCAGTTGACAGTCTTTTATATTTCGACCCGTTCGACCACTCCACACTCCCAGGTGTATTTCAACCCCTTCTCTCTCTGGCAGTGTTTCTCTGACTTCTTTCAAAGGAAAGCCTTGGGGTAGGCTACTTTCCCAAAGAAAGCAAATGGATAAATTGAATTGACCGAATTAGTGGAAAACCACCTTGCATTTTAAAGTTAACACACGAATAAATGCCAGATTCAAAGTTAAACAAGACTGAATGATGTTCTGTGCTTTGTTTTCTTGGACTTTTCTTAATGGTCAGTGGTGACAGTTTTGAACAGACCAATGCAATTTTTGAGGAGTGACTGACTTGAAATTGTAAAAAAGCGAGACAAACTGTTCAAATGAATACATTTATAAGCATTTAACTAATGATTTTTCATTTGTTTTTGGGGTGAACATCATATCGAGGAATACTTTTCTGACAGCATTGTATTAATATTGTTTTATAATATGGAGCTATTTTCAGAGATCTTTTTTACATTCCTGTATTGCGCTCTTTGATGTAAAGATGCAAATATTAGGTTAGTTAACTGTTTCTTGTTGCTGTTTTCCAATATACCCTGGGCAACACTGAAATGAAGGGACAATGAGGGGAAATAGGACTGTTCGGGGTAGAAATAGGACAGAGCCCCAGAGACATGCAATCATTCCTACACAACCAATTCCACAGATTGAAGCTACTTTGTAAAGTTCCAAAATCCTTGACTGCATTTGTCAGTGGAACAGAATGCCTTGGTTCACTATTTTATTGATTTTTTAAATAATGGGAGCCAATTATTTTTTGAAAGGCAAACCTTGAGTGGAAGAAATGGGTGCTGCGTCTGAAAGTGGCAAATAAATCAGTGTGTGCAGATGTTTTTATACAAATTACAAAACTGCATCATCCAGCCATTTATATTCATCATCTACCTTTTAGCAAAGTGTTTTTCTCTGGCTTAGAAACATACGCTTAAGTGGCAGCTTTTAGCTTTGTGTGATTCCGTATACTCCTTTTTAGGAACAATCTCAAAATTGCAAGTGAAGCCTGTGAAAAAAAAGGATAAAAAGCCTATTTTTATGCAAATCTGCTCCTAAATAAGCAGTCATTTTCTCAAATTATAACAGAGATCAGATAACATACTGGCCTTCAAGTCTTTTTTCTGTGTGTGTGTGTGTGTGTGTGTGTGTGTGTGTGTGTGTGTGTATGTGTGTGAGAGAGAGAGAGAGAGAAAGCGCGAGAGGTTGCATCTTGATTGAAATCGAGTAGTTAATAGTCAGTAAGTGACTGGCTGCTCCCGTATGGGATTAGAATGATGCCACCTTATCTCATAGTCCAGCCAATGATGCGATTCACATTCGTATATATGCAGCTAATCAACATGGTTGACAGGCTATGACAGCGTCCTTATGTGCCGACACCGGTGTTTTAGCGAGCAAAGCGGCGTGGCTGATGTGGAGTGATACATCTCCTGTTGTCAGGCCTGCAGGTATCAGGCTGTTGTTCTCCTTCATCTCATAGTGGACAGAAATTACTTTTTGCAGTGGCACAAATAATTTGTGTGGCATCAGATTTGATGCAGAACAGCTGATTGTTCTGTAAATAGTTTGAACTGTTTATTTTAAAAAAGCCTTGGCTGCATTTTTAGGTAAACAGCTGCTGATTCTACTTAACCTGATTGTCAAACATGTAGAGAGTAAAGGACTTCAGTTCATCGATTTCTCTTCTGCTTTCAATAACAGAGCCCCAGATTTGAATCAAAAGACTTTTAGAGCAGTTTGAAATCTGGACAAACCTGAGCAAGTGCAGTCGTACCAGTTTCTTAAATTACATGACGGTGTGATTTTTATTTTGTGCTTTTAGTGCAGAGAGAGTCTCTGTGGAGGTTGGATGTTCTCCCCGTGTTTGTGTGGGTCCTCTCAGGGGACTCTGGCTTCCTCCCACAGTTCACAGACATTCAGGTAGTGGGGTTAGGTTAACTGGTGAATAAGTGTGAGCGTGAACGGTCGTCGGTCTCCTCACCCTGTGTTAGCTGGGATCCACTCCAGCTCGTACATGCCCGTCAGGCACCATCCTCATACCTGTTCTGGTAAATCCAGTCCTGGAAGACACAGCTCACCTGGAATCTGTGTTCATGTTATAAAATGTTACATTTCATTAGAAGTTGGTTGTATTCCAGTTTTATGTTGCAGTTTTCACTTTTGAAAGGGAAGGTTAGTCCAGCTCAGTCAGATGCTGAATGCTCTCTTTCAGTACGTTGTATTAAACGATGACTCAGCAGATGACACATTGTAGCCATGTTAAAAATCATGCAACAGACCCATCTCTGGCTGTATCCCAATTCAGGGTCTGCAGCCTCAAAGGCCGCATTTTAAGGCCGATTACGTCACAGCGACGCAACGAAGGCTGTCCCAATTCAAAGGCTGCTCGAAATGCGGCCTTCAAATGCGTCCTTCATTTCCCTGAATTTTAAGGATGTGGCGGTGTAGACTTCATGACCCAACATATCCCAGACTCCATAGCGCGGCGGTGGGTGTGGATAATTTTGCCGAAAAAAACAGCGGAAGAGGGGCGCCCGAAGAGTAAACTTTTAAAGTAAGTACTGAATATTATGTCACTTATTTATGTGCAAATGTTTGATAATGAAGAACATTAAAACATTACTGTTGGCCACATGTTGGCAAAGTTATGTGACATTAGTGATGTTTGTACTTTCAGCGTTTACTTGGTTTTAAAGCCTTTACTTTAAAATATACGCTGTTCAATAGTCAACCTTAATCTTACAGAGAATGTGATGATTTTTATGGATAATTAAAGTCAGTCATATATCCACAAACACAACAAGCTGAAAGTCAGTGATGCTGCTCGGTTTGCAGTCCTGAATATCACGGCACAAGCAGGATTCACTGCAGTGTTAATGTTAGCTATTTTATATTGCTGCCTCTGTTCGGTGGTGTCGAGCCAAACGGACTTTAACGTGTGTTTGAATGAGCTGACGGTTCACTTGTTAAGCTGAAAGAAAGATGCTTTAATCACAGCAGTCACCAGTGTTGGGTAAGTTACTTTAAAATAGTAACTTAGTTACATTACTAGTTACTTCTATCAAAAGTAACTCAGTTACTTCAAGTTACTCGTTACTTTCAAAGTAACTAGTTACTAGGGAAAGTAACTTTGGTTTTACTCAGAATTCTCTTGTTAATGTGTTGCTTCCATAACTTTGCCAGTCTTCTAGCTTGCTTACTTGCCACAAGTGCACTGTGTCACCTACCAATAGAAAGGAAAAGATAATGTGCATATTTCCACGAGAGAATGCCATGATTCTAGCCTACGTCACAGCGTCATGTGCGCCTTTTACATCCAACACAAAACCTGCAGTCGTGGTGCTTTGATTGTACTCAGAACTCGGAAATTCTGCCTTCTGAATAGGAAGATGTAGGTAACACCAGACTGCAGATGAGCTGCATACAGAGCTGGACTCGGACAGAAAATTGGCCCGGGCATTTTGACTTGAGACTGGCCCGCCACTATAGGAAAAATCATAACGCCTTTGAATGAAAACAAACGCTGTTGTGACAGTGATGTACACTGTTTTGATGCTTTATATGTATCAATCTATCAATCGTTTGTTGTAAGATTCAGATAATTATTTTTTAAAAGCCAGACATTTTAAATGAGAATAAGAAAGAAAAGTATTTCCTTGTGCCCACCTCTCCCTGTTAATGCCCTACCTGGCGCCCCTGGCAAAACTTTGCTAGACCCGCCCCTGCACAGTTACCAGCTGTCAACTACTTAGAAAAAACAAACATTTATTAAAAATAAATGTTTGTTTCAGTTCTATGAAGCTTTGAGTATTTTGGATTAGTAGCAGTGCTGTGTTTGTTGCATCATATTGCTGTAATTGTTTATATGCTTTATATATTCTGAGGTAAGTTGATCTATTGTGTTACATCATATTCTATAAGGATGTTATGTGTTTGTAGGCTTTCTGCCCATTTAGCAGAAGTCAGCCTGTTTAAGGCTCTGATATATATTCTGTATGACTTAAAGCAGTTATGACATGGTCTGATTTTCTCACCCAATAAAGGAATATTTAATATATCAGTCTACTCTTCATTCTATCAGACACAGTTATCACAGCTCGTACATTTTCTTTGTATACATATATGTAAGCATTGAGCCAAATTTAGTAATGCCAACATACTGAAGGAACAACATTTGTCTCTTATATATAATACATCTATATATACACTGTCAAAGATATTTGAGTGTCTTTGAGTGAAGATTTAAGGTGATAGGAAATATAAATAGTTGCAACTTGAATCTTTACTGAAGCTCAGTATTTGACACAGAGTTCACTCACATGTGCTGTACCAGTGTACCTGCACATGTGATCTGGCAATAGAAGTGATTTGATTTGAGAGTTCAAACTCACTGCTGTAATAACTAACAATGATTAGTATAATAACTATAATATTGGCCATATCATATTTATATGACTTATATGACTGTTCAGTACAGAAATGAAGCCCAACAATCATGTTTTACAGTCCTGTGGTCTCAGCCTCAGATACTTATTAAATCACAAAAAGCTCATTTAGAAACAAACAAACGAACAAAACATGTTCTCCTTCATTTCTGTCAACCACACATTTCCAGCTATCATGGTTGCTAGGCAACCTGGGCAGCGCGACGGAGGCTAGACCATCCCATTTCACAAGCCTCACACTTCCGGCCTTAGCGGTCTTTGAGTACGCGGCCCTTGAGGACCGTTGAGGCTGCGTACTTTAAGGCTGCAGACCCTGAATTGGGATACAGCCACAGAGATACATCCACCCCTTTGTCACATCTGGGTGGGGGTTAAACTTTGCATAGTGGTGTTAAGTCAGTCAAGTCAGTCAACTCTTGTCAGCTTTCAGCAGTCCAGTCAGTTCCCCATTTTTTTCACTCATTTTTTATTCATTTATTCATTCAGTGCTGATAGTGGAATCTATCGTTGCATTTTGTTTCCACCCTCAGAAAAAGAATTTAGACTGGATTACCGCTGAATCCTTTTAGACAGGGACTCGCTTCCTAATTGTCCCAGTAAGTGGCTTTCTCCCGAGCCCATTTTAATTTTGGAGAAACTCACTTTGCAACCGTTCCCGACAACATGTTGTGTAGTTCTTCCTGTTCAAATGTTCAGATGTGCTTTAAATGACAGAGATTTAGCAACAAATTTTTAGTGCACTGTGAAAGTCACAAAATAAAAAGGAAAAAAGAAAGAAAGGCCTTGTTAAGTCATGACACGTGTTCTTCATCCCAGGAGGGGAAATCACACCAAACCTAACTGGCAGGTTCAACTTTGACACAAAAGACAAATCATCAGCCAGATTAATCTCAAACATTCATCCACACACCTCACACCACACAACATAACCCTGTTGTCTCATCACATAATGAATTACTTCTCATGTAATCAAATGTGTGCCATGTTAAAACTTCTTCACACACCAGAAACTCAACAATCAGCTCACTCATTCAAGACCCCTCATCAGCATCCTGTTTTCTCCTCTATGATTCAACCACCTTTTCTCCAAAATGATATTCGTCCACTAGTCTATGTATCACTTTCATCTTACTAGTGACTTGGACAAGATGACAAACAGAATCTCATGCTTGGACTCTGTCTGGTCTTCATGAGTTTCATTGTATGTGTATGTAGGGTTAGTATGGTTAATACATTTTCTGTTTGTGTGTGTTTTTGTGTACCTTTCTCATTTTGTGGTCCAGACCTCTTCTCAGTTTTCCCCTTAAAGCAGTCAGTTTCCTTTTCCCCAGGATTGCTAACCCAATTTTTGATTTCCCACACTAAACAACAGCCTTCCTCTGTGTTCTCACCTGCTCCCTCCACTCTGTTCTCCTCTCCCACTTTGCAGTCCAATGGCAGTCAGTTCTCTTCAGCTTTGTCCTGGGTCATCCTCGCTGTCTCATCTTGCCATTCCACTCCAAACGTGGCAAATGTCACTCAGACAGTCTCCTCAAAAGTCATCTTCACACACAGTGAAGTTGCAGCTTGCTGGAAACGCATCTCCATCCATCCATGATGATGGGTTTTCTTTCTCTCTGATGCCGTTTGCACACACTGCTGCTGGACCTCTCTCAGGACTCTGCTGTTGTCTCTTGGCCTGCTGTCAACTGTTGATGTTCATGCCTGTGCTTCTTGAACTGCACTCCTTATCTTCAAGGAGAGGTTAGCTTCCCTTGAGCTTGTTTTTACAGGGTGAGGAACACATAGCAGTTAAGCTGTAAACACAATTCAGCCAAAACTTGGCCTGAGTGTTTCCTAATGATGTTAACCTATAATTTTGTTCCAACTGCTGCTCGTGGAAAATTGATCCAGGTCTGCTTTTCATCTGAAGTGACAAACTAAGACATTTTCATTATTCTCATCACTGCTTAAACAACACACATCTCTCTCTCCCGTTTTTTTGAACTCTCCTTCCTTACAAACAGAAAGTGAGATTGTAGCTGTTTCAGGCTGAGAAACACTCTTCATGTTACCATTGTTTTATTTTTTCATCAACAACACAACTATTTTATTTCTTTTGTGTCCACTGGGGTAGAAGGTGACCTGCAGAATCATCTCTGCCCCAGTTCAAGACCACTTCACACACACATACTTTCACACCTCTCTGTAACTCACACACAGTGACGTCAGACACAATCACCTGCTTTTTGCCAAAACAAAAACATGATGCTGATGTTACAAAAGTCTCACACATATGAATCAGGATGCAGAAAAGCTGTTGCCCATCTGAGGTGTGAGGAAGAAACTGAACTCACAGAACTCACTAATGTCAGTTATCATCGCTCTGTTTCCCTCCCTCTGATGTGTTCAACCAGCTCCTGCTCTGAAAATGTGTAGCTCGCTCATCAGCTTAAAAGTGACTGCATACAAAACAACAATCAGACTCACACAGACCACGTCTGGCCCGCACACACAAAATAGGCACCAACAAGCGCTCTGACCTCCTTTTGGGGAAGAAACCAACACTCAACACCCTCAGAGGTGGAGAAAACCTTTTTAACCTCCTTTCGATGGAGAAACCTGCTTAACCCTCCTTAAAAAAATTAAACACTGGTGGAAAAACCAGACCTCCTTAAAAAAAAATAAAGAAAAACTGGTGGACAAACCAGGTAGCTTGCGTCTACACGCACAGCTTGCGCACTCACGTACCTGCGTTTAACCGCACGGTCACGTAGCCGCTCTCTAAGGCCTTCTGTACTCACTGTTCGTGTTGTTTCGTTCACGGGGAAAGTCTCTGGATCCCGTCAATCGCCATCCAACCCGAGGGGAGTTCAGACGCAAACTCGCCGGCCTGGCGACAAAGTTAAGCACCAGGTCTTTCATCAGGTGTCGCAGACGTCTCGCTGCTATCAGACTTTAGCGGCGTCATCTCCCTCCCCCTCGGTGGACGCAATGTGTTGGGTTCTGGCTCGGAAGGACCAAATAAATGCTCAGTCTGTGTTTCCACAGGCTCTGCTAGTTTAGAAACTTATTCTCGTGAAGGACAAAAACAAGACAGAACATCTTCAACCGGTCTTTTACTCGCTAGAGAGGGAAGGCTGCTCGTGGAGCTTTACGCTCCTCACCTGTCTCCAGCCCAGCTCCTTCAAAGAGCAGCCCTCCTCGTAGCCTTTTATTGACAAACTGTTACAATACACAACACAAGCACCTCCCACCGTAAAACTCCCCTTGGTTACAAAGAAAAGGCACTATGTGTGTGTATGTGAAAGCACCTGTATGCTTGTGTATGCATGTGCAAGAGATGTGCTTACAATAAAACTCCCCCAGCACCAGAGTAGCTGTGAGGTGGTCAGAGACAAAGGAATGTCTTTGATCACACAGTTTGAAACAATGTAGAGATGGTAAGCATAAAAATGACAACATTAAACAATTCACTTTAACAGTGTGTGTCAAATATAAATAAGGACATACCAGAAAAAGCTGCGAGTTTCTTCTATTTAGAGTCAAGTTAGTGTTTTGTGTCTTTGTTTGAGGCCTAATGTCAAGCAGAGGTGTGTGTAACTGGACTGGTCTGTTATATGTGTGAAATGTGTGCTTCTCTTCAGTATCATCTTTGTCACTGCTGATTCCTTTGTGTCGTCATGTGTTGAGAAGAGAGAACAGTGATAACGGAGGAGCAAAAGGAAGCCCAGAAATCTGTATCCAACAAGGAAGGACAAGTGTTGGCTCACCAGTGATCCCAGCAGAGGCCACTGGTTTGGCTCCAGTTGTTATAGATTCAATAATGTTGTTCCTACAGATACATGTTAGCATCTTTATTGTAGAAAAGAATTGTAATTTGAAGATAGAAACAAGGTAGAAAACAGCTCCATGATCTGATCTTAATGATGTTGTTTTTATTTCTGTCTGTCAGAACTGGATTGGAAACTATCAAAGGTCTAAAAACAGCCTCAACCCTCCCAAAGAGCAAACTTTACACACGTCATCTTTCAGCTACAATCTTTGTTGCAGGGATCTTCTGCCAAACAAGGCTGAGAGAAGATTTCTTACAGCTGTCATGTTGATGCTGTTTCAATCTTTGGGCAAACACACTCATATATTAGGGCTGATATCAGGGCTGCACAAGTTCTTTGTGTTTGTGATCATGAATAATATAAGTGAGCCTGTTGAAGAATGTTCTCATGGTTGCTACATTATTATATGCCATGTTATTGTTCTGTATTATATTCACCTTTCACCATCCTTTCCCAGCCCACTGTTACACCATCCATACAACCTGACTGTGGCCCAATGTGTTTGATAGTTTGTGTTGGATAAAGAGATTTGACAGACTTGGTTCTCTCACGCTTCATTTTGCGAAACTATTTTTAAATCCCTGTAGAACTGGAACCACGTAAGCTAGCACAATCATTTTTATGCACATGAAACCGGAGGAGTTGTACTTACATTTAATGCCATCAGCTTGACCTAACTCATGGTTTCCTTCCACATATAGCTTTGCAAAAACAGCATAAAAAGCACTTGCAGCAACAAAAACACAATATTCCAGAAACACGCTTTGCCGATCCGATCAGCTGTTCGTAACACTTCCTACGTTGGAATAGACGTCAGTGCGAACTATTGCATGTCCACCGTTACCTGGCCAAAATCGGAAGTGACGTCATTAGTTTTTTACCTTCGGGGCCTTATAAGCCTGTACTGGTGTTTTTAAAAGTCATGTTTGACTTCATACTTTTCTGAATAGTTTCTGGGATGCTGAGAACTCAAATTGCACTGCTGAAAATAGTTGATTTTGATGCACATGCTGCTTTTTTGCAATATTTATTTTCATTTTTCCTGCAGTATATAAAAATTGGTGTTTCTCAAAAATAAAACTATGAAGACACTCAAAATAAATTTCCTGTTGTTAGAAACTATTTTGTGCAACTTTTTTGTATTTACAGTTTTGAGGAACAAACCTCTTAAATTTCTCTAACTAGAAATATATGTAAAAAACAAAACAAAAACGATTTTCAATTTTTTGTAGTTTATTGCACTTTTTTGCAATTTATGTAGTTATTATAGACTTAATGCATACATACTATCAAAATTTGGGCTATAACGGTTATATTGATGTACAGCAACTTGAAATGCTCACAGAAATGGCACCACAGCATGTGAAAATATAAAGATAACTCTGGTGGACTTGGTTCTATGGTAGGTCTTAAAGGGTTAATATAGATTTTCAATGCAGGCTTTTGGTGAGCCACTGGGTTCTGTGTAATAATCATCTCAGCATTTTACAATAGAAAAGCTCTTTATTAGCTCTTCATTTATTGTTATTGTACATGAAACAAAGAAGCTGTGTTTCTCACTTGATGTTAGTTTCATGTTCATCAGGATCATTTTATAAAGAGCTGATATTGAGACCATTTACTGCACTGGCTGCACATCCTGTCTACATTTCTCTGCATGTACTGTGTTTGTCTTTGGTTGTCTTTTCATATTTCTCCATATTTACACAGACAGTGAACAGCAGTAGATCTACTCTTCATCTGTTTGTAGGCCCAGTGAAAGACATGAAGCAGAAATGGTGTCATTAGGAGAAGAAGAGAAGAACAACTACGGCGAGGAGGCAGCAGCTCTTAAAGATGAAACACAGCAGCTTAGCCCTGAGCTCAGAGAGCTTCACATGAAAAAGCTCCTCAAGCAGATCATGTCAGAGGTTTGTCATCAACAGGAGGAACTGTTAATATCATAGGATGAAGGATGCTGTCAGCTGGATGAAGAAGGTTATTTAATGGCAAACGTTCACACTGAAGTCAAATTGTTGTCGTGTTGAACAGATTCATGTACTGATTGTCTCCAGAATGTTAGAAGAGCTTCAGTGAATCATTAGAAACAACTTACAGCTGCACAGTTGTGTCAAACCAATCTTTGTGTCATTGTGGGATTTTTGTGTTTCTACATGTGACACACGTCTAAAACATGCACACAATTTGAACACAAAACCGGGACTCATTTGTTACCACATCCAGATGCTGGGAGACATTTCCTTGTAGTCCTGTGTCTATATATATGTACCATTAGATGTTATTGGAATGATTGTCAGCTTTGATAGTTTCATGTATGTTTAGCTGGACGGCTGTTTGATCCTCGACATGTTTAAAGGTGTCCAGTCCTGAGACACTGGGGGTGGAAACAGCTGTGATGTCATTGGACTGTCACAAAGACAGAAGTGCATGAAGTGAGCAGCCAAGGAGCCGCTGATGTTTTGGATTCAACAGTTTAGCATTTGAAAGGTTGACACGGACACATTTGCACATAGAAAGCTGAATTTGTCACATGCCACAGTTAACTCACTGTTCAGTGTTTTTCAGGAAGCTTCTTAACTGCCTCTGCTGCCAAACAAGCAGCTGATGTCCTTGAGAAGAAGCTGAAGAAGTCTTCAACAACAAATACAGGAAGTGGACTTTCAAATACTAGATTCACTTTAGACTCACACAAGAAATGACTCAACTAGCTGTGTTTGATTGACTCCTTTGACTATATGAAAGGTCAGTGTGTGTCTGTACACAGACTGTTGTGTTGGACTATTATTCAGTTGTCTGCTGAATGTTTTCAAATGTCTGCATCTCAGTGTAGATGAGGCTGGGGGTCATGGGAGGCCACCATAGCAGTCTCTTCAAAATCATGACATCATCATAAATGCTACTGGACTGTCTGATGGGCTGACGGTGAAAAAGCCGTCAGGAAGGAAACAGAAGACATTTCAGAGGCTGCAGGCAGATTTCTTTGATTTGGGGCCTTTTTCAGCTTTATTGGACAGAGCAGTGAAGATAAGTGACAGCAAAGCAGAGGGAGAGAGAAAGGGGACGTGGCCCGGGTCAGAATCAAACCAGGCCAGCTGCTCTCCACCTCGTGGCACATGGTCACCTGCTCATCCTAGTGAGCTCCACCAGCAGCCCTTTCACACAGTTTACACTGTCAAACACTGTGTGTGGACCTCAGCTAACAATAGGCTACATTTAAGTCTGGACTACATGCTTTTATATTGAGGGAGATTTTTCACTGTTTTTATTCCATCAGCTCAACATCATGAGCAGCTTTGACATAAAGACATCAAACTCAAGCTGACTTTAAACTGGATCTACTTTTAATACAGGGGCTCAAAAACAACTAATGTCTTTATTATATATCAGGGCAGAAAGTCATTTCATCTCAAATGGAAAACAGCTTTATCTGGAATAACCAGCACTATCAACTGGTTTGGGATCTCCAACAGTTTCATGTCTTTACAGCTTCTCCAACAAAGTTCCTGTAAAATCAGCATTTTTGTCTTTATTGGTTTGATAGTGATTGATTATTCAGTCCCAATCTGCTGTCATCTAAAGAACAAAATGATGTTTCTATGAGTCAAAAAGCTCCAGATGTTGTCGGTTTCACAAAGAAAATAAGGATTAGGAACTTAACCCTTTAAAACCGGTTGGAGCGGGCACGCTCTGTTTTGCGTAACTATTTTTAAATCCTGGTAGCTCTGCAACCACGTAAGCTAGTGCAATAATTTTTTTTACATATGAAACCGGAGGAGTTGTACTTACATCTTATGCCATCAGCTTGTCTTCGGTCACAGTTTCCTTCCACATATAGTTTTGCAAAAACTGCATAAAAAGCACTTGCAGCAACAAAAACATAATATTCCAGAAACACGCTTTGCCAATCCGATCAGCTGTTCATAACACTTCCTATGTCCATCAGCGCGAACTATCGCATGTCCGCCATGACCTGCCTGAAACCGAAAGTGACATCATTTTGTGGAAATGTAGTTTTTTACCATATAGCCTCATGAGCCTATACTGGTGTTTTTAAAAGTTATCTTTGACTTCATGACTTTCTGTGTCGTTTCTGGGATGCTTAGGACTCATATTGCACTGCTGGAAATAGTTTATTTTGATGCATATGCTGCTTTTTTGCAAATTTGCTGTATAATATTTATTTTCGTTTTTCCTGCAGTGTATAAAAATTGGTGTATTTCAAAAATAAAACTATGAAGACACTCAAAATAAATTTCCTGTGGTGGGAAACTATTTTGTGCAACTTTTTTGTATTTACAGTTTTGAGGGATAAGCCTCTTAAATTTCTCTAACTAGAAATATATGTTGAAAAACAAAAACGATTTTCAATTTTTTTGTAGTTTATTGCACTTTTTTGCAATTTATATAATTACTATGCACTTAATGCAGACATATTATTAACATTTAGACTGTAATGGTTGTATTGATGTATAGCAACTTGAAATGCTCCCAAAAATGGCTCCACAGCATGTAAAAATATAATATAAGCTCTGGCTGACTTGGTTCTATGGTAGGTCTTAAAGGGTTAAACACAAAGTGTTTGGAGCCAAAATGATACCAAGCTGCTCTTTTTGAAATGGCAGAGGTACAGTGGTGTCTAACAGCACACTGTGGAAGGCAAACATGTTATTGTTGGATGAAAATTCATGAATCCTTTGTAGATTTGAGCTTTTGGAGCCTTTCTTTTCTCTTCAGGTGTACAGATGCTGAGGAGGCAGGTGAAACAGGTGGAGCTGGCAGAGGGTGTGTCTTAGTAACTCTGTGAGGTAGAACTGGATCCAACATTGTGGATGTGTTGATGTTGGAGCCATTAAGATTCTCTGGCCACACTGTAGGATTTCCCTTTGATTCACTGCGGGGGCATTTTGGAGTCTGTCAATGAAACTCTTCATATTTGTGTTTGACACCAGTTTATAGAAACAGAGAAATGTGTCATGCTTTTGTTCGGCCTCCACAAATATACACATTTGTTCATTGGCTGGACTTTTTGTAAGGAGACACATTGAAAACCATGTTAATAAGATCTTGTTGTTTCCTGTGGATCCGACACAGAGAGTGGACTTCAGACAGAAACCATGGAAGAGATTTTAGAGGCCGTGTGTGGCAACAGGAAGTTTCTGTATGTTTGCTGATCTTACATGTGGAAAACAACACGTGATGTTTGTGAAGTTCTACAATGATTGCAGCTGCCGTCATAGGCAACTCTCGCATTTAAGTTCATTTTATTAGACAGTTAAGGTTGAAACAATAACTAGTTGAAATATTAAGAAAAAAATAGTAATTCATGTTTGTTGATTAGATTTATATGTTTAAATGTGTTATTTGTGCTAATTGTGCAATTAGATATTAACCTTTTCTAAAGTTGTGTTGTGGCTAAGAGGGCATTTTTTGGCTGTCACACTCAGCAAGCTAATTAAGAGACGAGCCACGAGGTTTGCACGTCTGCAGAAAGATAAATGAAGAGTGCCTTTTTTGGACGTCCCCACCACATAAAAATGAAAGTTTATTCCCTTTGAGTGAGGCCAATGAGGTAAATGTTTTATTTATTATCGATGTATGTAAATACGCGAGTGTTGCGTGATATTCAAGTGCTATAGCCGCAGTGTGAATTGTAATGTGTACTTTATTGATCATTTTGTTGGAATGTTTCGTTGTTTAAAATGCTTAAGGACTTTAGTAAGAATATTCATTTAAGTTTGTATTTCCTTTTAGTTCTGACGGCATTGTATCAGCTGTGGTTGGACATCATCACATGTTAAGACATGTGGAGGAATCCTCCTGTCCGAAATAAATGTCAGTTTAAACACAAAGAACAAGTTGAGCTTCATTAAGACTCGAGGGGATTAACAATGATCATTGTTCTGACAGCATTTTGAGTGGGAACAGTTCAAAGTTATTTACTGATTGAAACAAGCTGAATGTTTCTGTGCACGATGAAGAAGAAGATCAGCAGCAGCAGCTGATCAATGAATTGACATCTATCAGTCATTTCATGAGATGAAGTCATCAGCTGACATTTGTTCTAACTGTGTGATAAATGTCAGAACGTCAGGGCTCTGCTTTAGTCACTACTTGATGATCATTGGCTCATTGTTGAATCCAGTGGCCCAGTCTGACCTCTGACCCTTTGCTGCAGGTCTTCTGTGTTATCTCCACTTTCATGTCTGATCTTCTGCTGTATCGTCCAAAATAAACATCTGAATCATTTCCAACACTTCAGCAGATCTTTAGTTTGGGCAGTACAGTACAAAATAACACATATTGTACTATACTGCCCACTTCCTGATCTTATTGGATCTGTGTGTGAGGTTGGTGAAGGAAACACATGTTTACTGAGTGAATCGCTGCCATTAGGAACTAGTTTTTCATATCACAGCCTAGAAATCACACAGGACCATTTCTGCAGGTGAAAAGTCGTAATTGGAGGAAAACAACTGTATCGTTTGTGCGACTGTTGTTTGTAAATGAAGAATTGTCCCAACTACATGTGCTGCTGACCTTTGACCTTTTCTTTAGGTGCACAGAGGCCAGAGGAGTCTGTGGAAACATCCAGAACTGAGGCAGTGCTACAGATGTCTTCAAATAAAGTGGTGTATTATCCATGGGTGTGTTCTATTCCTGTTCAGACCTGCTCGCTGTCAATGGGCTTCATTCCATTTCAGACTGCCGGTGGTCGGCTGTGATCTAAACTCAACATGGCTCCTGTGTTAGAAGAGCCTCTGATTTTAAAATATGCACATTGAATAGTTTCTGTCCAACACTATGGAGCTACCAGCCCAGTATATGTAGCCCACAGTAGATGGAGTTATCAAGCTGCACTGACAAACATCAGGACTCATGTAATCCCTACATGTGGACCTTTCACAGATGGATCCAAGTGCAGATTCAACTCTGCATTACATTTGACTTCAGCTGTTACACACTTTCATTTTCTAGCTGTGTCACTTCCTGCTTTTTGGATCAGATAGTTTATCCATGTCCACAAATGTTTGGCTGCATATTTGTATCATCTCTATTTTCTAGTCTTCATACAGCCGATATTTCATGTGAACTCCAATCTGCCACCTGCCATCACGTTTTCAGGGTTCATTCAGTGTTGAAATGTAGGACAAACAGCAGCACATGTTCTCTAAATGTTTGCAGTCATTTTTAAATGAAGCTGATACTACATGAGACATTTTCCACATTTATTGTCTTTGAACAGAGAATAATAAAGCCATCAAACATATACAGGCTTGTGCAAATACAAACTTCTGTGGTGCATTTGATGACCTGCAGAGGAGAACAAGTCGGGCTTTTCAGCCCTAACACAACCTCTTTGTTCTCAATACTACAAAACCTTAAAAGGCTGATATGCAAGTTTGCATGAATCACCAACACAGTTGTATTTGTTTCTAGTATAGTTATAAATAATGTGATCAAATATCTGCTGACTGATTAGATCCAGTATCTATTACAGATGAAGTGGATATCACAGCATGTTGTTAATCCGTCATATCAAACTAAACAGTGTTGCTGGTGTAAATATCCTCCAATAAAGTCAGATGGGCTGAGGGCTGCTGTTGCCAGGTAACGATGATGTCACACTGGATCTTCTGATCTTTAGCATCGTAGCGCTCGGACTCAGATGTTGGCTCATGTGTTGTCATACACCAACATGACGTTCTACTAGTCAAGGCCTCACCTTAACCCACTGATGCTGATCACACAGACCCACTAACCCAGCGTCACCATTAATGTCACATTTAATCAGACCACATTTACATTACAAGCCCACTACAACCATTATCAACATTTTAAATTACATTATACATCTGCAGTGATTTAAAGCACCACTATTTTAACCTGATTCATTTCTCCACCTTAACAGTTCATTCCTCAAATCAAACAAGATATTTGACCCTCAAACAAATGTACAAACAAATAATTTAATATTTATTTTCCAACTTTTACAAGTGAAATCAAACAAGTGTATTTAACAGTGAAAACCAGAGTGGAAGCTGCTCATATAGAGTCCAACCCAGGCTAAAAGTAAGTGGAGTAGACCAGCATCATCAAAGTGTCGGCTCTCTGAACACGGTGCAAGATCGCCATCTGCAGGACAAAACTAGTTTTTCTTGCCCTCCTCGTCAACGTCAAGATGACGTCATCGTACAACAAAACATGCAGATCAGGTGACATGACTGTCTAAGAGGCGGAGTTAAACTGTGGCAGGTAAGCATGTGGAGGAGGAGCAACAACTGCAGCATGACGCTGGAACATCATCATTGCATTATACAGTTTCCTCTCTAACTGGATGATGCTGTGAACAAGAACAGCTGTGGAACCATTGGCCATTTCCCATAGTGTAGCTGAGTCAAAACAGCCCAAGTGCTGAGCGGGAAAACATAATGATTTATGTAAAGTCATAACTGGCTGCAGCAGCTGACCTTTGACCTGTGAGCTGCAGCTTAAGTTTCTTTTATGGTTCAGTGTTTAATGTTTAAACTTTATTGCTGCACACACGCCCACAGTCAGGTTGTATACATATTGAAATGTTATATACAGTGTGGCAGCTGACCCTTGACCTTTAACCTGTGAGCTTCAGACTCATTGCTGGTGTGAGGTGTTTAATACTATTGAAGCTTGCAGACACACCCACATCATCTGATTAGTTCTCAGGGTTGTTCAGTGTGTTGGAGTTGGAGCAGAAACCTGCTGCAGGTTAATTATTGATCAAACAATATCACACAAGGTGCAGCAGCTGACCTTTGAGCTGTGAGCTTCAGACTCTTTGCTGGTGTGAAGTGTTTAATGTGACTTCAGCCTGCAGACACAGAGGACTGATGAAGCAGAAGACTGTCTCTGTTTCTACACAGACCTTGTCCAGACAGCAGAGCTGCAGAGTGAAGACGTTCATGGGAAGAAGCTGAGTAAGTGCAACGTCCTCTTTGAATCCTGGATCAGGAAGTGAAGCCGGAGAATATTTGGTGTTTAAATAAGGTTTCTGTCTTTGACTCAGTCTGCTGTCACTTTGTTTCAGAGAGAAAAAGAGATTTCAGATTAACTGCATTATATGCTGAGTAACTAAATGCTGCTAGTCTGTGGTGTCACTCCCAGCAGCATCACGTCATTTCTTTACTCTGACCTTTAACATCAGTTCACTTAGCTAGCAGAGCAGCTAGCAGTTAGAGTATGAACTCTGTGTCAACAGTCAGCTTGGTCCTGGTGGTCACCTGGTTTCATGTTTGCTGATGATCCAGATGTGTCCACATAATTATTTATTTCTGTAAATGTAAAGACTTTACAGATAAACAACAGCAGCCCTCTGGCTGGACTCTAACCTGTGAGTTTCCTGTGATTGAAACCACAAGCTGACATTTTCCTTCTGAAGCAGCTGAATGGATGTTTGAGTTTACCTGCATACATGGTGCAAATAAACCCGCTTTGGATGGTTTGGAGGCGGAGCCCAAAGCAGGACAGGATTCTAATGTGATTGGTCACTTTGATGAGGTGGCTGTAACTCAGGTGGTCGAGCAGGTCACCTGTTAACCAGAAGGTTGGTGGTTTAATGCCAGTCTACATGATGTCCTTGGGCAAGATACTAACCCCATGTTGCTCTCCGATGCATCCATTAGAGTGTGAATGTTAGACAGGAAGCACTTAGAAACATGGAAAAAGTGCTTGTGTGAATGCACAAGTTTGTAAAGCTTGTGTTTGAAAAATAAAGTTTATTTCTTATTATTTATTTTATAATAAAGTTATTTCCTGTGCAGCAGTGTAAATACTGACAACTATAGCTGGATTATTTATTTGAACTATTTTAAACCAGAGGCTTCAGACGCAGGTTCTGCAGCCTCTGCACTGCTGTGCCATCAGTCTGTTGGACAGTATTTGATAGATTTCAGGGAAAAATGAAGGAAGATGAACAACTGGTCAGAAACACTTATACTTTATACATCATGCTTTTCTTATGCAACATCCACACGTGAATCATGAAACTTTAACATTTAAAGTATCGTAGCTCTGTTGCTAAATTTTCTGACTCTTGTTTTAATGGTAATAGTCAAAGTGTGATCGGTGAATTGTGAGCAGCAGAAAGTAGGAAAACACTAATTCTGGCACAAGGGGCCACAAGCCTTTGTACTCCAAGTGCCAGCCTGAGTAAATGGGGAGTGTTGCATTAGTAAGGGCATTCTGAACTAAAGCTTTACCAAATAAAATGCGTGGATCATAATGAATAAGACTGTCATGCTACTGATGGCTGAAAGAAAAGGAAGAGGAGAGGAGGAAGGAGGCATGTTAGGAGTAGGGACGGGTATCGTTTAGGTTTTATCCGATACCGGTGCCAAACCGGTACTTTTGAAACAGTACCGGTGCTTAATCGGTGCTCGAATCACTGCTTAAAGAATGGAGAACACAAATTTCGTCCTAAAACCTCTCATGTTTAGCTGGGTTTTTTTTGTAAAAAGATAACAATGTTAGCCTTTTTTGCAGCTATAGGGCATCTATGGTTTCACTCTATCAAACAAGAAAACAGCCTCATGTAACTACGACAGTGTTTGCTAGTTCACCTTACATGCATTAACGTAATAACGTGGTTAGCCTACTCAACGTAAATTACACACGAACAACATGAAGCTACTGACCCAGAGAAGAACGGCTGCTGCTGCCATCATCATCCATCATCATTTCTGCTACACTGGCAGGGCTAGGGGCCAGGGCTCTCCTCTTCGGGTTCTTGGGGGATGTTGCTAACTCCGGGTCGATAACAGGCACCACACCCGCAGTAGATGTGCTCAGTGTGAGGTCTTGCAGCAAGCTATCAAATACGGTGCATTTCTCGGCTTTCACAAAAAACGCTATGTGTCGCCAGGTGTTTTATGGTAAATGGACTGATTCTTATATAGTGCTTTTCTACTGTCCCGGAGTACTCAAAGTGCTCTATACAACATGCCATGTTCACCCAATCACATCCATTCTCACAAGCACTTTATCTATACTCAGTGCTTTCTAAATACATTCACACACAGATGGATGCATCGGAGAGCAAGTTGGGGTTAGTTTGCCAAAGGACATGTGACACACACTGGAGGAGCTTGGGATCGAACCATCAACCTTCCGATCAGTTGATGACCAGCTCTACTCCCTGAGCTACAGCCTCCCTGTTTCATCAGTTACCTCCTTTGCACAGTATCACCTTAAAGCACTTGTTGCAGGCTGCTGAGTTTGCATCTTTTGTTGTGAAGTACAGTCAGACTTTGACCGTTTCGCCTTGGGCATTTTTAATCTGTAGCTCTGCTCTAAAAGAACGTACGTACCTGGGCCCGCCTACTATCCTTGGAAAGGTAAAATGATTGGCTAGAATCCAAAGTGTATGACATCTCAGGAAAAAAAGCACCAAAAAAGTCTGATTACTTACATTTATGTCAGAACCAGTGCCATTATGCCATCAGATACCGATACCCATCCCGAGTTAGGAGGCAATGGTAGAGAAGGAAAGACAGGAGAGTGGAGGTGATGTATCTAAATGCATCTGAACAAAGCAGAAGTACACACCAAACTCAACGGATAGTCAAATGTAGAATCACAGAACAAAACTGCAGGCTGAGTTTGGATGTTTGACTTTGTCTTTCACACCTCTCTGTGTCTCACACACACAGTGACGTCAGACACATTCACACTCACTGTTCCATCTGCTTTGTGCACAAATTCATTACTTTCTTCCTTCAGTGATCTACATACTACGTGCTGCCCAGTGAATACTTTGCATTGTATTCAGTGGGTAGATATTGATTCTATTGGTAAACAGGCTGTAGCATAAACATCAGGTCTGTTCTGAAAACTGGCTTGTTCTGAAAACAAGACAACAATCAGCCACACTCACACAGACCACATCAGGAATGTCTTTGATCCTGCTGCTTGAACTAAGACTTACACATTTAAGTAACACAATGACAACATTTAACAATTTGACTCCAACAGCTGCCAGCTGAAATTGAAATGTAATTTAAATGAAGGATTGAAGGTTATTGGGTTTTTGAACGTAGAGATCACATGAACGTATATGAATTATGTGATATGTCTCTTCTATGTTTCTATGATCACATTTTGATGTTGATTGTGATTGGTTTTATTTGTTTCTTCAGTGGTTTTAGTGTTTTAATATTTGGTAATTTTTTCCATTTTGTAATTGTGTATAAAGTTTAATTTGAATGAAGTTACACTCAAATGGTTCAGGGTCTTCAGTCAGTGTGTGATCAGTTTTATACATGGCAATGGTCTTACGTATGCCGGTGTTGGTTATGGCTGATAACGGTATGTTTAAATCTGAAACAGCCTTTAAAAACTCTGTCCAGCCAATAGGTCTGAAGGTGTGTGTGTGGTTGTGACGGCTTTAATCAGGTCGTAAATGTGTGAACCCGGGATGGTGTGTTTATCAACAACAATTTCGCCTTTGTCATTGTAAGAAATCAAGTCTGGCCAACGAGAGAATGAGTTCTGCATTCCTTCTTCTCCTTTTAGGTATGTGTGTCAAAACATCCTCTGCAATAAAATCCTTCACCCCAGCATCACCATAAACAGGTTGGGTGTCCGCAGGCTGGGTTTGCACATCCATGTTAAATTGTTCCGGTAGGGATAAAGACAATATATTCTTTTCACGGGCACCTTGTCTCACAAGTGTGAGGTATCTTTGGAGAATATCACCATATTTTTTTTAGCTTTCTCATACACATCTATGTCTGATTCTTGTAACACTTGAAGCATCTCCTTGTCCAAGTCTTTCTGAGCCTGTTGTCTGATGTTGCCTGTGTACTGCTGCGGTTGCTTCAATAAGTCCAACTGATGTTGGGGCAACAAAAACATCTTTTGCACATGTTCCATTTTCACCTGTTTGCTATCAGACTGGATATGAAAGGGATTGCAGCCCCTAATAAGGGTAGTAAAAACCCGCCAGATTGGTTGATTGTCTTTCTCTTTTTCAAAGTTTTGATCTTTTCTTCGGCAATCAGTCTGATTAGAGATTTTTTTTTAGCTGTTTGTACTTCTGATTTGTCAGTGAAATGTTACTTTGCAATACGTTAAAGGCTATCTCACACAATGCATTGATGAAGTTTGCATTACTAATAATAACTCTGCGTAGAGCCGGGGGAGACTTGTATATCAACTCCAACAGAGACAGATTCCTCCGCATGACATCCTTTCACCTCTTCACTGTTTTTTGTTTTGGGATATAAACAACCGGACGGTCTGACAGTAAATTTCTTCGGAGTCTTAAATAGTCCAGGGTCTTAGCTTTATAGTCTATTAAAACATATCCATATGTTGTGGATGTGGCATCATTAAACGCTGCTATAATATATTTAGTATTACCAGGAAAGATTTGCCTACCTAAAAGCATGACTTGATATTTATCTCTTGGATTTTTAAACAATATTAGTTGGCGGACTTGGTTCTATGGTAGGTCTTAAAGGGTTAACAAATTGTTCTTGTCTGCAGGAAGAAGGGTGTCATCAGCAAGAGATTCGGGTATACCGTTAACAAAGTTTATGTCTCTTATCTTAAGAAGCTGGTCATATAGTGGCTGCCAGCATGAGTATCTATACACAATGTTGTCAATGCTGTGTGATATAATCCTGGAAGAATTTTCAATGACGCTTTTAACAAAAAACGTCTTGCCACAGTTACTGGAACCGCTGGCCACCATGCTGAACGGGTGCTGTAACCTGGCGTCAAACCCCTGATCTGATTTAAAATCCATAAGGCAGGGTTGTATAGTCTGGGAGCACACGGTGCTTATTGTAGACAACCTTAAGCTTCTTCACAATGGTTTCATTCTTCAAATGAAGCTTCTTTTTATCACGTCTGATATTATCAGAGATGGCGCCTAGGTGTGCGTCAGATGTCTGATTGGCTACAAACTTGTGGACTAAACCTTTCAAGGATTTGTGGGTGACAACTTTTGAGTTTAGTGCGTTCAGTGTTACGCCTTTACATTTGACCTGGGTCTTGCCCAGCGATGTGTGATATGTGTAGCATTTTGGCCCACTGGAAACAAATTCTACTATGTGATGCTCCACACCTCCCTCTCCAGAATCTAATTCGCTGGTGAGATCCCCCAGAAATGGGCCTCGAGGAGGCATCCAGTCGCCAGGGCGTGCCGTGAAAATGATGCTGTCTGTATCACAATACAGCACGCACTGCTGCACGTTGTCTAACAAATCATACAGCATGAGTCTGGCATGTGCAGCGGTCATGGCCCCCACAAAGACATTAACGTCCTTCATGCGGGATGCTCTACCATCAGAGTGGCGCCATTGCACCATGGTGACGTCGTCAGAGATGAAACAAAACTGCCACACGTCATCCTGGTCGCTAAACATTAGCTGGCTAAACCTGGAAGGGTCTGTAATGAACTCAGATGACACCATATTTGACGTCATACTGAAACCACCCCATAACGAGTTTAGCAACAGCTTGTTACAGTTTCGAACAGATCTAGCATTATTCCCTCCTTCTCATAATACTCATCTATATACTTCTGCTGCTCGTCAGGTGTTTTCACATGGTGAAGTCATAGTAAAATATTTTTTCATCACATGCAACCTTCTTGTACAGTTTTAGAGCATTTGTGAAAAACCCAACAATCATATGACCCCCTATGAGCAAGCACTTGGGCGACAGTGGGAAGGAAAAACCAGGCTCAGGGAGGGGCGGGGCCATCTGCTGCAACCAGTTGGGGTGAGAGAAGGAAGACAGGATAAAGACATGCTGTGGAAGAGAGACAGACATTAATAAGAGGTATGATTCAATGCAGAGAGGTCTATTAACACACACTGAGTGAGAAAGGTGACTGAAAAGGAAAAACTCAATGCATCATGGGAATCCCCCGGCAGCCTACGTCTATTGCAGCATAACTAAGGGAGGATTCAGGGTCACCTGGTCCAGCCCTAACTATATGCTTTAGCAAAAAGGAAAGTTTGAAGCCTAATCTTAAAAGTAGAGATAGTGTCTGTCTCCTGAATCCAAACTGGAAGCTGGTTCCACAGAAGAGGGGCCTGAAAACTGAAGGCTCTGCCTCCCATTCTACTTTTAAATACTCTAGGAACAACAAGTAGGCCTGCAGAGCGGGAGCGAAGTGCTCTAATAGGGTGATATGGTACTACAAGGTCATTAAGATAAGATGGGGCCTGATTATTTAAGACCTTGTATGTGAGGAGCAGGATTTTGAATTCTGGATTTAACAGGAAGCCAATGAAGGGAAGCCAAAACAGGAGAAATATGCTCTCTCTTTCTAGTCCCTGTCAGGACTCTTGCTGCAGCATTTTGGATTAACTGAAGGCTTTTCAGGGAGTTTTTTTAGACTTCCTGATAATAATGAATTGCAGTAGTCCAGCCTGGAAGTAATAAATGCATGAACTAGTTTTTCACTCTGAGACAGGATATTTCTAACTTTAGAGATGTTGTGCAAATGGAAGAAAGCAGTCATACATATTTGTTTAACCCTTTAACCCTTTAAGACCTACCATAGAACCAAGTCTGCCAGAGCTTATATTATATTTTACATGATTACAAAGGGTGTTTCTGGAATATTATGTTTTTGTTGCTGCAAGTGCTTTTTATGCAGTTTTTGCAAAGCTATATGTGGAAGGAGACCGTGACCTAGGACAAGCTGATGGCACAAGATGTAAGTACAACTCCTCCGGTTTTAAAGGATTAAAACTGGTCAGAGCGGAACGCTCCGTTTTGCGTAACTATTTTTAAATCCCGGTAGCACTGCAACCAAGTGAGCTAGCGCAATTTTTTTTTGCATATGAAACCAGAGGAGTTGTACTTACATCTTATGCCATCAGCTTGTCCAGCATGTGAACTTTCCTCCTAGACTCAGTCTGAGCACTCAGACAACATATTTCTAAAGCAGCACATAAAGGTGTGGCTCACACACACACACAGGTGAAGGAAACAGCTGCAGTATTAAAAACTGCTTCACTGTCTACAAATATATGAACTGAATGTTTCTTTCAGGCTGTAAAAACCTTATTTATCCTCCATTACAGTCCTGCATTCAGAGGATTACTTCTGTTATATTAGTACATGTATTTTATTCTGATGAACACATGAAACTCTGAGCTGGATTGAATCCATTGAATCAGAGTCCAGGACTCAGACTAAACACACTGAATGTGTCCTGAGCTCGGCCGCTGTTCCACAGTAACTGCTGTCAGAGTCACTGTTACTGAGTTAGCTTAGCTAGCAGAGCAGCTAGCAGTTAGAGTATGAACTCTGTAAGCAGTCAGCTCGGTCCTGGACATTGTTACTGACATAAAGCTGCTCTCTGCAGCCATGTTTGACCTGCTGCTTTGTAGGACTACAGTAATGGAGGATTTGGAGGCTGAACTCGGCTCTGTGACACTTTTTGTAGTGAACTGATGAAAGCTGCGTCTCAGATGGATGTTAGTCCAACACATCAGACACGACCTCTGCAGCTCTCAGTTGATGTGCACATGAATGATTTGTGTTTCCTCTGCAGGTGAAGGTAGAAAGTGTGTGTGAGCTGATGTGAATTGAGCAGCATGGATCAGTGTGAGGACAGAGAGGAGGGAGTCCCTCCCTCTAAAAGCACTCTGTGTGGGGAACATGAGAGCCAGACCAAAGCTCAGAGGTGAGATGACCATCTCTAACTGTCCATGACTCTTCTCCATGTCACAGCTCAGCACTCACATCACTGCTCCATCATTATTGACAGGAACCAGGCTGGACCTCCACCCAGAAGTGTGTCCTCTAAGAGCAAACGGGTGAAGGATTTCTTTTGTAATTTAGGGCGAAAAAAGTCATCTGATGAAAAGTAAGTTCATGTCAGTATTAAAATGTTTGAAATTTTAATCAGCTTTTTACAATTTAACGATTTAAATTATATCCTTTTTACATACTTTATTTATACTTTTTATGTAATGTATTGGACACATTGGATGTGACACATGTTTCATGTTCACTTATTTTTAGCGTCAATCAGAAACCATCCAGCTCTGTGTCCTTAAAGAGTGACCGGTCCAATCATCGAGGCATTACTTTTAAATCCCAGCCTGTGTCTGCTGCAGAGAGGTGAGCTGTTAGTAACAAGAATTCTCTGATTTAAATGATTTTGATGTTTCCTGGTTTCTAAAATGCATCTCTGTAGGAGAGCAGTGTCTCCAAGGACACACAGACTCAGCTGTAACTGTCAGTTTAAATGGTTTTAAGACACATTTGGACACAATTGGCTGTTTTTAACTATGTATTTTAATCAGAGGTGTAAATTTAGACCTCACACATCTGGATCCTAAACTATGATAGAAACAGCTGCTAGCAGTGGGTAGTTTGACTTTGATACGCTGCTCTAGAAAGCAAACAAAGGTTTGTGCAGCTCCTCTTCAGAAAAGTGTTCAGAGAGCAGCTGCTGTATTAGACAAAGGCTCGTCGTGTGAGCCCAGATGTGTGTAACAGCTGGATGAAGGAGAACCATCACAGTCACGTCTCCATCCCGCCTTTATTAATGAACTTCCTGTTGCTTGCAGATGACAGGAACACAAAGTGTTTGTGCCACGTGATGCTGCAGGATTTGTTAACATGTCCATGATGGTAACATCTCCTCGTCTAACTGCAAACACATGAGCGCTCCTAACGGCAGCTATCACAGCCACACAGGCAGACTGTGTCTCACTGTTGCATTCAGGGACATTTGTTTTCCTGTAAAAAGCTGAACTCTAATCTAAGAGGACTGTTACTGACAGGAAACAGCTGCATTATCTGCAGTCTGTGTGATCACAGCTGCTTCAATCACTTCATCAGAGAATTGATCATTGAATAAAACATGTTTGTGTCTGCAGAGGTCAGAGGTCACAGTCTGCAGGATCCAGCTGTCCATCTGTGAGGAGTGACCGGTCCAAACATAAACCTCCAGACTTCAGTGCTGAACCTGGACCAACGAGGTCAGAGAACTGTGATGACTCCTTTACATGTTTGTGTTTTCCTGGATAAATATGACCAAAGATTCATTAAAAAGATAAAAATATTAGACTTTGTCCTGTAGCGCTGTGTGGCAGGCAGGATTGGACCCAAACACAACAGGATGAAGTCAAAGAGGCAGCTTTATTTCAGCTGTGAACATGCAAACAGCAGAAATAAGAAAACATAACTGTAGGTTTGCAGTGAATGAAGCCTTAGCTCGACGCTCCACTTTGTCCCTCTTTTCCTTCTCCAAACAGCCACATCAGGAGTCTTTGATGGAGTTTTAAAATATTTCATTACAAATGTCCAAAGATGGGTTCAGGATACCTGAATCCACAATTATTAAAGCTAAAATAGTTCACAGGGTTTGGACTTTGTTAGGTGACGAGAGAACATCAAAGTGTTTTTTTTATCTTTAAACAGTATTTTTATCACTTCAGTTGCTCTCACAGCCCTGTTTGTTATTTTACCAGAGCTCTTATGTTTCACTCAGTGCTCCCACCAAACACCTTGGAGGACACATTAGTGTGATTTAGATTTCATTGGTGCAAACACCAGTCACACAAGCTAACCCATGGAGGCAGCAGCAGGCTTTGTGTTTGGTTAAGTCTGTTGGCTTAAACTAAGAGAGTTTAGTTTGTTAGCACAAAGAGCTATCAGCTAAAGCCCCGAATGCACTTTGAATACAGATGAACTGAGAAAAACACTTTAAATACAGCAAACAGTCAAACTGACAACATCTTTTTCTGCTGATCATCCACAGCAGTACATTTAGCATTCATGCTAGCAGCAGGCTATGACTGTCCACTGAGCACCAACACAGGTAGGAGTGAGCAGTGATGAAGCAGGACTGTGGGCAAGTTTGAGCTACAATCCTATTGGCTTCTCAGTTTCTCCAAAGAAAAGGGGAAGAATTCTTGGTGTTGTGAAGATGTGAGTTGGTCTTGTTGTCGTGGGGCTGGAAGGATGCTGGCAGTGAGAGGCTTTTCATACAGTGTTCAGTAACAGAATGAGAAGAAAGCCACTGCACATGAAACAAGGTGCTCGTAGTGTTTGTTTACTGTGTTTGTGCCACAATGTCAGATCAGTTGTAGATTCACATGCAGACTTGTCCAGTGAAACCAGTGCAAGTACTGCAGTACAGAGCAAAGACTAAGCAAGCCAGGAGAGCTCTCCAACTTTCTGAAAGTATCAGGATATTTGATTAATGAGAAAAAGTGGATAATGCTTCTAGACCTCTGATTGGGCAACATATCTACACGGTATATATATATATATATATATAGCGCCACCTGCTGCTTTGGCATGTTCCTAGCAGCGTTTTCCTTCATTTCTGCCTTTACGTGTGGATGGGATTATTTTTTAAAACGGAAAATCTCCATTTTCAAAAATACCCGTGTACGTGTGGACATAGCCTCAGAGTGAACTGACCCAGATAATCTGCACACAGCGGCTGTAAAACAGTGAAAGTCATAACTGTCTCTCTCTGATGGAAAGCTTTTATTGTGAAGTCAGGAAGTCTGCAGGAAGTGTTGAGTTTATATTCATCACTCAGTGTTTAATGAGACAGGCAGACAGGAAGAGCAGCTCATTAGTGTTGATGAAATCAAAGGAACTGTGAAGAACTGCAGTTTGGTCACATCTGGATGTTTTTCACTGACAGAAAATGTTTTTAGTGATAAAGAAATGTGTTCACAGAGAGAGGAAGAGGAGTGGTGTTTGTGAGGAGGAGCAGCTGTCCTGCTGTGCTTTGTGTCAGGATGTCTTGAAGGATCCAGTCTCTACCAGCTGTGGACACTGGTTCTGCAGACAGTGCATCTCCTCATACTGGGACCAGTCTGCTTCATCAGGAGACTCCTCCTGTCCCCAGTGTGGAGAAAGATCCAGAAGCAGAGCTGGACTGCAGACAGCCAGTCAGAGCAGCTGTGTACAAAGTAAGACTGAACATCTGTCTGCTGATGGACTCATTTCTGAAAACTGGACTTCTTGTGTTGTTCAGACATTGAAGAGTTTTCTTTATCTTCAGTCTCATTGTTTTTCTTTCTTTCAGCAGATGTTGGTCTGCAGGAGGTTTTAGATGAACATAAGATCAGTCTGAGGAGGAGATGTGAACGTGTGACTGAAGGAAGTGATGAAAAAGGAAGTAGAACCCTCCTCAACAAGATCAGTCTGAGGAGGAGATGTGAACGTGTGACTGAAGGAAGTGATGAAACAGGAAGTAGAACCCTCCTCAACAGGATCTACACTGAGCTCTACGTCACAGAGGGACAGAGTGAAGAGGTTCATACCCAACATGAGGTGAGGCAGCTGGAGACAGCTTCCAAGATGGACGCCCTCCACGACGCTCCAATCAGGTGCCAGGACATCTTTAAAGCCTTACCTGACCAACAGAGACCCATCAGAGTGGTTCTGACCAACGGCGTGGCTGGTGTTGGAAAAACCTTCTCAGTGCAGAAGTTCACTCTGGACTGGGCAGAGAGCTTGGAGAACCAACATGTCAGTGTGGTGGTTCTGCTTTCATTCAGGGAGCTGAACCTGATCAGAGATGAGCAGTACAGTCTTCTGGAGCTGCTCCATGTTTTCCATCCAACATTACAGAAGGTCACAGCAGAGAAGCTGGCTGTCTGTCAGCTTTTGTTCATCTTTGACGGCCTGGATGAAAGCAGACTTTCATTGGATTTCACCAACAGGAAGCTGCTGTCTGATGTCACACAGAAGTCATCAGTCAGCCAGCTGCTGACAAACCTCATCCAGGGGAATCTGCTTCCCTCGGCTCTCGTCTGGATAACTTCCCGACCCGCAGCAGCCAATCAGATCCCTCCTACATGTGTTGACAGGCTAACAGAAGTACGAGGCTTCACTGACGCCCAGAAGGAGGAGTACTTCAGGAGGAGATTCAATGATGAAGAGCTGTCCAGCAGAATCATCTCCCACATGAAGACATCCAGGAGCCTCCACATCATGTGTAGTATCCCAGTCTTCTGCTGGATCACTGCTACAGTTCTGGAGCACATGTTGACTACAGAGCAGAGAGGAGAGCTGCCCAAGACCCTGACTGACATGTACTCACACTTCCTGCTGGTTCAGAGAAAGAGGAAGAAGAACAAGTACCATGAGGGACATGAGACGAGTCCAAAGGAGCTGACGGAGGCTGACAGGAAAGTTTTTCTGAAGCTGGGGAGGCTGGCGTTTGAACATCTGGAGAAAGGAAACATCATGTTCTACCAAGAAGACCTGGAGCAGTGTGGTCTGGATGTGACAGAGGCCTTGGTGTACTCAGGAGTTTGTACAGAGATCTTCAAAAGAGAGTGTGTGATCTTCCAGAAACCAGTCTACAGCTTTGTTCATCTGAGCATTCAGGAGTTTCTGGCTGCTGTCTACATGTTCCACTGTTTCACCAACAGGAAGACAGAGGTGCTGAAGAACTTTTTGGGAAAAAAATACAACGAGTCCTCTCTGGATGATTTCCTGAACAGAGCCATGTATAAATCCATCCAGAGTAAAAATGGCCACCTGGACCTGTTTGTTCGGTTCCTTCATGGCCTCTGTCTGGAGTCCAACCAGAGACTCTTAGTAGGTCTGCTGGGTCAGACAAAGATCAGTCCACGAACCATCCAGAGAGTCATCAACAACCTGAAGAAGATGAACAGTGATGAAATCTCTCCTGACAGAAGCATCAACATCTTCCACTGTCTGATGGAGATGAACGACCTCTCAGTACATCAGGAGATCAAAGAGTTCCTGAAGTCAGAGAACAGATCAGAGAAGAAACTCTCTGAGATCCAGTGCTCAGCTCTGGCCTTCATGCTGCAGATGTCAGAGGAGGTTCTGGATGAGTTTGACCCGCAGAAGTACAAAACATCAGAGCGGGGACGACAGAGACTAATTCCAGCTGTGAGGAACTGCAGAAAGGCTGGGTGAGTCCAGATGTGATCATTAACATCATTGATCAGTGTAGGTTAGTAGTTTAACTTTGAAAATAAAATCAGATTGTAACCACAAAGTATTTGTGTCCATACGCTGCAACCGTCCACACCATTCCTTTATTGTACAGACTCAGCAGCAGCTCCATGGATCCCAAATCCAAGAGTGGAGAACAGATTTGAAGTGTGTCACATCCATGCAGTCACAGCTGTTTCCACCATGTTTCCACTGATATTAATCCTGTTCAATGACACGTTTCATATCTGTGAATATGTTCTTTAGGACGTCCACTGAAAAGTGTCCTGCTGGAAATCACTCAAATCATCCATGAAATCCATGAAAAATCCTTTTACTGTTTCTAACTTCACCCTCTGTCCTCTCTCTCTCTCCATCCTCCTCACTGCTTCTTTCACTGATAATCACACAAACATCGTATTCAGCTACAAAATAACAAAATAATATCATCTGATGATCATTATTAGAAGAGCAGGATCCATATTTGATATCAGAGTAACACACTGCTTGGTTATGTGCAGTCATCATCAGTGACTGTGGGTCAAACAGAAGCTCTCTGATTGGTTGCTGACCTTGGTCACCTTTCCACTCTCACCTGTGTGTGTTTGCTCTCTCTTTGCTGTCTCCATCCTCTCTCTCCTTTCTCTCCCTCTCTGTCTTTGTACCGTCACTCAGGTCCAATGGAAACAGTGACATTTACAAACCAATCAAAGACAAACTGATCCATGTCAGGTTATAACAATATTCAAAGTGAATACAGGCTGCTGCTGGACACAGACAGGTAACATCATTTTGACTTGCTGCCACCTGGATCTGGACTCATAAACACTGAAGCCCTGAACAGGAATACAAATCATTTTCTGCCAACTAGCGACACACCAGCAGATAATGGCTCAGAAAGCTAAAATGAGCCAATCATTTCTGTGTTTAGTTCCCCTGAAATCAGATCTGATATCAGCAGCTCTGAGTTCATTCATCATTATTGTCCAGTGATGAGATTTCTGCTCCGTTTGGTAACAGTCAGCAGGTTTTTCCTGCGTGTGGACGTGAACAGTCGTACCTGACAGCAGGTAGCAAACAGAGATCATCTTTCCAGCTGGAACTCTTCACTGAGCTGAACTCATTCAAAATGTTCTGGAGTCAAAACAGGAAACAGTCCAAATGTGTGTCTTCACTCTGACTCTGGATCAGATCTCAGTGACAGACTGTAGACATGGAAGCCTAAATGTGACACCATCTTCCTCCTTCATCTGCAGATTAAAGCCAAACAAAGATTCTCATTAAAAGTCTGCAGGTCTGAGAGAGACTCAATCGTTGTGTCATGTGAAACACAGTAAGAGGAGCTGAAGCACAGATGTGAAGAGCAGATTCATCAGATTATGACCTAACTCTGTTTTGTCTTCATATACATTCAGTCTGTGTTTATTAATGCAGATTTTCTGCTTTTATAATAACACATTTTATATTTTCTATCATCACAGACTGACTTGGTGTCGACTCTCAGAGTCTCACTGTGAAGTTGTGGCCTCAGCTCTGAAGTCCAAACCCTCCCATCTGACAGAGCTGGACATGAGTAGAAATGATGATGTCCAGGATTCAGGAGTGAAGCGTCTGTGTGCTGGACTGGAGAGTCCAAACTGTCGACTGGAGACTCTGAGGTGAGTTCACTGACTGCGGCTGTTGTAGTTTTTCTATATTTCAGGTCTTTGATTGATGTTTGAAACTTTCTTTAGTTCCTAAATGTTCAGGATGTGTCTGAAGACAAATGTGAAGAAGTTTGAGTGCTTTCAGAAATGTTGTCTTTCCAAACGACTGAACAACAGTTTTTCCTTTTGGCTCCAAACAGAAGTGACAGACTTGAGCAGGGTTCATTTAAAGGCTGACAGAAGTGGAGTGGTGACGGGGAGATGTTTGACAGGACAGTGTTTCAGCCTCCACAGGTTCATTTGTGCTCCATCAGTCAGTGAAGATGAAGTCAGTGCTGATGAGGCTGTAGAGTGTGTGAGGGATGTGAATGAGGATGATGAAGATCTGATGATAGCAGATAAAAACAGGCTGCAGAGACTTTGAACCATACAGGGCACAAAGTGTGTGTACAGAACAGCTGAAATCATTATGGAGGCCTCACTGGAATATGGAAGCATCACAGTACAGCTTCAGTGAAGCATTAAAGTCTCTGATATGAGATGAGAAATGAAACAGCCAGAGCTTTTTCATGAGTGGAAATCCACTGTGACTTTGAGCTGCTGCTACAGCCTCCAGATTAGCCAGCAGCTCATCCTGCTCAACATTTTCTCACCAACTTTAATGGAAGTGTGATGTTTTCAGCTGGAGTGATGGTCAGGGTGGCCTCCCTCTCCTCTTCTTCTCCTCTTCCTCTTTCATTTATAAAGCCACTTCTGCTGCTTTCATTCATTTGGAAGTCCTGTTGCTGAGTTTGGGAGAGACTAACAGCCTCGGCAGCAGAGGGGAGAAAGGCTGTAACACCACCACTTTACTCTGTTCTACCTGTCACATCATTTTATCAGGAAACAAATATGCTCATGTTTTTACTATGTTTGTCTTGAAGATGTAAGAAGATCACATGGTGCTTTTTATTATTGTGTTGGTTTGTTTCCTGTCTCTGGGATGGAGCCCAGCTGTGCGTGGCCTCTGGGCCTGTGGTCAGAGTGTGTGCTGGATAATCCGGCCCAGGATGAGGCCAAACTGACATGAGATGAAATGTGTGTCACATAATTGAGCTTAGTGTAGTTTCATTTCTGCACAATTTAAAAACAACCAAAACTTTGTTCTATCTTTTCTATGTTATACTGTAGACTTTCTTTGATACTGTGTCCAAAAGGAGCAGCTTTTACTTTGAAGGGGAGGCGTCTCTGTTTCCTCTTCAGGTTGGATGATGGAAGCAAATTAGTGTGTGATGTTCTTTCAGTGTTGCATTTTGTAGACGGTCCCTGAGCACTGGTCTCACAGCCAGCTGCACATAGAGACCAGTGTTGTTAGTCCAGGTCAGAAGATGACTTGTTGGAATGAAAATGAGCTTGTAGTTTGTCTGCTTTAATAATGTGACTGGAAAAAGGTGTTGGACTTCAAATATGTCCATTTCTTTCACACTTCACCTTTAAAAGTGAAGCCTTGTGGTTCCTGGAAGGAAAAACACGACTTTTTCAAGTCTTTGTCCTGTTTTTATGAGAAATGTTCTACTTTAATGTGAAACATTCAGAGTTTTTTCTCTTGTTGTGTTTGTTTGAAGCTGCTTCCTGTTGGCTTCAGCTGTTTGGAGTTTCCATTTTCTAAACTTCTACATTCTGAACCTTCTTAAGCTCTGAACAGATGATGAAACACTGAATGATTTCAAGCTCACACTTTGTCTAATAAACTTACATCTTTCATTCTTTATACAGATTGAGTTACTGTGGTTTGTCAGAGATCAGCTGTGATTATCTGGCAGCAGCGCTGAAGTCCAACCCCTCCCATCTGAGAGAGCTGGAGCTGAGCTCCAACAACCCTCAGGATTCAGGAGTGAAGCATCTGTGTGGTTTCCTGGAGAGTCCAGGATGTGGACTTGAAACTCTGAGGTCAGTCAGCATGTTTTAGTTGTGCTGAGATGAATATGATGTGAAAGTTGTGCTGACACTAAACTGCAGACATCAGGCTGATATTATACTGATCCACACTGAGGATCTTCATGGTAAAGTCTGTTTTCTTCTTCTCTGGTTTAGTCCATTGACTGCAGCAGAACAATGTTCACATTTAAAACAGTGATATTCAACGTATGGCCCGCGGCCCACACGCGGCCTGCCCACCTTTCCTGATTCAGAGAGAGGGGACCCTGATTAACTGTGTAGTGTTCTTCCTCACAGTTCTAAGTATCAGACACAACAATGAATAATCCACAGCTGACTGTCTTTAGCAGGTCAAAGGTCAAGGCACACAGCAGACAGTGGGAAATATTATAATTCTGATCATTTATCAGCACATATCCATATGTATAAAAACAAAGCTGACACTGTGAGACTTGATCAGAAGTGTGATCATCACAGCAGAGGCCTTTGTGTCAAAGTCACTGAGGATCAAACAGAAACACATGAAGCAGATTTTCCTGTTCTGGCTTTTTATAGCAGATAACCTTCAAAATATTCTGCAGTCGATCAAAAACTGAAGCAAACCATGAATCAACATGTGAACATGACCTGATGCTGCTGAAGTGAAGCAAAGTTACAGAGGTTTGATTACAGACACAGCTGAGAGTTTGTAATCTGTCATCATTTCAAAAGGTTTCAATTTCTTCAGTATTGAACAGCAGAAATGAGGCTTTGTTTTCGGAGGCCGACAGCAGTGAACACAACAGCAGACTGGTGCATAATAAGCAGTGAATAATGCAGGAAACAGATTTTTGAAGGTAAACTGTTCTTGAAGTACACTGAGAGAGAGAGCTGTGCAGGAAGTAAACGTCAAAGTCAGAGAGAATTCATGACGATGTTCATCAAACGTAAAGCGTAGTTTGGATCATCTTTTGCTGCTGGTTCAGTCAGTTTTGGTTGGAGACAGATGAAACCTGCAGCTTCAGGATCTGTGAGCTGTCCACTTTCAGCCCCAACGGCGTGTCCGTGTCCGTGCTGTCGAGTGAACGATCCACGCTCTGTGTTTCCATCTTTGTGTGTTTAGCTGCTCTCATTTACTGTTTTATCTGTTTGGTTGTTGTTGAAATACTTTTGGGAGCTTTAACCTGAGATTCTGGCAAAATATATTTATATTAAAAATCGATTCAGGATTGAATGAATCAACATCGCTTTATTCAAATTAAAACCATTTAAATAGGAAAATCCATTTTTTTACAGCAGCCTCTAATGCTGGGTAATGTCAGCTGGTCCATGTGCAGCTGGCTGTGAGGCTCAGGGAGCGTCTACAAAGTGCAACACTGAAAGAACATCATCCATAAATATTGAGTAATAACTGGACTCTCATACAGCGAGACTCAAATGCCTTTAAACATCAGCTTATCCTGCTGATCCAAGTCCAACACGGAGTTTGTAAAAAAAAAAAAATTTTTTTTATTAAACCTTTATTTTACCAGGAAGATCCCATTGAGATTAAAAACCTCTTTTTCAAGGGAGACCTGGCCAAGACAGGCAGCAGCAAGTGCCTCACAGTTACAGAAATTACTCAATCAAACACAGGCAGCAACAACATACATGCAACAATAAGTGAAAGAATACAAATAAAATAAAATTCAATAAATTTCAATTAAAAATAAAAGGTCAGTTAAAATGACAATCAAACGAATTGAAACAGTTGCATGTTATGGACTTGGCCTCAAGGATTCGTAGTTTAGATTTAAAAGCACTTAATGAAATTAATTCAGTCATTTTCCTTCTGCAGTTTGTTCCAAGCCGAGGGTGCTAAATGGACAAAAGCTCTTTTACCAAGTTCAGTTCGGGCAAATGGAACAGAAATCAACAAGTAACCATGCGGACGAAGAGAATACCGACCAGCATGTTTCATTGCTAGCAGGGAACATATATAGGAAGGCAACAACCCAAGTATCGGCTTATATATAAAACTGTATGAATGAGAGTTCCTCCGACTTACCAAAGCAGGCCATCCTACCTGAGAGTATAACTCACAGTGGTGAGTCTGAAATTTACGGTTAGTGATGAACCTCAGAGAAGCACGATACACAATATCAACCATTCGAAGACATTGAGCAGAAGCATTCATATATAGAATATCTCCATAATCCAGCACAGGCAAGAATGTTGCAGCAACAAGCCGCTTCTTTGAATTAAAGGAGAAACACAACTTATTTTGAAAATAAAATCTCAGTTTTAACTTCAGATTTTTTACAAGATTCTCTACATGTGGTTTGAAGGTAAGCGAGTCATCAATTAAGATTCCCAGATATTTATAGGTGTGAACCAACTCTATTTTATTACCTTCAAGAATGGTTACTGACGGGATTATTTGGGCCAAATTCCTTGATTTAGAAAACAGCATGAGCTTTGTTTTGTCTGCGCTGAGAACAAGTTTAAGATGAAGTAATGAGTGCTGGACAGCAAAAAAGGCTTTCTGCAACGAGTCAATGGCTTGGACAAGAGTTGAACCACAGCTGTAAATAACTGTATCATCAGCATAGAAGTGCAAGTTTGCATCTGGCACATTTAGACTAAGATTGTTTAGGTAAATGATAAATAGAAGGGGACCTAATACTGAACCCTGTGGCACTCCGTTGTGCACTGTAACAAAGTCAGAACATAAACTGTCAGATTTAATGCACTGAGTCTTGTTACTGTGGTAGTTTGAGAACCATCCACTGCTCTCTCAGAGAGTCCTGACTGGAAGAGTCTAAGTTTTAAAATACAATGATTAACAGTGTCAAATGCTTTTGACAAATCAATAAAAAGGGATGCACAGTGTTGTTTTTTATCAAGTGCAATAGTAATATCATTTACCACTCTCATTGCAGCTGTGATAGTACTGTGATTCTTCCTAAAGCCTGATTGATATTCAGATAAAATGGCATTGGTGTGTAAAAACTCCTTTAACTGCTCGCACACAAGAGGTTCAAGAACTCTGGCCAGCACAGAAAGATTAGATATTGGTATGTAATTAGTTAACACTGCTTGGTCGCCCCCTTTTAATAGAGGAACAACAAAAGCTGGTTTTCATACTGAGGGAATTTTATTCGTATCCAGTGTGAGGTTGAAAAGTGTTGTGAGAGGCTCTGCCGAAAAATCAGCTGCCAGTTTCAAGAAGTAAGGATCTAGTAAGTCTGGCCCTGGAGATTTTCTAGGATCTAACATTTTAAGAGCTTTACAGACCTCCTGCACAGAGAAAGGAACAAAGTTAAATGGCTGACCAGTGTACACCGGAAGGTTTGTGCCAGATTTTACAGAGACTGGGTTTAGAGAGTCAAACAAAGAGCCAGAAGATATAAAATGCTTATTAAAGCAATTCACCAACTCCTTCGTATCACAAACAGGAACAGAATCCTTACAAATATAGGTGGGTAGTGTGTGGGAGCTTTTAATCACTGAAAGAGACTTAATGATTTTCCAGAACTTCTGTGGATTATTTAGGTTTTCAGTGGTGACAGACAGATAACAGATAAAAACATGTTTGTCAATAATTTTGTTTGGTTTCTGAGGAAAATGATTCAATAACCTGCTGCTAATACAAAACATTTCATCATATTTCCTCATAACCCTCTTTTGTCTGACCATTTGATCCCATTTGAATTGGCAATAAAGGATCCACAGAGTTTGGTGACAATAATGACAGTAGATGTTTGTGTGAAATTGCTGGAAGCAAATTAGTGTGTGATGTGCTTTCAGTGTTGCACTTTGTAGAATGTCCTTGAGCACTGGTCTCACAGCCAGCTGCACATAGAGACCAGTGTTGTTAGTCCAGGTCAGAAGATGACTTGTTGGAATGAAAATGAGCTTGTAGTTTGTCTGCTTTAATAATGTGACTGGGAAAAGGTGTTGGACTTCAAATATGTCCATTTCTTTCACACTTCACCTTTAAAAGTGAAGCCTTGTGGTTCCTGGAAGGAAAAACACGACTTTTTCAAGTCTTTGTCCTGTTTTTATGAGAAATGTACGACTTTAATGTGAAACATTCAGAGTTTTTTCTTTTGTTGTGTTTGTTTGAAGCTGCTTCCTTTTGGCTTCAGCTGTTTGGAGTTTCCATTTTCTAAACTTCTACATTCTGAACCTTCTTCAGCTCTGAACAGATGATGAAACACTGAATGATTTCAAGCTCACACTTTGTCTAATAAAGTTACATCTTTCATTCTTTATACAGATTGAGGAGCTGTGGTTTGTCAGAGATCAGCTGTGATTATCTGGCAGCAGCGCTGAAGTCCAACCCCTCCCATATGAGAGAGCTGGACCTGAGCTCCAACAACAAGCTGCAGGATTCAGGAGTGAAGCATCTGTGTGGTTTCCTGGAGAGTCCAGGATGTGGACTTGAAACTCTGAGGTCAGTCAGCATGTTTTAGTTGTGCTGAGATGAATATGATGTGAAAGTTGTGCTGACACTAAACTGCAGACATCAGGCTGATATTATACTGATCCACACTGAGGATCTTCATGGTAAAGTCTGTTTTCTTCTTCTCTGGTTTAGTCCATTGACTGCAGCAGAACAATGTTCACAATTCAAACAGTGATATTCAATGTACGGCCCGCGGCCCACACGCGGCCTGCCCACCTTTCCTGATTCAGAGAGAGGGGACCCTGATTAACTGTGTAGTGTTCTTCCTCACAGCTCTAAGTATCAGACACAACAATGAATAATCCACAGCTGACTGTCTTTAGCAGGTCAAAGGTCACGGCACACAGCAGACAGTGGGAAATATTATAATTCTGATCATTTATCAGCACATATCCATATGTATAAAAACAAAGCTGACACTGTGAGACTTGATCAGAGGTGTGATCATCACAGCAGAGGCCTTTGTGTCAAAGTCACTGAGGATCAAACAGAAACACATGAAGCAGATTTTCCTGTTCTGGCTTTTTATAGCAGATAACCTTCAAAATATTCTGCAGTCGATCAAAAACTGAAGCAAACCATGAATCAACATGTGAACATGACCTGATGCTGCTGAAGTGAAGGAAAGTTACAGAGGTTTGATTACAGACACAGCTGAGAGTTTGTAATCTGTCATCATTTCAAAAGGTTTAAATTTCTTCCGTATTGAACAGCAGAAATGAGGCTTTGTTTTCGGAGGCCGACAGCAGTGAACACAAAAGCAGACTGGTGCATAATAAGCAGTGAATAATGCAGGAAACAGATTTTTGAAGGTAAACTGTTCTTGAAGTACACTGAGAGAGAGAGAGCTGTGCAGGAAGTAAACGTCAAAATCAGAGAGAATTCATGACGATGTTCATCAAACGTAAAGCGTAGTTTGGATCTTCTTTTGCTGCTGGTTCAGTCAGTTTTGGTTGGAGACAGATGAAACCTGCAGCTTCAGGATCTGTGAGCTGTCCACTTTCAGCCCCGACGGCGTGTCCATGTACGTGAGGTCGAGTGAACGATCCACGCTCTGTGTTTCCATCTTTGTGTGTTTAGCTGCTCTCATTTACTGTTTTATCTGTTTGGTTGTTGTTGAAATACTTTTGGGAGCTTTAACCTGAGATTCTGGCAAAATACATTTATATTAAAAATCAATTCAGGATTGAATGAATCAACATCGCTTTATTCAAATTAAAACCATTTAAATAGGAAAATCCATTTTTTTACACCTGCCTCTAATGCTGGGTAATGTCAGCTGGTCCATGTGCAGCTGGCTGTGAGGCTCAGGGAGCGTCTACAAAGTGCAACACTGAAAGAACATCATCCATAAATATTGAGTAATAACTGGACTCTCATACAGCGAGACTCAAATGCCTTTAAACATCAGCTTATCCTGCTGATCCAAGTCCAACACTGAGTTTGTAAAAACATGTTTGTCAATCATTTTGTTTGGTTTCTGAGGAAAATGATTCAATAACTTGCTGCTAATACACAACATTTCATCATATTTCCTCATAACCCTCTTTTGTCTGACCATTTGATCCCATTTGAATTTGCAATAAAGGATCCACAGAGTTTGGTGACAATAATGACAGTAGATGTTTGTGTGAAAGTGCTGGCAGCAAATTAGTGTGGAATGTTCTTTCAGTGTTGCACTTTGTAGATGCTCCCTGAGCACTGGTCTCACAGCCAGCTGCACATAGAGACCAGTGTTGTTAGTCCAGGTCAGAAGATGACTTGTTGGAATGAAAATGAGCTTGTAGTTTGTCTGCTTTAATAATGTGACTGGAAAAAGGTGTTGGACTTCAAATATGTCCATTTCTTTCACACTTCACCTTTAAAAGTTAAGCCTTGTGGTTCATGGAAGGAAAAACACGACTTTTTCAAGTCTCTGTCCTGTTTTTATGATAAATGTACGACTTTAATGTGAAACATTCAGAGTTTTTTCTCTTGTTGTGTTTGTTTGAAGCTGCTTCCTGTTGGCTTCAGCTGTTTGGAGTTTCCATTTTCTAAACTTCTACATTCTGAACCTTCTTCAGCTCTGAACAGATGATGAAACACTGAATGATTTCAAGCTCACACTTTGTCTAATAAACTTGCATCTTTCATTCTTTATACAGATTGAGGGGCTGTGGATTGTCAGAGATCAGCTGTGACTATCTGGCAGCAGCGCTGAAGTCCAACCCCTCCCATCTGAGAGAGCTGGACCTGAGTGACAATGACAAGCTGCAGGATTCAGGAGTGAAGCATCTGTGTGGTTTCCTGGAGAGTCCAGGATGTGGACTTGAAACTCTGAGGTCAGTCAGCATGTTTTAGTTGTGCTGAGATGAATATGATGTGAAAGTTGTGCTGACACTAAACTGCAGACATCAGGCTGATATTATACTGATCCACACTGAGGATCTTCATGGTAAAGTCTGTTTTCTTCTTCTCTTGTTTAGTCCATTGACTGCAGCAGAACAATGTTCACAATTCAAACAGTGATATTCAATGTACGGCCCGCGGCCCACACGCGGCCTGCCCACCTTTCCTGATTCACAGAGAGGGGACCCTGATTAACTGTGTAGTGTTCTTCCTCACAGTTCTAAGTATCAGACAAAACAATGAATAATCCACAGCTGACTGTCTTTAGCAGGTCAAAGGTCACGGCACACAGCAGACATTGGGAAATATTATAATTCTGATCATTTATCAGCACATATCCATATGTATAAAAACAAAGCTGACACTGTGAGACTTGATCAGAGGTGTGATCATCAAAGCAGAGGCCTTTTTGTCAAAGTCACTGAGGATCAAACAGAAACACATGAAGCAGATTTTCCTGTTCTGGCTTTTTATAGCAGATAACCTTCAAAATATTCTGCAGTCGATCAAAAACTGAAGCAAACCATGAATCAACATGTGAACATGACCTGATGCTGCTGAAGTGAAGCAAAGTTACAGAGGTTTGATTACAGACACAGCTGAGAGTTTGTAATCTGTCCTCATTTTAAAATGTTTAAATTTCTTAAGTATTGAACAGCAGAAATTAGGCTTTGTTTTCGGAGGCCGACAGCAGTGAACACAACAGCAGACTGGTGCGTAATAAGCAGTGAATAATGCGGAAAAAAGATTTTGAAGGTAAACTGTTCTTGAAGTACACTGAGACAGAGAGAGCTGTGCAGGAAGTAAACGTCAAAGTCAGAGAGAATTCATGACGATGTTCATCAAACGTAAAGCGTAGTTTGGATCTTCTTTTGCTGCTGGTTCAGTCAGTTTTGGTTGGAGACAGATGAAACCTGCAGCTTCAGGATCTGTGAGCTGTCCACTTTCAGCCCCGACGGCATGTCCGTGTACGTGCCGTCGAGTGAACGATCCACTCCCTGTGTTTCCATCTTTGTTTGTTTAGCTGCTCTCATTTATTGATTTATCTGTTTGGTTGTTGTTAAAAAAATACTTTTGGGAGCTTTAACCTGAGATTCTGGCAAAATACATTTATATTAAAAATCGATTCAGGATTGAATGAATCAACATCGCTTTATTCAAATTAAAACCATTTAAATAGGAAAATCCATTTTTTTTACAGCCGCCTCTAATGCTGGGTAATGTCAGCTGGTCAATGCGCAGCTGGCTGTGAGGCTCAGGGGGCGTCTACAAAGTGCAACACTGAAAGAACATCATCCATAAATATTGAGTAATAACTGGACTCTCATACAGCGAGACTCAAATGCCTTTAAACATCAGCTTATCCTGCTGATCCAAGTCCAACACTGAGTTTGTAAAAACATGTTTGTCAATCATTTTGTTTGGTTTCTGAGGAAAATGATTCAATAACTTGCTGCTAATACACAACATTTCATCATATTTCCTCATAACCCTCTTTTGTCTGACCATTTGATCCCATTTGAATTTGCAATAAAGGATCCACAGAGTTTGGTGACAATAATGACAGTAGATGTTTGTGTGAAAGTGCTGGAAGCAAATTAGTGTGTGATGTTCTTTCAGTGTTGCACTTTGTAGACGCTCCCTGAGCACTGGTCTCACAGCCAGCTGCACATAGAGACCAGTGTTGTTAGTCCAGGTCAGAAGATGACTTGTTGGAATGAAAATGAGCTTGTAGTTTGTCTGCTTTAATAATGTGACTGGAAAAAGGTGTTGGACTTCAAATATGTCCATTTCTTTCACACTTCACCTTTAAAAGTGAAGCCTTGTAGTTCCTGGAAGGAAAAACACGACTTTTTCAAGTCTTTGTCCTGTTTTTATGAGAAATGTACGACTTTAATGTGAAACATTCAGAGTTTTTTCTCTTGTTGTGTTTGTTTGAAGCTGCTTCCTGTTGGCTTAAGCTGTTTGGAGTTTCCATTTTCTAAACTTCTACATTCTGAACCTTCTTCAGCTCTGAACAGATGATGAAACACTGAATGATTTCAAGCTCACACTTTGTCTAATAAACTTACATCTTTTATTCTTTATACAGATTGAAGGACTGTGATTTGTCAGAGATCAGCTGTGATTATCTGGCAGCAGCACTGAAGTCCAACCCCTCCCATATGAGAGAGCTGGAGCTGAGTGCCAACAACAAGCTGCAGGATTCAGGAGTGAAGCATCTGTGTGGTTTCCTGGAGAGTCCAGGATGTGGACTTGAAACTCTGAGGTCAGTCAGCATGTTTTAGTTGTGCTGAGATGAATATGATGTGAAAGTTGTGCTGACACTAAACTGCAGACATCAGGCTGATATTATAGAATAGAATAGAATACCTTTACTGTCACTGTACAGTTGTACAATGAGATACAGAGCATCTCCTGCTCAGTGCAAACACACTGGGGGCGGGCAAGGTGGGGGTGGGGGTGGGGGGGGCAGTTCTGCAGCGCTATATACATATGGATAGTATTAACAGAGGTATATATATATATATATATATACATATATATATATATATATATATATATATATATATATACATATATATATATATATATATATATATATATATATATATATAGATAGATAGATAGATAGATAGATAGATATATCGACAATCCAGCAAATAACAGCAGGGTGCAAGATGCTAGCAGGCAAGGCATACATGGAACGCCATAACCAAGTGGCCGGCATAGTGTACAGGAACATCTGTGCCGAGTATAACCTGGAAGTCCCGAGGTCAAAATGGGAGACGCCCCCAAGGGTGGTGGAGAATGACCGAGCTAAGATCCTGTGGGACTTCCAGATACAGACGGACAAAATGGTGGTGGCTAACCAACCGGACATAGTGGTGGTAGACAAACAGAAGAAGACGGCCGTAGTGATCGATGTAGCGGTTCCGAATGACAGCAATATCAGGAAGAAGGAACACGAGAAGCTGGAGAAATACCAAGGGCTCAGAGAAGAGCTCGAGAGGATGTGGAGGGTGAAGGTATCGGTGGTCCCCGTGGTAATCGGAGCACTAGGTGCGGTGACTCCCAAGCTAGGCGAGTGGCTCCAGCAGATCCCGGGAATAACATCGGAGATCTCTGTCCAGAAGAGCGCAGTCCTGGGAACAGCTAAGATACTGCACAGGACCCTCAAGCTCCCAGGCCTCTGGTAGAGGACCCGAGCTTGAAGGATAAACCGCCCGCAGGGGCGTGCTGGTTTTTTTTGGGGTTTTTTTGTATATATATATATATGTATATATAAAATGCACAAATATACAAGCCGTT